>NC_058088.1:116487391-117687391 GCF_014858855.1 Bufo gargarizans
TTGGTCCCATTCTTTATTCATGGCTGTGTTTTTGGGCAAAATTGTGAGTGAGCCCACTCCCTTGGATGAGAAGCAACCCCACACATGAATGGTCTCAGGATACTTTACTGTTGGTATGACACAGGAATGATGGTAGCACTCACCTTTTCTTCTCCGGACAAGCCTTTTTCCTGATGCCCCAAAAAAATCGGAAAGAGGCTTCATCGGAGAATATGACTTTGCCCCAGTCCTCAGCAGTCCATTCACCATATTTTCTGCAGAAGATCAATCTGCTGTCCCTGATGTTTCTTTTGGAGAGAAGTGGCTTCTTTGCTGCACTTCTTGACACCAGGCCATCTTCCAAAAGTCTTTGCCTCACTGTGCGTGCAGATGCGCTCACACCTGCCTGCTGCCATTCCTGAGCAAGCTCTGCACTGGTGGCACTCCGATCCCGCAGCTGAATCCTCTTTAGGAGACGATCCTGGCGCTTGCTGGACTTTCTTGGATGCCCTGAAGCCTTCTTAACAAGAATTGAACCTCTTTCCTTGAAGTTCTTGATGATCCTATAAATTGTTGATTGAGGTGCAATCTTAGTAGCCACAATATCCTTGCCTGTGAAGCCATTTTTATGCAACGCAATGATGGCTGCACGCGTTTCATTGCAGGTCACCATGGTTAACAATGGAAGAACAATGATTTCAAGCATCACCCTCCTTTTAACAGGTCAAGTCTGCCATTTTAACCCAATCAGCCTGACATAATGATCTCCAGCCTTGTGCCCGTCAACATTCTCACCTGAGTTAACAAGACTATTACTGAAATGATCTCAGCAGGTCCTTTAATGACAGCAATGAAATGCAGTGGAAAGTTTTTTGGGGGATTAAGTACATTTTCATGGCAAAGAAGGACTATGCAATTCATCTGATCACTCTTCATAACATTCTGGAGTATATGCAAATTGCTATTATAAAAACTTAAGCAGCAACTTTTCCAATTTCCAATATTTATGTAATTCTCAAAACTTTTGGCCACGACTGTACATAGAGATAATAGCTGCGCGGTCCCTCTCTAACAGAAAACCACGCTCTGGCACTATGGTCACCGTAAAACAGCCACTCATGTGCTGGCTATTTAACAAGGGTAGCTCCACCTACCCCCACAGGTAAACGAAGAGCGGTCTGCCCCCACAGTAAGTCCGAGCCATGTCACTTGGGCCAACAAAGACGTCACATGACCTGCATGGATCGACGCACTGTCAAAGAGGGGGGAGGAGCCGCTTAGAGACAACGCTCTATAGGTAACACAGGGACTAGAAAGCGGATAGTATACAGAAGGCAAAGTTGAGGGGGATTGAAACAGTTGAACAATATAACTTATGGGCAATACTGGTATGTGAAAAATAACACAGCACATACTTTAAGTATGTATGTAAAGACTCGGGTACGGAAAATTAAATCCAGAGATTAACCCTTGAGATGGTATAGCATATACACCCTATCATAACCCCAGAGGGGACATGAGACATATCTCACCTGGAAGCCATGATCATGGCCCAGGGTAAGGGAGTGCCAACCAGAAAGATGGCTGCATCTTAAGGCTGCCCATGATGGTCGGATGCCTTAAGGAGTCAAAAAGTACAATGACCGAACTACAGGAAGCACAAATATGATATATGGTATTCCTCTGAACATAGTTTTTTTTTTTTATCTTTATTATTTTCCAACAAACAGACATCACATCCAGAGTGTATTCCTCTGAACATAGAACAGCACTGTGAGTGCAAAAAGAGCAATTCAACAATATATATAGGGGCATTATGCATACATAAATAAAGGTCAGTCAAAACAAGCAGCCAAAATATGTTCACATAATCAAGCAATCCTTCCATATACCTAAGATGAGCTAGGAGACTGGAGTAACAGGTGGCCCAATGTCCCCCTCAGTTGACCCTCTAAGTTCTATTCAGTGAGTGTGAATGGTTTCATAATTAATTGTATTTCTTCGTCAGACAAACAATATGATATATGGTCATTGAGGCCATTCGGTCTGACAGTATTCAACCGAAAAGTCCATTGTGCCTCCTTCTGTAGTATACGTTTGTCAAGATCTCCCCCTCTCGGGATGGTCGAATAAATTCGATACCCTGGAAGCAAATAGCTTTAATGTTACTGGCCTGGCTTTCTGATATCGTTGAGGTGTTCCCTGATGCGGTGCCGGAACTCCCTCCACGTTTTGCCTACATACTGAGCTCCACACTCACATGACATCAAGTACACTAGGCCCGTTGAGCGACAATTGATTAAAGACCTAATATCAGATGTACGACCAGTCGTGGTGCTCATGAAGATTTTACCTCTTTTAATTGAACCACATGCAATGCAGCCAGAGCACTTAAAAGTACCCACTAGTTTATCCCTAAAAAGATTTGTGGATTTAGCTATTGGTGTATATAGGCTGTGCACTGGTCTGTCATGGATGTTACGCCCCCTCCTAAACGTAATCGAGGGGTTGTCACCCACTAGGTGTCCCACATCTGGGTCCACTTTCAGAATGCCCCAGAGTATTCTCTGGGTACCGCCGGTTTTTGAATCTTGATCTGAGGTCATCCACAGCCACCTGGAAATCCCAAATAGTAGAACAATTACAACAAATGCGTAAATATTGTCCTTTCGGTATCCCCTGGTTCAGGGCCCTTGGGTGACAACTACACCAGTCCAACAAGTTGTTGGGGGGCTGTCTTTTTCTGTAAAAGGCTTGTGCCTATGTCACCGTTTTGATCTTTGAAAATGTTGAGTTATCGCAGATGTAAAGTAAAGCCCCCAATCATTGATGTTGAGTCATTGGACAAATTGGGCAAAGGTATCTTCATTGCCTTTCCTAAAAATCTGTATATCATCGATATCCCTCACCCACAGGAGAATCAATGACACAAAATCTCCCATGGCTTCTCCAAACACAACTTCACATTCCCAACCACCCAGGTATAGATTTTCAAATGTTGGGGCGCAAGGGCTCCCCATTGCAAAACCTTTTACCTGGTGGTAGACATTGTTATTGAACAGGAAGGAGTTGTGTTCAAGGATAAAACTTAACAATTTGAGGACAAAATCGTTATGGCACCCCAAATGAGTACCTCTTTCCTGTAGAAAACCAGAGACAACTTCACAACCCTTATCATGGTGTATGGAGTTGAATAGAGCTTCCACGTCAAAACTTGCCAATAACACGTCATGCTCAACATGGAGGCCATCCACTCTTTTGATGACCTCCATGGAGTCGCACACATAAGAGCGATGAGAGCAATGACGAATGGTCTCAAGATTACATCCACATAGGTACTTGTTGGATAAAAGAGGCTATTGGTCCCTGAGACTATGGGTCTCCCTTTAAAGGTCACCAGGCCTTTGTGCCCTTTAGGGAGACCATAGAAACATGCCCTCTGTGGGAATGATGGTAGTAAAAAGCCCAATTCAGAACTACTAATCATCTTATGTTGGAGGGCTTCTCTTAAGATGCGATTGAGCTCAGCTCAGTCAGATATTGATGGATCATTGGCAAGGATATTGTAACACATTCTGTCATTCAAAATTCTGAGACACATGTCAGTGTATTGATCAATGTCTAGAATGACAATGTTACCTCCATTATCCGAAGGTTTTATCACAATTGATTTATCATTCTGCAGACTGAGCAGTGAATCCCACTCCACACTAGGGAGATTATTGTGCCCAAAGTTGTGTCCCTCTAAGATGGCCAATTGATCTGTGACCACCCTGAGGAACATGTCCATAGGCGTATGATCACTAATTGGTGGATTGATTGTCAACGGTGGTCTCAACTGGGTGAATGGGCCCTCACCGGGATATTACTTTCTTCCCAGAGCCCCGCAAGGACTTGGACATCTTGTAAGTTCCCTATCTCAATCCCCAATTGTGTACACTGTCTCCTATCGTGAGTAGCAAAAACATTTTTCCATTTCAGATTACGGTCAAAAAGGTTCAAATCTTTGACCCATTTAAATAGGTCAAATTTATTGGTGGGTACAAAAGACATGCCTCTCTTCAGGACTTTAATCTTATCCATACTCAGTTGTCTATTGGAGATGTTAATTATTTGCATCTCATCAATGGAGATGAAGTCCTGTGATGGTTGCTCAGGGATCATTTCCTGTCCCTAAGGAGGTAATCGTAGAGTGGTGGGCCCCTTCCTAAATAATTGCCCCTTTGGTAGGATCCCCTAGACCTCCTTCCTCTGCTCCTCCCTCTTCCACGTCCAGAGGTTGGTGCAGTAGATTGCACTGAGCCTGGTCTGGTGCTCTCTGCCTCAGACTCAGGTTCAGAGGAGGAAGGTTCAATTTTTGACTCCAAGATCCGATTCTGTTTGGTATTATAGTCAAATACGTGACCTTCTGTGAAATCAGTGGTATCCCTCAGATATTGAAAGTGCTTTCTTTCTTTTAATTGAGAGGTGAATTTCTCAATATTTTGTTGAAGCACTTGCTCTTTACAGGGAAATTCAGAGTGACTGGAGAATTTTTTAATCAATTCTATATGTTCATTTAAAGCGGTCGTATTTTTTCCATATACGATCCGCTCCTCTTCCAATAAAAGAGTCATAAAACGCAATGACGACTCAATGGACTCCTTTTCCCACCTGACTAAAAAAGCTAGAGATCGAATCCGTGTGACTGGATATAGAGGGATTTTCAAACCCTGTTGAACAATTTTCAACTTAAGATAGGTTTGAAGAGATTGAATTTCCCACCAACCCCTGAAATGGTCTTTATATATGTTTGTCAATTTTTTGAAAGAGCTGGAGATGCTAGGTGACCTGTTCTCTGTTGGCAACTGAGCATCTGAAAATACCAGTTTCGCCTCACTGTCCCAACTAGTTTTGTCCAATCCATCCGCCAAAAATCCTGCCATCCCTGACTTGAATTGGGAAGTAAAAACAGGCTTACAATTTCAATAGTATCGCAGGTATACACCCCTGAATAATCAAATATACTGACAGAAAAGAGGGATGTTAAAAGGGACCAAAGCAAAAATCTTTATTTAGTCACTAGGTAGTGGGGGTAAACAAATAAATACAACTACACTTTGTTACTACCCTACAACATCATTGTTCACGCAGGCTGGGCAGGTATTATTGTCCTAGCCACAGGGTAAGAAACACCATAGACCCTGGGCCAACCTATGCCCCAGTCAATCTAGACCAGCGGTTCTCAACCTGGGGGTCGATCGGCCCTTTCCGGGGGGTCGCCTGAGGCTTCCTATTAGGGCTGCACGATTGTAGCGTTACATTACCCTACTTCGTGAGATTTCCCTACCTCCTGACTTCCCGTCGCACTGCTAATGACGTGAGGAGGCGTTCCTGAGTTTTGACGATCTGCGCATGCACAAACCGACAGTTTATGGAAAATCTCAGCGGAGTTCAGCTTCACACCGGGACACTGCTCATGTGCCTGCCGGAGTTAGCCGCGCTTGCGCACTGGGCCGTAATATTTCCCTACTTAGGCTCTCCTGCGCATGCACAGAGTCCCGGTGTAAAGCTGAACTCCGCTGAGATTTTCCATAAACTGTCGGTTTGCGCATGTGCAGTTTGTCAAAACTCAGGAACGCCTCCTCACGTCATTAGCAGTGCGACAGGAAGTCAGGAGGTAGGGAAATCTCACGAGGTAGGGTAGTATAACGCTACAAATAGGAGAGAGATTGTTTCACACAGGAGTAACATACTTTACACGCAAAGACAGTTATGTGCGCAGTTTAGGACACATGAGGGGACACATAGGGCCATGAGGGGGACCAGCATAAGATGCTATATGTCTTATGCTGGCCCCCCTCTTGGCCCTATGTGTCATAGCACACATCCCCTATAACAGCGTACTCCACAGATCTACCCCATAACAGTGCCATCCACAGGTCCCCCATAAGTGTCCTCCACAGATCCCCCATAACACTGTCCACCACAGATCCCCCATAAAAGCGTCCTCCACAGATCCCCCATAACAGCGTCCTCCACAGATCCCCCATAACAGCGTCCTCCACAGATCCCCCATAACAGCGTCCGCCACAGATCCCCCATATAACAGCGTCATCCACAGATCCCCCATATAACAGCGTCCTCCACAGATCCCCCACAACACAGCGCCCTCCACAGATCCCCACAACACAGCGTCATCCACAGATCCCCCACAACACAGCGCCAATTACAGAACTACCTAACACCTTGTAATAGACTGGCATACATCCTGCATATCAAATATTTACATTACAATTCATAACAGTAGCAAAATTAGTTATGACGTAGCAAGGAAAAAATGTAATAGTTGGGGGTCACCACAACATGAGGAACTGTATTAAGGGGTCACAGCTTTAGAAAGGTTGAGAACCACTGATCTAGATAATCACTGCTGCAAAGTCTATCTCATTAATAACTTGTCTGTAGCTAGTACATAGAATATGTCCCGCTACAATATCTAAGCAGCAGGGACAGGAAGCAGACCGTCACACATGCTGCTATTGAAGCAGCTGACAGGCTGCAAAAATGCTCAGACCGAATGAGATGCTAGTACAGGGGCCCTATAATATACTTTTAAAATATATTAATACATAGTAACATAGTAACATAGGACATAAAGCCGAAAAAAGACATTTGTCCATCCAGTTCGGCCTGTTATCCTGCAAGTTGATCCAGAGGAAGGCAAACAAAAAAAACAAAAAAAAAAAAAAAAACTGTGAGGTAGAAGCCAATTTTCTCCACTTTAGGGGAATATAAACTTCCTTCCCGACTCCAATCAGGCAATCAGAATAACTCCCTGGATCAACGACCCCTCTCTAGTAGCTATAGCCTGTAATATTATTAAGCTCCAGAAATACATCCAGGCCCCTCTTGAATTCCTTTATTGTACTCACCATCACCACCTCCTCAGGCAGAGAGTTCCATAGTCTCACTGCTCTTACCGTAAAGAATCCTCTTCTATGTTTGTGTACAAACCTTCTTTCCTCCAGATGCAGAGGATGTCCCCTTGTCACAGTCACTGTCCTGGGGATAAATAGCTGATGGGATAGATCTCTGTACTGACCCCTGATATATTTATACATATTAATTAGATCTCCCCTCAGTCGTCTTTTTTCTAAAGTGAATAACCCTAATTTTGATAATCTTTCAGGGTACTGTAGTTGCCCCATTCCAGTTATTACTTTAGATGCCCTCCTCTGGACCTTCTCCAGCTCTGCTATGTCTGCCTTGTTTACAGGAGCCCAGAACTGTACACAGTACTCCATGTGTGGTCTGACTAGTGATTTGTAAAGTGGTAGGACTATGTTCTTATCATGGGAATCTATGCCCCTTCTGATGCAACCCATTATCTTGTTGGCCTTGGCAGCAGCTGCCTGACACTGGTTTTTGCAGCTTAGTTTGCTGTTTATTAAAATTCCTAGATCCTTTTCCATGTCAGTGTTACCGAGTGTTTTACCATTTAGTATGTACGGGTGACTTGCATTTTTCCTTCCCATGTGCATAACTTTACATTTATCAGTGTTAAACCTCATCTGCCACTTATCTGCCCAAGCCTCCAATCTATCCAGATCCCTCTGTAGTAGTATACTGTCCTCATCAGTGTAAATTACTTTACACAGTTTAGTGTCATCTGCGAAAATTGATACTTTACTATGCAAGCCTTCTACAAGATCATTAATAAATATATTGAAGAGAATAGGGCCCAATACTGACCCCTGAGGTACCCCACTAGTGACAGTGACCCAATCTGAGTATGTACCGTTAATAACCACCCTCTGTTTTCTATCACTGAGCCAGTTACTTACCCACATACAGATGTTTTCTCCCAGTCCGAGCATTCTCATTTTATATACTAACCTTTTATGTGGTACAGTGTCAAATGCTTTGGAGAAGTCCAGATATACGACATCCATTGATTCGCCGCTGTCAATTCTAGAACTTACCTCCTCATAGAAACTGATTAAATTAGTCTGACATGACCGATCCCTCACGAAGCCATGCTGATATGGCGTTATTTGCTTATTTCTGTTGAGATGCTCTAATATAGCATCTCTCAGAAAACCTTCAAACAGTTTACCCACAACAGATGTTAAACTTACCGGCCTATAGTTTCCAGGCTCTGTTTTTGGCCCCTTTTTGAATATTGGCACCACATATGCCATGCGCCAATCCTGTGGGACATTCCCTGTCAGTATAGAGTCTGCAAATATCAGAAATAAGGGTCTGGCTATGACATTACTTAATTCCTTTAGGATACAGGGGTGTATGTCATCCGGCCCTGGCGATTTGTCTATTTTAATCTTTTTAAGTCGCTGATGTACTTCTTCCTGGGTCAGACAGGACACTTTTAATGGGGAATTTATTTTTGCATTCTGCATGTCATCTGACAATTTATTTTCCTCAGTGAATACATTGGAGAAAAAAATATTTAACAGCTTTGCTTTCTCCTCATCGCTCTCTGCGACTTCCCCCTCATTACTCTTTAAAGGGCCGACACCTTCAGATTTATACTTTTTAACATTTATCTAATTGAAGAACATTTTAGGGTTAGTTTTACTCTCTTTGGCAATTAATCTCTCGGTCTCTAGTTTGGCCGCTTTTATTTGTTTTTTACATGTTCTATTTTTTCCCTTATAGTTTTTCAGTGCTTCCGTGCTCCCCTCCTGTTTCAGTGAATGATATGCTTTCTTTTTGTAATTTATTGCTTTCTTTACAGTTCTATTTATCCACATTGGTTTCTTTTTGTTCCTTAACCTTTTATTACCATACGGTATGTACCTCTCACAATGAGATTTTAGGATGTTTTTAAAGATATCCCATTTTGTGGCTGTATTTTTATTTTTGAGGACTTTGTCCCAGTTAGTTTGGCCTATGGCCTCTCTTAGTTGGCTAAATTTAGCTTTTTTGAAGTTTGGTATTTTTGTTCCTCCCTGTAGAAACGCTCTTTTGAATGATAATTGGAAGGTTATTACTTTATGGTCACTATTTCCCAGGTGTCCCCCAACCTGCACGTCTGTTGTTCTGTCGGGCCTATTGGTTAATACTAAGTCCAGTATGGCCGTCCCTCTAGTCGGGTCCTGAACCAGTTGGAAGAGGTAATTGACTTTGGTTATTGCCAAGAACCTGTTTCCCTTATTTGATATACAAGTTTCAGTTTCCCAGTCTATATCTGGGTAATAAATAATAAAACAATATTTTGCCATATACTAGCAGTGAAATGGATGTTAAAATGGAATCAAATATACATTCCCTAACCATTTCTACTGTTAGACGTATTCTCTTGAGTTCAGTGCTTTACCTTACATTGCATGGGCTATATACAGGGTGGCCGCGAAAAAGTAGCTCGCCTCCGATATCTCCCATGGGGTCAGAGATACACGTGTGAAACACTGAAGGATCAGGCATATGCATAGTCTGGAGACGGGCCAAATTTAGGGCAGGCAGAATACTAGTGTATCCAAGAGACATGTCTGAGGACAGGACAGCTGGCAGTAGGGCAATCCGAAAAACAGGCTAGGGTCAGGTCAGGCAGCTAGAAGTCATATTTGGTAGTAAGGCTGAGTATGGTACAAGGGTAGTCAGACAGAGAATAACACCTTTGCTGGTTACTAAAGACTAGGAAATCTAAAGCTCAGGCATCCTCTCACCTGAGAAGGTGCATAAAATACCCTGGGGCGGCTTTCTCAGTGGTATTTTGTCAGAAGATATCTTTATTTATGTGGTGAATGTTCCCTTAACCACCTCAGCCCCCCTAGCTTAAACACCCTTAATGACCAGACCACTTTTTACAATTCTGCACTACACTACTTTCACCGTTTATTGCTCGGTCATGCAACTTACCACCCAAATGAATTTTACCTCCTTTTCTTCTCACTAATAGAGCTTTCATTTGGTGGTATTTCATTGCTGCTGACATTTTCACTTTTTTGGTTATTAATCGAAATGTAACAAAATTTTTGCAAAAAAATGAAATCTTTCACTTTCAGTTGTACATATTTTTTTTTAAAAAGACATCTATATATACATTTTTCTCTAAATTTATTGTTCTACATGTCTTTGATAAAAAAAAATGTTTGGGTAAAAAACAAAAATGGTTTGGGTAAAAGTTATAGCGTTTACAAGCTATGGTACAAAAATGTGAATTTCCGCTTTTTGAAGCAGCTCTGACTTTCTGAGCACCTGTCATGTTTCCTGAGGTTCTACAATGCCCAGACAGTTGAAAAACCCCACAAATAACCCCATTTTGGAAAGTAGACACCCTAAGGTATTCGCTGATGGGCTTAGTGAGTTCATAGAACTTTTTATTTTTTGTCACAAGTTAGCGGAAAATTATGATTTTTTTTTCTTACAAAATCTCATATTCCACTAACTTGTAACAAAAAAATAAAAACTTCCATGAACTTACTATGCCAATCACGAAATACCTTGGGGTGTCTTCTTTCCAAAATTGGTCACTTGTGGGGTAGTTATACTGCCCTGGCATTTTAGGGGCCCTAATGCGTGAGAAGTAGTTTGAAATCAAAATGTGTAAAAAATGCCCTGTGAAATCTGAATGGTGCTCTTTGGAATGTGGGCCCCTTTGCCCACCTAGGCTGCAAAAAATTTCACACATGTGACATCACCGTACTCAGAGAAGTAGGGCAATGTGTTTTGGGGTGTCTTTTTACATATACCCATGCTGGGTGAGAGAAATATCTCGGCAAAAGACAACTTTTCCCATTTTTTTTATACAAAGTTGGCATTTGACCAAGATATTTATCTCACCCAGCATGGGTATATGTAAAATGACACCCCAAAACACATTCCCCAACTTCTCCTGAGTACGACGATACCACATGTGTGACACTTTTTTGCAGCCTAGATGCGCAAAGGGGCCCAAATTCCTTTTAGGAGGGCATTTTTAGACATTTAGTTCCCAGACTTCTTCTCACGCTTTAGGGCCCCTAAAATGTCATGGCAGTATGGGGTAAATGGGGTTATTTGTGTTTTTTTTGCCTGGGCATTGTAGAACCTCAGGAAACATGACAGGTACTCAGTTCTCCTGTAATGGGAACTTAAAGTGGCTCTGGAAAATATATGATAATTGGCCCCGTTTTGTAGTTGGGTCCAAATTGATGGAAGACAGGGCCAGCAATACTATATTGTGGCACATTATACCACCAAAACAAAGCAAAGTACCACAGTCCATCACAAAATACTGCCAGCAGCCCAAAATACATCCCCAAAAACTTCCACTGGCCAGCCACCTGGGCATTGGCCCACCAGGAAATTTCCTTGTATGATCTATGGCCTATCCGCCCCTGAACACAGTCCTCTAGCACTGGAAGCTGGTCAACTTAGACCTCTATACAAGTGATGAATGAGGAAGTTTCCGTGGTACTACATGGGGCTTGAGTCTGTGGTTGTACAGTTTATAATCCCAAAGAGTCCACTAGTAGATCAAGGGAACCTAAGTCTGCAGCACTCATAAATAAAGATATCCTTCAACAGAAACGTGACTTGACCCACCCTGGGAATTATCTTAGGCAATTAATAATTATTGTACCCTAATGAGTATTTTATCAGCAGAAATAATAAATTATATTTTAAACTTTGCAAAATAATCGAGACCCACTCAGTATTGTGAATGTGCTCAGTCTTGGACATTATAGAGAACAGGAACTCCCCTATCCACACATAATTGACAGCTGTTCTTCAGCACTCTCAGCTCGGACTGGGCAAATAATTTAACATTTTCTGTAATGTAATCAAGGCAGATTGTAATGTTGACAAAGGGAGAGGCTCCTTATGCACATATTAGGGGAAAAATCTCTAAATTAAATTATATGAACCCCAAATAACATTAAAAAAAAAACTACAACTCCACTCCCCCTGCAAAAAAAGCAGAACTCTAAACAGCTATATAGATGTACAAAGTTCTGACTGAGGAGAAAGCTGTGAGACCAAAATATTCCTGCCATCATCAAAACTGGCTCAGACTTTAATGGGGTTTTCCAGGAGTTTCCTCTGAATAGGTCATCAGTAACTGATCGGTGTTTGAGAAGGCATCAGTGCTGGCAGAAGCACTGCGGCCTTCTCACTGCAAAGTGTCATACATTGTATAGTGAAGTCACATAACCTAGGGAAAGTTGAGTGAAGGCTGCAGCGCTACTGACAGCTGATTGGCGGGGGTCCTGGGTGTCAGAACCCCACCAATCAGATATTGATGACCTATCCAGAGGATAGGTCATCAGTGTAAAACTCCCCGAAAACTCCTTTAATACAGGGAGTGCAGAATTATTAGGCAAGTTGTATTTTGAGGATTAATTTTATTATTGAACAACAACCATGTTCTCAATGAACCCAAAAAACTCATTAATATCAAAGCTGAATATTTTTGGAAGTAGTTTTTAGTTTGTTTTTAGTTTTAGCTATTTTAGGGGGATATCTGTGTGTGCAGGTGACTATTACTGTGCATAATTATTAGGCAACTTAACAAAAAACTAATATATACCCATTTCAATTATTTATTTTTACCAGTGAAACCAATATAACATCTCAACATTCAAAAATATACATTTCTGACATTCAAAAACAAAACAAAAACAAATCAGTGACCAATATAGCCACCTTTCTTTGCAAGGACACTCAAAAGCCTGCCATCCATGGATTCTGTCAGTGTTTTGATCTGTTCACCATCAACATTGCGTGCAGCAGCAACCACAGCCTCCCAGACACTGTTCAGAGAGGTGTACTGTTTTCCCTCCTTGTAAATCTCACATTTGATAATGGACCACAGGTTCTCAATGGGGTTCAGATCAGGTGAACAAGGAGGCCATGTCATTAGATGTTCTTCTTTTATACCCTTTCTTGCCAGCCACGCTGTGGAGTACTTGGACGCGAGTGATGGAGCATTGTCCTGCATGAAAATCATGTTTTTCTTGAAGGATGCAGACTTCTTCCTGTACCACTGCTTGAAGAAGGTGTCTTCCAGAAACTGGCAGTAGGACTGGGAGTTGAGCTTGACTCCATCCTCAACCCGAAAAAGCCCCACAAGCTCATCTTTGATGATACCAGCCCAAACCAGTACTCCACCTCCACCTTGCTGGCGTCTGAGTCGGACTGGAGCTCTCTGCCCTTTACCAATCCAGCCACGGGCCCATCCATCTGGCCCATCAAGACTCACTCTCATTTCATCAGTCCATAAAACCTTTGAAAAATCAGTCTTGAGATATTTCTTGGCCCAGTCTTGACGTTTCAGCTTGTATGTCTTGTTCAGTGGTGGTCGTCTTTCAGCCTTTCTTACCTTGGCCATGTCTCTGAGTATTGCACACCTTGTGCTTTTGGGCACTCCAGTGATGTTGCAGCTCTGAAATATGGCCAAACTGGTGGCAAGTGGCATCTTGGCAGCTGCACGCTTGACTTTTCTCAGTTCATGGGCAGTTATTTTGCGCCTTGGTTTTTCCACACGCTTCTTGCGACCCTGTTGACTATTTTGCATGAAACGCTTGATTGTTCGATGATCACGCTTCAGAAGCTTTGCAATTTTAAGAGTGCTGCATCCCTCTGCAAGATATCTCACTATTTTTGCCTTTTCTGAGCCTGTCAAGTCCTTCTTTTGACCCATTTTGCCAAAGGAAAGGAAGTTGCCTAATAATTATGCACACCTGATATAGGGTGTTGATGTCATTAGACCACACCCCTTCTCATTACAGAGATGCACATCACCTAATATGCTTAATTGGTAGTAGGCTTTCGAGCCTATACAGCTTGGAGTAAGACAACATGCATAAAGAGGATGATGTGGTCAAAATACTCATTTGCCTAATAATTCTGCACTCCCTGTAAGGTTCAGTGTGCATGGAACCTATATAAGTATACACAAACTCTGTAAAGACCAACCAATAGGCACTAAATTTACCACTGTGGGTGCTGTAATGTGACTGTATAGATGAGCAATGGAATACCTGAAGACAGAGAATAGAACGTGGAAGTAAATTGAATTGTATTATCCAATAATCCCTGTAAAGAGAGAGAATCATTTCTTCTGCATGTATTTTTACAGGCAGTGTATCTGGAAAATTTTGAATTGGCTTCACGTTTGATTCAAAGATGCAAAGATATGTTACAGAGACAACCAAATAAGGTTAGTTGTTTTTGAATATAAGTATGTATATATATATACACATACTGATTGACGATTATAAATTATGGGAGATATTTGGTGATAAGGTTATATATAAATTTAACAATTTAATATTTGGTTTGCCCAAATTCTTAATTGCAGTAGTCGTACCTACTTATGTGTAGCAAATTTTGGGCTAATAGAAGGTAGTCCTGAGTATCTTCTCTAGGATATGCAAACTGTAGTGGCTGTGATGGGGTACTGCCCCTCAGCTCCCATTAAAGTGAATTGGAGCTGAGCAGCAGTAACCCAGCATGGCCACTACGTTTTCAATGCTTTGCTTTTCGCTCCATTCAAAGTGCTACTAGTTCTGGCCCTGGAGGCTGCAGGGAACACTATCAATGGGGATGCCACGTGTCAGACCCCCACAGCCTGGATATTGATGACCTATCTTGAGGATTGGTCATTAATATTAGGAGACCAGAAAACCCTTTTAATATTTTTGTTAAGAAAGACCAGAAAACCCATTTTTAATCTGTTAAGTAAGGCTAGTTTCACACTAGCGCTAAAATGTTCATTGCATTTGGCATAGCCAAACTGCTAGAGCACCACCACGCCCCATTGACTATAATAGGACCCAGCGGGCATCCGGTCTGTTTACGGCATTAGTAGTGCAGAGATTCGGCCAGACAAATACATCTGCAAGCAGCATTTTTTGTTCGGCCTGATCCTGGCACTAATGACAGAAGCAGGTCGGATTCCCGCCTGGTCCTAATATACTTAATAGGCCCTGACGGGGAAAGATGATGTTCAGCTAAGCTAGATGCGATTAATTCCGGCAGGCTGTTCCTCTACCAGAACTGCTTTCTGTAACATGTTAGCGCTGGCTCGGCTATTTTAGGCAGTCCCATAATGGCGAATAGAGAGGGGACCGTACATGCATGGTGCGCCCTCTATTTACCACTAGAGATGTCGCAAACATAAAATGAACAGCGAACGCGAATTTTCGCAAATGTTCGCGAACGGGCAAACCGGGTGAACCGCTATTGACTTCAATGGGCAGGGACTCTTTCTGGCCACAATAGTGATGGAAAAGTTGTTTCAAGGGGACTAACACCTGGACTGTGGCATGCCGGAACGGGATCCATGGCAAAACTCCCATTGAAAATTACATAGTTGACGCAGAGTTGGATTTTAATCCATAAAGGGCATAAATCACCTAAGGCTGAGTTCACACGGGCGAGATTTCCGCGCGGGTGCAATGCAGTAGGTGAACGCATTGCACCTGCACTGAATCCTGACCCATTCATTTCAATGGGTCTGTGTACATGAGCGTTGTTTTTCATGCATCACTTCTGCAATGCTTTAAAATCGCAGCATGTTCTATATTCTGCGTTTTTCACGCAGCCCTGGCTCCATAGAAGTGAATGGGGCTGCGTTAATAACGCATTGCATCTGCAAGCAAGTGCGGATGCAATGCGTTTTTCACTGATGGTTGCTAGGAGATGTTGTTTGTAAACCTTCAGTTTTTTATCACGCGCGTGAAAAAAGCATCAAAACGCATTGCACCCGCGCGGAAAAAACTGAACAACTAAACGCAATTGCAGCCAAAACTGACTGAACTTGCTTGCAAAATGGTGCGAGTTTAACTGAACGCACCCTGAACGCATCCGGACCAAATCTGTCACGCTCGTGTGAACTCAGCCTTAGGCCTCTTTCACACGGGCGTCATGTTTTTTGCCCGGATAAGAGGCGGGTGCGTTGCGGGAAAATGCGCGATTTTTCTGCGCGAGTGCAAAACATTGTCATGCGTTTTGCACTCGCGTGAGAAAAATCGCGCATGTTTGGTACCCAGACCCGAACTTCTTCACAGAAGTTCGGGCTTGGGATTGATGTTCTGAAGATTGTATTATTTTCCCTTATAACATGGTTATAAGGGAAAATAATAGCATTCTGACTACAGAATGCTTTGTATAATAGTGCTGGAAGGGTTAAAAATAATAAAAAAGTTAACTCACCTTCTCCTCTTGTTCGCGCAGATGCCACTCTGTTCTTTAGCTGTGGACTGAATGACCTGAGGTGACGTCAGATCACATGCTCCAATCACATGGTCCATCACCATGGTGATGGAGCATGTGATCTGACGTCATCAAAGGTCCTTTAGCCCACAGATAAAGAACAGACCGGCATCTGCGCTAACAAGAGGAGAAGGTGAGTTAACTTTTTTATTATTTTTAACCCCTCCAGCACTATTATACAAAGCATTCTGTATTCAGAATGCTATTATTTTCCCTTATAACCATGTTATAAGGGAAAATAATACAGTGAATAGACTGTCACCTAGAACCCATGCGTGAAAATCGCACCGCATCCGCACTTGCTTGCGGATGCATGCGATTTTCACGCAACCCCATTCATTTCTATAGGGCCTGCGTTACGTGAAAAACGCACAAAGAGGAGCATGCTGCGATTTTCACGCAACGCACAAGTGATGCGTGAAAATCACCGCTCGTGTGCACAGTCTCATAGAAATGAATGGGTCAGGATTCAGTGCGGGTGCAATGCGTTCACCGCACGCATCGCACCCGCACGGAAAACTCGCCCGTGTGAAAGGGGCCTAACAATCCAATTTTTTTTTTAACAACGTGGTTTAAAACATCCAATGTGTGTATACGATCAGGTATGATGTTGTATCGATCAGGTAGTGTAAGAATTACGCCCGCTTCACAGACATTGACAGACCAAACTCCCCTTTTAATGCACCACAAACCACCGCAAACAGTCCATTTGCCCAACCGCAAACTTCCCATTTGCACAAGGTTGGATACCAAGCTAGCCATGTCCCGTTGATGTCATTGAAGGTTTCTTCCTCCACCCGGCCACGTACAACATCAAGGGTCCCGGAAAGGTGAATTGAATTGATTTTTCGAATGGGGAGATGGTTAAAAAAACGCTGGCTCCCTCCCCTTTGTTTAAATCCACGGTCACTGCGTCTGCGCCGTGCAATTTACTGTCCCACCCGATATGAGTGGTATTTCCTGTAGTTGTCTCTTCTCATCAGTTTAATCCCTGTTACGTCCCCAATCTGGGGTCCATTTATTAAATAGATTTTTCGAACGGGGAAATAATAAAAAAATTGCTGGCTCCCTCCCCTTTGTTTGAATCCACGCCACGGTCACTGCGTCTGCGCCGTGCAATTTACTGTCACACCCCATATGAGTGCTATTTTCTGTAGTACTATTCTCATCAGTTTAATCCCTGTTACGTCCCATATCAGGGTGGGATTGCCTTTTGTGAAAAAAAATTTAGGCCGGGTAGCTTCAACTGCCTTCACAGTGACAGACCAAACTCTGATACACCAAACTGAATTGATTTTAGGAACCGGGAGATGGAAAAAGCAGCTTGGTCCTCTTACTGACAAGTTGCGCGTGCACGGAGCAATGCACGGAGCAATGTGCTGTGACACCCTATATGAGTGGTGTCTTAACTAGTCCTATTCCTATCAGTTTAATCCCTGTTACGTCCCCTATCCGGGGACGTGTGTCGAATTGATAAACCATTGTCGAATTAACGAACCCTTACGACATCCTGGAATAATTTAGTTCTGAGCTTTGTACTTGATTTGTATTGCAATTGTTGGGGATTTTTTAAAGTGTCTGCATTATTTCTAATAAACTATTAAGAGACTTTATTATGATTTTTTTATTTTATGTATTAAAAACCCACCCATACAACTTAAAAAAAGATAAATAAAAAAATTTAAGTTTTTTCTATGAAAAAACATCCAGCCGTCCCGATCGCTTTTGGTCTGATCATAATGAAGCAACGGCATTATCATCTGGGGTGTGACAACATTGCCAACACACTCATAGAGGTGATGATCGCTTCATTGTGATACACAAGCCCCTTCACCACAACAAGGTAACGATCACGAAAGGGGAATTGACACTTGTATGTGCCTTTTTTTTGTTTTGTTTTTGCAGCCACAGTGCAGCACCAGAGGCCAGAAAAATTAGGCATGTACACATGCCTGAAAAACAATGTTATTGTTGCAGCCGCTGTTGCAGCAGCGGACGGAAAAATTGATGTTTTCAAGGCAGAAAGGTGACTAAAACATTGCGGCTTGAACCCTAGTTGGTGCCGGAGAACAGACATTAAATACAGCAGTATGGGGACCATTTTGAGGCAAAGGCATGTCATCAGGCCTTTTGTTAGTTAAACATATCCCCTACTGTCAGTCCCTTCGGGATCCATGCCTCATTTATCTTAATGAAGGTCAGGAAATCAACACTTTTTTGACCGAGGCGACTTCTTTTGTCAGTGACAATGTCTCCTGCTGCACTGAAGGGCCTTTCTGACAGGACACTTGAAGCGGGGCAGGCCAGAAGTTCTATCGCAAACTGGGATAGCTCAGGCCACAGGTCAAGCCTGCACACCCAGTAGTCATGGGGTTCATCGCTCCTCAGAGTGTCGATATCTGCAGTTAAGGCGAGGTAGTCTGCCACCTGTCGGTCGAGTCGTTCTCTAAGGCTGGATTCCGAAGGGCTGTGGCGATGTGTAGGACTGAAAAAGCTCTGCATGTCCTCCATCAAAAACACATCTGTAAAGCGTCCTGTCTTTGCCGCCGTGGTCGTGGTAGGAGGAGGATTACTTTGACCTCTTCCCCAGTTAGATTCCTGTTGTGCTGTGACATCCCCCTTATAAGCTGTGTAAAGCATATTTTTTTAGTTTGGTTTTGAACTGCTGCATCCTTTCTGACTTCCGGTAATTTGGTAACATTTCCGCCACTTTCTGCTTATACTGGGGGTCTAGTAGCGTGGCCACCAAGTACAGGTCGTTTTTTTATACGAGGGTCCCTCAACAGACATGACAGCATGAAAGACCCCATTTGCACAAGGTTGGATGCCGAGCTACTCATTTCCCGTTCCTCCTCCTCACTGATGTCATTGACGGTCTGTTTTTCCCCCCAGCCACGTACAACACCACGGGTCCCAGATAGGTGACAACAACGAGCACCCTGGGATGCCTGCTGTGGTTGGTCTTCCTCCTCCTCAAAGCCACATTCCTCCTCTGACTCCTCTTCCTCATACTCCTCTTGCAGCGTTGCCGCAGGTCCGGCAAGCGATGATGACAAGGCTGTTTCTGGTGGTGATGGTGACCACAACTCTTCCTCTTCCTCTTCACACTCATCTACAGCCTGAGTTAAGGCGAGGTAGTCTGTTACCTGTCGGTCGAGTCGTTCTCTGAGGGTGGACCCCGAAGGGCTGTTGCGATGCATAGGACTTAAAAAGCTCTGCATGTCCTCCTTCAACAACGTCTGTTGAATGCCTGAAATGGCCACACACCTACCTGGCCTGCTTGAGGACGTCCTGTAAGCCTGGGTACTTAGACACAAAGCGTTGTACGATGAGATTCAACACATGTACTATGCACGGCACATGTGACAACTTGCCCTAATTCAATGCCGCCAACAAATTGCTTCCATTGTCACACACCACTTTGCCGATCTCCAGTTTGTGCGGGGTCAGACACTGATGCACCTGTGCGTTCAGGGCGGACAGGAGTGCTGGTCCGGTGTGGCTCTCTGCTTTCAGGCAAGTCAACCCCAAGACAGCGTGACACTGTCGTATCCGGGATGTGGAATAGCCCCTGGGGAGCTGGGGGGGTTCAGTTGATGTGCAGCCAGATGCCGCAGCAGAAGAGGACTCAGCCGAGAAGGTTATGGAAGAGGATGGAGTGGGAGGAGTAGAGGAGGTGGCAGTAGGCCTGCCTGCAAGGCGTGGCGGTGTCACCAACTCCGCTGCAGAGCCACGCATTCCATGCTTGGCAGCCGTCAGCAGGTTGACCCAATGCAATATGTGATATACCTGCCCTGACCGTGCTTTGCAGACCAGGTATCAGTGGTCAGGTGGACCCTTGCCCCAACACTGTATGCCAGAGATGCCATGACTTCCTTTTCAATCACCGAGTAGAGGTTTGGGATTGCCTTATTAGAAAAAAAAAATTGTCCGGGTACCTTCCACTGTGGCGTCCCAATAGCGACAAATTTTTTGAAAGCTTCAGACTTCACCAGCTGGTATGGTAAAAGCTGGCGGGCTAAGAGTTCCGTCAAGCCACATGTCAGACGCCGGGCAAGGGGGTGACTCTGTGACATTGGCTTCTTACGCGCAAACATTTCCTTAACAGACACCTGTGATCATGTGCCTTCGCAAAGCAGTTGTACCTAGGTGGGTGTTGGATTTCCCCCGACTCAGTTTCTTTTGGAACAGGTTGCAAATGGCATCGCTGTTGTCAGAGGCAGACACACAAAAAAATGCCACACTGCTGAGCTTTGCAATGACGGCATTCTGGTGGTGGCAACAGCATGCGTTGATTGGCGTGCTGACCCCGGGTGCCGATACATGTTGTCTGACTGTGCCACTAGCTCCTTGCGACGACCTCCCCCTGCTTCCAACTCGTCTCCTCCTTCTCTCTGTCTCCCCTTCTGAACTTTCGCCCTTTTCTTCTTCTCTTCGAGCAGGCACCCACGTGGCATCCACGGACACATCATCATCATCAACCGCTTCACTTGTATCTGACACCTCAGCAAAGGAAGCAGCAGCGGGTACAACATCATCATCATCATCACCACACTGTATGTCCATGTGTATAATGCTGCCTGAGACATATCCCTGTTATCTACATCCCCTGGCAATAATGGTTGCGCATCACTAATTTCCAACTGATGTGTAAATAACTCCTCTGAGGGATCAAGTGAAGCGGCTGTGGTGGCTGTGGTGGTAGTGGTGGTGGTGGCGGCGGGCAAATGGCTTTGGTAGGTTTTCCCGGTGGTATTGACCACAGTTCCACAATATCCTTCTGGAAACCTGCCCATGTTCTTCCCTTTTTTACCTCTACTGTACTTCAAAGCAGGTGTAATTCCCTTTGTACATGTTATTCCTCCTCCAGGCTCAGGGGTTTCTCTAAATATTGTGAATTGCATTCAGTCTTATTGGCATTCTGATTCATATACATGCTTGTGAAACATGAATATTGACCGGGATTTAGGTGTAGGGGCACCGTTCCCAAATGTGGTCTAGCTGTGGCACAGGTGATACACCCAGATCTGTTTACCTGAGATGCCATGTACTTCATCCATTCCAACCAAAAATTGCAGTCAAAGAATCCTGTTTCCACTGCCAGCGTCTCCTCTACTGTGAAAAGGGGTTGAGATCTTGTGCTGGGAGTGAACTGAGGGTAGGATTTGGGGCAGGCCTGTTTGTAATGTCCTTAAAGTAGAACTGTCCCCATGGCCCATATTTATCAGATAGATGCTTTCTCAAGACATACATTCCCAAGTCAGCTGAATTTTAAGTGATGACAATCCAGGGCCCCCCTTTGTTGGTGGGATATTTTTTACATGTTTTGAGCTGGGTTTTTCCCATATTCTTGCTACTTAAATGGTTTTCAAGAGGTTTTCCATTTTTATCTTTACTTTGCATCCCCTCAACTGGTTTGTATCCCCAGCTGGGTACAGACTTTGAGGCAAACAGAGATGAGATGCTCTTTTCCTCCAAATGTTGTCTTCATCAGGACCCCCTTCTTTTTTCAAACCACACTTCTTTCTTCTCTTCTGGGCCTGCTTCTTCTATATCTTCCAGTGTTTCTTTGATGAGAAGGAGTCCACATGGCATACCAATCTCGTCCCTTGCGACCTTAGATCGTGCCTGGGCTATCATTGTCTTCACCTCCTCCCTTTTCCTCATTGCAGCCTGCTTCGCCACTTTATCAGCCCTGGTGTTTCATTGAGTTTCTGGACTATCTGCTTTTAAGTGTGCCTTGACTTTGAGTATGTCCACCTACTTAGGGAGTGTCAGAGCCTCCGTTAGCGCTTGCACAGCTTTAGCATGTTTTACAGGCTTTCCACTTGCCATGATAAAATTGCAGCTCCTCCAGATGGGACCGAAGTCATGAGCTACTCCAAAGGCGTATCTAGAGTCCATGTATATGTTGGCAGTCTTCCCCTTAGCCATCTTGCAGGCCTCAGTGAGGGCTATCAGTCCAGCCTCCTGGGCAGACTTGTCAGGAGAAAGAGGGTAGGATTGTAGCACATCATGTAAGGAAGTGACCGCATATCCAGTATGATATCTCCCTTGATCATCTGCATATCAACATCCATCCACAAACAGATTGAGATCAGGTTTGTCCAACATTGCTTCAGTCACATTTGGGAGAGGGTCCATCTCTTGTTTTATCAATTCCAGGCAATTATGGCAATCTCCAGAGTAAAAATCATCATCAGAATACACATCCCCCTTCTCACCCTCCTGAGCAATCCCCCCTTGAGAAAAAAGAAGGAGGGAAGCAGGGTTGAAGACATGACACATAGAGATAGTAACAGTATCTGGGAGGAGAAGTGAACACTGCATACAAACGTGTCTAGCAGCTGAGAGATGCTTTGGCTGAGTTTGCTGGATAATTGCAGAAATGTCATGGGGGGCCAAAATCTGCAGAAGGTGACCCAGGACAATATCAGAAGTTTTGTCCAGAAGAAGATGACAGGTGTGAATGGCTCATATAAAAGAAGGGGTCCCTTAAGCAGCTGGATCCAACCGGGCTGAGTAGTAGCCCAGAGGCCTGTTCCTGCACCTGTGGCTTTGAGTAAGGACACCAGTGGCGTTTGCCTGATGTTCCATGACTTACAATATAAAGGTAGGTTGTAGTTAGGTATTCCTATGGCAGGAGAGGAGGAGGCCTCTGCCTTCAACTTTTTAAAACTGTTTGGCGTCCTTTGTCAGATAGAATGGAGTGTGCGGTATGCAGTCATATAGTGGCTGTATAAGGATAGAAGCATCCAGGATCCCAGGGTGGTAGTATGAGATGAGGCCTAGGAAGGCCTATAATTGTTTTGAGGTAGTAGGTTCTTGGATCTGCAAGATAGCTTTTTTCCTCTCTTCAGTAAGATGTTTTGCACCAGGGATAAGGCAATGTCCAAGGAACACTACCTTAAATTGACACCACTGGATTACGTCTTTAGAAACCTTGCACCCCTGATCTGACAGGAAAAGGAGCAAAGAGAGCAGGGCATCTGAACACATGAGTGTCCTGGGCACAAACTAAAAGATCATCCACATACTGGAGCAGCACAACATCATCACAGATTTGCTTTCATTCATCCAAGATAGATGACATGGCTTTGCTGAATTAGGATGGGCTATTTTGAGCTCCTTGTGGCATGACTGTGCAGGTATACTGTGATCCTGCATGAGTGAAAGCAAAAAGGTATTGGCAATCAGGATGTAAAGGCACAGAGAAAAAGGCATTAGCTAAGTCAATGACCGTAAAGGCAGCTGCATCTGGTGGTATTGCAGAAAGTAGGTTATGGGGGTTTGGCACAATCGGAGTTTCCAAGACGGTGGCTTCATTCACAGCCCGAAGATCATCAACCATCCTGTAGGTATCAGGTTGTCCTATTTTACGCTTCATCCTCACCGGGAAAAGGACCGTGTTACAGGGAGAGGTGGTGGGAATTATGGCACCAACCTTTAGGAAGGCCCTTACCTGTTGACTGACAGCATCTATCTGTGCTACAGACAAAGGATATTGCAGTTTACGAGGGAGTACTGCATCTGACTTAAGGTGTACCATCACAGGCTGCACCCGAAGTCTGCCTACATCCTGTGGTCCTTTTGTACACAGCATCTCAGGTATGACAGATAATACAGGAGTGGAAAGGGTGACAGTACCCTCAGGCTGGAACTGTATAGTGGTGTGTATCTTCTGTAGCAGATCTGCACCCAAGAGGTTAAGTGGACATGTTGAGGAGACTACAAATTGTGAAAGCACTTTGGCGGATGGCTGTGGTCCAAAAGAAACACTGAGTGGTTTTGTTAAAGGAGAGGATTTAGCATGGCCATCAATGCCGATACACTGTACAGTAATGCTATCCAGGAAAGAGGGGAATCCACGAGAAATGTCTGTATGTCACCCCCTACCTGCAGCTGCACCGTATGCGCAGGTCCGCAGTGGGGAGGGAGGAGGGCCATAGTGGGGTTGGCTTCTCCGACGTGTGAATCTGGCTTGCCCCAGTCCTATGGGGCGTGGTATCCTTCCCCTCCAACTGGGGGTGGAGGAGGAGGAGGAGAAACCCATGGGAACACACGGGGCGGCCCCCTTCTTCCTTGCTGCGGGGGGGGGGGGGGGGGGGGCGATGCAGGCACTCCCTTTTGAAATCTGCCTTTTGAATCTGGCCACCATTCTGTCTCTCTCATCTCTTTCTCTGTCTCTCTCCATCCCTCCTCCCTTTCTGCACTTCACATTTCCTCAGCTCATCCCACCCCTCTTCTCCTCTTAAAAAGGTTTGGTCTCATCATCACTCTGTTATTTTAACTCCTATCATTATGGGCACATTCAGGGGTCCAGTATGGTGGGCAATCAGACCCCCTGGCATTTAATAGGTGCCACCTGGATTCAACACAGGATACAGGGGAGCTATTGGCTTTAGCATTTTCCCTGCAGTCTGACTACCCTTAGTCTTTACAGGGCTGTGCTGTCTCCTCGATTGTTATCAGAGGAGGATCGGGGCAACTGGGAGTGGTCTGTCTGCCACCCTGCAATGGTGGCTGGACAGGGCAGAGGACCGTTTGCACTGGGGAGTGGATATGTACGGATCGGAGCTGCATCGACACAGGGGCCTTCCCACTTCTGGAAGCATGAGGCTGGGGGGCACCACAAGCAAGACACATATCTCGGGAATCTGGAATTTGCTGCCCACAATGTGCATACGTCTATCCTGCTGGTCCCCTCGCTGGCACCCAACTCTGTGGGCGGAACCGCTCAGAGTGCGGATCATCAGACACTGCTTCTGCGGTGGCATTTCACTTTCTGTCTAACAGACATACAGTCATGTGAAAAAATTAGGACACCCTTTGAAAGCATGTGGTTTTTTGTAACATTTTTAATAAAAGGTTATTTAATCTCCGTTTCAAAAATACAGAGAGATTAAAGTAATCCGACTAAACAAAGAAAACTGAAGAAAAGTCTTTTCAAGATCTTCTGTAAATGTCATTCTACAAAAATGCCTATTCTAACTGAGGAAAAAGATAGGACACCCTTGCCCCTAATAGCGAGTGTTACCTCCTTTGGCTGAAATAACTGCGGTGAGACGGTTCTTGTAGCCATCTACCAGTCTTCGACATCGGTCTGAGGAAATTTTACCCCACTCTAGAGTTGAGCGAACACCTGGATGTTCGGGTTCGAGAAGTTCGGCCGAACATCCCGGAAATGTTCGGGTTCGGGATCCGAACCCGATCCGAACTTCGTCCCGAACCCGAACCCCATTGAAGTCAATGGGGACCCGAACTTTTCGGCACTAAAAAGGCTGTAAAACAGCCCAGGAAAGAGCTAGAGGGCTGCAAAAGGCAGCAACATGTAGGTAAATCCCCTGCAAACAAATGTGGATAGGGAAATGAATTAAATTAAAAATTAAATAAATAAAAATTAACCAAAATCAATTGGAGAGAGGTTCCATAGCAGAGAATCTGGCTTCCCGTCACCCACCACTGGAACAGTCCATTCTCAGATATTTAGGCCCCGGCACCCAGGCAGAGGAGAGAGGTCCCGTAACAGAGAATCTGTCTTCATGTCAGCAGAGAATTAGTCTGCATGTCATAGCAGAGAATGAGGCTTCACGTCAGCCACCACTGCAACAGTCCATTGGCATATATTTAGGCCCAGCACCCAGGCAGAGGAGGGAGGTCCCGTAACAGAGAATCTGTCTTCATGTCAGCAGAGAATTAGTCTGCATGTCATAGCAGAGAATGAGGCTTCACGTCAGCCACCACTGCAACAGTCCATTGGCATATATTTAGGCCCAGCACACACACAGGCAGAGGAGAGAGGTCCCGTAACAGAGAATCTGGCTTCATGTCAGCAGAGAATCAGTCTGCATGTCATAGCAGAGAATGAGGCTTCACGTCAGCCACCACTGCAACAGTCCATTGGCATATATTTAGGCCCAGCACACACACAGGCAGAGGAGAGAGGTCCCGTAACAGAGGATCTGGCTTCATGTCAGCAGAGAATCAGTCTGCATGTCATAGCAGAGAATCAGGCTTCACGTCAGCCACCACTGCAACAGTCCATTGTCATAAATTTAGGCCCAGCACCCAGGCAGAGGAGAGAGGTCCCGTAACAGACAATCTGGCTTCATGTCAGCAGAGAATTAGTCTGCATGTCATAGCAGAGAATGAGGCTTCACGTCAGCCACCACTGCAACAGTCCATTGGCATATATTTAGGCCTAGCACACAGGCAGAGGAGAGAGGTCCCGTAACAGACAATCTGGCTTCATGTCAGCAGAGAATCAGTCTGCATGTCATAGCAGAGAATGAGGCTTCACGTCACCCACCACTGCAACAGTCCATTGGCATATATTTAGGCCTAGCACACAGGCAGAGCAGAGAGGTCCTGTAACAGACAATCTGGCTTCATGACAGCAGAGAATCAGTCTGCATGTCATAGCAGAGAATGAGGCTTCACGTCACCCACCACTGCAACAGTCCATTGGCATATATTTAGGCCTAGCACACAGGCAGAGCAGAGAGGTCCCGTAACAGACAATCTGGCTTCATGTCAGCAGAGAATCAGTCTGCATGTCATAGCAGAGAATGAGGCTTCACGTCAGCCACCACTGCAACAGTCCATTGTCATAAATTTAGGCCCAGCACCCAGGCAGAGGAGGGAGGTCCCGTAACAGACAATCTGGCTTCATGTCAGCAGAGAATTAGTCTGCATGTCATAGCAGAGAATCAGGCTTCATGTCAGCCACCACTGCAACAGTCCATTGGCATATATTTAGGCCTAGCACACAGGCAGAGGAGAGGTTCATTCAACTTTGGGTAGCATCGCAATATAATGGTAAAATGAAAATAAAAATAGGATTGAATGAGGAAGTGCCCTGGAGTCCAATAATATATGGTTATGGGGAGGTAGTTAATGTCTAATCTGGACAAGGGACGGACAGGTCCTGTGGGATCCATGCCTGGTTCATTTTTATGAACGTCAGCTTGTCCACATTGGCTGTAGACAGGCGGCTGCGTTTGTCTGTAATGACGCCCCCTGCCGTGCTGAATACACGTTCAGACAAAACGCTGGCTGCCGGGCAGGCCAGCACCTCCAAGGCATAAAAGGCTAGCTCTGGCCACGTGGACAATTTAGAGACCCAGAAGTTGAATGGGGCCGAACCATCAGTCAGTACGTGGAGGGGTGTGCACACGTACTGTTCCACCATGTTAGTGAAATGTTGCCTCCTGCTAACACGTTGCGTATCAGGTGGTGGTGCAGTTAGCTGTGGCGTGTTGACAAAAGTTTTCCACATCTCTGCCATGCTAACCCTGCCCTCAGAGGAGCTGGCCGTGACACAGCTGCCTTGGCGACCTCTTGCTCCTCCTCTGCCTTGGCCTTGGGTTTCCACTTGTTCCCCTGTGACATTTGGGAATGCTCTCAGTAGCGCGTCTACCAACGTGCGCTTGTACTCGCGCATCTTCCTATCACGCTCCAGTGCAGGAAGTAAGGTGGGCACATTGTCTTTGTAGCGTGGATCCAGCAGGGTGGCAACCCAGTAGTCCGCACAGGTTAAAATGTGGGCAACTCTGCTGTCGTTGCGCAGGCACTGCAGCATGTAGTCGCTCATGTGTGCCAGGCTGCCCAGGGATAAGGACAAGCTGTCCTCTGTGGGAGGCGTATCGTCATCGTCCTGCCTTTCCCCCCAGCCACGCACCAGTGATGGACCCGAGCTGCGTTGGGTGCCACCCCGCTGTGACCATGCTTCATCCTCATCCTCCTCCACCTCCTCCTCATCCTCGTCCTCCTCGTCCTCCAGTAGTGGGCCCTGGCTGGCCACATTTGTACCTGGCCTCTGCTGTTGCCAAAAACCTCCCTCTGAGTCACTTCGAAGAGACTGGCCTGAAAGTGCTAAAAATGACCCCTCTTCCTCCTCCTCCTCCTCCTCCTCCTGGGCCACCTCCTCTTCCATCATCGCCCTAAGTGTTTTCTCAAGGAGACATAGAAGTGGTATTGTAACGCTGATAACGGTGTCATCGCCACTGGCCATGTTGGTGGAGTACTCGAAACAGCGCAACAGGGCACACAGGTCTCGCATGGAGGCCCAGTCATTGGTGGTGAAGTGGTGCTGTTCTGTAGTGCGACTGACCCGTGCGTGCTGCAGCTGAAACTCCACTATGGCCTGCTGCTGCTCGCACAGTCTGTCCAGCATGTGCAAGGTGGAGTTCCACCTGGTGGGCACGTCGCATATGAGGCGGTGAGCGGGAAGGCCGAAGTTACGCTGTAGCGCAGACAGGCGAGCAGCAGCAGGATGTGAACGCCGGAAGCGCGAACAGACGGCCCGCACTTTATGCAGCAGCTCTGACATGTCGGGGTAGTTGTGAATGAACTTCTGCACCACCAAATTCAGCACATGCGCCAAGCAAGGGATGTGCGTCAAATTGGCTAGTCCCAGAGCTGCAACGAGATTTCGCCCATTATCACACACCACCAGGCCGGGCTTGAGGCTCACCGGCAGCAACCACTCGTCGGTCTGTTGTTCTATACCCCGCCACAACTCCTGTGCGGTGTGGGGCCTGTCCCCCAAACATATGAGTTTCAGAATGGCCTGCTGATGTTTACCCCGGGCTGTGCTGAAGTTGGTGGTGAAGGTGTGTGGCTGACTGGATGAGCAGGTGGAAGAAGAGGAGGAGGAAGCCGAGAAGGAGGAGGTGGCAACAGGAGGCAAAGAATGTTGCCCTGCGATCCTTGGCGGCGGAAGGACGTGCGCCAAACAGCTCTCCGCCTGGGGCCCAGCTGCCACTACATTTACCCAGTGTGCAGTTAGGGAGATATAGCGTCCCTGGCCGTGCTTACTGGTCCACGTATCTGTGGTTAGGTGGACCTTGCCACAGATGGCGTTGCGCAGTGCACACTTGATTTTATCGGATACTTGGTTGTGCAGGGAAGGCACGGCTCTCTTGGAGAAGTAGTGCCGGCTGGGAACAACATACTGTGGGACAGCAAGCGACATGAGCTGTTTGAAGCTGTCTGTGTCCACCAGCCTAAATGACAGCATTTCATAGGCCAGTAGTTTAGAAATGCTGGCATTCAGGGCCAGGGATCGAGGGTGGCTAGGTGGGAATTTACGCTTTCTATCAAATGTTTGTGAGATGGAGAGCTGAACGCTGGCGTGTGACATGGTTGAGACGCTTGGTGACGGAGGTGGTGGTGGTGGTGTTGGTGGTACATCCCCTGTTTGCTGGGCGGCAGGTGCCAACGTTCCTCTAGAGGCGGAGGAAGAGGCCGAGGCGGCAGCAGCAGAATAGGCCGAGGCGGCAGCAGCAGAAGAGGTAGCAGGGGGAGCCTGAGTGACTTCCTTGGTTTTAAGGTGTTTACTCCACTGCAGTTCATGCTTTGCATGCAGGTGCCTGGTCATGCAGGTTGTGCTCAGGTTCAGAACGTTAATGCCTCGCTTCAGGCTCTGATGGCACAGCGTGCAAACCACTCGGGTCTTGTCGTCAGCACATTGTTTGAAGAAGTGCCATGCCAGGGAACTCCTTGAAGCTGCCTTTGGGGTGCTCGGTCCCAGATGGCGGCGGTCAGTAGCAGGCGGAGTCTCTTGGCGGCGGGTGTTCTGCTTTTGCCCACTGCTCCCTCTTTTGCTACGCTGTTGGCTCGGTCTCACCACTGCCTCTTCCTCCGAACTGTGAAAGTCAGTGGCACGACCTTCATTCCATGTGGGGTCTAGGACCTCATCGTCCCCTGCATCGTCTTCCACCCAGTCTTGATCCCTGACCTCCTGTTCAGTCTGCACACTGCAGAAAGACGCAGCAGTTGGCACCTGTGTTTCGTCATCATCAGAGACATGCTGAGGTGGTATTCCCATGTCCTCATCATCAGGAAACATAAGTGGTTGTGCGTCAGTGCATTCTATGTCTTTCACCGCTGGGGAAGGGCTAGGTGGATGCCCTTGGGAAACCCTGCCAGCGGAGTCTTCAAACAGCATAAGAGACTGCTGCATAACTTGAGGCTGAGACAGTTTCCCTGGTATGCATGGGGGTGATGTGACAGACTGATGGGGTTGGTTTTCAGGCGCCATCTGTGCGCTTTCTGCAGAAGACTGGGTGGGAGATAATGTGAACGTGCTGGATCCACTGTCGGCCACCCAATTGACTAATGCCTGTACCTGCTCAGGCCTTACCATCCTTAGAACGGCATTGGGCCCCACCATATATCGCTGTAAATTCTGGCGGCTACTGGGACCTGAGGTAGTTGGTACACTAGGACGTGTGGATGTGGCAGAACGGCCACGTCCTCTCCCAGCACCAGAGGGTCCACTAACACCACCACGACCATGTCCACGTCCGCGTCCCTTACTAGATGTTTTTCTCATTGTTATGGTTCACCACAACAACAAATATATTATTTGGCCCAATGTATTGTATTCAAATTCAGCGGGATATAAATTTGAGGCCTAGTATTTAGGCGCTGGGTGACCGGTATGGATTTAGTGACAGAATTAGACTTGGAAATGCACAGAAGCGTGTGTGTGAAGTTATTCTGAATGACCCTATGTGCACCTTCAATATGATCTACCCTTTTAGGGATAGATTTCAAATAGCTCTGATATAGCAGAAACGACTAAATTATGAAATTGCTAAATTGGGAATTGTATTTCAACCCAGAACAAAAAATGTGCTTTGACGGACACTAAATAACTTTCCCAGCCACAACAGGACAGCGGTAACGAGAGATTTAGCGGGATATAAATTTGAGGCCTAGTATTTAGGCGCTGGGTGACAGGTATGGGTTTAGTGACAGAATTAGATTTGGAAATGCACAGTAGCGGGTGTGTGAAGTTATTCTGAATGACCCTATGTGCACCTTGAATATTATATACCCTTTTAGGGATAGATTTCAAATAGCTCTGATATAGCAGAAACCACTAAATTATGAAATTGCTAAATTGGGAATTGTATTTCAACCCAGAACAAGAAATGTGCTTGAACGGACACTAAATAACTCGCCCAGCTACAGCACTAAGGACAGATTTAGCGGGATATAAATTTGAGGCCTAGTATTTAGGCGCTGGGTGACAGGTATGGGTTTAGTGCCAGAATTAGACTTGGAAATACACAGTAGCGGGTGTGTGTGAAGTTATTCTGAATGACCCAATGTGCACCTTGAATATTATATACCCTTTTAGGGATAGATTTCAAATAGCTCTGATATAGCAGAAACCACTAAATTATGAAATTGCTAAATTGGGAATTGTATTTCAACCCAGAACAAGAAATGTGCTTGAACGGACACTAAATAACTCGCCCAGCTACAGCACTAAGGACAGATTTAGCGGGATATAAATTTGAGGCCTAGTATTTAGGCGCTGGGTGACAGGTATGGGTTTAGTGCCAGAATTAGACTTGGAAATACACAGTAGCGGGTGTGTGTGAAGTTATTCTGAATGACCCAATGTGCACCTTGAATATTATATACCCTTTTAGGGATAGATTTCAAATAGCTCTGATATAGCAGAAACCACTAAATTATGAAATTGCTAAATTGGGAATTGTATTTCAACCCAGAACAAGAAATGTGCTTGAACGGACACTAAATAACTCGCCCAGCTACAGCACTAAGGACAGATTTAGCGGGATATAAATTTGAGGCCTAGTATTTAGGCGCTGGGTGACAGGTATGGGTTTAGTGCCAGAATTAGACTTGGAAATACACAGTAGCGGGTGTGTGTGAAGTTATTCTGAATGACCCAATGTGCACCTTGAATATTATATACCCTTTTAGGGATAGATTTCAAATAGCTCTGATATAGCAGAAACCACTAAATTATGAAATTGCTAAATTGGGAATTGTATTTCAACCCAGAACAAGAAATGTGCTTGAACGGACACTAAATAACTCGCCCAGCTACAGCACTAAGGACAGATTTAGCGGGATATAAATTTGAGGCCTAGTATTTAGGCGCTGGGTGACAGGTATGGGTTTAGTGCCAGAATTAGACTTGGAAATACACAGTAGCGGGTGTGTGTGAAGTTATTCTGAATGACCCAATGTGCACCTTGAATATTATATACCCTTTTAGGGATAGATTTCAAATAGCTCTGATATAGCAGAAACCACTAAATTATGAAATTGCTAAATTGGGAATTGTATTTCAACCCAGAACAAGAAATGTGCTTGAACGGACACTAAATAACTCGCCCAGCTACAGCACTAGGGACAGATTTAGCTGGATATAAATTTGAGGCCTAGTATTTAGGCGCTGCGTGACAGGTATGGGTTTAGTGCCAGAATTAGACTTGGAAATACACAGTAGCGGGTGTGTGTGAAGTTATTCTGAATGACCCAATGTGCACCTTGAATATTATATACCCTTTTAGGGATAGATTTCAAATAGCTCTGATATAGCAGAAACCACTAAATTATGAAATTGCTAAATTGGGAATTGTATTTCAACCCAGAACAAGAAATGTGCTTGAACGGACACTAAATAACTCGCCCAGCTACAGCACTAGGGACAGATTTAGCTGGATATAAATTTGAGGCCTAGTATTTAGGCGCTGGGTGACCGGTATGGATTTAGTGACAGAATTAGACTGGGATATGGCCAAAAAATAAACAGACTATTGCTGGTTAAATGCACTTGGTGTGACAGCTTCACCCTGATGTAGGCTTTAGCCAAAAAACAACCACACCATTGAGGGTTAAATGCACTTGGTGACAGGCGCAGCTTGCCCCTGATTTAGTATATGGCCAAAAAATGAACAGACTATTGCTGGTTAAATGCACTTGGTGTGACAGCTTCACCCTGATGTAGGCTTTAGCCACAAAACAACCACACCATTGAGGGTTAAATGCACTTGGTGACAGGCGCAGCTTGCCCCTGATTTTGTATATGGCCAAAAAATGAACAGACTATTGCTGGTTAAATGCACTTGGTGTGACAGCTTCACCCTGATGTAGGCTTTAGCCAAAAAACAACCACACCATTGAGGGTTAAATGCACTTGGTGACAGGCGCAGCTTGCCCCTGATTTTGTATATGGCCAAAAAATGAACAGACTATTGCTGGTTAAATGCACTTGGTGTGACAGCTTCACCCTGATGTAGGCTTTAGCCAAAAAACAACCACACCATTGAGGGTTAAATGCACTTGGTCGCAGCTTGTGCTGGCGCACCACAAGACACAAAATGGCCGCCGATCACCCCAGAAAAATGTGACTGACAAACGGTCTGTGCAGCCTAAAAACAGTGAGCAATTGAGGATCAGCAGCTCAATGATCCACAGCTGCAGATCGATCAGTTAATCAAGTCCTTTGGAGGAGTTAATCTGCCTAATCTCGCCCTACTGTCGCAGCCGCAACCTCTCCCTACGCTAATCAGAGCAGAGTGACGGGCGGCGCTATGTGACTCCAGCTTAAATAGAGGCTGGGTCACATGGTGCTCTGGCCAATCACAGCCATGCCAATAGTAGGCATGGCTGTGATGGCCTCTTGGGGCAAGTAGTATGACGCTTGTTGATTGGCTGCTTTGCAGCCTTTCAAAAAGCGCCAAGAAAGCGTCACAAAAGCGCGAAGAAAGCGACGAACACCGAACCCGAACCCGGACTTTTACGAAAATGTCCGGGTTCGGGTCCGTGTCACGGACACCCCAAAATTCGGTACGAACCCGAACTATACAGTTCGAGTTCGCTCATCCCTACCCCACTCCTCAATGCAGAACTTTTTCAGCTGTGAGATGTTTGAGGGGTTTCTTGCACGTACAGCCCTTTTCAAGTCACCCCACAGCATCTCAATGGGATTCAAATCTGGACTTTGACTTGGCCATTCCAGGACTCTCCATTTCTTCTTTTTCAGCCAATCTTTGGTTGATTTACTAGTATGTTTTGGGTCATTGTCATGTTGCATGGTCCAGTTCCGCTTCAGCTTTAATTTTCTAACTGATGGTCTCACATGTTCTTCAAGCACCTTCTGATACACAGTAGAATTCATCGTGGATTCTATGATGGTGAGCTGACCAGGTCCTGCTGCAGCAAAGCAGCCCCAAACCATGACACTTCCACCTCCATGCTTCACAGTTGGTATGAGGTTCTTTTCTTGGAATGCTGTGTTTGGTTTACGCCAAACATGTCCTCTGCTGTTGTGTCCAAATAATTCAATTTTGGACTCATCTGTCCAAAGAACATTATTCCAGAAGTCCTGGTCTTTGTCAACTTTATCTCTGGCAAATGTCAGTCTGGCCTCGATGTTTCTCTTGGAAAGCAAAGGTTTCCTCCTTGCACACCTCCCATGCAAGTTAAACTTGTACAGTCTCTTTCTGATTGTAGAGGCATGTACTTCTACATCAACAGTAGCCAGAGCCTGCTGTAGTTCTCGAGATGACACTTTAGGGTTTTTGGAGACCTCTTTTAGCATCTTGCGGTCTGCTCTTGGGGTGAACTTGCTGGGGCGACCAGTCCTGGGCATGTTGGCAGTTGTTTTGAAAGCCCTCCACTTGTAGACTATCTTCCGGACAGTGGAATGGCTGATTTCAAAATCTTTTGAGATCTTTTTAAATCCCTTCCCAGACTCATAGGCTGCTACAATCTTTTTTCTGAAGTCCTCTGACAGCTCTTTTTCTCTCACCATGGTGCTCACTCTCACTTCAACAGTCAGGAACACACCAAACTAAATGTCTGAGGTTTAAATAGGGCAAGCCTCATTCAACATGCAGAGTAACAATCTACTAATTATGTGCACCTGGTGTGATATACCTGTGTGAGATCTGAGCCAATTTAAGAGGGAATACATGTGAGGGTGTCCTATCTTTTTCCTCAGTTAGAATAGGCATTTTTGTAGAATGACATTTACAGAAGATCTTGAAAAGACTTTTCTTCAGTTTTCTTTGTTTAGTTGGATTACTTTAATCTCTCTGTATTGTTGAAACGGAGATGAAATAACCTTTTATTAAAAATGTTACAAAAAACCACATGCTTTCAAAGGGTGTCCTAATTTTTTCACATGACTGTACATTTCCAGACTTTCATCCCATTTCACCCCCTGTTGGCAGCTAGGCGATCTGCTGTCTGGTGCCACGCTTGTGCTGCACCAAGTAAACCTTTGTCACTCAACTTTTCACGACACTGTGTCAACACTTTCTTCCACATTTCATAGTTCAGCTCTCCATTTACATGACCACGAACTTTCTTCATTAATTTTCAACAATGTTTCACATGCTTGCTTCCTTCTTTTCAGGCTACCAACTGGGGGGGGGGGGGGGGGAGGGGGGGCGGTATACTCGCCCTCAGGCAGGGACGGGGACTGTCCCATGAGTTTATTCACTTGAACATAACCAAGACAGAAACAACCGACACCTCCTACGTCTCGCTACCAAGCAGAGCTCACCCCTGTGCAGGATATTTATTTTTTTCCTGGCTACCACGTCTGGTCTGCCAGCCCGGGACTAACCCTCTGTCACTGCAGACAAATAATATTGTAGCCCCTAATTTGAGGCACCCCCAGAGCTCCCCAGGGCTACTCCCTCTGCCTCTGGAGCAGATATACTTTGTAGCCCCTAATTTGAGCTCTGTCCCCCTGCCAGGGGAATTCTCTTGGCTCTGCTTAACTGTTAACCGTGGAGGTGCCTGACACAAAAACACAGACAAGAAGTACCCACAGCAGAGCAAACCTTCTTTCTCAGTCTATGGTTCTAGGGACTCGTGATTTCACATCAGCCGAAGCTGCTACTCACAGTATAACATTAAAAGCAGGACAGATCACCCCAGCACGGTCTATACAGTGATAGGCAGGCAAGATAGCCAGTTTTCTTACCTTTTTTCACTGGGGCTGCAGTCCCCGACCTCAAGCGTCATCCACTATGCTCCGGGAACCCAAATCTTCAGCTAGTGATGCTAGATTCTCCCGAGCCCAACGTTGGGCGCCAAAGTGTTAACGATTCCCTCAATAAGGGCTAATTACGTTTGCTCTACTGCTCCAAATTAGTAGTAATCCAAGGATTTTACGTGCATGGAAGAAATAACACTGACACACCATAGGGTCAAAGCAATTTCTCATTTATTCAAGGATGTGAAGCAGTTTATAAGTACATCAGAGGGGGCATTCCCCTGAGGCTCGTGGCATTGTTCCATTGATGAGAATACAATAATAAGAAAAGAGATAATACTTGGCATCTGCACATTGTGCATTGTTTTACTAACTTTGGTATGGGAACTATGTAAATATTTAACAGCAAGCTCCATCTTGTAATGGCTTCTTCAGTAACAGCAGTACAGAATATATCATATATGACACATCAAGGAGGTGGCTCCTCTTGGGTAGGATGGACCCTTTGTGCTGCTTTGGAGAAGATAAGGCGTCTGACAGCTGGAGTATATGCGAGCCATCTTTACTGATTAAGGCTAGTTTCACACTAGTGGCAAGGAACTCCTACAGGCTGTTCACCCCCCGGAACAGTCTGCCAGAATTCTTTGCCACTAGTGTGAAAGTACCTTAAGAATGATATCCACATCTCCATCACACACACACATGGTAGAGAATTGCGGCACACAGCTTCTTTTGTCTGCAGTTGATGACATTTATTAGTGTTAACCCCTTAAGGACTCAGCCCTATTTCACCTTAAAGGGAACCTGTCACCGGGATTTTGTGTATAGAGCTGAGGACATGGGTTGCTAGATGACCGCTAGCACATCCGCAATACCCAGTCCCTATAGCTCTGTGTGCTTTTATTGTGTAAAAAAAACTGATTTGATACTTATGCAAATTAACATAAGAGAGTCATATCTTACTTGTGTGACCAGAGAAGAATCATATTTTCAAGCTCTGACTCATCTCAGGGTAATTTGCATATGTATCAAATCGGTTTTTATACACAATGAAAGCACACAGAGCTATGGGGACTGGGTATTGCCGATGTGCTAGCGGCCATCTAGCAACCCATGTCCTCAGCTGCTTACACAAAATCCCGGTGACGGGTTCCCTTTAAGGACTTGGCTATTTTTTGCATATCTGACCAGTGTCACTTTAAGTGATGATAACTTTAAAACGCTTTGACTTATCCAGGCCATTCTGAGATTGTTTTTTCATCACATAATGTACTTCATGACACTGGTAAAATGAAGTATAAAAAAAATACAAAATTTACCAAAAATTTGTAAAAAATTGCAAATTTCCAAGTTTCAATTTCTCTATTATAATACATAGTAATACCTCCAAAAATAGTTATTACTTTACATTCCCCATATGTCTACTTCATGTTTGGATCATTTTGGGAATGATATTTTATTTTTTGAGGATGTTACAAGGCTTAGAAGTTTAGAAGCAAATCTTGAATTTTTTCTGAAATTTTCACAAATCTAATTTTTAGTGACCAGTTCAGGTCTGAAGTCACTTTGCAAGGCTTACATAATAGAAACCACCCAAAAATGACCCCATTCTATAAACTATACCCCTCAAGGTATTCAAAACTGATCTTACAAATGTCGTTAACCCTTTAGGTGTTGCAGAAGAATGAATGGAAAATAGAGATACAATTTCAAAGTTTCACTTTTTGGGCAGATTTTCCAGTTACAAAGCAAGGGTTAACAGCCAAACAAAACTCAATATTTATGGCCCTGATTCTGTAGTTTACAGAAACACCCCATATGTGGTCGTGAACAGTTGTACCGGCACACAGCAGGGCGCAGAAGGAAAGGAATGCCATACGGTTTTTGGAAGGCAGATTTTGCTGGACTGATTTTTTGACACCATGTCCCATTTGAAGCCCCCCTGATGCACCCCTAGAGTAGAAACTCCAAAAAAGTGGCCCCATTTTAAAAACTATAGGATAGGGTGGCAGTATTGTTGGTACTAGTTTAGGGTACATATGATTTTTGGTTGCTCTATATTACACTTTTTGTGAGGTAAGATAACAAGAAATAGCTGTTTTGGCACCGTTTTTTATTTTTTGTTATTTACAACATTCATCTGACAGGTTAGATCATGTGATATTTTTATAGACCAGGTTGTCACGGATTTACACAAGGATTTCTTTTTTTAAGCAAAAAAAATCATGTTTTAGTGTTTCCATAGTCTGAGAGTCATAATTTTTTCAGTTTCTTGGCGATTACCTTGGGTAGGGTATGATTTTTGCGGGATGAGATGATGGTCTTATTCGCACTACTTTGGGGTGCATGTAACTTTTTGATCGCTTGCTAATACACTTTTTGTGATGTAAGGTGACAAAAAATAGTTTATTTAGCACAGTTTTTATTTTTTATGGTGTTCATCTGAGGGGTTAGGTCATGTGATATTGTTATAGAGCCGGTCGATACGAACGCGGCAATACCAAATATGTATAACATAGTAACATAGTACATAAGGCTGAAAAAATACATTTGTCCATCCAGTTCGGCCTGTTATCCCGCAAGTTGATCCAGACAGGGAAGGCAAAAAAAAAAAAAAAAAACCCTGTGAGGTAGAAGCCAATTTTCTCCACTTTAGGGGACTATAAACTTCCTTCCCGACTCCAATCAGGCCATCAGAATAACTCCCTGGATCAACGACTCCTCTCTAGTAGCTATAGCCTGTAATATTATTAAGCTCCAGAAATACGTCCAGGGCCCTCTTGAATTCCTTTATTGTACTCACCATCACCACCTCCTCAGGCAGAGAGTTCCATATTCTCACTGCTCTTACCGTAAAGAATCCTTTTCTATGTTTGTGTACAAACCTTCTTTCCTCCAGACGCAGAGGATGCCCCCTCGTCACAGTCACAGTCCTGGGGATAAATAGTTGATGGGATAGATCTCTGTACTGACCCCTGATATATTTATACATATTAATTAGATCGCCCCTCAGTCGTCTTTTTTCTAAAGTGAATAACCCTAATTTTGATAATCTTTCAGGGTACTGTAGTTGCCCCATTCCAGTTATTACTTTAGATGCCCTCCTCTGGACCTTCTCCAGCTCTGCTATGTCTGCCTTGTTTACAGGAGCCCAGAACTGTACACAGTACTCCATGTGTGGTCTGACTAGCGATTTGTAAAGTGGTAGGACTATGTTCTTATCACGGAATCTATGCCCCTTCTGATGCAACCCATTATCTTGTTGGCCTTGGCAGCAGCTGCCTGACACTGGTTTTTGCAGCTTAGTTTGCTGTTTATTAAAATTCCTAGATCCTTTTCCATGTCAGTGTTACCGAGTGTTTTACCATTTAGTTTGTACGGGTGACTTGCATCTTTCCTTTCCATGTGCATAACTTTACATTTATCAGTGTTAAACCCCATCTGCCACTTATCTGCCCAAGCCTCCAATCTATCCAGATCCCTCTGTAGTAGTATACTGTCCTCATCAGTGTAAATTACTTTACACAGTTTAGTGTCATCTGCGAAAATTGATACTTTACTATGCAAGCCTTCTACAAGATCATTAATAAATATATTGAAGAGAATAGGGCCCAATACTGACCCCTGAGGTACCCCACTAGTGACAGTGACCCAATCTGAGTGTGTACCGTTAATAACCACCCTCTGTTTTCTATCACTGAGCCAGTTACTTACCCATATACAGATGTTTTCTCCCAGTCCGAGCATTCTGATTTTATATACTAACCTTTTATGTGGTACAGTGTCAAATGCTTTGGAGAAGTCCAGATATACGACATCCATTGATTCGCCGCTGTCAAGTCTAGAACTTACCTCCTCATAGAAACTGATTAAATTAGTCTGACATGACCGATCCCTCACGAAGCCATGCTGATATGGCGTTATTTGCTTATTTCTGTTGAGATGCTCTAATATAGCATCTCTCAGAAAACCTTCAAACAGTTTACCCACAACAGATGTTAAACTTACCGGCCTATAGTTTCCAGGCTCTGTTTTTGGCCCCTTTTTGAATATTGGCACCACATATGCCATGCGCCAATCCTGTGGGACATTCCCTGTCAGTATAGAGTCTGCAAATATCAGAAATAAGGGTCTGGCTATGACATTACTTAATTCCTTTAGGATACGGGGGTGTATGCCATCCGGTCCTGGCGATTTGTCTATTTTAATCTTTTTAAGTCGCTGATGTACTTCTTCCTGGGTCAGACAGGACACTTTTAATGGGGAATTTATTTTTGCATTCTGCATGTCATCTGACAATTTATTTTCCTCAGTGAATACATTGGAGAAAAAAATATTTAACAGCTTTGCTTTCTCCTCATCGCTCTCTGCGACTTCCCCCTCATTACTCTTTAAAGGGCCGACACCTTCAGATTTATAATTTTTAACATTTATATAATTGAAGAACATTTTAGGGTTAGTTTTACTCTCTTTGGCAATTAATCTCTCAGTCTCTAGTTTGGCCGCTTTTATTTGTTTTTTACATGTTCTATTTTTTTCCTTATAGTTTTTCAGTGCTTCCGTGCTCCCCTTCTGTTTCAGTGAATGATATGCTTTCTTTTTGTCATTTATTGCTTTCGTTACAGTTCTATTTATCCACATTGGTTTCTTTTTGTTCCTTAACCTTTTATTACCATACGGTATGTACCTCTCACAATGAGATTTTAGGATGTTTTTAAAGATATCCCATTTTGTGGCTGTATTTTTATTTTTGAGGACTTTGTTCCAGTTAGTTTGGCCTATGGCCTCTCTTAGTTGGCTAAATTTAGCTTTTTTGAAGTTTGGTATTTTTGTTCCTCCCTGTAGAAATGCTCTTTTGAATGATAATTGGAAGGTTATTACTTTGTGGTCACTATTTCCCAGGTGTCCCCCAACCTGCACGTCTGTTGTTCTGTCCGGCCTATTGGTTAATACTAAGTCCAGTATGGCCGTCCCTCTAGTCGGGTCCTGAACCAGTTGGGAGAGGTAATTGTCTTTGGTTATTGCCAAGAACCTGTTTCCTTTATGAGGTATACAAGTTTCAGTTTCCCAGTCTATATCTGGGTAGTTGAAGTCCCCCATAATAACCACCTCATTATGATTTGCCGCCTCGTCTATCTCGTTTAGTAATAGATTTTCTGTGGACTCTGGTATATTAGGTGGTTTATAGTAAACTCCTATTAGTAATTTATTGTTGTTTTTAGCTCCATGAATCTCTACCCACACTGACTCCACATGTTCATGTCCCTCACTTATATCTTCGCGGAGTGTGGGCTTTAGACCGGACTTTACATAAAGGCAGACCCCTCCCCCTCTCCGGTTTTGACAATCCTTTCTAAACAGACTGTAACTCTGCCCAGTCATAGCTATCATCCAGCCATGTCTCAGTTATTCCCACTATGTCATAGTTCTCCTCACACATCACTAATTCCAGTTCACCAGTTTTATTAGTCAGACGTCTGGCATTAGTATACATACATTTGAGAGGTTTATGTATATTTTTTACCCTACACCTTTCCTTCTGAACTGTTCTAGTCCCTCCTTCCATTCCTCCCCCAGTCCCATTACCTTGCCCCCGGTCTCTATCTGCGCTATCTTCCCGTCCTATAACGTAATTACCCTCCCCCCCAGTCCCTAGTTTAAACACTCCTCCAACCTTCTAGCCATCTTTCTCCCCAGCACAGCTGCCCCTTCCCCATTGAGGTGCAGCCCGTCCCTACGATAGAGCCTGTAGCCAATAGAAAAATCGGCCCAGTTCTCCAGGAACCCAAACCCCTCCTTCCTACACCAGTTCTTGAGCCACTTGTTAATCTCCCTAATCTCCCGTTGCCTTTCTTGTGTGGCTCGTGGTACAGGCAGTATTTCGGAAAATACTACCTTTGAGGTCCTTGCCCTCAGCTTTTGACCTAAATCCCTGAAATCATTTTTAAGGACTCTCCACCTACCTCTAACTTTGTCATTGGTTCCGATATGGACCATGACCGCTGGATCTTCTCCAGCCCCTCCCAGTAATCTGTCAACCCGATCCGCGATGTGTCGAACTCTAGCGCCAGGAAGACAGCACACTGTTCGGCGATCACGGTCTTTGTGACAGATTTCCCTATCTGTTCCCCTAATAATGCAGTCGCCCACTACCAGCACCTGTCTGGCCTGCCCTGCTCTCCTGGTTCCCTGCTTACTGGAGCTGACATTCCCCTGACTGGCAGAGGAAGTGTCCGGCTGCAGCAGTGCCGTCCCCGGACTGACATCCCTCTCATCTGCCAAACGTGCAAACTTGTTGGGGTGTGTCAGATCAGGGCTAGCCTCCCTGGCACTCTTCCCTCTACCCCGCTTTCTAACTGTTACCCAGCTAGCTACCTCACTTTCCTCAGCCTCCTCTCTGTCACCCTCCCCCTCATCTACCCCAAAGAGTGCTTGCTCGGTGAGAAGCAAACTCTTTTGCAAATTATCAATGCCTCTCAGTGTTGCAACTTGCCCGTTTAGAGACTCGATTTGCGATTCCAAACGGGTAATTTGCTCACATCTAGAACAAAGATATGCACCCTGGAACTGCAGTTCCAGGACTGTATACATCATGCAAGATGTGCACTGGACTGCGTTGTAAATTGTGCAACTCATACTAAATGGGGATTACAACAGTAAAAAAAAGTAAAACAGTATATATGATTTAGATTTAGACCCTGTCTGCTGTAGTTGAAGGGCTACGTAAAATTAAGCCAACAACACACAAGGAAATTATATCCAACCTTAGTTTCCAAACTCCTTTTCTTAAACTCCTTGTTTTACTTTTTTATTTATGTAAATTTTACACAATAACAGCTTTTTTAAAACAAAAAACATGATGTTTTAGTATCTCCATATTCTGAGCCATAGTTTTTTATTTTTGGGGTAATTGTCTCAGGTAGGGGCTCAATTTTTGCAGGATGAGGTGATGATTAGATTGGTACTATTTTGGTGGGCAAACGCCATTTTGATCGCTTGCTGTTGTACTTTTTGTGATGTAAGGTGACAAAAAAATGGTTTATTTATCACAGTTTTTATTTAAAAATTTTTACGGTGTTCATCTGAGGGGTTAGGTCATGTGATATGTTTATAGAGCCAGTCGATACAGACGCGGCGATACCAAATATGTATACTTGCCACCCCCCCCTATTTTTTACCCATTTTTTTTAACTTTATTTGGGGAAATTTAGTTTGTTGTGACAGGATGCCCGCTGAATGATTTCAGCCGGTATCCTGTCACAATTAACCTCTGCTGCGCCGCAATGTAAATTTAAACTTAGGACGTATCGGTACGCCCTGAGTCCTTAAGGACTCGGGAAACAGGGCGTACCGATACGCCCTAAGTCCTTAACGGGTTAAATCACATGGTATTTATGATCCAGTTACATTTCAGAAAATGTAAAGTAGTCACATTCACAATATTTGGCGACCGGATGTTTCTGCCTGCCAAGGCCTTCATCAGTGGTCTATTATCTAAGATGAAACAATATGAACTCTATAAGTGACTGGATATATATGCAAAGATATAAATGGAATTGAAAAAGTGCATAATCAACAAACAAATAAAAGCCAAGCAATTAAATCAAGATATATGCATGATCAAAAGGAGACTATATGGTACCCAATTTATAAAACTGAATAGTATCCAAGTCAGAGGTTATATTATGGTGAGTTATAGTATAAATAAGCATGGTGAGAAGATGAACACGGGTTCATGGTAGAGCGTCTGTGGTAAAAGTATAAAGGGAATCACCTCAATAGCCTTGTAGGAAAGACTGAATATCATTAGTACTGGTTCATAAGGTAATACACTGGTAGCTGGTAACAAAGTAATTTACCTTTAGTGTGACTTCTTATGTTGAATGTCGCTGGATCACAGGACATATGTCTGTGTGCGTGCTGTTTTTCACTGTATGGGTTTAAACACACACACACACACTAGAAATCCACAGTATTTCAATCAAACATAGCTTTCTAGATTTTTTTTTTTGTCCCTCTAGGACAGTGGTTCTCAACCTACCCTTGCAGCCAGCAAGGTTTCATTGCTGGTCACTAGGGGTTCTTGATATTTAGCTGTTTTGGCATCCCGAGGACAGAGCTACAGTTGAGTGCTCCAGCATGACACAGGAGCTGATGTCTCCCTGGCCTGCCTTTAACTCTGATAGGGACTACTGGGGATACTTTATGAGGGGTTATTTTTTACTGTCACACATTATAAAGGGGGCACTAATGCTATTGGGAGCAGTGTAAGGGGTTATATTTTCTAAGGGCACACATTATAAGGGGGCATTAATTCTATTGGGAGTACTATAAAGGGGCATCCCCTACTTCGTGAGATTTCCCTACCTCGTAACTTCCGGTCGCACCGGAAATGACGTTAGGAGGCGTGCAGGAGTTGTGCCGATCTGCGCATGCACAAAACAACGGTTTAGGGAAATCTCCCAGCGGAGTTCAGCTGGACACCGGGACACTGTGTACGTGCCGGAGAGCCTCACCAGCCTTAGAGTAGGGAAAAATTACGGCCCAGTGCGCAAGGCTAACTACAGAACATCCATCAGATCTCCACGCCTGCGCAGTGTGGCGGTAGGTAGATCTGATGGCCATTTTTTCTGTTAAATAAATATATATATATTCAATTTCACAGATGCAAGTGCAGTGAATAAATTAGCTAGGAAGCGGCTCTGGGTGGGCGGGATATCTGTGGACGACACTGGGCGGGGTCTGTGGACGACACTGAAGGGGGGATCTGTGGACGACACTGAAGGGGGATCTAGGGAGGGGTGTGGGGATGTTGGGGTGGGAGGTCCTGGAGGAGTGTTTGGGTGGGAGCTCTGGAAGGGGTGAGAGGTCCGGGAGGGGGGGGGGTCATACATTTTTTTGCTATGGGGCCCAGTCATTTCTAGCTACGCCCCTGATTGGTAAGATTGGGTGGGCACTGGAGCAATAGAGCGCCCTGCTGTAGGAGAAGCCGGCGGGAGATGAAAGGAGGAGGGGCCAGCTCCTGGTGGTGTCGGGCACAAGGAGCAAGCATGGCGGTGGAGGATCTGACTGAAGCCTAAACACCAGACATCAAGGTAGACCTGCAGAAGGGACAGCGCACTATGTGATGTATACATGTGTGTAATGTACAGTATGTAGTGCAGTGTGTGATCATCACATACTGCACTACATACATTACACACATGTTCACATCACATGCCCCCGCACAGTAATAATTCCAAGATACGTGCCCTCTTTACAGAAGTAATGCTCACACATGCCCCCTCACAGTAGTTATGCCCAGATATGTGCCCTCTTCACAGTAGTAATGCTCACATGTGCCCCCTCACAGCGTTTGCATTTCTTTCTGGCAAAGTTACCTGGTTCCGGCCTGCGAAATTTATACTAAGTCTAGTGCAGCCCTCAGACAAAAAATGGTTGGGCACCACTGATCTAGGACATAGTCCTGGCATTTTAGCTGAAACTTTTTAAAGCCATTTTGGTGTCATATATAGACGATGTAATATCATAAATTGAGTTACCATATGAGAAGGGTTCCTCAAATATGATTTAAAGCACCAGAGTTTTCCCCACTGATCATCTGTTATTATCCATATATCATTCTCCCATTTTAATTTACTATTACAAATAAATCCCTCATTTCTTATTTCTCGTATCTTTTTATACAAACTTGACACCAATTTGTGCTTACCTTTCCAACCTAATATATAGTTCATCACCTTGTGTGAATTTATCATTGTATCTTCCTTTTTTATAACAGTTTTAACAATATCCACCAGTTGAATATATCTAAAATAACTTTGTCTATTTTCCCTTCCATTCACTAATAATGTGTCCCTATCCTTGAATGTTTCATTTTGAAAATATTGTGAAATATACCATAATCCTTTATCAACCCAATATTTGGCCTCTTTCAAAAAAGTAACACTACCTAACCTCATATTATACCATAAAGGTGTGACTTTAATCTTCCCCTCTAAATTCAATATCTTTTTAACTTTGACCCATGACTTTACCAATGGGATTTTATATAGGTGCGTACTTTCCAATTGTCCTGATTCGAGTAATGTAAATATATAATGTAAATATATCCAGTAAACTGCCCTTACTCATGTGTACCAAATGGCTCAAAAAGTCCACCTTTGTCCAATTCATCATTATTGCAATATTAGCTACCATATAGTACAATCTGGGACCTCTAGTCCTCCTTGTTCGCAAGATCTTGTAAGCCAATATATCTTTCTCCTTACCCTTTTATTTGATCAGATTAATACATCAAATAATTTCTCTATGTCATGAAAAACTGTGTTCCCTAAATAAATGGGACTGTTTCTAATGACATAGAGCAACTGGGGCAACAATATCATTTTAATTAAACCAATTCTATCTGCTTTGTTTATTGTCAATCTATTCCAAACTTTAATCCTCTCCTTCATCCTATCAAGTAATAGTTTAATGTTTAATGCTATAAACTTATTAGGGTCCTTGGATATTTCCAGACCTAAATATTTAAAACTATCCTGGGGAGTAATAATCTTTAATTTTGTTTCTTAAATCACATTCTTATCACTCAGAGGGAGCAAGATTGATTTTGTCCCAGTTAATTAAAATACCGGATTGTCTACCAAACTCTTCCACCAACAACATGATATATTGCAGATCATTCCTTGTATCCTCCAGAAAAAAAGCGAATCATCTGCATATAGAGAAATGTTGTCCTCTCTTCCCCTCAGTCCAAAGCCCTGCAAAATCCACATCCTGTCTAACTTTAATAGCCAGGATTTCTATTGTTAGGGCAAAAACCAAGGGGGAGAGAGGACAGCCCAGTCTCACCCCTCGTTCTATATCAGAAAGTATACCATTAACTGATATTCTAGCTTTGAACCGTTTATATAATCTTCATCCAGTCTATAAATCCTGGACCAATACCATATTTTGTCATAGCTTTCCATACAAAGTCCCAATTCACAGAGTCAAATGCTTTATGCGCATCTAATGATAAGATAGAACATTGATCTTTATTATTCTCTGTGAACTGGATATTTGCAAAGTCTCCGGCACGCCTCCTCACATCATTTCCGGTGCGACCGGAAGTTACGAGGTAGGGAAATCACACGAAGTAGGGGAATGTAATGTTACAGGGGCATTATAGGCATATATTATTAATTCTGGGGCATACTATGGTGGTTTTATTACTACTAGGGGCACTATTACTGGGGGGGTACTTTAAGGAGAAATAATACTACTGGAGGCATTATTACTCCTGAGGCATACTATGGAGGCTTTAATACACAAAAATATAAATCCATTTACACCCCCACAGCCTCCTTGATTCCTGTGCTCTACCCCAGCCCTCATCCCCACAGCATCCTTAATCCCTACACTTTTCCTTGGCTCTAACTTTTCCTTGGCTCTCATCGTCTCCTGCAATTTACCCCGGCTCCACTGACACAGATGTGTATAGCCACGACACCCAAGTAAACCAGCCTCCAAAATCTCCAAATCTAACTGTATAGTAAATCTGTCTTAGTTGTCCATAGCAACCAATCAAAGCTCGGCTTTAATTTTTTTGGAGCCCTGTAAGAACCGAAAGCTGAGCTCTAATTTGTTGCTATGTGCAACTAAGACTGATTTATTATTCAATTTGATAATAGTGGCCTGTTGTGTGAAAAAAGATGGTTTTCTTCCTGGAACAGCGAGTAGTGATTGTGGAAGGCTATGTGCGAAGCATATCGATTAAGCAAATGCAAGAGACCTTTGATAACATATACACAGGAACAAAACCACCAGCTCAACATTGTGTTCAAAGTCTGGTTCAGAAATGGCATCAAACTGGCTCTGTTGCAAACATGCAGAAACCAGGGCCTCCATCGATCAGGATGGCTAAAGTTGTACATGAAATTCCACATCGGATTGCAAGTAGCCCCCAAAAATCAACTCGAAGACTGTCTTAGCAAGTTGGTGTATCACAAACGACGTGTCAGCGAGTTCTGAAATCTCTGAACCTGAAGCAGTACCGAATAACACGTGTGCAAAAACTGAAAGTCTGACAAAGATTGCTGACAGACATTTGGACCCATAGCTGTACTTTATGTTGGTTGAAGCTTGGTTCAGTTAATCAGGTCACGTAAATTCTCAGAATATGAGGTAACTGTCAGCTGAAAATACCCATTTGAACTGTGAAACACCACTTCACAACCAGAAAATTAGCGTTTGATACGCAGTGTCAGGAAGGCGAATAGTGGGCCCAATTTTCTTCTAATCAACTGTGAATACCGCAGTTTACCTGGACATCTATGAACAGTTTTACAACCAACGAACACCAGAAGAAAAAATGTCCTGTTTTTTCCATCAAGATGGGGCAACACACCATACCTCACGGAACTCACTGGCATGGGTTCATGAACTGTTTATCGAGGAGCGAACTTTGAGCAAGGGGTTGTGGCTAGGGATGAGCGAAATGAGTTTCAGATGCAAGATCCAAAGTCGCTTCGTTCGAAAATTCATTTAAATGCTGTATGTGCAGCGTCCACGCTGCAGGAGCAACACGTGAGCTATGGTGGGCCTATGGAGGTAGTAGTAGCTTTAACTCACGGTTAGCAGCACTCCCTGGGCCAGCGTGCAGTGAAGGGAAGGACAGCACCAGTTCCTTCAGGACACTCTGTTTGTCCAGGGAATCCCGCCAGATGGTGGTTGAGGTGCCCTTGGTGGTGTGGGTTTAAGGTGCCGTGGAGGCAGGGTCCCTGGTTTTTGAGACGCCAGCACCATAAGGTGCAAATAGGTGATAAGTTTGCAGTACTTTGCTGAAGCTGATCCAAAGGTCATCAATGTGCGCAAAAGTAATTTACAGCAAGGCGGCTTCTACTGAAAGATAACCGAGGGCTGGACCCACAGGTACGAAGGGTAGACGATGCCACACAGACAACAGTTTTTTCCCAACAGTTGTGTTTACTGAACAATATAGTGAACAAGAAGCTGAGAATATATAAAATAGATTGGTACACAGAAAATAAACCAACAGTAAATTTAACAGAGCCTAACAATAACCCAGTAAATGTGAGGTTTTCCCCAAAGTCCATTAAGCAGCCTAGCTGCACTTGTTTGTTCCTGGATGAGTTCCTCGTTGGGGTGCACCCTAAGTATTGCGCAATACTATTTGTAATCCACAGGGAAATGATGTCTGTCTCTTGTAACTTTAATCCTTACTCCAGCTTACAGCATATAGCACCCTATCAGCAGCCAGTGAGATAGGAATGGCGTCAGTCCCTTAGGGCTATGCATTAGCTTGTATCCTTAGAGCGCTATTGTATGTCCAAATTAAACTTCAACCCTGTGGTGCAATGTGACAAGGCAGAGCCCCACTTACAGTTCCTTGAGCAGGTTCTTGGTGCTTTATCTTATTTCCTGGTGCACTCCAGAACTGGATCCTACAGACATGACACTCCTGGAGTCATCGCTGCAAACCTCCCGCTCGTGCTGTCACCAGTCTCCACCGTGAGCCAGTCCATTCCCTTCCAGATTCTGCAGAGAAGATCTCTTCTGGTCTCCAGCAGCACCAAGCACAGCCTCCGTCTGCTCACTTCCTGCTTCTAGAGGAAACCCTTCCTCTTACACAAGGAGAGTATGATGCAATATGTCATTTTCTAAGTGCACTGTCAAACCTGCATGATCAGTCTGCTATCACACCTGTAAGGGACCAAAAAAAAACCCATAAATTAGCTATTTACCAACTTTGCAAACTAAATATGTTATGGTATCTCTCTGATAGGCAGCTCCATTGTAGACTTTTATCATGTTATCTTATGCTGCAATCTACTGACCAAAGTGATATGTTGCAGTAATTATACAATTCACAACATAGCAGAGTAATACATTTAAGATCCCTTGCCTCACATCCTTATGCTACAATGGCTCAGGTTAGTTCCCAAAAGTTGCCTAAGGGGTAGTTTTCCTTTATAACCATCAATCCCTTGTTTACATCTGTACTCTCTCTGCTGTACTGTATAGTCATATACTTCTGTATCCCCTCTAGGAATACTATCTGCTGACAGGTGGCTTTTCTGTCTTTGGTTATGGTGGGTAGCTGGTAGCTTAGAATCTCTCCACCAAATGCAAATTAGACTACAGCCAGATAAATGATAATTACCATCCTTTTCCAATATTCTCACTCCCTCTCTGGGTTGCCTGGATCTTCTATAATCTTTCCCTTCTATGGGCTGGTACATAGAACTAACTCTGGAGTTTTGAAAACTCAGAAAAATGGCTGCTGAGGTGCAGCTTTTTCCTCAGACATCACACTCTCCTCCTTCTTCTTCTCTTCTCCTCAGAGAGCAGGGCGGAGTCAGCCCTGGGAGGCTGGTTAGAATCTCCCTGTGCAACTTTATAGAATTTCAGGCACAAGGACATTTTTTATGAAACACAATCACAATATTAACCTCCTCACGACCGCCGTACGCAGGATTGCGTCTTCTCGGCGGTCGTGCTGCTCTGGGTGGACGCGCCGGTGCGTCCTCTCGCGAGACGCGAGATTTCCGGGTATGCCGGCCCGCACATGCGCATCGCGGGCCGGCAAAATTCAAAGAAGAAGTTCGTCATCAACCTGCCGGCCACGATCATTGGCTGGCAGGTTGATGATTTTCAAAAAATCCAATCAGCAGCCATTTAACCCCACATATTAGTAAATATGATGGGGTTATATGGCTGCTGTGCTCCTCTGCTCCTTCTTTTGGTCGGTTGGTTCCAGGAGAGGAGCAGAGGAGCACACATCACTGTGAGTACCCACTACAGTACACTTAGCCCCCAGATCACCTCCCAGCACCCAATTAACCCTTTGATCACCCCTTCTTGCCCCTGTCAATCACTAGTGAAAAGGAAAAAAGTGATCAGTGCAAACTGTCACTTTTTTTTTTTCACTGGTATTGACCGTTAGGTTTTAGGTATAGTTTAGGTCCCTTGGTTAGGTAGTTAGCGATCAGTTAGCACCCAGCCCACCGCACCGCAGTCCGTTATTCGCTGATTAGCGTATCGCTAATCAGCATTTGTACTTTTATAGTATCTGAAAGTGATCAAAACTGATCACGGTCAGATCTATAATAGTACTAGTGTCACTTTAGTTCGCCCTCCACCCAAAACGCAGTGTTTGCCCGATCAGGCCTGATCGGTCGCCCACACGTGCGTTCGCCCACGCCCGCCCCACCGCAGTGACAAAAAAATTTTTTTTTTTTGATCACTGCACATTCACTTTACACGCACTGCGGCGATAAAAAAATCAGTTTTGATATTTTTTATCAACCGCAGCGGCCTCCGGTACTTCGCTAGCCTCCCCTTTGTAAGACAGGCTTGCTTTTTTTTCTTGGGTAGTCTCAGGGAATACCCCTAAATTTAGTTGCCCACATGTCTAACAGGGGGTATTCTTCTGAAGAGGCCTACAGGCTTCTGACCCAGTCGGATGAGGAGTGGGAACCCTCATCTGATGAATCCAGCGGGTCAGAATACGAACCTGTAGAAAGCAGTGGCTCTCTGACCCAAAGTTCGGACGAGGAGGTTGAGGTCCCTGATAGCAGCAGGCGTACCCGGCCCCGTGTCGCTAGACCGCAGGTTTCGCAGGATCCGCTTCAAGAGCAGCAGAGTGGGGCTGGTGCTGTCGGATTACGTGGTGAGGCATACACCAGTAGCCCAGCCCTTCCTGGACCTAGTACCAGCACTGCCGTACAACCTGGTGAAGTAGCGAGCACCAGAAGGGCAGTTGAAGCTGGTACGGTGGCACGTGCAGTAGTGACCCCGTCGCAGCCACCGCAAAGACGTGCCCGTAGAGCCCCTAGAATCCCAGAGGTGCTGGCAAACCCTGATTGGCAGTCCCCAACTTCAGCCGCACCTGTAGTTTTCCCTTTCACTGCCCAGTCTGGAGTTCGGGTTGAGACAGCTCAGATCGGTTCGGCCCTGGGATTTTTTGAGCTGTTCTTGACTGCGGAGCTTTTAGACTTAGTTGTGGCCGAAACAAACAGATATGCCACACAATTTATAACCGCTAACCCGGGAAGCTCTTATGCCCAGTCTTTCCGGTGGAAACCAGTCCAAGTTTCCGAAATTAAAACTTTTCTGGGCCTCCTCCTCAACATGGGCCTGACAAAAAAGCATGAATTGCGGTCATATTGGTCCACGAACCCAATTCATCACATGCCCATGTTCTCTGCTGCTATGTCCAGGACACGATTTGAGACCATCCTGCGTTTCCTGCACTTTAGTGATAACAGCACCTCCCGTCCCAGAGGCCACCCTGCTTTTGACCGGCTCCAAAAAATTCGGCCCCTCATAGACCATTTCAACCTGAAATTTGCAGATATTTATACCCCAGAGCAAAACATCTGCATAGACGAGTCCCTAATACATTTTACCGGGCGCCTTGGCTTCAAACAATACATCCCAAGCAAGCGCGCCCGGTATGGGGTCAAATTGTATAAGCTCTGTGAAAGGGCCACAGGCTATACCCACAAATTTCGGATCTATGAGGGAAAAGATCAGACCCTGGAGCCGGTCGGTTGCCCTGACTACCTGGGGAGCAGTGGGAAGACAGTTTGGGACTTGGTGTCACCCTTATTCGGCAAGGGGTACCATCTTTATGTGGACAATTTTTACACAAGTGTGGCCCTCTTTAGGCATTTGTTTCTAGAACGGATTGGCGCCTGTGGTACCGCGCAAACTAGTCGCGCGGGCTTCCACCAACGGCTCGTTAGCACCCGTCTTGCAAGGGGGCAGAGGGCCGCACTGTGTAACGAAGAACTGCTCGCGGTGAAATGGAGAGACAAGCGTGACGTTTACATGCTTTCCTCCATTCACGCAGACACGACAATCCAAATTGAACGAGCAACCCGTGTCATTGAAAAGCCCCTCTCAGTCCACGACTATAACCTCCACATGGGAGGGGTGGACTTCAATGACCAGATGTTGGCTCCGTATTTAGTGTCCCGCAGAACCAGACGCTGGTATAAGAAGGTGTCTGTATATTTAATTCAATTGGCTCTGTACAATAGTTTTGTTCTCTACAGTAAGGCTGGGAGAACTGGATCCTTCCTCAAATTTCAGGAAGAGATCATCGCGAACCTCCTGTACCCAGGAGGTTCCGTGGCCCCATCCACCAGTGTAGTTAGCCGTCTACACGAGCAACATTTCCCCAGTGTTGTTCCTGGTACCTCAAACCGACCGCCACCCCGAAAAAAATGTTGTGTCTGTAGCAGGAGTGGAATAAGGCGTGACACCCGCTATTTCTGTCCTGACTGTCCTGACCACCCTGCCCTATGCTTTGGAGAGTGTTTCCGGAAATACCACTCACAGGTACACTATTAGCATAGGGATCATCTCACCAGGATAGGCACACAGGGCTATTAGGGCCCATTCACTCACAGCTGCTGCAAACGTCTCCTTTCACATGGGACAAAGTGCATAACGCACTTCGCCACATCTTTGGGCGATTTGCGCTTTGCACATTGACCCATGGGGAAGGAGAGGTTTGTTCTATAAAGGTAAAAAAACAAAAAAACAAAACAAAAAAAAACACCAGTAAGCAAACACGTTAATGTTTAGTTCAAAAAGTTAAAGTTACATGTTCTGTTCCAAAGTTAATAAAATTATTGCGTTGTGGCCTGGTTTTTTCATTTTTATTTATTTTTGTCTTTTTACCTTCCAGGTGGACCAACCGATCTACTAGCTGCAGCACCGATGTGCATTCTGACAGAAGCATTGCGCTGCTGTCAGATTACACGCAAGTCGGTGTATGCGGCGCTGCAAGACGGGATTTTCTCCTCTGCAGTGACAGATACGTTTGCCGAGGCATACGAGCTGAGGAGGAGGCGGCGTTCCTATGCTTTGGCAAACACTTTGTATATATATAAAAAATAAAAAATAAATCCCGGCTATGATTTATTCATCCACATCGATTGATGCGAATGGAGAAATCTGGTTTGCCAGGGCATACGAGCTAAGTGGGTATGGATGTAGGGCGGAGCTCCTATGTCCTGGCAGACGCCTTTCCCCTCCATTTTTTTTTTTTGGTAGAGATTTTTTCATCCACATTGATCGATGCGAATGAAGAAATCTGTGCCGTTCATTTTTTTCTTTCAGCCCAGAGGCTGAACGGAAAAAAAAATCTCATTACCTGTATGCTCAATATAAGGAGAATAGCAGAAACTCCTAATGCTGGCCATACATGTAATGATTGCGGAGACCCTCAAATGCCAGGGCAGTACAAACACCCCACAACTGACCCCATTTTGGAAAGAAGACACCCCAAGGTATTTGCTGAGGGGCATATTGAGTCCATGAAAGATTTAAATTTTTGTCCTAAGTTAGCGGAAAGTGAGACTTTGTGAGAAAAAACTAAAAAAAATCAATTTCCGCTAACTTATGCGAAAAAAAAAAAAAATTTCTATGAACTTGCCAGGCCCCTCATTGGATACCTTGGGGTGTCTTCTTTCCAAAGTAGGGTCACATGTGGGGTATTTATACTGCCCTGGCTTTTTAGGGGCCCTAAAGCGTGAGAAGAAGTCTGGGATCCAAATGTCTAAAAATGCCCTCCTAAAAGGAATTTGGGCACCTTTGCGCATCTAGGCTGCAAAAAAGTGTGACACATCTGGTATCGCCATACTCAGGAGAAGTTGGGGAATGTGTTTTTGGGTGTCATTTTACATATACCCATGCTGGGTGAGATAAATATCTTGGTCAAATGCCAACTTTGTGTAAAAAAATGGGAAAAGTTGTCTTTTGCCAAGATATTTCTCTCACCCAGCATGGGTATATGTAAAATGACACCCCAAAACACATTCCCCAACTTCTCCTGAGTACGGCGATACCAGATGTGTGACACTTTTTTGATGCCAAGGTGGGCAAAAGGGCACATATTCCAAAGTGCACCTTTCGGATTTCACCGGTCATTTTTTACACATATTGATTGCAAAGTTCTTCTCACACATTTGGGCCCCTAAATTGCCAGGGCAGTATAACTACGCCACAAGTGACCCCATTTTGGAAAGAAGACACCCCAAGGTATTCTGTGAGGGGCATGGCGAGTTCCTAGAATTTTTTTTTTTTTTGTCACAAGTTAGCAAAAAATGATGATTTTTTTTTTTCTCTTTTTTCCTTACAAAGTCTCATATTCCACTAACTTGCGACAAAAAATTAAAAATTCTAGGAACTCGCCATGCCCCTCACGGAATACCTTGGGGTGTCTTCTTTCCAAAATGGGGTCACTTGTGGCGTAGTTATACTGCCCTGGCAATTTAGGGGCCCAAATGTGTGAGAAGTACCTTGCAATCAAAATGTGTAAAAAATGGCCTGCGAAACCCGAAAGGTGCACTTTGGAATATGTGCCCCTTTGCCCACCTTGGCAGCAAAAAAGTGTGACACATCTGGTATCGCCGTACTCAGGAGAAGTTGGGGAATGTGTTTTGGGGTGTCATTTTACATATACCCATGCTGGGTGAGATAAATATCTTGGTCAAATGCCAACTTTGTATAAAAAAATGGGAAAAGTTGTCTTTTGCCAAGATATTTCTCTCACCCAGCATGGGTATATGTAAAATGACACCCCAAAACACATTCCCCAACTTCTCCTGAGTACGGCGATACCAGATGTGTGACACTTTTTTGATGCCAAGGTGGGCAAAAGGGCACATATTCCAAAGTGCACCTTTCGGATTTCACCGGTCATTTTTTACACATATTGATTGCAAAGTTCTTCTCACACATTTGGGCCCCTAAATTGCCAGGGCAGTATAACTACGCCACAAGTGACCCCATTTTGGAAAGAAGACACCCCAAGGTATTCTGTGAGGGGCATGGTGAGTTCCTAGAATTTTTTATTTTTTGTCGCAAGTTAGTGGAATATGAGACTTTGTAAGAAAAAAAAAAATAAAAAATCATCATCATTTTCCGCTAACTTGTGACAAAAAATAAAAAGTTCTATGAACTCCCTATGCCCATCAGCGAATACCTTAGGGTGTCTACTTTCCGAAATGGGGTCATTTGTGGGGGTTTTCTACTGTTTGGGCATTGTAGAACCTCAGGAATCATGACAGGTGCTCAGAAAATCAGAGCTGTTTCAAAAAGCGGAAATTCACATTTTTGTACCATAGTTTGTAAACGCTATAACTTTTACCCAAACCATTTTTTTTTTTTGCCCAAACATTTTTTTTTTTATCAACGACATGTAGAACAATAAATTTGGCAAAAAATTTATATATGGATGTCGTTTTTTTTGCAAAATTTTACAGCTGAAAGTGAAAAATGTCATTTTTTTGCAAAAAAATCGTTACATTTTGATTAATAACAAAAAATGTCAGCAGCAATAAAATACCACCAAATGAAAGCTCCATTAGTGAGAAGAAAAGGAGGTAAAATTCATTTGGGTGGTAAGTTGCATGACCGAGCGATAAACGGTGAAAGGAGTGTAGTGCCGAAGTGTAAAAAGCGCTCTGGTCATGAAGGGGGTTTCAGCTAGCGGGGCTGAAGTGGTTAAGCAGTGTGTTTCAGGACACTGCATTTCCCCCTACTTTAATTTAAGCCATCCTCGACGCACTCTTGCCACGATAAGTCACCTAAAAAATATAAAAAGAGCATGCATGAATATACACAGTACTATTACCCCATTCTTATGTTTTCTTCTTCTTTGGCTATAAGAGAATTGGGTTAGGCATATACATCAGGAGAATCACGATATAGCATGGGTGACAAGGGCCAGAGTTTCTCTTGTAACCAGGGATCTGGGGTCGCTGACCTGGCACAGCGAACAGTAAAGATCAGGATAGTCCATAAGTTAAACAAAAAGGAAACTTCTCAGGAGGCTCACAGGGCCTGAGTCCGTTCCCTGGGCATCCTGGTTGCAGAACATCACGGAGGGCTTTAGTACGAGTCTCCATTTAAAAAACTATATCAACACTATGTACATATCAAAAAATATTTTTTATTAGTACATCACTTTATATTATTACTTCACATGATTGACAATTCACAACAATTAAAATATTAAAACACAAATGACTGATGGTACATGACTGTTAGCAGAATAATAAAGTGCTAATGCAAATATATCATTGTCAGTAAATACACTGCTCAGTGCAAAATATACAGCTGGCTCAAAAAGTGCTGTGAGATTTGGTAACTACAACCGAATAAAGTGCCTAATAAATACCCAGACCACATACATCCATAGTAGAAAAATAATAATACATATGAGGGGCTAGATACATTAATACCATATAGTGAAATCTCCACAAAGACTATAAAATGGTAAACGGGTAAATAAATCACAACACTAAATGAAAATGCTGACTGATATATAATGAGTCATAATCATAGGTATTATAATGACTGAAAAGGAGTATCCCACCACAGACATGCACCACCAGTCCACAACCCGACGCGCATTTCGCATGCTGCTTCCTCAAGGGGAAGTCCTTGGTAGGCCGGTCGTATCTCCGAAGTGACTGTCACTCTACAGGCCTTGGCTCTAGTTAACTTGGTTCATCTTGAGCTACCGATAATCCTTCACTAGGTAGCACTGCTGACTGAAGTAGGGCTGTATTAGTCTTGGCGGGAACAAGAAAGTTAAGCCACAGTGTAAAGAAACAGTGTAGGGGTTCTGAGTCTAATAATAGTTTTCCAATATACTTTGTTGGTTCCACTGGGTCAGGTGCCTTTTCAGACAATTGTTCTGCGGTTGGAGATTCTCCTTACAACACTTCTTTTAAACACAACTTGAAATGGTTGCTATTCACTATTTGTGTTGCTCTGTTCTCTTTAGTGATTTCGTAGATATCAGTCCCAGGATTAGGAATTTCTGTGATGGTGTAGGGTTCTCTTTCCCATTTACTATCCAGTTTACTAGTGAAATGATTATTTTTCAGCCACACATGGTTACCAATTTTAAGGGCTCTGCTTTTGCAGACTGATCATAGTCTTTCTGTTGCTTTTGGCCTACATTCGCTATGCAGATCTTCACAATGTCTTGGGCATCAGCTAGGCGTTTTTGATGTTCACTCAACCAATCTTTTTGTGGTAAAGGATTGATGAAATCTGGAATTTGTACATCCAAGGTGAGATCTGCAGGTAATCTGCCTTGACGGCCAAACATAAGGTAATATGGGGTGTATGCATTAGACCAATGGATGGTGTTGTTGTAAAGATACATCAGTTGAGGTAGTAGAGTTGGCCAATCAGTTCTTTTAGCAGGTGGTAGAGCTCTCAGCATTTCAATCAAGGTTTGGTTCATTTTCTCACAATGTCTGTTACCTTGAGGATGGTAAGCTGTTGTTCTCATCTTCTGACAATTGTGAAGTGAACATAGTTCATAGAATAGTTGGGATTGAAAGGCAGATCCTTGATCTGTGAGAATCTTTTCAGGGCATCCATAGGGCAACAGGAAATTCTTCAAGAAAACGTTTGTGGTGGTTTTGGCTGTCAAGTCTTTATCAAGTACAGCTACTACGAATTTGGTGTAGTGATCAATTATTGCCATGGCGTAGGTATATCCTGAACGACTTGGTTCTAGCTTTACGTGATCAATGGCCACTATTTCTAGAGGTGTTCAGCTTACAATGGGATGTAATGGTGCTCTTTGGTCATGTCTCTCATTTCTTCCAATGGCACAAGTAGAACATTCTCGACACCAATTTTCGATATCTTCTCTCATTCCAACCCAATAAAGTCTTCGGCAGATGGTAGCTTCAGTTTTTTTGTACACCAAAGTGTCCTGACTCATCATGGTACATTTCAAGGACAATTCTGGCATCTCGGCATGGGACTATAATTTGATGCAGCCGATCATTGGTGACGGGATCTAGGGTTCTTCTGAATAGTGTTGGGAGCGAATATTCGAATCGCGAATAGCAGCACTTCAAGAATTCACGAATATTTAGAATATAGTGATATATATTCGTAATTTCGAAATAAATTAATTTTTTTAATCAGTAACTTCCCTTCTTGCTTGTGGGCCAATGAGAAAGCTGCAGTGTCTTCGTCTGAGCTTAGCAACATCCCTAGCAACTAATAGGAAAGTTGCCTACCCCTTACTATATAAGAACCTCCCCAGCAGCCATTGTATGCAGTATTTTGCAGATCTGAGAGAGACAACAGTGTTATTGCTGTGCTCTCTGCTTCCCTATGTCATTACATTAGATAATTAGGTAATTAGCTTTTATATATATATATATATATATATATATATATATATATACACAGTATATAATACAGATAGTTAGTGGGAGATAGTCAGTGTAGGTTAGATAGTGATATAGTGTAGCTGATAGGTTCTGCTGTCCATACATACATGCTACATACCTAGTGCTGTATGTATGTATGTATATATGAACGATACATACATAGTGCTATGATGTCACAAGTTCACAACAATACTTAGTGCACCAATCACTAATTAAGAGTCAGACCTGTTAAAATGTGAAATTGCACGTATTGTGCCAAAATATTCGCATCATTAGTGCCGATTTCGCAATCGCAAATATATTGGAGCACTCTATCTGCTTATAAAGCTATTGTAATGTTCTGCCCTGCCAACAATTTTCTCCAGTCTCAGGAAACTTCTAGCAGCTTGAAAAATGTAGCAATTGTGACCCAAGCCTGTATTTCGAGCGAATTACATGAATATTACATTGCCGATTTTTCGCGAATTCGCAAATATATGACGAATATTCTACCCTGCCGCTCATCATTGCTTCTTAACATTTTTCCTTTCTGCATGAACAGTTTGTTTCTGTGTCTCTATAGCTTGAGCAGCTCTGTATTGGCATTCTTTCTTCAGATTCTTTCTGGTGTTCTTCCACTAGTGAAGAAATCTTGTAGCTCACCTAATACTCGACTTTCGGCTTGCAATTTGATCCACCTTTCTTTCTCAACTTGGGGTTCTGGATTTCTTTGCTGTTGGAAGTTGAGGACTTCTTTACCTTTGATGGTGATAACATCTTGTTGGGCAAATTGTTTGTAGAAAGCCAACATCTCTGCTTCTTCCCAAATGTCTTGCTGTTCAGTAGGGTCTTCTCTGGTAGGCAGATGGGATAAGGCATTTGCATTTTCACTTGACTTGCCTCTTCTGTACTTGACCACAAAGTTGTAGTTGGAAAGACGTGAGGGCCATCTTTGTTCTAAGGCTCCTAACTTGGCTGTGTTGAGGTGCACCAGTGGGTTGTTATCAGTATAGGCCACAAATGGTGTTGCTGTGAGATAGTCTTTACATTTTTCAGTGACAGCCCACACGTGTGCGAGGAATTCCAGCTTGAACGAACTGTAATTCTGGTCATTTCTCTCAGCACCTTTAAGAGATCTGCTGGCATAAGCAATTACTCTCTCCTTACCTTCTTGCATTTGAGACAGGACAGTTCCCAGGCCTTTTTTTTTACTGGCATCAGTGTAGAGATGGAATGGCTGTTGGTAATCTGGATAGCCTAAGACAGGTGGTTCGGTCAACTACTTCTTCAAGAGTTGGAAAGCGGTATCTCTGTCTTTATTCCATTCGATTGGTATCTGGGCTTTCTGGTTCTTCTTGGGATGTCCTCTCAGGAGTTTTTGTATCGGTTCAGCAATCTGGGTGAAGTGAGGGATAAAACGTTTGTAGTATCCAGCAAAACTAAGAAAACTTCTCACTTTTTTTTTTACTGTGTTAGGAGTAGACCCAATTCTGGACTGCAGCTATCTTCTTTTGATCTGGCTTGACAACTTCAGAACTAACAACATGTCCCAGGTACTTGACTTCTGGTTTTAGTAGGTAGCACTTAGAGGGTTTGAGTCTGTGCTTTATGAGGACTTAAAAAAACTTCTGTAAGATGTTTGAAGGGGTCTTCATAGGATTTAGAGTAGATGATCACATCATCCAGGTATAGCAAAACAGTTTCAAAGTTCTTGTGGCCTAAATAGCGTTACATTAGTCTTTGGAAAGTTCCAGGTGCATTGCAAAGTCCAAAGGGCATGTAGTTAAAGGAAACCTGTCACCTCCAAAAATCATCACAAGCCGCCAGCAGTACCTGAGAGTAGCCCACGGTATGTTTCTATGATTATTTTCGTTCAGCAGTCAGATGTGGTAAAAGCTCTGAAAATGTTCTTTATTCCCTGCCTGCACTATATTCTAGTCATTCTTGAAGTCAAGGGGGCAGCAGCCTCCTTGCTTAAAGTCAAGGTAACCACGCCCCCTTCTCTGCCCCTTTGCTGTGACTGACAGCCGGCAGTTCGGCTGGCTTTGCCGAACTCTCTGCATAAGCGCTGTCAATCACAGCGAAGGCGCAGAGAAGATGGGAAGATGGCGTAGTTACCTTGACTTGAAGCAAGGAGGCCGCTGCCCCCTTGACTTCAAGCATGACTAGAAAATAGTGCGGGCAGGGAATAAAAGAGCGTTTTCAGAGCTTTTACCACATCTGACTGCTGAACGAAAATGATCATTAGAAACAACTACGGGCTAATCTAAGGTACTGCAGGCAGCTTGGGATGGTTTTTGGAGGTGACAGGTTCATTTAAATTCAAATAGGCCCATAGGGGTAGTAACGGCTATTTTTTCACGATCTTCAGGAGCCATGGGTACCTGCCAGTAAGTACCCACTGGTTACATCCAGAGTAGAAAAGTAAGCTGAGGATCCTAATGCTGTCAAGGTCTCCTTAATCCTTGAGGGTTATGCTGTTATTCTTCCTGTAGTCGACAGAACCCAATGTTACCATCTTTCTTTTGGACAAGGACTAGAGGTGCAGCCCATGGACTATGGCTGTCTTTGATGATTTTTGAATCCTTTATCTCCTGAATCATCTTTTTCACAGATTGGTACCGAAGCGGTTTCCAGGACGACTGTAACAACAAGCTCCCTCGCACCACGCTTGCTTCCGGCCGGGGCAGCGTCCGTGCTAGCAGGTGAGCCAGGAGGACGAACTTACTACAGAACACTTACAGGAAAAGAAAATGAAAAGGATACATCATTGAATCTAATAAAGCAGGGACTTACCAGGTATATATTATACTTTATATTGCACACTGGAGATCTGCACCCTCATTGATTGTACTTGCCTTCTTTGCATCCTTTCAGCACAGACAGCGATCGTTACGGATTGCCCATTTCTGTATTTAGTCATTTGTACTCTCTCCCTTTACCCCCTTATACTCAGTTATACATCCAAGAAAAAGAGGGAGATAGCGGTCGGGTTTGCCATTCCAGCGCTTGTGTCTCACGTCACCTTCGGGTGATATAACTACTACTTATATTATAATTTCAAGGAGGACAACAGCTCCTTTCTGACACTCAGCAGCGGAATCAGTCAGGCTTGGCTGATTTTTGCAAACCCACACGCCGGGAGCGCAAGGAGGTCTATTTCTTATTACAGATTGGTACATAGTTGGTGGTAAAGGCCGATGCCTTTCTTTGATTGCAGGGTGTAAACCGGTAGAGATTATGTGCTTGATTACACTGACCTCTCCATAATCTGAAAGATGTTTACTGTAGGCTTGATGATGTTCCTTCACAACTTTTAAGACTCCTTCAATTTGTTCCTCAGGTGAGAAGTATCTCCCACACTGAGTTCTTTCCACCATAATGTATTTGGAGTATGATCTTGAGTATTACGCTTCTGAGTAGACTGTTCAGTTGTAGCTGCTGGTACACTAATAACTAGAGTTGAGCGGACACCTGGATGTTCGGGTTCGAGAAGTTCGGCCAAACTTCCCGAAAATGTTCGGGTTCGGGATCCGAACCCGATACGAACTTCGTCCCGAACCCGAACCCCATTGAAGTCAATGGGGACCCGAACTTTTTGGCACTAAAAAGGCTGTAAAACAGCCCAGCAAAGGGCTAAAGGGCTGCAAAAGGCAGCAACGTGTAGGTAAATCCCCTGCAAACAAATGTGGATAGGGAAATGAATTAAAATAAAAATTCAATAAATAAAAATTAACCAAAATCAATTGGAGAGAGGTCCCATAGCAGAGAATCTGGCTTCACGTCACCCACCACTGCAACAGTCCATTTTCATAAATTTAGGCCCAGCACCCAGGCAGAGGAGAGAGGTCCCGTAACAGACAATCTGGCTTCATGTCAGCAGAGAATCAGTCTTCATATCATAGCAGAGAATCAGGCTTCACGTCAGCCACCAATGCAACAGTCCATTGTCAGATATTTAGGCCCAGCACCCAGGCAGAGGAGAGAGGTCCCGTAAAAGACAATCTGGCTTCATGTCAGCAGAGAATCAGTCTTCATGTCATAGCAGAGAATCAGGCTTCACGTCACCCACCACCGCAACAGTCCATTTTCATAACTTTAGACCCAGCACCCAGGCAGAGGAGAGAGGTCCCGTAACAGACAATCTGGCTTCATGTCAGCAGAGAATCAGTCTTCATATCATAGCAGAGAATCAGGCTTCACGTCAGCCACCAATGCAACAGTCCATTGTCAGATATTTAGACCCAGCACCCAGGCAGAGGAGAGAGGTCCCGTAACAGACAATCTGGCTTCATGTCAGCAGAGAATCAGTCTTCATGTCATAGCAGAGAATCAGGCTTCATGTCACCCACCACTGCAACAGTCCATTTTCATAAATTTAGGCCCAGCACCCAGGCAGAGGAGAGAGGTCCCGTAACAGACAATCTGGCTTCATGTCAGCAGAGAATCAGTCTTCATGTCATAGCAGAGAATCAGGCTTCACGTCAGCCACCAATGCAACAGTCCATTGTCAGATATTTAGGCCCAGCACCCAGGCAGAGGAGAGAGGTCCCGTAACAGACAATCTGGCTTCATGTCAGCAGAGAATCAGTCTTCATGTCATAGCAGAGAATCAGGCTTTACGTCACCCACCACTGCAACAGTCCATTTTCATAAATTTAGGCCCAGCACCCAGGCAGAGGAGAGAGGTCCCGTAGCAGACAATCTGGCTTCATGTCAGCAGAGAATCAGTCTTCATATCATAGCAGAGAATCAGGCTTCACGTCAGCCACCAATGCAACAGTCCATTGTCAGATATATAGGCCCAGCACCCAGGCAAAGGAGAGAGGTCCCGTAACAGACAATCTGGCTTCATGTCAGCAGAGAATCAGTCTTCATATCATAGCAGAGAATCAGGCTTCACGTCAGCCACCAATGCAACAGTCCATTGTCAGATATTTAGGCCCAGCACCCAGGCAGAGGAGAGAGGTCCCGTAACAGACAATCTGGCTTCATGTCAGGAGAGAATCAGTCTTCATATCATAGCAGAGAATCAGGCTTCACGTCACCCACCACTGCAACAGTCCATTTTCATAAATTTAGGCCCAGCACCCAGGCAGAGGAGAGAGGTCCCGTAACAGACAATCTGGCTTCATGTCAGCAGAGAATCAGTCTTCATGTCATAGCAGAGAATCAGGCTTCACGTCACCCACCACTGCAACAGTCCATTTTCATAAATTCAGGCCCAGCACCCAGGCAGAGGAGAGAGGTCCCGTAACAGACAATCTGGCTTCATGTCAGCAGAGAATCAGTCTTCATGTCATAGCAGAGAATCAGGCTTCACGTCAGCCACCACTGTAACAGTCCATTTTCATAAATTTAGGCCCAGCACCCAGGCAGAGGAGAAAGGTCCCGTAACAGACAATCTGGCTTCATGTCAGCAGAGAATCAGTCTTCATGTCATAGCAGAGAATCAGGCTTCACGTCACCCACCACTGCAACAGTCCATTTTCATAAATTTAGGCCCAGCACCCAGGCAGAGGAGAGAGGTCCCGTAACAGAGAATCTGGCTTCATGTCAGCAGAGAATCAGTCTTCATATCATAGCAGAGAATCAGGCTTCACGTCACCCACCACTGCAACAGTCCATTTTCATAAATTTAGGCCCAGCACCCAGGCAGAGGAGAGAGGTCCCGTAACAGACAATCTGGCTTCATGTCAGCAGAGAATCAGTCTTCATATCATAGCAGAGATTCAGGCTTCACATCAGCCACCAATGCAACAGTCCATTTTCATAAATTTAGGCCCAGCACCCAGGCAGAGGAGAGAGGTCCCGTAACAGACAATCTGGCTTCATGTCAGCAGAGAATCAGTCTTCATATCATAGCAGAGATTCAGGCTTCACATCAGCCACCAATGCAACAGTCCATTTTCATAAATTTAGGCCCAGCACCCAGGCAGAGGAGAGAGGTCCCGTAACAGAGGATCTGGCTTCATGTCAGCAGAGAATTAGTCTGCATGTCATAGCAGAGAATCAGGCTTCACGTCACCCAACATTGGAACAGTCCATTGGCATATATTTAGGCCCCGGCACCCAGACAGAGGAGAGGTTCATTCAACTTTGGGTAGCCTCGCAATATAATGGTAAAATGAAAATAATAATAGGATTGAATGAGGAAGTGCCCTGGAGTGCAATAATATATGGTTAAGGGGAGGTAGTTAATGTCTAATCTGGAGAAGGGACAGACAGGTCCTATGGGATCCATGCCTGGTTCATTTTTATGAACGTTAGCTTGTCCACATTGGCTGTAGACAGGCGGCTGCGTTTGTCTGTAATGACGCCCCCTGCCGTGCTAAATACACGTTCAGACAAAACGCTGGCCGCCGGGCAGGCCAGCACCTCCAAGGCATAAAAGGCTAGCTCTGGCCACGTGGACAATTTAGAGACCCAGAAGTTGAATGGGGCCGAACCATCAGTCAGTACGTGGAGGGGTGTGCACACGTACTGTTCCACCATGTTAGTGAAATGTTGCCTCCTGCTAACACGTTGCGTATCAGGTGGTGGTGCAGTTAGCTGTGGCGTGTTGACAAAACTTTTCCACATCTCTGCCATGCTAACCCTGCCCTCAGAGGAGCTGGCCGTGACACAGCTGCCTTGGCGACCTCTTGCTCCTTCTCTGCCTTGGCCTTGGGCTTCTACTTGTTCCCCTGTGACATTTGGGAATGCTCTAAGTAGCGCGTCTACCAACGTGCGCTTGTACTCGCGCATCTTCCTATCATGCTCCAGTGCAGGAAGTAAGGTGGGCACATTGTCTTTGTAGCGTGGATCCAGCAGGGTGGCAACCCAGTAGTCCGCACACGTTAAAATGTGGGCAACTCTGCTGTCGTTGCGCAGGCACTGCAGCATGTAGTCGCTCATGTGTGCCAGGCTGCCCAGGGGTAAGGACAAGCTGTCCTCTGTGGGAGGCGTATCGTCATCGTCCTGCCTTTCCCCCCAGCCACGCACCAGTGATGGGCCCGAGCTGCGTTGGGTGCCACCCTGCTGTGACCATGCTTCATCCTCATCCTCCTCCACCTCCTCCTCATCCTCGTCCTCCTCATCCTCCAGTAGTGGGCCCTGGCTGGCCACATTTGAACCTGGCCTCTGCTGTTGCAAAAAACCTCCCTCTGAGTCACTTCGAAGAGACTGGCCTGAAAGTGCTAAAAATGACCCCTCTATCTCCTCCTCCTCCTCCTGGGCCACCTCCTCTTCCATCATCGCCCTAAGTGTTTTCTCAAGGAGACATAGAAGTGGTATTGTAACGCTGATAATGGCGTCATCGCCACTGGCCATGTTGGTGGAGTACTCGAAACAGCGCAACAGGGCACACAGGTCTCGCATGGAGGCCCAGTCATTGGTGGTGAAGTGGTGCTGTTCCGCAGTGCGACTGACCCATGCGTGCTGCAGCTGAAACTCCACTATGGCCTGCTGCTGCTCGCACAGTCTGTCCAGCATGTGCAAGGTGGAGTTCCACCTGGTGGGCACGTCGCATATGAGGCGGTGAGCGGGAAGGCCGAAGTTACGCTGTAGCGCAGACAGGCGAGCAGCGGTAGGATGTGAACGCCGGAAGCGCGAACAGATGGCCCGCACTTTATGCAGCAGCTCTGACATGTCGGGGTAGTTGTGAATGAACTTCTGCACCACCAAATTCAGCACATGCGCCAGGCAAGGGATGTGCGTCAAACCGGCTAGTCCCAGAGCTGCAACGAGATTTCGCCCATTATCGCACACCACCAGGCCGGGCTTGAGGCTCACCGGCAGCAACCACTCGTCGGTCTGTTGTTCTATACCCCGCCACAACTCCTGTGCGGTGTGGGGCCTGTCCCCCAAACATATGAGTTTCAGAATGGCCTGCTGACGTTTTCCCCGGGCTGTGCTGAAGTTGGTGGTGAAGGTGTGTGGCTGACTGGATGAGCAGGTGGAAGAAAAGGAGGAGGAAGCCGAGAAGGAGGAGGTGGCAACAGGAGGCAAAGAATGTTGCCCTGCGATCCTTGGTGGCGGAAGGACGTGCGCCAAACAGCTCTCCGCCTGGGGCCCAGCTGCCACTACATTTACCCAGTGTGCAGTTAGGGAGATATAGCGTCCCTGGCCGTGCTTACTGGTCCACGTATCTGTGGTTAGGTGGACCTTGCTACAGATGGCGTTGCGCTGTGCACACTTGATTTTATCGGATACCTGGTTGTGCAGGGAAGGCACGGCTCTCTTGGAGTAGTAGTGGCGGCTGGGAACAACATACTGTGGGACAGCAAGCAACATGAGCTGTTTGAAGCTGTCTGTGTCCACCAGCCTAAATGACAGCATTTCATAGGCCAGTAGTTTAGAAATGCTGGCATTCAGGGCCAGGGATCGAGGGTGGCTAGGTGGGAATTTACGCTTTCTCTCAAATGTTTGTGAGATGGAGAGCTAAACGCTGCTGTGTGACATGGTTGAGACGCTTGGTGACGGAGGTGGTGGTGGTGTTGGTGGTACATCCCCTGTTTGCTGGGCGGCAGGTGCCAACGTTCCTCCAGAGGCGGAGGAAGAGGCCGAGGCGGCAGCAGCAGAAGAGGCCGAGGCAGCAGCAGAAGAGGTAGCAGGGGGAGCCTGAGCGACTTCCTTGTTTTTAAGGTGTTTACTCCACTGCAGTTCATGCTTTGCATGCAGGTGCCTGGTCATGCAGGTTGTGCTAAGGTTCAGAACGTTAATGCCTCGCTTCAGGCTCTGATGGCACAGCGTGCAAACCACTCGGGTCTTGTCGTCAGCACATTGTTTGAAGAAGTGTCATGCCAGGTAACTCCTTGAAGCTGCCTTTGGGGTGCTCGGTCCAAGATGGCGGCGGTCAGTAGCAGGCGGAGTCTCTTGGCGGCGGGTGTTCTGCTTTTGCCCACTGCTCCCTCTTTTGCTACGCTGTTGGCTCGGTCTCACCACTGCCTCTTCCTCCGAACTGTGAAAGTCAGTGGCACGACCTTCATTCCATGTGGAGTCTAGGACCTCATCGTCCCCTGCATCGTCTTCCACCCAGTCTTGATCCCTGACCTCCTGTTCAGTCTGCACACTGCAGAAAGACGCAGAAGTTGGCACCTGTGTTTCGTCATCATCAGAGACATGCTGAGGTGGTATTCCCATGTCCTCATCATCAGGAAACATAAGTGGTTGTGCGTCAGTGCAGTCTATGTCTTCCACCGCTGGGGAAGGGCTAGGTGGATGCCCTTGGGAAACCCTGCCAGCAGAGTCTTCAAACAGCATAATAGACTGCTGCATAACTTGAGGCTCAGACAGTTTCCCTGATATGCATGGGGGTGATGTGACAGACTGATGGGGTTGGTTTTCAGGCGCCATCTGTGCGCTTTCTGCAGAAGACTGAGTGGGAGATAATGTGAACGTGCTGGATCCACTGTCGGCCACCCAATTGACTAATGCCTGTACCTGCTCAGGCCTTACCATCCTTAGAACAGCATTGGGCCCCACCATATATAACTGTAAATTCTGGCGGCTACTGGGACCTGAGGTAGTTGGTACACTAGGACGTGTGGATGTGGCAGAACGGCCACGTCCTCTCCCAGCACCAGAGGGTCCACTAACACCACCACGACCATGTCCACGTCCGCGTCCCTTACTAGATGTTTTCCTCATTGTTATCGTTCACCACAACAACAAAAATATTATTTGGCCCAATGTATTGTATTCAAATTCAGCTGAATATAAATTTGAGGCCTAGTATTTAGGCGCTGGGTGACAGGTATAGATTTACTGACAGAATTAGACTTGGAAATGCACAGTAGCGTGTGTGTGAAGTTATTCTGAATGACCCTATGTGCACCTTGAATATTATATACCCTTTTAGGGATGTATTTAAAGTAGGCCTGATACAGCAGAAACCACTAAATTAGGAAATTGCTAAATTGGGAATTGTATTTCAACCCAGAACAAAAAATGTGCTTTGACGGACACTAAATAACTTGCCCAGCCAGAACAGTACACAAGTAATGACAGATTTAGCGGGATATAAATTTGAGGCCTAGTATTTAGGCGCTGGGTGACAGGTATAGATTTACTGACAGAATTAGACTTGGAAATGCACAGTAGCGTGTGTGTGAAGTAATTCTGAATGACCCTATGTGCACCTTGAATATTATATACCCTTTTAGGGATAGATTTCAAATAGCTCTGATACAGCAGAAACCACTAAATTATGAAATTGCTAAATTGGGAATTGTATTTCAACCCAGAACAAAAAATGTGCTTTGACGGACACTAAATAACTTGCCCAGCCAGAACAGTACAGCAGTAACGACAGATTTAGCGGGATATAAATTTGAGGCCTAGTATTTAGGCGCTGGGTGACAGGTATATATTTACTGACGGAATTAGACTTGGAAATGCACAGTAGCGTGTGTGTGAAGTTATTCTGAATGACCCTATGTGCACCTTGAATATTATATACCCTTTTAGGGATAGATTTCAAATAGCTCTGATACAGCAGAAACCACAAAATTAGGAAATTGCTAAATTGGGAATTGTATTTCAACCCAGAACAAAAAATGTGCTTTGACGGACACTAAATAACTTGCCCAGCCAGAACAGTACAGCAGTAACGACAGATTTAGCGGGATATAAATTTGAGGCCTAGTATTTAGGCGCTGGGTGACAGGTATAGATTTACTGACAGAATTAGACTGGGATATGGCCAAAAAATAACCACACTATTGCTGGTTAAATGCACTTGGTGTGACAGCTTGACCAACCACACTACTGAGGGTAAAATGCACTTGGTGACAGGCGCAGCTTGCCCCTGATGTAGTATATGGCCAAAAAATGAACAGACTATTGCTGGTTAAATGCACTTGGTGTGACAGCTTGACCAACCACACTACTGAGGGTTAAATGCATTTGGTGACGGGCGCAGCTTGCCTCTGATGTAGTATATGGCCAAAAAATAAACAGACTATTGCTGGTTAAATGCACTTGGTGTGACAGCTTCACCCTGATGTAGGCTTTAGCCAAAAAACAACCACACCATTGAGGGTTAAATGCACTTGATGACGGGCGCAGCTTGCCCCTGATGTAGTATATGGCCAAAAAATAAACAGACTATTGCTGGTTAAATGCACTTGGTGTGACAGCTTCACCCTGATGTAGGCTTTAGCCAAAAAACAACCACACCATTGAGGGTTAAATGCACTTGGTGACAGGCGCAGCTTGCCCCTGATGTAGTATATGGCCAAAAAATAACCACACTATTGCTGGTTAAATGCACTTGGTGTGACAGCTTCACCCTGATGTAGGCTTTAGCCAAAAAACAACCACACCATTGAGGGTTAAATGCACTTTGTCGCAGCTTGTGCTGGCGCACCACAAGACACAAAATGGCCGCCGATCACCCCAGAAAAAAGTGACTGACAAACGGTCTGGGCAGCCTAAAAACAGTGAGCAATTGAGTATCAGCAGCTCAATGACCCACAGCTGCAGATCGATCAATAATCAAGTCCTTTGGAGGAGTTAATCTGCCTAATCTCGCCCTACTGTTGCAGCCGCAACCTCTCCCTACGCAAATCAGAGCAGAGTGACGGGCGGCGCTATGTGACTCGAGCTTAAATAGAGGCTGGGTCACATTGTGCTCTGGCCAATCACAGCCATGCCAATAGTAGGCATGGCTGTGATGGCCTCTTGGGGCAAGTAGTATGACGCTTGTTGATTGGCTGCTTTGCAGCCTTTCAAAAAGCGCCAAGAAAGCGTCACAAAAGCGCCAAGAAAGCGACGAACACCGAACCCGGACTTTTACGAAAATGTCCGGGTTCGGGTCCGTGTCACGGACACCCCAAAATTCGGTACGAACCCAAACTATACAGTTCGAGTTCGCTCATCCCTACTAATAACATCTTCAACAGTGACTTGAATCAGTTGAGCAACAGGGTAGTGCTTGGTCAAGGTTATACTGCTACTACTTAAGTCCAGGAGACAAATTATCACTTTACCTTGGGAAACAGTCACTAGGCTTCTTGTTATTCGGACTAGAGCATGGTCTTTTAGGTTGATATGTTCTACTAGGTCTTGGTAGTCTTGACCTTGGATTCCGGGCGTGGCTCAGCACCATAGGAGTGTTTCTGTATTGGGTTTCAGGATCACTGGTTGGTTACCTTTGATGCGAGCACGACAAATCTCTCCTTTCTCATTAGCAAAATTCTGTTCTGCACTTAATACACGGATGGTCTGTTGTATCACCTTTTTGGAGGCAGGTGAAGCAGTAAACTTGTGTAAAGCTTCAAGCATTTCAGTATAACAGTTCCTAAGGACATTCATTCCTAGGACTACTGCAGGGTTGTTATCTTCCCTGACTTGCACAACAATAATACATTGTTGGGGTAGTGTTGTTCCTCCCACCTGAAGAGTTGGCTCCCAGTACCCATGCACTGGCACAGGTATGACATTGCTGACTATAATGCTCAGCCAGGATTCTGTTGTCTGTGTCAGCTGATCATGTTCCCAGTATTTGTCAAAGGCAGTCTGTCGGATAGTTGTGACTTGAGAACTGGTGTCTAATAAGGCAGCAAAGGGAACCCATTGATTCGGAGATACACTTCTGGTCAGGGTCCTACATAACTGGGCATCCAGCTGGGATCTTTTGGACCTACTACTCTACCTCTCGAGGAGCGGTCCTTGGCCTCGGGAGTTGACCTTTTAACTGCCAGCAAATCTTTTCTGTATGGCCTGGCTTGTGACAGTATCTACAAATAGGTCGCTTTTGCTCGTTAAAGCGGTCAGTTGGGCGTCTACAATGGTTTCTGGGATAAGTCTCTTTATCATCAGGAGGGAAATGTTTCCTTGGTGACGGTGTCTCATCGTCCAGCAATAAGGGTTTCTCCCACTGTTTCAGTTTTTGACATACTTTCTCCAGATTTTTGGTTAGGAAGTTGACTTGATCCATCAGAGCAGCAACTGCATCAGGAACCGGAGCTTGGGCTTCCTGACTTACTATTGGGTGATGTTTTGAACATGTACAAGGCTTACTCACAGACATTTCAGTAGGCCTAGCAGGCTCTGGTTCTTTCCCCAGAATACTTATAGCTAGCTATTTGAAGTCTAGGAAGCTAGAACTTGGGTGATGTGCAGCTAACACCTTTAACTGGCTCTTTAAGGTTTCTGTACTAACACCTTCAATAAATTGTTCTCTCACTGTTTTATCTTGATCCTCTGCTTCACGGGGGTCTACCTGTATAACAACTTGCAGGGCTTCCTGTAAGGATAATGCAAAGTCTCTGAGTGACTCCCACAGCTGCTGTCTTTTGCTGAAGAATCTCATCTTGACCTCTGACACAGTCCTGGGTTCAAAAGTGGCATAGAGTCGTTCTCCACTGTTCTTTTCTCTGAGCTTGGCTAGGCTTTCACTTCTTTGAGGGCGGCACCTTCCAATTGTTTTTCTGCTGACATAGAGTACAATCTGAATACAGCCAAAAAAAATCTTTATATTTTTTTTAAGTATTAGCTTCCCCAGCATATCGCGGGTGCTCCTAGAAAATAAGGCATTGTTAAGGGCATTGTGCTTGATACTGCAGCGGCTGGTGATGTGCTAGCTGCGGCTGCTACAGGTAACCTGCTAAGGTCAGGCTGCTCACTATCTCCTTGTTCAGACATGGCAGTGACTGTCTTTCAATATAATGCAAGTAAAATTCAGTTTTGCACACTTTTTGTGTTGCGTTGCTATGGGCAATGGCAGCAGAATTGGTGTGTGGCTCCTTTAAGAGTCTCTGCAACTGCTTAACTTTGGGAAATATGATGGTCTGGCAGGCAGATTATAGCCCCTAAAAGTCATTAGCAAGGTTATTTTCCCAAGCAGTACTCACTTAGATCTCTGGACATTGCTTCTCAGGATCCAGGAAAGAAGGAACTGCATTTTTCCTTTCCCAAAATGGCCACTCCTTCACTTCCTGTAGGATTGCAGTCGATTTCTTTGTCCTCCTGGGAACTTGTACTGAGCACTTTAGTTCCTTCTGCTTTAAGAATATTTCCTCTGTGGAGGCGGGCTGTTTGTTTTCTGCCCCTCTGTTGGGTGGAGCAATCTTTTCCCTCACTATGTGAAGAACAAATCCAAGATGGCTGATTAACCCCTATTTTGCCACAGTGCTGCAACTGATGCTGATTCACACTTTCCAGAAGCAAATAAATGCAACAAAGTAACTTGCATAGGGTTTTACAGATGCTGTGGGCTTCAGTAATGGTCTGAGAGGACATATATATAGTCTATAACAGGCATCCTCAAACTGTGGCTCTCCAGCTGTTGCAAAACTGCAACTCCCAGCTTGCCCGAACAGCCTACAGGTATCAGCCTACAGCAGGGCACTGTGGGAGTTGTAGTTTTACAACAGCTGGAGGGCCACAGTTTGAGGATGCTTGGTCTATAATAAGGAACAGAGGATTTGGACCCAGTTTACATAAGGTGCAGGGGATTTCAGATCCTGTTAGTTGACGCCAAAATATGCAGCGTCCGCGCCGTAGGGGCAACACGTGAGCTCCGGTGGACTGATGGGTGTAGTAGTAGCTTTTACTCATGGTTAGCAGCACTCCCTGGGCTGGCGTACAGTGAAGGAAAGGACAGCACCAGTTCCTTCGGGGCACTCTCTGTTTGTCCAGGGAATCCCACCAGATGGTGGTTGAAGTGCCCTTGGTGGTATGGTTTTAAGGTGCCATGGAGGCAGGGTCCCTGTGTCACGGCTGAGGATGGGGAAAACCCTCAGCCGTGCGAAGCCAGAAGATGTTAGTCGCCACTTGGCCAGGAGCACAGGATCAGGGAACAGGTCACCTCCTATAACGTCCCTAATCTGACCCTGACTCCTAGCTGTATGAGCCGACCCTGATGGTAGGAGGGCTCATACTCCAGAACCTGATATTCCTGCTAGCCCTCAGGGTGGCCCTGGACTAGGAGCTAAGTAAGACTACCTGTTCCTCCTACATACGGACGAACAGGAGTCTCACTGGCCAAGCTATATAAAGAAAGGGGAAACATAAACAGACATATGGAAATGGCAGGTAAGTGAAACTAATACCACACCTACCTGCCACAGACACACAACCTGGAACCCATGTACAAGTGCTGCTGTCCACAACACAAGGACACAGCACACACCACACATCACACGGGAACCCAGGAAACCATAAGCTGCAATAAATAAAGAGACCAAAGCAACATCTTCACAACACCATACATGAACCTATGACCACAAGGGTGGCCCCCCACTGGCAGATGGTATAACACAGGAGGATGACTCCAGCTAACCATGGCTGAAGTACCCCTCAGACTACTGATCTAAACTGAGGCTTTATAGCCCATGTAGCCACACCCACACACAGAAACACCCAGTGCACACACACTAGGAAGGAAGTTAACCCTTCCAACACAAGGCAAGGGAAGACGGCCACATAAAGGAGAAATACACACATAAACACACACTTCACCTGTTGCCGCGGGCAATGGCATGCATGGCAACCATGTCCTGGGGATCAGCCAGAAGGCCAAGACACTGCCACCTCATGCATACAACACCAAACGTAGTCACGGGCAATCAAGTGAAGGAAAATGTCACTACGCACACCATAGGCCGTGACACCCTGGTGTTCATGTGAAAAAAGTAGAGGGCCACAGCAGCATATGCACCAATTCTTCTTTATTCAATCGATCACCTCACAACAGGGCATAAAAACAGCAGCAACGTTCATATGCTTGATAAAGGCTATTCTTAGCCGAAACGTTGCTGCTGTTTTTATGCCCTGTTGTGAGGTGATCGATTGAATAAAGAAGAATTGGTGGATATGCTGCTGTGGCCCTCAACTTTTTTCACATGCCTATGTATCGCGTTTGATCTGTGATCTCTTGCCCAGCTACTGCATGACCTCCACTATTGCTCTACACAAGCCGCATGCTGTGCTGCTCCTGAACAAATCTATTTTCCTATACCCTGGTGTTCATGACGCCAGCACCGTAAAGTGCAAATAGGTGATAAGTTCGCACAATAAGGAGACCAGTTCTCTTAACAAATGTACAGTACTTTACTGAAGCTGATCCAAAGGTCATTAATGTGCGCAAAAGTCATTTACAGCAAGGTGGCTTCTACAATGGCTCAGGTTAGTTCCCAAAAGTTGCATAAGGGGTAGTTTTCCTTTATAACAATTATTCCCTTGTTTCTCCAGGCTGGAGTGATGTACTACTATCTCTGCTGCACTGTATAGTCATATACTTCTGTATCCCCTCTAGGATTACTATCTCCTCACAGGTGACCTTTCTGTTTTTGGTTATGGTGGGAAGCTAATTGCTTAGGATTTTTCCACCAAATGCAAAGGAGATTAGAGCTTGGTAAATGGCAATTTCCTTCCTTTGCCAATATTCTGACTCCCTCTCTGGGTTGCCTGGATCTTCTATAATCTTTCCCTTCTATGGGCTGGTACATGGAACTAACTCTGGAGTTTTGATACTCTGCAAAATGGCTGCTGAGGTGCAGCTTTTTCCTCAGACCTCACACTCTCCTCCTTCTCCTTCTTCTTCTCTTCTCCTCAGAGAGCAGGGTGGAGTCAGCCCTGGGAGGCTTTTTAGAACCTTCCCCTCCCTGTGCAACTTTATGGAAACTCAGGCACAAGCACATTTTCATGAAACACAATCACATTATTAAGCAGTGTGTTTTAGGACACTGCATATGGAGATCGGTCTCTCTACATCATTAAAATGTATGCGCTCCGGTGAGGTGATCTGTTATCACAGAAGTCTCGCGAGACTTCGGTGAATAACTTTGGTATTTGATTATTAAACTTGAAAACCATTTAAAACATGTATCCAAAGTCAGCTATGGTTCCAATTGGTACCTTGGCACCGAAGCTGACTTCGGAAAACTAGTTTATCAATGGTTTTCAAGTTAAAAAATTATATACCAAGAGACTTCGGTGATAACTCACTTTGCCTCGCCGGAGCGCATACATTTTAATGCTGTATGGAGACGGGTCTCCGTGCAGCATTAAAACGAATTTTGGAGCGAAGCGACTTCGGATCTGTTACTTTGATTCTCTGGGTCAGTATGATTACAATGATTCTACATATGTATAGTTTTCATAATTTTTTCTTTGCGTTGCTATATAACTTTTTTATTTTTATGTGTATGAAGCTCTGTGTGTATGACTTTTTGATCACTTTAAAAAAAAATTTTTTGTAGGAGGTGAAGTGATCAAAAAACTGAATCGCCTATTTTGACTTTAAAAAAATTATATGTTAATAGTACGGGCGTTTTTGCATATGGCAATGCCCATGATGCTTATTTTGTTAAATTGTTCATGTATTTTTGCAGTATTTTAATTTTGGGGAATAGGGGTTGATTTGAATATTTTATTATTTTTTTGTAATGTTTTTAAAAACGTTTTTTTTTTCATAAAAAACAACAACTTTTTAATAGTTCCTCTAGGGAATTTGAACATTGATCATTAGATTGCTTCTCTCATGGACCCCAACGCATTAGCATTGCAGTATATGGGGATTACACTATGTTCCTATGGAGCCCAGGAATAGGCAGGGTCTCCATAGGAACCTATATGCAGCAGCCTCAGATCATTTAAGAGGACTGAGGCTGCTGCACAGACCAACCGGCTCCCCCGATCCTCGCTAGGGGGAACATATGCACAGCTGGGAGCGCATGCTCCTGGTTTTTGACCTCCCAAATTATGACCAAGGGGTTAAATGTGTGCCATCTATGTTATTGTTAACAGCATACATTAATCTGGTAATAACTTTGGAACACTTTTATTTATTCAAGCCATTCTGAGATTGTTTTCTCGTGACACATTGTGCTTCATGACAGTCATAAATTTGAGTTAATATATTTCACCTTTATTAACCACCTCAGCTCCCCTAGCTTAAACCCCCTTAATGACGAGACCACTTTTTACAATTCTGCACTACACTACTTTCACGGTTTATTGCTCGGTCATACAACTTACCACCCAAATTAATTTTACCTCCTTTTCTTCTCACTAATAGAGCTTTCATTTGGTAGTATTTGATTGCTGCTGACATTTTAACTTTTTTTTATATTAATCGAAATTGACCGAAATGTTTGAAAAAATATGACATTTTTCAATTTCTGATGTAAAATTTTTCTAATAAAACTACATTTCTATATAAATTTTTCTCTAAATTTATTGTACTACATGTCTTTGATAAAAAAAATGCAATAAGTGTAAATGTATTGGTTTGGGTAAAAGTTATAGCGTTTACAAACTATGGTGCAAAAAAATCAATTTACGCACTTTGACTTTCTGAGCACCTGTCATGTTTCCTGAGGTTCTACAATGCCCAGACAGAAGAAACACCCCACAAATTACCCCATTTCATAAAGTAGACACCCTAAGGTATTCGCTGATGGGCATCGTGAGTTCATGGAAGTTATTTTTTGTCACAAGTTAGCGGAAAATGATTATTATAATTTTTTTTTTTCTTACAAAGTCTCATATTCCACTAACTTGTGACAAAAAATAAAATTTTACATGAACTCACCATACCCCACACGAAATACCTTGGGGTGTCTTCTTTCCAAAATGGGGTCACATGTGGTGTATTTGTACTGCCCTTGCATTTTAGGGGCCCTAAAGCGTGAGAAGTAGTTTGGAATCCAAATGTGTAAAAATGCCCTGTGAAATTGTGAAAGTACTCATTGGAATTTGGGCCCCTTTGCGCACCTAGGCTGCAAAAAAGTATCACACATGTGGTATCGCCATACTCAGAAGAAGTAGGGCAATGTGTTTTGGGGTGTATTTTTAAATATAGCCATGCTGTGAGAGAGAAATATATATATATATATATATATATATATATATTTCTCTCACCCAGCATGGGTAAATGTAAAAAGACACCCCAAAACACATTGCCCTACTTCTCCTGAGTACAGCGATACCGCATGTGTGACACTTTTTTGTAGCCTAGGTGCGCAAAGGGGCCCAAATTCCAATGAGTACTGTAACGGACCGTTCCAGCTGACAAGGGGTCAAGATCCGTTTAGGCGATATGCCCCTTTCTGAGAGACAGGCACAGCTACTGCAGAACACCAAACTCCCGAACTGGATACAAAATAGCACTCCAAACTGGAACCTTGCGAATAGCTGCTAGCAGACGAACAGGAAAAACATACAATCAGCTTACAATCCTGGCAATCAGTCTCTAACAGCATACAGGGAATCCCCCCAATAACGAGGCAAGGCTCCGTGTTGAGGGTCAAGCAGTGGTCTGACGTGCTGGCACACCCAGCCTGGTTTTTATTACAGTTGTTTGCAAATACAGGACAGATACAACACATCCCCACAATGCATCATGGTTTCCTCCTCTCTGTCCCGGGGGCAACCGAGGGCAATCCAATTATCTCTCAGGACAAAGGGAGATCAGCAATACACATGTGGAGACAACAGGACAGACATCACCATTTAAACACACAATGGGACAATAGAAACACACCCACACAAAATCCTCCCCTCTGCCGGTGACGATTATTGAACACAAGGGCGAATATAATTATCAAAGGCAGAGAAATACAGTTTTATAAAACATATCACAAGAACCCCAAAACATGCAATAACCCCATAACCATAAATATATCCTCGGAACTGGGGGATCTGGGTGAACCACATATCCAAAATTCACCCACATCCGTTCAGTAGTTTGGAAGATACAGTTTTATGCCAGTTACACCGAAAATATACAAGTTATACAGAAAATAGTCACTAATAAATGTGTCCCCTGTTTGGTAGTTTCAAACTACTGAATTATGTCTCTGTGCACCAAATACAGGCAAGATAGCACCGTGTTGAAAAGTCAGAACAGTGTCTGTGAGTTAAAATGGCCGCTATCTATTGTTCTCACCATGTGCTTCATCCATTGTTCTCACCATGGGAATAGTAAAATCCAAGCAAGTAAGGCAAATGATGCAATCCAGGGACAGAGGGCTCAGTCCCAAGTGCCTTAAGACCCAATAACTTAAGGGACCATAATCCCAGGGCAGGAGGCTGGCAAACAGCCCCCTCCAAAACACCGTGGTGAGGTTGGTTTTGCCACACATCTCCCCCTCCCAGGGAAGACTAACCAGATACCTGACCTCACGGTCAGTACTTGAGTTAGTCTGGCAGCCCACCCACAACCCAATACTGGACCTGTTGAATTTAGTAGCCTGTCTCTGTCCAGTGAATCCACCAAGATTATATTGGTAGCTGGTACTCCCGGTCTCTGTGTTGCTCCCTGGCTTGGAGTGGAGGTTGCTTTGTGGGCAGGTATCAGCGGTACTCTGCCCTGGTGCCAGCGTTACCATGGAAGAAGCCTGGTTGTTGGAGGGGGAGACCGACTGTCTCTGCTCCCAATACAGTGTCCTGCTGCTGGGGAAAGGAGACTGGGCTCTCTATTCCCTGCTGGACACTCTGCCGCTGGGGGACAGGACCGACTGTCTCTGCCCCCTGTAACTCCGCCTGCCGCTGGGGAATGGAGACTGGGCTCCCAATTCCCTGTACATCACACGGCCACTGGGGAATGGAGACTGGGCTCCCAATTCCCAAAAAATCATGCTGCTGCTGGGGGGCAGGAACAACTACCTCTGCCCCCTGTAACTCAGCCTGCCGCTGGGGAGGGAGGACGTTGCTCTCCTCTCCCTGCATTTCACACTGCCTTCCCGGCATATCACTCTGCTGCTGGGGGGCAGGAACAACTACCTCTGCCCCCTGTAACTCAGCCTGCCGCTGGGGAGGGAGGACGCTGCTCTCCTCTCCCTGCATTTCACACTGCCTTCCCGGCATATCACTCTGCTGCTGGGGGGCAGGAACAACTACCTCTGCCCCCTGTAACTCAGCCTGCTGCTGGGGAGGGAGGACGCTGCTCTCCTCTCCCTGCATTTCACACTGCCTTCCCGGCATATCACTCTGTTGCTGGGGGGCAGGAACAACTACCTCTGCCCCCTGTAACTCAGCCTGCCGCTGGGGAGGGAGGACGCTGCTCTCCTCTCCCTGCACTTCACACTGCCGCTGGGGAATGGAGACTGGGCTCCCAATTCCCTGCATTTCACACTGCCGCTGGGGAATGGAGACTGGGCTCCCTCTGTCCCGCAACTGTAACTTCCGATAGAGGTCCACCCAACGTGGCAGCTGACCGTCACCTTCTGCCCGGTATAGTAGGGTCTTGAACACTAGACTCCTCACAAACTTCACGGATTTTTCAGCTGGATTGGGTCAGAAGAAGTTCAGCCGCAACCACATCATACGGTCAAATTCCTCAACAGAGTATCTGTACTCCACTGCTGGTTCCATCCTGGTGCTTTTAGGATCGCTGTACTGAGACATGCGTTGCCCTTAAGTTTTAAAATCCAAAGAAATGGTGTCTCCTGTAGCTGACCTTCTGGCTGTAGGAACGATCCCGCTGCTTGCCACCAATTGTAACGGACCGTTTCAGCAGACAAGGGGTTAAAATCCATTTAGGCGATATGCCCCTTTCTGAGAGACAGGTACAGCTCCTGCAGAACACCAAACTCCCGAACTGGATACCAAATAGCACTCCAAAGTGGAACCTTGAGAATAGCTGCTAGCAGACGAACAGGAAAAGCATACAATCAGCTTACACTCCTGGCAATCAGTCTCTAACAGCATACAGGGAATCCCCCCAATAACGAGATAAGGCTCCGTGTTGAGGGTCAAGCAGTGGTCTGACGTGCTGGCACACCCAGCCTGGTTTTTATTACAGTTGTTTGCAAATACAGGACAGATACAACACATCCCCACAATGCATCATGGTTTCCTCCTCTCTGTCCCGTAGACAACCGAGGGCAATCCAATTATTTCTCAGGAATACACATGTGGAGACAACAGGACAGACATCACCATTTAAACACACAATGGGACAATAGAAACACACCCACACAAAATCCTCCCCTCTGCCGGTGATGATTATTGAACACAAGGGCGAATATAATTATCAAAGGCAGAGAAATACAGTTTTATAAAACATATCACAAGAACCCCAAAACATGCAATAACCCCATAACCAATATATCCTCGGAACTGGGGGATCTGGGTGAACCACATATCCAAAATTCACCCACATCCATTCAGTAGTTTGGAAGATACAGTTTTATGCCAGTTACACTGAAAATATACAAGTTATACAGAAAATAGTCACTAATAAATGTGTCCCCTGTTTGGTAGTTTCAAACTACTGAATGATGTCTCTGTGCACCAAATACAGGCAAGATAGCACCGTGTTGAAAAGTCAGAACAGTGTCTGTGAGTTAAAATGGCCGCTATCTATTGTTCTCACCATGTGCTTCATCCATTGTTCTCACCATGGGAATAGTAAAATCCAAGCAAGGCAAATGATGCAATCCAGGGACAGAGGGCTCAGTCCCAAGTGCCTTAAGACCCAATTACTTAAGGGACCATAATCCCAGGGCAGGAGGCTGGCAAACAGCCCCCTCCAAAACACCGTGGCGAGGTTGATTTCGCCACAAGTACCTTTTAGGAGGGCATTTTTAGACATTTGGATTCCAGACTTCTTCTCACGCTTTAGGGGCCCTAAAATCCCAGGGCAGTATAAATACCCCACATGTGACCCCATTTGGAAAGAAGACACCCCAAGGTATTCCGTATTCCGTGAGGGGCATGGCGAGTTCATAGAAGATTTATTTATTTTGGCAAGTTAGCGGAAATTGATTTTTCCTTGTTTTTTTCTCACAAAGTCTCCATTTCCGCTAACTTGGGACAAAAAGTTCAATCTTTCATGGGCTCAATATGCCGATCAGCGAATACCTTGTGGTGTCTTCTTTCCTAAATGGGGTCATTTATGGGGTGTTTGTACTGCCCCATAAATGAACTGCATTTTAGGGTCTCCACAATCATTACATGTACAGTCATGTGAAAAAATTAGGACACCCTTTGAAAGCATGTGGTTTTTTGTAACATTTTTAATAAAAGGTTATTTCATCTCCGTTTCAACAATACAGAGAGATTAAAGTAATCCGACTAAACAAAGAAAACTGAAGAAAAGTCTTTTCAAGATCTTCTGTAAATGTCATTCTACAAAAATGCCTATTCTAACTGAGGAAAAAGATAGGACACCCTTGCCCCTAATAGCGAGTGTTACCTCCTTTGGCTGAAATAACTGCAGTGAGACGGTTCTTGTAGCCATCTACCAGTCTTCGACATCGGTCTGAGGAAATTTTCCCCCACTCCTCAATGCAGAACTTTTTCAGCTGTGAGATGTTTGAGGGGTTTCTTGCACGTACAGCCCTTTTCAAGTCACCCCACAGCATCTCAATGGGATTCAAATCTGGACTTTGACTTGGCCATTCCAGGACTCTCCATTTCTTCTTTTTCAGCCAATCTTTGGTTGATTTACTAGTATGTTTTGGGTCATTGTCATGTTGCATGGTCCAGTTCCGCTTCAGCTTTAATTTTCTAACTGATGGTCTCACATGTTCTTCAAGCACCTTCTGATACACAGTAGAATTCATTGTGGATTCTATGATGGTGAGCTGACCAGGTCCTGCTGCAGCAAAGCAGCCCCAAACCATGACACTTCCACCTCCATGCTTCACAGTTGGTATGAGGTTCTTTTCTTGGAATGCTGTGTTTGGTTTACGCCAAACATGTCCTCTGCTGTTGTGTCCAAATAATTCAATTTTGGACTCATCTGTCCAAAGAACATTATTCCAGAAGTCCTGGTCTTTGTCAACTTTATCTCTGGCAAATGTCAGTCTGGCCTCGATGTTTCTCTTGGAAAGCAAAGGTTTCCTCCTTGCACACCTCCCATGCAAGTTAAACTTGTACAGTCTCTTTCTGATTGTAGAGGCATGTACTTCTACATCAACAGTAGCCAGAGCCTGCTGTAGTTCTCGAGATGACACTTTAGGGTTTTTGGAGACCTCCTTTTAGCATCTTGCGGTCTGCTCTTGGGGTGAACTTGCTGGGGCGACCAGTCCTGGGCATGTTGGCAGTTGTTTTGAAAGCCCTCCACTTGTAGACTATCTTCCGGACAGTGGAATGGCTGATTTCAAAATCTTTTGAGATCTTTTTAAATCCCTTCCCAGACTCATAGGCTGCTACAATCTTTTTTCTGAAGTCCTCTGACAGCTCTTTTGCTCTCACCATGGTGCTCACTCTCACTTCAACAGTCAGGAGCACACCAAACTAAATGTCTGAGGTTTAAATAGGGCAAGCCTCATTCAACATGCAGAGTAACGATCTACTAATTATGTGCACCTGGTGTGATATACCTGTGTGAGATCTGAGCCAATTTAAGAGGGAATACATGTGAGGGTGTCCTATCTTTTTCCTCAGTTAGAATAGGCATTTTTGTAGAATGACATTTACAGAAGATCTTGAAAAGACTTTTCTTCAGTTTTCTTTGTTTAGTTGGATTACTTTAATCTCTCTGTATTGTTGAAACGGAGATGAAATAACCTTTTATTAAAAATGTTACAAAAAACCACATGCTTTCAAAGGGTGTCCTAATTTTTTCACATGACTGTATGGCCAGCATTAGGAGTTTCTGCTATTCTCCTTATATTGACCATATGGGTAATGAGATCTTTTTTTTCCGTTCAGCCTCTGGGCTGAAAGAAAAAATAAACGCCACAGATTTCTTCATTCGCATCGATCAATGTGGATGAAAAAATCTCTGCCAAAAAATGTGCAAAAAAAAAAGGAGGCGAAAGGCGTCTGCCAGGACATAGGAGCTCCGCCCAACATCCAAACCCACTCAGCCCGTATGCCCTGGCAAACCCGATTTCTCCATTCACATCAATCGATGTGGATGAATAAATCATTGCCGGAATTATATTTTTTTTATATACAAAGTGTTTGCCAAAGCATATGAACACCGACCCTCAGCTCAAAAGCCTCGGCAAACGTATCTTTTTTGCTGCAGAGGAGAAATCTCGTCTTGCAGCGCCGCATACACCGAATTTTGCGTAATCTGACAGCAGCGCAATGCTTCTATCAGAATGCACATCAGTGCTGCAGCTGGTCGATTGGTTGGTCCACCTAGAAGGTAAAAAAAAAAAAAACAGGCCGCAACGCAATAAATTTGTTAACATTAACTTTATATAACATTTGAAACAGAACATTAACTTTTATAAACTTTATTGAACTTTTGGAACATTAACTTTTTTGCTTACCTGTGATTTTTTGGGGTTGTTTTTTTTTTACCTTTATAGGACAAACCTCTCCTTCCCCATGGGACAATGTGCAAAGCGCAAATCGCCCAGAGATGTGGCAAAGTACATTATGCACTTTGTCCCAGGTGAAAGGAGAGGTTTGCAGCAGCTCTGTGTGAAAGGGCCCTAAGACCCCTGTGTGCCTGTCCTATGTCACGCAATCCCTATGCTAAGTGTACCTGTGTGTGGTACTTCCGGAAACACTCCACTAAGCATAGGGCAGGGTGGTTAGGGCAGTCAGGACAGAAATAGCGGGTGTCACGCCTTATTCCACTCCTGCTACAGACACGACATCTTTTTCGGGGTGACGCTTGGGTTGAGGTACCTGCAACGACATTGGGGAAATGTCGCTCGTGTAGACGGCTCACTACACTGGTGGTTGGGGCCACAGAACCTCCTGGATACAGGAGGTTCTCGATGATCTGTTCCTGAAATTTGAGGAAGGATCGTGTTCTCCCAGCCTTACTGTAGAGTACAAAACTATTGTACATCGCCAATTGAATTAGGTATACAGACACCTTCTTATACCAGTGTCTGGTCCTGCGGGAGAGTAAATAAGGAGCCAACATCTGGTAATTGAAGTCCACCCCTCCCATGAGCAAATTATAGTCGTGGACCAAGAGGGCCTTTTCAATGACTCCAATTGCTTGTTCAATTTGTATTGTCGTGTCTGCGTGAATGGAGGAGAGCATGTAAACGTCACACTTTTCTCTCCATTTCACCGCAAGCAGTTCTTCGTTACACAAGGCAGCCCTCTCCCCCCCTTGCAAGACTGGTGGTAACGAGCGTTGGGGGAAGCCCCGGTGACTAGGTCGGGCGGTGCCACAGCAGCCAATGTGTTCTAGAAACAAATGCCTGAAGAGGGGCACACTTGTGTTCATGCTTTTTTGTCAGGCCCATGTTAAGGACAAGGCCCAGAAAAGTTTTAAATTCGGGAAACTTGGACGGGTTTCCACCGGGAAAGACTGGGCATAAAAGCTTCCCGGGATGGTGGCTATAAATTGAGTGGCATACCGGTTTGTTTCTGCCACGACTAAGTCAAAGAGCTCCGCAGTAAAGAACAGCTCAAAAAACTGCAGTGCCGATCCGATCTGAGCTGTCTCAACCTGAACTCCAGACTGGGCGGTGAAAGGGGGAACTACTGGTGAGGCTGAAGATGGTGGGTACCAAGCAGGGTTTGCCTGCACCTCAATGACTCTAGGGACTCTACGGGCCTGTCTGTGCGGTGGCTGCGACGGGGGAACTACTGCACGTGCCACCGTACCAGCTTCAACTGCCCTTCTGGTGCTCGCCACTTCACCATGTTCTACGGCTTTGCTGGTACTAGGTCCAGGAAGGGCTGCGCTGCTGGTGTATGCCTCACCACGTAATCCGACAGCGCCAGCCCCACTCTGCTGCCCTTGAAGCGGATCCGGCGCAACCTGTGGTCTAGCAACACGGGGCCCGGGGACGCCTGGTGGTATCAGGGACCTCAACCTCATCGTCCGAACTTTGGGTCAGGCTGCCACTGCTTTCTACAGGTTCGTATTCTGACCCGCTGGATTTGTCAGATGAGGGTTCCCATTCCTCATCTGACTGGGTCAGAAGCCTGTAGGCCTCTTCAGAAGAATACCCCTTACTTGCCATTTGGTCAACTAAATTTAGGGGGTATTCCCTGAGACTACCCAATAAAAAAAGCAAGCCTGTCTTACAAATGGGAGGCTAGCGAAGTACAGGAAGCCGCTGCGATTGATAAAAAATATCAAAACTGATTTTTTTTTTATCACCGCAGCGCTTGTGTAGTGATTGCGCAGTGATAAAAAACAAATAAAAATTTGCACTGCGGCAGGGCGGGCGTGGGTGAACGCACGTGTGGGCGACCGATCAGGCCTGATCGAGCAAACAGTGTGTTTTGGGTGGAGGGCGAGCTAAGGTGGCACTAATACTATTATAGATATGACTGTGATCAGTTCTGGCCACTTACAGATACTATAAAAGTACCAATGCCGATTAGCGATACGCTAATAAGCTAATCAGTGACTGCGGTGTGGTGGGCTGGGCGCTAACCGACGCTAACTACCTACCAAAGGGGCCTAAACTAACCTAAAACCTAACAGTCAATACTGGTGGGAAAAAAAAGTGACAGTTTACACTGATCACTTTTTTCCCTTTCACTAGTAATTGACAGGGGTGATCAAGGGGTTAATTGGGGTGATGGGGGGTGATCTGGGGCTAAATGTGTTGTGTTTTGTGTACTTACAGTGATCTGTGCTCTTTGCTGGGACCAACCGACGAAAAGGAACCAGCAGAGAGCACAGAAGCAATTTAACACATTATATTTATAAATATAATGTGTTAAATGGCTTTTGATTTGATTTTTTAAAAGTCACCAACTTGCCAGCGCTGATCATTGGCTGGCAGGCTGGTGACGAACTTCTTCTGCGACTTTTCCCGCGAGATGACGCGCCAATGCATCAAAGAGAAACAACCCGACCACCCGCAGGACGCATCCCTGCGTTAGGCGGTCGGGAAGCGGTTAAAGAAAAAATCCCAAATTTACTAAAAATGAAAAAAAAATTGCAGTTTTAAAAATTTCAATTTCTCTTCTTTTAAAACAGAAAGTGATAACTCATAAATTATTTATTACTTAACATTTCCCATATGTCTACTTTATGTTGCCATCATTTTGTAAATGTCATTTTATTTGTTTAAGACGTTAGAAGGCTTAGAATTTTAGAAGCAATTCTTAAAATTTTTAAGAAAATTTCCAAAACCCACTTTTTAAGGACCAGTTCAGATCTGAAGTCACTTTGTGGGGCTTACATAGAGGAAATCCCCCATAAATGACCCCATTGTAGAAACTATACTCCTCAAGTTACTCAAAACTGATTTTACAAACTTTGTTAACCCTTTAGGTGTTCCACAATAATTAAAGGGAAATGGAGATGAAATTTCAAAATGTCACTTTTTGGGCAGATTTTCCATTTTAATCAATTTTTTTTCTTCAGCACATTGAGAGTTAACAGCAAAACAAAACTCAATATTTATTAACCCTGAATCTATGGTTTACAGAAGCAGAAGACAGGGCGCAGAAGAAAAGGAGCACTGTATGGTTTTTGGAAGGCAGATTTTGCTGGACTGGTTTTTAGATGCCATGTCCCATTTGAAGCCCCCCTGATGCACCTTAACAGTAGAAACTCCCAAAAAGTGACCACATTTTGGAAACTACGGGATAAGGTGCCAGTTTTATTGATACTATTTTGGGGTACATATGATTTTTATGAATAATCAATTTTATTGATTTTGTAATAAAGCGTATAATATCACTTACCTGCCACACTGACTGGAACCCGTGCACAGGTGCTGCTGTCCACACCAACATTAAAGGACACAGCACAAACCAGAACCACACAGGAATCCAGAACACCCATAGCTGCAATAAACGTGAGACAGGGGAATGTCTAGCAAACATGCTGGACACCAAACATTACCAGCCATGTAACACAATACAAGACATACAACACCCTGAACATAACCCACACAAACCAAAAGATAAGAAGGGTAAGAGACACCATAATAACATCAATGACCACAAGGCTGGCCCTCACTGGACAGATGGTAAAAGCCAGGAACAGTGAACCACCAGCATAAACCAAGGCTGGAGGAACCCTCAGCTTCAGGCATCCAGCAGAGGCTAAATAGCCCAAGCAGCCCCACCCACACACACATAAACCCAGTGCTCACAAAACACTAGGAAGGGAGTTAACCCTTCCAACACCAGACAGAGGAAGGAAGCCACTTAAAGGGGAAATGCACACACAAGCATATCAAACCACACATTACTACTGGCAAGAGCATGTCACGGCAATCACCCAGAAGACCGAGACGCTGCCACCGTATGCTCTCTCAGCAACACGTTGCCGCGGGCAACCGGAGTGAGGCAACAGTGTCACAGCGCAAACCAAAGGCCGTGACAGTGTGTTTCGTAACTCGGCAATGTTAAAAATGTTGAACAAGCGTCTAATATTGTCAGATGCCTGTCTACCTTTCACTAAACCAGATTGGTGATCCTTTGTTAAGTGGGGAAGGATTGAAGTTAGCCTAGAGGCAATCAGTTTACCCAAAATTTTTATATCAGAATTCAAGAGGAAAATTGGTCAAAAAGTTTGGGGAGAGTCAGGGGAGTTTAGGTAATGTAACAATCAGGCCCATCAGCATATCCGATGGGAAAGGGGAACCAGACATCGTGTCTTGGAACATAGGAAGAAGAAAGGGGGCTAAAGTGGTATAATAGTGTCTGTAATATTCATTTGATTGGGGCATTTAATAGTCAATTGTGCTTGAGAGAGCCGGGGTAATTTAGCTCTATTTAAGAAGACTTGGACTAGGGAATCATAGTCGGCTGGTGGGGAGGAGCTATACTTAAGATTATATAGGTCTTTATAGTAAAGGCAAAATTGTTCCGCTATATCTCTCGGGTCCATAATTTTTGCTTTAGTTGTAGGGTGTAGTAGAAAGAGAATTCTGGATTTCGCCTACTGATTTTTGAGCTTAGAAGCTAAAGATTTCTCTGCTTTATTTCCCTGGGCGTAGTATCTAGCCTTAGGGCGTAAAAGTGTCTTATTGAAATCCTTATTGAGGAGATGCATTAGTTTATCCCTTTCAGTGCGCAGAACATTCATAGTCTCTATTGAAGGTTGTAGTTTGTTTCTAGCTTCCAGAGTTGAAATTTTGTCTAATGTAGAGGCTAAATCTTTTTCCTGTTTTCTCTTTTCTATATGGTTCAGTTTTATTAAAACAACTCTTATATACGCTTTATGTGCCTGCCAGACTATATATGGGTCTGCGACGGAGTTTGCATTCAGTTGAAATTATTCCTGTAAAGCTCTGGTGATTTCAGGTTTATGTTTAAGGTGTGATAGGAGGAATAAGTTATTCCTCCATACGGGAGGGGGAGAAGATTGGAATTGTTCTGCCAATTGCAATAGAATAGAGGCATGGTCTGACCATTTGATCACACCAATGGAGGAGCTCAAAGTATGGAACAGGGTTGTTTGGTCCACTAGTAACATGTCGATCCTAAAGTAGGATAAGTGGATCGGGGAAAATAATGTATAGCCCCCTGGCTGTGCTGAGCCCTCCAAATGTCTATAAGGCCTTTGGAGTGGAGAAATGCTGCTAAGCCAATAGGAGAACGTCTGGAGGGGTTAGTTGAGTCGAGAGAGGGATCCACAATAGAGTTGAAGTTTCCACAAATTATTAATAGGGATGAGCGAACCCGAACTGTATAGTTCGGGTTCGTACCGAATTTTGGGGTGTCCGTGACACAGACCCGAACCCGGACATTTTCGTAAAAGTCCGGGTTCGGGTTCGGTGTTCGTCGCTTTCTTGGCGCTTTTTGAAAGGCTGCAAAGCAGCCAATCAACAAGCGTCATACTACTTGCCCCAAGAGGCCGTCACGTCCTACTATTGGCATGGCTGTGATTGGCCAGTGCAGCATGTGACCCAGCCTCTATTTAAGCTGGAGTCACGTAGCGCCGCACGTCACTCTGCTCTGATCAGTGTAGGGAGAGGTTGCAGCTGCGAAGTTAGGGCGAGATTAGGCAGTGATTAACTCCTCCAAAAGACTTCATTCAGAGATCGATCTGCAGCTGTGGATGATTGAACTGCTGCTATTGAATTGCTCACTGTTTTTAGGCTGCCCAGAGAGTTTTTCAGTCACTTTTTTCTGGGGTGATCGGTGGCCATTTTGTGTATTGTGGTGCGCCAGCACAAGCTGCCACCAAGTGCATTTAACCCTCAATGGTGTGGTTGTTTTTTGGCTAAATCCTGCATCAGGGTCAAGCTGTCACACCAAGTGCATTTAACCAGCAATAGTGTGGTTATTTTGTGGCCATATACTACATCAGGGGCAAGCTGAGCCTGTCACCAAGTGCATTTAACCCTCAATGGTGTGGTTGTTTTTTGGCTAAATCCTACATCAGGGTCAAGCTGTCACACCAAGTGCATTTAACCAGCAATAGTGTGGTTATTTTTTGGCCATATACTACATCGGGGCAAGCTGAGCCTGTCACCAAGTGCATTTAACCAGCAATAGTGTGGTTATTTTTTGGCCATATACTACATCAGGGGCAATCTGAGCCTGTCACCAAGTGCATTTAACCCTCAATGGTGTGGTTGTTTTTTGGCTAAAACCTACATCAGGGTCAAGCTGTCACACCAAGTGCATTTAACCAGCAATAGTGTGGTTATTTTTTTGGCCATATACTACATCAGGGGCAAGCTGTCACCAAGTGCATTTAACCCTCAATGGTGTGGTTGTTTTTTGGCTAAATCCTACATCAGGGTCAAGCTGTCACACCAAGTGCATTTAACCATCAATAGTCTGGTTATTTTTTGGCCATATACTACATCAGGGGCAATCTGAGCCTGTCACCAAGTGCATTTAACCCTCAATAGTGTGGTTGGTCAAGCTGTCACACCAAGTGCATGTAACCATCAATAGTGTGGTTATTTTTTGGCCATATCCCAGTCTAATTCTGTCAGTAAACGTATACCTGTCACCCAGCGCCTAAATACTAGGCCTCAAATTTATATCCAGCTAAATCTGTTGTTACTGCTGTGGCTGGTTAAGTTATTTAATGTCCGTCAAAGCACAGTTTTTGTTCTGGGTTGAAATACAATTCCCAATTTACCAATTTCCTAATTTAGTGGTTTCTGCTGTATCAGAGCTATTTTAAATCTATCCCTAAAAGGGTATATAAGATTCAAGGTGCACATAGGGTCATTCTGAATAACTTCACACACACGCTACTGTGCATTTCCAAGTATAATTCTGTCAGTAAACCTATTCCTGTCACCCAGCGCCTAAATACTAGGCCTCAAATTTATATCCAGCTAAATCTGTCGTTACTGCTGTGGCTGGTCAAGTTATTTAGTGTCCGTCAAAGCACATTTTTTGTTCTGGGTTGAAATACAATTCCCAATTTAGCAATTTCCTAATTTAGTGGTTTCTGCTGTATCAGAGCTATTTTAAATCTATCCCTAAAAGGGCATATAAGATTCAAGGTGCACATAGGGTCATTCTGAATAACTTCACACACACGCTACTGTGCATTTCCAAGTCTAATTCTGTCAGTAAACCCATACCTGTCACCCAGCGCCTAAATACTAGGCCTCAAATTTATATCCAGCTAAATCTGTCGCTACTGCTGTGGCTGGTCAAGTTATTTAGTGTCCGTCAAAGCACAGTTTTTGTTCTGGGTTGAAATACAATTCCCAATTTAGCAATTCTCTAAATTAGTGGTTTCTGCTGTATCAGGCCTACTTTAAATTTATCCCTAAAAGGGTATATTAGATTCAAGGTGCACATAGGGTCATTCTCAATAACTTCACACAATTCTGTCTGTAAACGTATACCTGTCACCCAGCGCCTAAATAATAGGCCTCAAATTTATAGTCAGCTAAATCTGTTGTTACTGCTGTGCCAGTATTAGTGTAATACGGTACCTAAATAGATAGCCAGATAGTGTTAGTTGTCTTTAAAAAAAGGCCTGAATTTGAATTCAATACATTGGGTCAAATAATATTTTTGTTGTTGTGGTGAATGATAACAATGAGGAAAACATATAGTAAAGGACGTGGACGCGGACATGGTCATGGTGGTGTTAGTGGACCCTCTGGTGCTGGGAGAGGACGTGGCCGTTCTGCCACAGCCACACGTCCTAGTGTCCCAACTACCTCAGGTCCCAGTAGCCGCCATAATTTACAGTGATATTTGGTGGGGCCCAATGCCGTTCTAAGGATGGTAAGGCCTGAGCAGGTACAGGCATTAGTCAATTGGGTGGCCGACAGTGGATAGAGCACGTTCACATTATCTCCCACCCAGTCTTCTGCAGAAAGCGCACAGATGGCGCCTGAAAACCAACCCCATCAGTCTGTCACATCACCCCCATGCATACCAGGGAAACTGTCTGAGCCTCACGTTATGCAGCAGTCTCTTATGCTGTTTGAAGACTCCGCTGGCAGGGTTTCCCAAGGGCATCCACCCAGCCCTTCCCCAGCGGTGGAAGACATAAAATGCACTGACGCACAACCACTTATGTTTCCTGATGATGAGGACATGGGAATACCACCTCAGCATGTCTCTGATGATGACAACACACAGGTGCCAACTGCTGCGTCTTTCTGCAGTGTGCAGACTGAACAGGAGGTCAGGGATCAAGACTGGGTGGAAGACGATGCAGGGGACGATGAGGTCCTAGACCCCACATGGAATGAATGTCGTGCCACTGACTTTCACAGTTCGGAGGAAGAAGCAGTGGTGAGACCGAGCCAACAGCGTAGCAAAAGAGGGAGCAATGGGCAAAAGCAGAACACCTGCCGCCAAGAAACTCCGCCTGCTACTGACCGCCGCCATCTGGGACCGAGCACCCCAAAGGCAGCTTCAAGGAGCTCCCTGGCATGGCACTTCTTCAAACAATGTGCTGACGACAAGACCCGAGTGGTTTGCACGCTGTGCCATCAGAGCCTGAAGCGAGGCATTAAAGTTCTGAACCTTAGCACAACCTGCATGACCAGGCACCTGCATGCAAAGCATGAACTGCAGTGGAGTAAACACCTTAAAACCAAGGAAGTCACTCAGGCTCCCTCTGCTACCTCTTCTGCTGCTGCCGCCTCGGCCTCTTCTGCTGCTGCCGCCTCGGCCTCTTCTGCTGCTGCCGCCTCGGCCTCTTCCTCCGCCTCTGGAGGAACGTTGGCACCTGCCACCCAGCAAACAGGGGATGTACCACCAACACCACCACCTCCGTCACCAAGCATCTCAACCATGTCACACGGCAACGTTCAGCTCTCCATCTCACAAACATTTGAGAGAAAGCGTAAATTCCCACCTAGCCACCCTCGATCCCTGGCCCTGAATGCCAGCATTTCTAAACTACTGGCCTATGAAATGCTGTTATTTAGGCTGGTGGACACAGACAGCTTCAAACAGCTCATGTCGCTTGCTGTCCCACAGTATGCTTTTCCTAGCCGGCACTACTTCTCCAAGAGAGCCGTGCCTTCCCTGCACAACCAAGTATCTGATAAAATCAAGTGTGCACTGCGCAACGCCATCTGTGGCAAGGTCCACCTAACCACAGATACCTGGACCAGTAAGCACGGCCAGGGACCTGTATCTCCCTAACTGCACACTGGGTAAATGTAGTGGCAGCTGGGCCCCAGGCGGAGAGCTGTTTGGCGCACGTCGTTCCGCCGCCAAGGATCGCAGGGCAACATTCTTTGCCTCCTGTTGCCATCTCCTCCTACTCGGTTTCCTCCTCCTCTTCTTCCACCTGCTCATCCAGTCAGCCACACACCTTCACCACCAACTTCAGCACAGCCCGGGGTAAACGTCAGCAGACCATTCTGAAACTCATATGTTTCGGGGACAGGCCCCACACTGCACAGGAGTTGTGGCGGGGTATAGAACAACAGACCAACGAGTGGTTGCTGCCGGTGAGCCTCAAGCCCGGCCTGGTGGTGTGCGATAATGGGCGAAATCTCGTTGCAGCTCTGGGACTAACCCGGTTTGACGCACATCCCTTGCTTGGCGCATGTGCTGAATTTGGTGGTGCAGAAGTTCATTCACAACTACCCCGACATGTCAGAGCTGCTGCATAAAGTGCGGGCCGTCTGTTTGCGCTTCCGGCGTTCACATCCTGCCGCTGCTCGCCTGTCTGCGCTACAGCGTAACTTCGGCCTTCCCGCTCACCGCCTCATATGCGACGTGCCCACCAGGTGGAACTCCACCTTGCACATGCTGGACAGACTGTGCGAGCAGCAGCAGGCCATAGTAGAGTTTCAGCTGCAGCACGCACGGGTCAGTCGCACTAAGGAACAGCACCACTTCACCACCAATGACTGGGCCTCCATGCAAGACCTGTGTGCCCTGTTGCGCTGTTTCGAGTACTCCACCAACATGGCCAGTGGCGATGATGCCGTTATCAGCGTTACAATACCACTTCTATGTCTCCTTGAGAAAACACTTAGGGCGATGATGGAAGAGGAGGTGGCCCAGGAGGCGGAGGAGGAGGAAGAGGGGTCATTTTTAGCATTTTCAGGCCAGTCTCTTCGAAGTGACTCAGAGGGAGGTTTTTTGCAACAGCAGAGGCCAGGTACAAATGTGGCCAGCCAGGGCCCACTACTGGAGGATGAGGAGGAGGTGGAGGAGGATGAGGATGAAGCATGGTCACAGCGGAGTGGCACCCAATGCAGCTCGGGCCCATCACTGGTGCGTGGCTGGGGGGAAAGGCAGGACGATGACGATACGCCTCCCACAGAGGACAGCTTATCCTTACCTCTGGGCAGCCTGGCACACATGAGCGACTACATGCTGCAGTGCCTGCGCAACAACAGCAGAGTTGCCCACATTTTAACGTGTGCGGACTACTGGGTTGCCACCCTGCTGGATCCACGCTACAAAGACAATGTGCCCACCTTACTTCCTGCACTGGAGCGTGATAGGAAGATGCGCGAGTACAAGCGCACGTTGGTAGACGCGCTACTGAGAGCATTCCCAAATGTCACAGGGGAACAAGTGGAAGCCCAAGGGCAAGGCAGAGGAGGAGCAAGAGGTCGCCAAGGCAGCTGTGTCACGGCCAGCTCCTCTGAGGGCAGGGTTAGCATGGCAGAGATGTGGAAAAGTTTTGTCACCACGCCACAGCTAACTGCACCACCACCTGATACGCAACGTGTTAGCAGGAGGCAACATTTCACTAACATTGTGGAACAGTACGTGTGCACACCCCTCCACGTACTGACTGATGGTTCGGCCCCATTTAACTTCTGGGTCTCTAAATTGTCCACGTGGCCAGAGCTAGCCTTTTATGCCTTGGAGGTGCTGGCCTGCCCGGCGGCCAGCGTTTTGTCTGAACGTGTATTCAGCACGGCAGGAGGCGTCATTACAGACAAACGCAGCCGCCTGTCTACAGCCAATGTGGACAAGCTGACGTTCATAAAAATGAACCAGGCATGGATCCCACAGGACCTGTCCATCCCTTGTGCAGATTAGACATTAACTACCTCCCCTTAACCATATATTATTGTACTCCAGGGCACTTCCTCATTCAATCCTCTTTTTATTTTCATTTTACCATTATATTGCGGGGCAACCCAAAGTTGAATGAACATCTCCTCTGTCTGGGTGCCGGGGCCTAAATATATGACAATGGACTGTTGCAGTGGTGGCTAACGTGAAGCCTGATTCTCTGCTATGACATGCAGACTGATTCTCTGCTGACATGAAGCCAGATTCTCTGTTACGGGACCTCTCTCCTCTGCCTGGGTGCCTGGGACCAAATATATGACAATGGACTGTTACAGTGGTGGGTGACGTGAAGCCTGATTCTCTGCTATGACATGCAGACTGATTCTCTGCTGACATGAAGCTAGATTCTCTGTTACGGGACCTCTCTCCTCTGCCTGGGTGCCTGGGCCTAAATATATGCCAATAGACTGTTCCAATGTTGGGTGACGTGAAGCCTGATTCTCTGCTATGACATGCAGACTGATTCTCTGCTGACATGAAGCCATATTCTATGTTACGGGACCTCTCTCCTCTGCCTGGGTGCCTGGGCCTAAATATATGCCAATGGACTGTTCCAATGTTGGGTGACGTGAAGCCTGATTCTCTGCTATGACATGCAGACTGATTCTCTGCTGACATGAAACCAGATTCTCTGTTACGGGACCTCTCTCCTCTGCCTGGGTGCCTGGGCCTAAATATATGCAAATGGACTGTTCCAATGTTGGGTGACGTGAAGCCTGATTCTCTGCTATGACATGCAGACTGATTCTCTGCTGACATGAAGCCAGATTCTCTGTTATGGGACCTCTCTCCTCTGCCTGGGTGCCTGGGTGCCTGGGCCTAAATATATGACAATGGACTGTTGCAGTGGTGGCTGACGTGAAGCCTGATTCTCTTCTATGACATGAAAACTGATTCTCTGCTGACATGATACCAGATTCTCTGTTACGGGACCTCTCTCCTCTGCCTGGGTGCCTGGGCCTAAATATATGCCAATGGACTGTTGCAGTGGTGGCTGACGTGAAGCCTGATTCTCTTCTATGACATGCAGACTGATTCTCTGCTGACATGAAGCTAGATTCTCTGTTACGGGACCTCTCTCCCCTGCCTGGGTGCCTGGGCCTAAATATATGCCAATGGACTGTTGCAGTGGTGGCTGACGTGAAGCCTGATTCTCTTCTATGACATGCAGACTGATTCTCTGCTGACATGAAGCCAGATTCTCTGTAACGGGACCTCTCTCCTCTGCCTGGGTGCCTGGGCCTAAATATATGACAATGGACTGTTCCAATGTTGGGTGACGTGAAGCCTGATTCTCTGCTATGACATGCAGACTGATTCTCTGCTGACATGAAGCCAGATTCTCTGTTACGGGACCTCTCTCCTCTGGCTGGGTGCCTGGGCCTAAATATATGACAATGGACTGTTACAGTGGTGGGTGACGTGAAGACAGATTCTCTGCTATGGGACCTCTCTCCAATTGATATTGGTTAATTTTTATTTATTTTATTTTTATTTTTATTCATTTTCCTATCCACATTTGTTTGCAGGGGATTTACCTACATGTTGCTGCCTTTTGCAGCCTTCTAGCTCTTTCCTGGGCTGTTTTACAGCCTTTTTATTGCCGAAAAGTTTGGGTCCCTATTGACTTCAATGGGGTTCGGGTTCGGGACGAAGTTCGGGTCGGGTTCGGATCCCGAACCCGAACATTTCCGGAAAGTTCGGCCGAACTTCTCGAACCCGAACATCCAGGTGTCCGCTCAACTCTAATTATTAATTTACCTTGTTTAACTTTGTGAACCTTCTTCATAACTCTGTGTAGGAAGGAAACCTGATGTTCATTGGGCGCGTAAATGTTCACAATAGTGTAATTGATGTTCACCACACATACCAAGATCACATACCTGCCCCATGAATGAACAACCTGTGAGGTTAAAGAAAAAGAGACAGAGTTTTTAGTGGCTATGAATACACCTCTGCTTTTCTTAACATAATTAGAGTGTATAATAGTTGGAAACAAGCGATGTCTAATCCTTCATGCATCTCTCTGCAACAGGTGAGATTCCTGAACGCAAAGTATATCAGCGTTACTACACATCGCTTCTTTCCAAAGGTATGATCTTTTCTATGGACAATTTAACCCCTTGGAGTTGAGAGATAGGATTTTCAATCTCATGGTCTCGGTCTACGGTGCTAGAGACGGCTGCTGTAGTGCTCAAAGCAAACTAGAAAGGAAACAAGCCTGTTGAAGAACATTACATAATAATGCTTTGCAGGAAGAACAATAAAAGAAATTAAAAAAGGGATCCAAAGTAGACAGTAAACTTTGTCTACAGGGAGGGGCAAAAGTTCCAAGTCGAAGCCAAGTGTTGGAGCAACTTTGAAGATGGGTGGACTAGAACAGATCAGGGATTGCGCTAATGATGGCTAAAGGAGTTATCAGTGCTGACAATAGGTGCTGGTACCACCTGGATGAACGAGATCAAGATCGGGATGTATCTTTGAGAGGAATGTTCGTTACAAGCTGATTCGGATGGTTGAGGAGGAAGAGGTAATCTTCACGGCTTGCCCACGTAGTATCTTCAAACGGACCAGTAGTAGGGTAGAGAACCTGGATAAAAGAACGGTAACTGGAAAGTCACTAAAATGACACTCTCAGGTTCCTTTATGAGAAGTATGGGGATGAGGAGAGCTTGTTGCAAGAGCAGAAATGGTAATTTGCCATCCTTTTAGTAGAATTTTCCCCTCTTCAAAGGAGCGGACCAAATGAGCACCTCCATCTTTGGAGATGAGTAACTTCATTGGGTACTTGCAATCTATGTTGTGCTTGCGCAGGGAGAGTGTGATAGGCAATAGATCGCGACTTTGTCTCAATGTGGCCGTGGAGAGGTCTGTGTACATTCGGATGGGATGGTGAGGGGCAGGGAGAGTCCCCATTTTTCTGGCTGCCAACATCACAGCTTCCTTTGCAGGGAAGAAATGGACGCGTGCCAGCGCATCTCTAGGTACTTCTGGACCTAGGTGTTTTGGTTTCGGAACCCTGTGGGCTCGATCAATGATAAGTTCCTGGGGTGACAGCTTTGGGAGGAGAGTCAGAAAAAGTTTTTGAATATAAGAAGGCACCTCAGGGTTGGTGATATCTTTTGGGATACCGTGAAATTTGATGTTGTTTCTCCGCGGGCGATCCCCCAGATTTGTCATTTTCAATGTAACAATTTGTCTGCCATTTCGTTATGTGCATCAATAACTTAATTTTGGGATGCAGCAAAATCTGACATCTTAGATTCAATATTTGTCACTCTCTGGTCTACATCTTGCAGTTTGGAAGACAGTGGAGCAATAATGGCTGCTAGATCATGTTGCATAGATGATTTTAATGCTAGCAGCATTTGCTTTAGTGTGTCTCCTGACACTAGCTTATCTGATACAGTGTAGTTAGTAAAATAATCTTCCCCTTGGGTTGACATATTTTGAGGAGGAGAGGAGACCTGTGTGTCGTTAGGTAGTTCTGGTCTCCTCTTCTGTGGGCTGGAGGAAGGGGAGAAGCCGGTGTTTGCGGCGCCATCCTGGATGATAGGACAGCTGGATCCTGCTGCTCCAATGTCTTCCGTTGTGGTGGGGAACGGAGGTGAGTCGAGGTGGGAGGAATCCAGAGGGGTCAGAGGAGATGAGTAGGCAGTTTGCCCTAGGACAGGCGCGGGAGATAAAGAGGGAGCTGTAGCGGTGTCTGGGCTCCGGGAACCATGTTGGATTTTCCCTCTGTCGAAGCATTTCTCCAGACTTTCGCTGCTCACCCTCGGGAGTAGCCTTTTCGGTTACCCCATTGTATCAGGAGGCTGATTAGATGTCTGCAGATGGATCCAGGTAGAATTGGGGGTAAAATTCTGGGGAGAAGTCGCTGCTGTACAGGAGCTGCTGGATTAGGCGTCCATTAAACTCTGCAGCCAAGCCACGCTCCCCGTACATGTGATTTTTAATTGCTCTATATTACGTTTTTTGTGAGGTAACCAAAAAATAAATAAAAACTGCCAAAACAACCAATTTTCAGGTCACCTTGCCCCATAAAGTGTAATAATAAATAATGCATATTTAGAGAAGCTCCACCAGCAAACTACTGGAGCCCAGCTTTTCAGTTACTAGCTGAAAACAAGTAAATTAATATAAAACAATCGGACTGGCTCACAGTATTTTTGCATACATAAAAATGTATTTGCCCACTAAAATGTTAAAATATTAGACATAACCTAATTACATGTCAACATATCAGCATGAATATATATATACATACAATACGGAGCTCACGCATACATCTATATAACAGGAGTACTCCAAATGGATGTGACCTCTTGGTTTGCTATATTGGCGTCTGTCTGCAAAAATCGTACAATTAAATCACTCGAATATTCGTATAGTTGTATACTATTTTGCCGGTAGTCAGAACCTAGATGGTTCAAAGAATGTTCTCTCTGCGGTCGCTGGTAAGAAAACCTTTGCACTCAAACACTGCTTACTGATGATGATTATACCGCCTTCAACTAATGTTGATTTCCTACCTCCTCTTGCGGAGTAGTCCCTCGACTCGTTCTCCGTGGCGTCTCACGTGACCAACCCGGAAGATGGTTTGTTGGTCGATGATGTCATCCACTTGAATTGGTCGGGGTGGCGGAAATCAATGAAGCAGAGTTCGGCCGATGTAAAATTCGGTTCTACTTGACAAAGTTGTTGCACAAGGTTGAACCAGTCGACATTGGTTGATCCGCTGTGATGATGTTTTACCGCAGGCACCGCTTGGGGCTGATATCAAACTCCTTTCTAAATAAGTTCGATGTGATAATCAAAAAAGTCCTTTTTGCAGAATTAGAAATAACGCACCAATAGCTGGGTCAAGTTCACACTAGACGCGTTTCGGAACAGCAGTTCCTTCCTCAGTAGACAAATGTGAAATGCTGAATGAAGACCAGCTGGTCATGTCTTTATATACCCTTGTTGGGCTTGGTACAATATCTTGTCTGGATTCTGGATCGTGCAGCCGCAAATAATTTGCAGATTGCACTCACCCAATCCGCTCCCTAAACATAGAAATGCTTAAATACATATGAAATAATTTATAGATCATAAATTTAAAATGAAAAGGAGGGAGAGGAGGGAAGGATGCAGGGGAAGTCAATGCGCTGCTATACAGCCCGGCATTGACTACCCGTGTAATCCAACCCACCTCCCCTATAGAAAGCTGAAGATTTCCATCTCTGAATTCAGTCCTAGAGGCATCAGAGATCCAAACTCAAAAATCTTCTTAGATTCTTGTCTGGACATTTTGGCTACAAAGTCACCCCCTCTCCAGTCTTGCTTGACCAATTTTATGGCAGAAAATCTAATCTTGCTGGGGTCTCCCGCATGATGTAATTTGAGGTGCTTTGATAAGGGATGTGCTTTTGACTGTTTTTTAATATTATTAATGTGTTCTGCAATCCTAGGCTTGAATACTGTTTTTGTGCGCCCTATGTACTGCTTTGGGCATGGGCATTGAATGATGTAAATAACTGCTTTGCTGTTACATGACAGAATTTCTTTGATTTCCCACTTAAAATTATTAGAGGTTGATGTTATCTCTTTTGTGTTCCTATCAAAGTGTGTCTGTCTACAGTTTTGGCAACAACCAAACCTGAAAAAACCTTTCAAGTTAGACCATGGAGTTGTCATTGATTTTATAAACTTCTTTCTTATCGTCGGAGCTACCTGGAGTCCCAAATTAGGGGCCCGGGTGTAGACAATTGGAGGGTGAGCCGGGAGTATAGAACCCAGAGTCTTGTCATCCTTTAATAGATGCCAATGTTTATGGACATTATTGTTTACCATCCTATAATCTTTATTGAATGGCAAAATTATTTTTGCTGTCATGTCTTCTTCTTGGGTAATATTAAATACTTGCTTGGGTTTAAAGAAAGAGGCTCTATCCAACTGTCTCACCCTTTGTATTGAATCCTCAAGTAGTCCATTAGGATACTCTTTCGTCAAGAATTGCACTTTCATGTGTTGTGCCTCTGCCTCAAATTGATCTTGTTCAGTGCAATTTTGTTTTAAGCGCCTGAACTGGCTAAAGGGAACATTTAAGAGCCACCTAGGGAGGTGGCAACTTGTGGTAAGGATAAAACTGTTTTTAGCTACATCCTTTTGGTACGTACTAAAGACAAAGGTTTCGTGTTTCTTATATATACGCAAATCTAGAAATTCTACTGTTTGTAGATCAATATTTGCTGTGAATTTCAAATTGAGCCCTTTTCATTAATTTCATCTATAAACTGCAACAGTGTTGCATGTGATCCTCCCCAAACTAACAGAATATCATCAGAATATCATCATGGGACCAGGTCCGCCCCAAGTTTAGGGGTGATGGTATCCTGTTCCCATGCTGCCATGAACAAGTTAGCATAACTCGGGGCGAACTTGGTACCCATGGTGGTGCCAGTGATTTGTAAATAATAACTAGACTCAAAATGAAAATAATTATGACTAAGTACAAAATTGATCCCATCCAGTATGAATTGAAGTTGTTCTGTGGCTAGAATGCTTTTCTGGGACAGAATTTTAGATACTGCTTGTATACCCTGACTATGATTGATGCTCGTATACAAGGAACTCACGTCCAGTGTGGCAAGTATCCAATTTGGATGACAGTACATATTTTCCAATAACGCAACCACTGTTGAAGTATCCCCAAGATATGAGGGAGTGTCCCCAAGATATGATTTTGCAGACAGACGCCAATATTGCAAACCAAGAGGTCACATCCATTTGGAGTACTCCTGTTATATAAATGTATGCGTGAGCTCCGCATTGTATGTATCTACAAACCGGATTCCAAAAAAGTTGGGACACTAAACAAATTGTGAATAAAAACTGAATGCAATGATGTGGAGATGGCAAATGTCAATATTTTATTTGTAATAGAACGTAGATGACAGATCAAACGTTTAATCCGAGTAAATGTATAATTTTAAAGGAAAAATACGTTGATTCAAATTTTCACGGTGTCAACAAATCCCAAAAAAGTTTGGACAAGTAGCAATAAGAGGCTGGAAAAAGTAAATTTGAGCATAACGAAGAGCTAGAAGACCAATTAACACTAATTAGGTCAATTGGCAACATGATTGGGTAAAAAAAGAGCTTCTCAGAGTGGCAGTGTCTCTCAGAAGCCAAGATGGGTAGAGGATCACCAATTCCCACAATGTTGCACAGAAAGATAGTGGAGCAATATCAGAAAGGTGTTACCCAGCAAAAAATTGCAAAGACTTTGCATCTATCATCATCAACTGTGCATAACATCATACGAAGATTCAGAGAATCTGGAACAATCTCTGTGCGTAAGGGTCAAGGCCGTAAAACCATACTGCATGCCCGTGATCTCCGGGCCCTTAAACGACACTGCACCACAAACAGGAATGCTACTGTAAAGGAAATCACAGAATGGGCTCAGGAATACTTCCAGAAACCATTGTCAGTGAACACAATCCACCGTGCCATCCGCCGTGGCCAGCTGAAACTCTTCAGTGCAAAGAAGAAGCCATTTCTAAGCAAGATCCACAAGCTCAGGCGTTTTCACTGGGCCATGGATCATTTAAAATGGAGTGTGGCAAAATGGAAGACTGTTCTGTGGTCAGACGAGTCACGATTCAAAGTTCTTTTTGGAAATATGGGACGCCATGTCATCCGGACCAAAGAGGACAAGGACAACCCAAGTTGTTATCAACGCTCAGTTCAGAAGCCTGCATCTCTGATGGTATGGGGTTGCATGAGTGCGTGTGGCATGGGCAGCTTGCATGTCTGGAAAGGCACCATCAATGCAGAAAAATATATTCAGGTTCTAGAACAACATATGCTCCCATCCAGACGTCATCTCTTTCAGGGAAGACCCTGCATTTTTCAACAAGATAATGCCAGACCACATTCTGCATCAATCACAACATCATGGCTGCGCAGGAGAAGGATCCGGGTACTGAAATGGCCAGTCTGCAGTCCAGATCTTTCACCTATAGAGAACATTTGGCGCATCATAAAGAGGAAGGTGCAACAAAAAAGGCCCAAGATGATTGAACAGTTAGAGGCCTGTATTAGACAAGAATGGGAGAGCATTCCTATTTCTAAACTTGAGAAACTGGTCTCCTCGGTCCCCAGACGTCTGTTGAGCGTTGTAAGAAGAAGGGGAGATGCCACACAGTGGTGAAAATGGCCTTGTCCCAACTTTTTGGGGATTTGTTGACACCATGAAATTCTGATTCAACATATTTTCCCCTTAAAATGGTACATTTTCTCAGTTTAAACTTTTGTTCCGTGATTTATGTTCTATTCTGAATAAAATATTAGAAGTTGGCACCTCCACATCATTGCATTCAGTTTTTATTCACGATTTGTATAGTGTCCCAACTTTTTTGGAATCCGGTTTGTATATATTCATGCTGATATGTTGACATGTAATTAGGTTATGTCTAATATTTTAACATTTTAGTGGGCAAATACATTTTTATGTATGCAAAAATACTGTGAGCCAGTCCAATTGTTTTATGTAATAATAAATAATCAAAAAGTCATATGTGCCCAAAAATGGTACCAATAAAAATGTCAACTCTAACTGCAAAAAACAAGCCCCTGCACAAGATGATCGGCAGAAAGATTTAAAAAATATGATATACAGAACATGGAGACACAAAAACGTATAAAAAAAAAAAAATATGCTTTATTAGGTAAAACTGAAGCAAACAAAGTAGACATATTTCATAATTGCATCCGTAACAACCTGCTCTATAAAAATAGCACATGATCTAACCTGTCAGATGAATGTTGTAAAAAATAAAAAGTAAAAACTGTGCCAAAACAGCAATTTTTACAGCGTTCACCTGAGGGGTTAGGTCATGTGACATTTTTATTGAGCAGATTGTTACGGACGTGGCAATACCTAATATCTATACTTTTTTATATAGTTAAGTTTTACACAATAATAGCATTTTTGAAACTAATAAAATGTTGTTTTAGGCTACTTTCACACTCGCGTTTGGTGCGGATCCGTCATAGAGCTGCACAGACAGATCCATTCAGGTAATACAACCGTATGCATCTGTTCAGAAAGGATCCGTTTGTATTAGCTTTAACATAGCAAGATGGATTGTGTCATAGAGAACTGATGCAATCTGATGCATTTTGAGCAGAACTTCTTCTATTCAGAATGCATTAGGGCAAAACTGATCCATTTTGGATGCTTGTGAGAGCCATGAACGGATCTCACAAACAGAAAGCTAAAACGCCAATGTGAAAGTAGCCTTAGTGTCTCCATAGTCTGAGAGCCATCGCTTTTTTATTCTTTGACTGATTGTATTAGGTAGGGTCTCATTTTTTGCAGGATGAGGTGACGGTTTGACTGGTACTATTTTGGGGGCATATGCCTTTTTGATCGCTTGGTGTTGCACTTTATGTGATGCTAGGCGACAAAAAATGGCTTTTTTTGGCACTGTTTTTATTGAATTTTTTTACGGTGTTCACCTCAGGGGTTAGCTCATGATATTTTTATATAGCAGGTTGTTACGGACGCGGCAATACCTAATATGTTAACTTTTTTATTTATTTCACTTTAACACAATAATAGCATTTTTGAAAGAAAAAAATTATGTTTTAGTGTCTCCATGTTCTGAGAGCTATATTTTTTTTATTTATTTTTTTGAGCGCATTTCTTATGAAGGGGCTAATTTTTTCTGGGATGAGGTGATTGTTTTATTGGTACCTTTTTGATCACTTGGTGATGTAAGGTGACAAAAATTGCTTTTTTTTATGGTGTTTATTGGATGGGTAGATCATGTGATATATTTAAAGAGCCGGTTGTTATGGACGCGGTGATACCTAATATGTATGTTTTTTCCTTTTTTCTATTTTTTTAATAATAAAATCAGAGGAAATGGGCTTTTTTTTTTACTTGAAACTTTTTTTTTTTTTTTTATATCCCACTCTGGGACTTCAACTTTTGGGGGTCTGGCCCCCTATGCAATGCATTACAATACATCTGTATTGTAATGCATTGCCTGTTAGTGTATTACACTGAGTAATACACTAACAGGTTGCCTAGGAGACGAGCCTGGGGCTGGATATCCTTGGCCCCCCTAGAAGGCAGGTCCCGATGCCATGCAAGGCATTGGGCAGCCTGTGCATGGCATCGGGCTGCCTTGTCACCCATCGGGTCCCAGCCACAGCAGCGCAGGGACCCGATGGGCTCCCTCACCCGCCGTATGCACCTTCTATGTCGAGGTCAGTGCTTGCCGCGGCATAGAAGGGGTTAATCTGCTGGCATCGGCTTTTACAGCGATGCCGGTGGATACAGCAGGGGCATAGCTATCAGGGACTGCCGGGCCCCTGTAGTGATCGGGCGCGCACAGCTCTGGTGCCTGCCCGATCACAATGACCTGGTTTTGCATCACAATCGCTGATGGAAATCGCTGACCAAAACACTGATGTGTGAATGAGGCATACAACTGCTGTTTTAATCCCCCACAGCGAATGTAATTTTACATTAAGACGGAGGGAAGGCATTAATAAGAACCTGTCACATTGAACATGGTGTCTGAGTTTCAGGCAGCATGTTATAGAGCAGGAGTAGCTGAGCAGATTGACATAATGACATATAGTTTTGTGGGAAAAGATTTAGTATGTTCTGTATTCCATTACTTTAAATTCCTTTTCATTCTGTGATACACAGAGAGCTGTCAATCACTGATAGGACCGCCTCCTTGGCTTCAAAGCCCAGAATGAGCAGGAATTTAAATTAATGATATACATATTATACTGAATGTTTTCCCATAAAAACAACCTATACCGTATTTTTGCCCTATAAGACACATCTGCCCCTAAGAGGCAACTAGGTTTTAGAGGAGGAAAATAAGAAAAATAATATTTTTCAGATGTCAGCTCAGACCCCCAATGTTAATCATATCTAAGCTCAGAGCCCCAATCAGATCCCCAAGGTCAGTCAGCCCACAATGTTAAGACCTCTAATCAGACCTCAGATCAGACCCCCAATGTTTATAAGACCCCCAATCAAACCTATGCTCTGATCCCCAGTGTTTAACCCCTTAAGGACCAGGCTCATTTTCACCTTAAGGACCAGGCCATTTTTTGCAAATCTGACCAGTGTCACTTTAAGTGCTCATAACTTTAAAACGCTTTGACTTACCCAGGCCGTTCTGAGATTGTTTTTTCTTCACATATTGTACTTCATGACACTGCTAAAATTGGGTCAAAAAAGTTTTTTTTTTTGCATAAAAAAATAAAATTTTTACCCAAAATTTGGAAAAATTAGCAAATTTCAAAGTTTCAGTTTCTCTACTTCTGTAATACATAGTAATACCCCCAAAAATTGTGATGACTTTACATTCCCCATATGTCTACTTCATGTTTGTAGCATTTTGGGAATGATATTTTATTTTTGGGGATGTTACAAGGCTTAGAAGTTTAGAAGCAAATTTTGAAATTTTTCAGAAATCTTCAAAATCCCACTTTTTATGGACCAGTTCAGGTTTGAAGTCATATTGTGAGGCTTAGATAATAGAAACCTCCCAAAAATGACCCCATTCTAGAAACTACACCCCTCAAGGTATTAAAAACTGTTTTTTCAAACTTTATTAACCCTTTAGGTCTTCCACAAGAGTTAATGGCAGATGGAGAAACAATTTTGAAATTTCTATTTTTTTGAAAATTTTCCAATATAATCTATTTTTTCCAGTTGTAAAACAAGGGTTAACTGCCAAACAACACTCAAAATGGGTTGCCCTGATTCTGTAGTTTGCAGAAACACACCATATGTGGTCGTAAACTACTGTTTGGCCGAACGGTAGCACATAGAAGGAGGGGAACACCATATGGGTTTTGGAAGGCAGATTTTGCAGGACTGGTTTTGTTTATACCATGTCCCATTTGAAGCCCCCTGTTGCACCCCTAGAATAGAAATTTCAAAAAAGTGACTCCATCTAAGAAAGTACACCCCTCAAGGTATTCAAAACTGGGTTTACAAACTTTGTTAACCCTTTAGGTGTTCCACAAGAGTTAATGGCAGATGGAGAAACAATTTAGAAATTTAAATTTTTTGGAAAATTTTCCAATATAATCAATTTTTTCCAGGAGTAAAACAATGGTTAACTGCCAAAAAACACTCAAAATGGGTTGCCCTGATTCTGTAGTTTGCAAAAACACCCCATATGTGGTCGTAAACTACTGTTTGGCCGAACGGTAGCACATAGAAGGAGGGGAACACCATATGGGTTTTGGAAGGCAGATTTTGCAGGACTGGTTTTGTTTATGCCATGTCCCATTTGAAGCCCCCTGTTGCACCCCTAGAATAGAAATTTCAAAAAAGTGACTCCATCGAAGAAAGTACACCCCTCAAGGTATTCAAAACTGATTTTACAAACGTTGTTCACCCTTTAGGTGTTCCACAAGAATTAATGGAAAATAGAGATACAATTTCAAAAGTTGTGGCAGATTTTCCATTTTAATATTTTTTTTTTCCAATTACAAAGCAAGGGTTAACAGCTAAACAAAACTCAATATTTAAGGCTCTGATTCTGTAGTTTACAGGAACACCCCATATGTGGTCGTAAACCGATGTACGGGCACACGGCAGGGCGTAGAATGAAAGGAATGCCATACGGTTTTTGGAAGGCAAATTTTGCTGGACTGATTTTTTGACACCATGTCCCATTTGAAGCCCCCCTGATGCACCCCTAGAGTAGAAACTCCAAAAAAGTGACCCCATTTTAGAAACTACAGAATAGGGTGGCAGTTTTGTTGGTACTATTTTAGGGTACATATGATTTTTGGTTGCTCTATATTACACTTTTTGTGAGGCAAGTTAACAAGAAATAGCTGTTTTGGCACAGTTTTTATTTTTTGTTATTTACAACATTCATCTGACAGGTTAGATCATGTGGTATTTTTATAGACCAGATTGTCAAGGATGCGGCAATACCTAATATGTATACTTTTTATTTATTTATGTAAGTTTTACACAATGATTTCATTTTTGAAACAAAAAAAATCATGTTTTAGTGTCTCCATATTCTGAGAGACATGTTTTTTTCAGTTTTTGAGCGATTATCTTACATAGGGTCAAATTTTTATGCGGGATGAGAACACAATTTTATTGGCACTATTTTGGGGTGCATATGACTTTTTTATCACTTGCTATTACACTTTTTGTGATGTAAGGTGACAAAAAATTGTTTATTTAGCACAGTTTTTATTTTTTACGGTGTTCATCTGAGGGGTTAGGTCATGTGATATTTTTATAGAGCCGGTCTATATGGACACGTCGATACCTAATATGTATACTTTTTTTAATTTATGTAAGTTTTACAGCTTTTTTAAAACAAAACAAATTTTGTTTTAGTGTCTCCATATTCTGAGCCATATTATTTTTTTTTTTGGGCGATTGTCTCAGGTAGGGGTGATTGTATACTTTTTTTTCCCCCTATTTTTAGGATCTACTCCTTTAAAATGCATTCCAATACTTTTGTATTGGAATGCATTGGCTGTATGAGTGATACCATGTGTATTACTTATACAGCATCCGGCCTGTGAGATCTAGGGGGCTGGATCTCATAGGCTTGTCACCGGAAGGCAGCGCAATGCCTTCCTTAGGCATCGCGCTGACTTCCATGCTCCACGGGGACCCGTGGATACATCGCGCTGACTACAGCTCCACGGGGACCCGATGGCACCTGCGCCCGCTGCCGCACCATTGAGAAGCCGCAAACCGCAGGTCTGAATTTCGGGCCCCCCCCCGCGCATTTAGCCAAACAGGCACCTTGTTCCGATCACCGCCCACCGGGTGGCGATGATCGGAAATACACATGACCAACCGGTACGTCATGTGTCCTTAAGTACCGGGACAACATGCCGTACCGGTACGTCATGTGTCCTAAAGAGGTTAAGGTAATGTAATATAAATCTCTTAGGCCATTAATCTATTTAGTACTTTGTTATACAGTACTGTTCATACAGGAAAATATTTTTGTTTGCAGGCTTCATACCTGTCTATACTGTGCTATAACTTTGGAGTAGAAATGTATGAAAAGAAGTTTTTTGATCAAAGTTCCTTTTGGTTAAGGTAATTGTGCATTAATTTTTCTTTTATAATTTTACAATCCTTATCTAGAGTCTAGCATCAGTTATAACTAGGGATGAGCAAATAGACTAAGGATGAAACATCCGAAGTCGATTCACATAAAACTTCATTCTAATACTGTACGGAGCAGGAGCCGAAGTCTCCGAAGTCGATTCGCTCATCCATAGTTATGACCTTATAAAGCTTAGGCTGTATTGAACTCGCTGCATGTGTCTCCCTTCCTGACCTACATAGCATTGATAGGATCGCATAGTATTATACTGATTTATGATGCTATGTAAGCCTTAGAGTTCTGGAATGTACATAATACTGTCAGTGTTACATTCCAGAACTCTAAGGGCTGTTTCACACGAGCGGATGCGGTGCGTGACATCCGCTGTGTGAATGACAGCCAAGACCCGATGCGGACAGCAGAAGCACGGAGCATTAACATGATTCATAATGCTCCGTGCCTCTCTGTGATCTCTTTACTACGAAATCACAGTGCCAACTTTATCTCACTGTGATTTCGTAGTAAAGAGATCACAGAGAGGCACGGAGCATTATGAATTATGTTAATGATCCGTGCTTCTGCTGTCTGCATCGGGTCTTGGCTGTCATTCACGCAGCGGATGTCACTCACGGCATCCGCTCGTGTGAAACAGCCCTAAGGCCTCTTTCACACGAGCTGATGCCTTGCGGGTAATCTGCTGTGTGAATGAGAGCTGAGCCCCTTTCCGACCAGCAGAGACATGGAGCATTAACATAATTAATAATGCTTGATGCCTTTCTGTGATATTTTTACTACAAAATCACATTGAGATAAAGTTGTTTTTGTAGTAAAAAGGTCACAGAGAGGCAAAGAGCATCATCAATCATGTTAATGCTCCGTGTCTCTGGCTTGGCACTCTTTCACGCAGTGGATTTTACTCACGGGATCCGATCGTTTTAAAGAAACCCTAAGGGTTACATAGCGGTCCTATCAGTGCTACGTAAGGCAGGATGGGAGCTCACACATTGAACTCGCTTGTATAAAACCAGCCTTAGGATTTTTGTTAATAATGAACATGCAGTATATTTTATTTAGGATTGCAATTCTTTGGGGGACATTTATTAACGTTTATACGCAACTTTTGGGGTATTTATGTAGCAGATTTTGCAGCAAAGGTGGCAAAATTTGCTCTTTTCCCACTCATGCCACTTTTGAAAAGTGGTGAAAAAGGGGGGGGGGGGGGCGGCGTGGGTGGGAGAGAGGGCAGAACGGCAGGCTCGTAGATTAAAGCATGCCGCGCAGTCAGTGGAAGCGCCAAAGTCAGGCTTGGACTGTCCCACAGGGGTACAAGTGAATCCCCTGGTGGGCCCCTGAGCAAGGTAGGCCCCTAGTCCCCCCCCCTTCCTTCACAAGTGGCACATAACACATAGACTTACTGCACTACATACATGTATTCAATGTACAGCACCTAAACCAGCCTATATTCATATAAAAGCATCTTGCTGCTGTGTGACCAGGTAATATTTGAATGTATGCGTACGGTGGGCCCCCAAAATAAATTTTACTGGTGGGCCTTAGACACCCCAGTCCGACACTGGCCAAAGTTATGTAGAGGCCGGGCCTCAGCATAATTTTGGCGCATCCACTGGCAGCGGAGAGGGATTTAGACCGGTGTCTAAATTGCCAGTCTTAATAAATGTCTCCCTTTGTGCTTAAAATTCCCATGTTGACCTTAAAACATGATTCTAAAACTACTCTGACTACATAGTTTGAGACAAAGAGGTATTTTTATTTTGTTAAGTAGCTACAATGCAAGAGGGGGGAGAGGCGCAGCGGCATGACGTAGCATCGGGCGTGCTGCGGTTCCCCCGCCCCCAACACTGGCTCCTGCTCCAGCCCCTGCCACAGCGCCGACATACCGTCTGTGTCGCGGCAGAGCTGCTCACACCCCTGTTGAGACGTCGCGGCATCTGTGGAGGTAGCCGGTCTTACCTCACGCCATACAGGATGCTGCCCCTGTGAGTTCGTCGAGTCAGCTTCAGCTTTAGAAGTCATGGGTCCATGCCTGTACCGGACTGTGCTGGAAACGGTGTGTAGCTCTGTACGCTGAGCCGTATCTCAGGCTCTGGAGGCTCCGTCTGCTTTAACTGGGCTGAGAACAGGTTCCCCCTTCCATCTGCTGCCTGATCTGCTGCGCTCTCCCTGGAATTATCATCTGCCCTCAGCCGCATTGAGAACGGTTGCCCTCATGGCCTGCTGCCCCACTTGTTGCCCTGAAGTTGCAGGGGCTATCTAGCTGTGAAGTTTTGCCCTGGGTGCTATACCGGTAAAGTCCGTTTTTTGCACCAGACGCCATTCCGCTATCCCTCCGACCCCTGAACCTCCAAGTTCCAGGCGACTACATCGGTCCACTGCCCAGCGACAAGCGACGGCCGCTGAATAACGTAGGTGTGAGTGCCTTACTCTAAAGTTATCCGTGATTCAGGAACTAGGAGACCAAGGACACGTAAGACCCCCTGCTTTTTTCGCCTGTATTATAAGACATTTCTGACTGTTTGTTTAGAAATACAGGGATTTGTGTATTTCCATGCTATATAAATTTCAAAAGCAACTTCGTAACAGGGTGGGGAAGGAAAATAAAAAAATAAAATAAAATATGGGTCCCAAACTACAAAATAGAAAGTCGGTGGGAACCTCCTCACCTAAAGGTGGCACGGGACGGAACACCATGTCGCAGCTAGATAAATATCTTAAATCTCCACCTCCACCAAGTAAGACGAGGAGTAATCAGAAACAGCAACCACAGATGGAGGAATATGATGAAACTGAAAATCCACTAAACAGGGTGGGGGAAAACAGGCCATCAGAAGCAGACGATCAGATGAGCAATATCGATCTCAAATTAGCGGGTATATTGGAGGCAGTTAAAACAACTAACCAATCATTAAATACCCTGACAACGACGGTGGCAGCAGTGCAGACTGACATCTCAGTAATCCGAGATGACTTAAATAAAATGAGGCAACTTATAAAAGAGTACGAAACGTTGACTACAGAATTACAAAAAGAAACCAATCAGATAAAAAAAGGGATTGAAATAGCAGAAAGGGACAATAAAGCATTGAAGGAAAAAATGGCGGATTTGGAGGATAGGTCCCGGAGAAGTAATCTCAAACTAGTGGGATTTCCGGAAGGAGTCGAAAGAGACGACCCCACAGGCTTCATCCAAAAATAGTTATTAGACAAAGTAATAACTGCAGACGCAGCTTCAACACATATAGTGGAGAGAGCACACCGTATTCCAATAAGAAAATTACCACCAGGGTCAGCACCAAGACCACTATTAATTAAAATAGTCTCCTCAAGAGACCGGGACAACATCCTCAGGTGGAAACGAGAGATACAGACAGTGAAATATAACGACGCTAATATAGAGATATACCCGGATTTTTCTAAAGCTACGCAAGACAAAAGAAGAGAATATAAAGATGTAAAGAAGAGACTGAGACAAGCCCAACTAAAATATTCCATGATGTATCCGGCGAAATTACGGGTTATCTATAAAGAAACAGTTCAATTCTTCTCCAATCCAAGTGACGCTGCTGATTGGATGGACTCTAAGGGCATTAAATAATTTCTTGCAGAAATACAGTGGGGAGCTGGGGGGGGTAAACGGTGGGGGGGGAGGGGGGATAACCTATAGTTAGAGACCTATGAGTCACATTCAGCAACTCGCAGGTCAGCACGGGAGTATGGGTAGGGGTGGGGGGGAAGGGAGGGTTTTTTCCGCGGGGGACAGTGAAGGCATTGAAGATGTGTTGTTGGGGGTGCCCCTTTCCTCCCGCTCTGCGCGGTCTTAAAATTAAAAAGATAAATAAAAAGATAAATAACTAAAAATGTCAAGAATATTGACATGGAATATTCGCGGTTTTGCAGATAAAATCAAGAGGTGTGTAGTGTTTGATCTAGTTTCTAGACATCTGCCGGCCATAGTGGCCTTGTTAGAAACACACCTATCAGGTGAAAAAGTGGCAGCGCTGGGCGGAAGGAGATGGGCCTCTCACGAATACCACTCCTGTTACTCCACATACTCCCGTGGAATTAGCGTTTACGTTCATAGACAGGTAGACTATGACCCAATAGAACAACTGATTGATCAAGAAGGTAGATATATTTTTCTTCACTGTTATTGGCAGGGTCAAATAAGTATCATTGCCTTTATATACATTCCACCTCCTTTCACAGTAAATGTGTTATGTAAATTGATGGATTATATTTCAACACGAGAGGATTGCCCGGTGCTGGTGGTGGGCGATTTCAACTCGGTCATGGACATAAAAATAGACAGGATATCCACCATAAATGACTACGAACAAAATGCCAGTTCAAGTACATTACTATTCAGAATGTGTAAGGAAATGGCATTGGTTGATATATGGCGATCTCTCTATGGAAATAAGCAAGTATTCTCTTGCTTCAGTAACACATATAGGTCCATGTCGCGAGTTGATCTGGCCCTCGCCAGCCTTGGGCTTATTAATAGGGTTAAAAAAATTCATTATGAAAGTCATGACATCTTCGATCACGCCCCGGTTATGATAATATTTGATAGCCATAAAAAATTAATCAAAAATAGGAATTTTAAACTCAACCCCCACTGGATGACATTGATAAGGGACATCGATAAGATAAATGAAGAAATAAAGCTCCAGTACATCAGTACTATTGCACACTATCTACAAAGACAGAGAACAGAACTGTTATAAATGTAACAAAGATAGAGGAGATTACAAACACCTATTGTGGGAATGTCCGGGGAAAAAAGATTACTGGATCAAAATATTTTGGAAACTACAGAACAGCTCCCCTATGAAATACGAAGCACGTGTTGAGTACGTGATCCTAGGTATGCTCCCAGAGATAGATAAAAACAAAACCGAGCAATTACTTTGGTTACGGGGCATCGCCTTAGCCAAAATAATAATAGTTAAAGGGGTTGTCCGGGTTCAGAGCTGAACTCGGACATACCGTTATTTTCACCCCGGCAGCCCCCCTGAGTCTAGCATCGGAGCATCTCATGGTCCGATACGCTCCCGTGCCCTGCGCTAGATCGCGCAGGGCACAGGCTCTTTTGTTTTTAATAACACACTGCCGGGCGGTAACTTCCGCCCATCAGTGCCGGTGACGTCACCGGGGTTCCTGTCAGCCCCATGGAGAGCCCGGTACGTCACCGGAACTCTGAAAAATGCCTTTGCCCTGCGCGATTTAGCGCAGGGCAAAGGAGAGCATCGGAGCATGAACTGCTCCGATGCTCATGTTAGGGGGGCTGCTGGGGTGAAAATGGAGGGCTGTCCAGGTTCAGCTCTGAACCTGGACAACCCCTTTAAGTACTGGGGCTCTACGAAATATCCAAATCTCCGGGAGTGGATGGAGTATATGAACAGGGTAAAGCAGTACGAATATAGTCTTGCCCAAACGGTGGGAAAGAAAGCAGCTTGGCTGCAGATCTGGGGCGATTGGAAATTACAACACTAGTTAATGACGGCAGCTCCGCGAAAAAAGGGGGTTGGAGGGGGGGATGGGAGGGTGAAGATAAGAGGGAGATTTGATATAAGATGAGATTATGCTGTATCACATTGTTATCTATAATGAATTAGAAGATTGTAATTTTCTACTTTTTGAAAAAAATTAATAAAGGAAAAAAATAAAAAGTTGCTACAATGCAATGAAGCAGGTGTCAGCAACCTCCAGCACTCCAGCTGTTGTGAAACTACATCTCCTAGCATGCTCCATTCACTTCTGTGGGAATTCTGAGAAGAGCAGCACAAATGTGCATGCTAGGAGTTGTAGTTTCATAACAGCTGGAGTGTCGGAGGTTGTCTACCCCTGAAATGAAGGGAATTAATATTCCATTAGTTAAATTCTTTTGAGCTGATTTTTTTTTACTTCCTGTCTGTTGCAATCGTCACGTTCTAAAAAGTGGATGGGATGCAGTGTGGTCTATGTGGCCTGACAAGTTAACCAGTTTTTGCACCAGAAAACTGGCAGCAGCAAGTATCTTCTTTCTGTTACTGCAGCATTGCAAGTGCAGCTTCCTCTTCAAGCAGGGGCGTAGCTATAGGGGGTGCAGAGGTTGCAGTCGCTACCGGGCCCAGGAGCCTGAGGGGGCCCAAAAACCCTTGTGCCATATAAGACACTGGCATTATAGAAAGTGCATGCTGGTCAATTTAGACCTCTGGCTAGAGGGAAGGGGCTAGGTCAAGAATTTGGCATGAGGGGGTGCCATTTCAATGTTTGCCTCTGGCAGCAGGAAGGCTATGTGCTCCCCTGCCCCTTGCCAACAAGCACTAAGGGAATGGGGGCCCAAGATGAAATCTTGCACCAGGGCCTGTGAGCCTTTAGCTACGTCCCTGTCTTCAAGATTACACTACGCCTCACTTGTCTTGGCAGTGCAGAGTAATTAAAAGTGCTAGTCCCATTCAAATTGCGCCACTGCTTCAAGCAAGACGACAGACAGTGTAATCTTGAAGAGGAATATGCTCTCTCATGAGCACATCTCCGCTTCAAACAGCTGATCGTGTGGGTGCCAGGAGTCGGACCCACACCGATTACATATTGATGATCTATCCTGAGAATAGGTTATTAATATGTACTGGCTGCACAATCCCTTTAATTTGAATACATTTTTTAACATTCTGTGTTTACTAGATTTTCAAAGCAAGAAAAACATAGGGCTACAAAAAGTAAAAATGGGCAGGAGACACACAAAACCATGCAATATCAAAACACAAACATGAAGGGCATGAGAGACATGTTTCCGTAAAAAAAATAGAGCATATCTCAATACAGTTATTTTATTAGAAAGCTATCAGTCATCTTAACCCCTTCCTGACACATGACGTAATAGTACGTCATGACGGCAGATGACTTGCCGCAATTTGACGCACTATTACGTCATGGTGATCGGATCGGCACCGGAGCTGTGCACGCCCAATCACTTCAGAAGATCCTTCTATCTTCATTCAGCAGGACCTGCGCTGACGTCACCATGTGGTGAGCGCGATTACGTCATCAAAGGTCCTTTTGCAGGTCCTGAAAGAAGAAGAAAGAAGACGATGTTGGCTGCGCGAACAAGTGGATGAGGTGAGTTATTTTATTTATTTATTTTTTAACCCCTCAATGCACATTTTAGTAAGCATTCTGTATTAAGAATGCTATTATTTTCCTTTATAACCATGTTATAAGGAAAATAATAAAATGAATAGAAAACATAACCCAAAAACGAACTTCAGTGAAGAAGTCCAGGTTCGGGTCTGGGTACCACATTCACACGCACTCACGTGGAAAAAACTGAACATCGGAATGCAATCGCAGTCAAAACTGACTGCAATTGTGTTCCTACTCGTGTGGTTTTCCCGCAATGCACACGCGACGCATTCCGAGCAAATCGGGGACACCCATGTGAAAGAGGCCTTACAGCAGTTTACCACCACATGTGGGGTGTTTCTGTAAACTGCAGAATCAGTGTAATAGATATTAAGTTTTGTTTGGCTGTTAACCCTTGATGTGTTACAGTAAAAAATTTATCAAAATGGAAAATCTGCCCAAAAAAGTTAAATTTTTAAATTTAATCTCAATTTTCCTTTAATTCTTGTGGAACACCTAAAGGGTTAACAAAGTTTATAAAATCAGTTTTGAATAGATTGATGGGTTTAGTTTCTAAAATTGGGTCATTTATGGGTTGTTTCTACTTTGTAATCCCCACAAAGGGACTTCAGAACTGAACTGGTCCTTAAAGGGAACCTTTCACCAGTTTTATGGTGTCCTAACTAAGGGCAACATAAATAAGTGACTGATTCTTTTAGCAAAATGCTGGGTCACTTTCTTTAATTGACCCAGTCAATCTGCCAACATCTTGTATTGAAAAGCTCCAGCTGATAATGATGAGTCAGGAATATTTATGAGCTCCTGACTCTCCCCGCCCACCTGCTGCTGAATGACAGTTTGTTTCCATATGAATCAGCAGCAGGTGGGCAGGGGAGTGGCTATAGCTCTGAATTAAATATACGCTGGACTCAATGACATCACGCAGGACTCACATCAGCTCGTTAGCAGGTGGCATGCGGCATCTTTGTGTGTATGTTATGAGGTAACCATCTGTCACACCAGTAAGTGAATACAGCTAAGGTACTTCTTAGTAGTTAATGATTACATATAATTAGTTAGATTATAATCAAATATCCACATGACAGGTTCCCTTTAAAAAGTAGGTTTAGAAAATTTTAACATTGCTTCTAAAATTCTAACCTTCTAATGTCCTAAACAAATAAAATGACATTTACAAAATGATGCCAACATAAAGTAGACACATGGGGAATGTTAAGTAATAAATATTTTATGAGGTATCAATTTTTGCTTTAATAGCAGAGAAATACAAATTTTGAAAATTGCAATTTTTTTCTCTCCGCATTTTTGGTAAATTTAGGATTTTTTCATAAATAAAGGTGAGATATATTGAATCAAATTTATGACTGTCACAAACTACAATGTGTCATGAGAAAACAATCTCAGAATGGCTTGAATAAGTAAAAGTGTTCCAACGTTATAACCACATAAAGTGACACATGTCAAATTTGCAAAAACTGGCCCGGGGTAGAATGGGTTAATCCTTTCAGGATTGGGCGACTTTCCTTTTTTAAATTTTTGTTTTTTATCCCAGCCGTCTCAAACCCATAACTTCTTTTTATTTTTCCATTTACTCAGCCGTATGAAAGCTTGTTTATGGCGGGACAATTAGTACTTTTTAATGGCTCCATTTACGATGCATACAATGTAGTGGGAAGTGGGGCAAAAAAATGTAAATGCTGTGGAGTTCTTAAAACAGAAACACAATTCCACCACAGTTTTATAGGTTTCATTTTTACAGGGAGGTATCATACAGTATCGTACTGACCCAGAGAATAAAAGTGCATTTTAATATTGAAAAAATAATAAAAAATTTGGATTTGGTGTTTGGAGCTGTGTGAGGGCTCATTTTTTGTAGGATGATCTGTACTTTTCATTGATACCATTTTGTGGTGTGTATGACTTTTTGATAACTTTTTATAAATTTTTGGTGGGAGGTGAAGAGATCAAAACCCAGCAAATCAGACAATTTTACTTTTTTTCCGTTTCACCATTTGCCATATGTTCATATGTTAATAGTATGGAAATTTTCATGTGGCGATGCCCATGTTTATTATTATAACCTCTTCAGGACACATGACGTACCTGTACGGCCTGTTGTCCTGGTACTTAAGGACACATGACGTACCGGTACGTCATGTGTATTTCTGATCACCGCTGCCCGACGGGCGTTGATCGGAACAAGGTGCCTGCTCAAATCATAAAGTGACACTGGTCAGATTTGCAAAAAATGTCCTGGTCCTTAAGGTGAAATAAGGCTGTGTCCTTAAGGAGTTAATTGTTTATATATTTTTATTTTTGTGAAAGTAAAGGTGATTTTCAATTTTTATATATTTTTTTCTTTATTTTTTCTTTAAAAAACAAAAACATTTTAATAGTTTTCCTTTGGAACTTGAACAAGCAATCATTAGATTGATTGCTTCTCTCATGGACCCCAATGCATTTCCATTGCAGTCTATAGGGATTACACTATGTTCTTATGGGCGCCATAGGAACCTATGTGCGGCAGCCTCAGATCATTCAGGAGGACGAGGCTGCTGCACACACCATCCGGCTCCCCTAATGCTTGCTATAGGAAGTTGGTGCATGGCCACGAGGGGGCTGCCTGTTTTGTCCTCCCAGATGCAGTGGGTATCGTTGATCTCATACATTAGTCCTGGATGCCTGCTGTTTAAAACTTTTTTCTGATACCCATAGCTTTTTTATTTTTCACCGACAGAGCTGTGCGTAAGCTAATATTTTTTCAGGGAGAGCTTAAGTTTTTATTGATACTATTTTGGAATACATGGGACTTTTTGATCATTTTTTAAATTCAATTTCTGGGGGTCGACAAGGCGACCCAAAAATGGCAATTTCAAGCACTTTTTTTTATATTTTGGTTTCAAAAATCATTTATTGAAAATTATAGCAATAGAAATACTTCAATACATTATTACAGTCTGTATAGAAAAAAGTAATATAGGCAATGCCAAAAGTTATTAGAAATACAACTGAGATCACTCCAGTAACACAGAGTAAATAGTCCTGCATAGCACACATCTATCAAATTGCAATGTGAAGGTGTATCTTAGATCCACAGAATTTGCTGAAGACAACCAAGGTTCCCAAATCTTCCCAAAATTGGCTAGTGAGTCAGTTCTTATCGCCGTCAATCGTTTGCACAAGAGTATTTTATTAACCCTGTTTAGGACAGCCTGGAAGCTGAGTGAAGATGTACGCCACTTGAAAGCTACATGAATTCTCGCTGCCAATAAAATAAATTGCGACAATTTAAATCTGGGGAACGTTAACCATGAAGTCTTGTCGCCTAATAGACAAAGTGAGAGTGTGGTGGGGTAATTACAGCCCAGGGTCGTCGTGATCAAAGTACAAATCTGATCCCAGAATTGCCTAACCACTGCACAGTTCCACCAGATGTGTAGCATTGTGCCGTCCATGTCACATCCTTTGAAGCATTTAGGGGATAACTCTGGGTATATACGATGCAACCTGGACGGCACCATGTACGTTCTGTGCAAAATTTTTATAGAGGTTTCTGCCAGTGTGACCTGCCATGAGCCTTTCGTAAGCGTTTGGGAGCGCTGATGCCACCTAGATATGGAAGATTCCATACCCATGTCACTTTCCCACGCTAGCATATACGGCAGTTTTACCCCTTCTGGATGAATGTTGAGCAGTCCATAAATTCTGGACAAAAGCCCCTGTTTATATGGGGAGTAAGCCATCATTCTTTCAAAAGGGGCAAATTCTAGTATTTGGGTGGATTTCTTCAATGACTGTAGAAAGGAGAATATCCTATTAACATTGGAGTGTTCTCCTGTGGAAGGGGGGGGGGGGTGTTTGTCTACAAAATCATCCATTGATTCCAGTTTTCCCCGTCGCAGGAATTTATGTAGGGAACAGAGGTTTTTGTTGGTCCACCAAGTAAAAGCGGTGTGTTGCAGATCCGGGAGAAACATTGGGTTACCAAATATAAGTGTCAATAGGGATGGTGTAGATTGCAATTTATATTTAAATCGAACTGATCTCCAGAGGAGTAATGAGTAATGTAATAAGAGGGATTTAGTGCGGATGATTGGTGGTAACGAGGGTTCTGTCCATAGCAAAGAAGTCCAAGTATAGGGTGCCATGTGTGACATCTCTAGTGTGACCCAAAGTGGCTGATTCTTCCTTTCTAAATGTGTTAAGAACAGCTGGGCCAGTCTTGCTGCCCTATAATATTTCAGCAAATCTGGAACTGATAGTCCCCCCTGTACTTTAGGGATGCGTGGTCTCTTGTTAGCCCATTAACCTCATAATGTCCTTCTGTAAGGACTTTAAGTCGGTGGAGGGAACAGGGACTGGAAGCGTCCTAAACAAGTATAAAAGTCTCGGAAGGACTACCATTTTGATTATATGTATCATGCCTACCCATGAGACCGGTAGAGAGCCCCAAGAATTCAAATCATGTTTGATTTTACGGTACATCGGAGGAAAATAAGTTCTATATACCAGGCCAATTTTGGTTGGTAGCAGCGTCCCTAGGTATGAAATATAATGTAGCTTGTGTTGAAAAGGGAAATTTCGTAGCAATAGTTCCTTCATTTGTGGAAGGATATTACAGAGGAGTAGTTCCGACTTGCTATGATTAATTTTAAGGCCAGACACCTCTGAAAAGGGTTGCAATAGATTCAGCAGAGTTGGGAAGGACATTATGGGATTAGTAACGGACATTAGTAAGTCGTCAGCAAATAAGTTAAATTTATATTCCGTCCCTTCTACAGTTAATCCTGTGATATCAGGGCTGCTTCTAATATGGATGCCCAAGGGTTTTATTGCCATGGCAAATAGGGATGGGGATAAGGGGCATCCCTGTCGTGTACCTCTGCATATCCGTATAGGGGATGGGCAGGAGGTGGGGAGTTTAAGGTGTGCCTCAGGGCAAGAATATAAAGAACTTATTGCAGCGAAAAACGGGCCATCCACTCCCATTCTATATAGGACTTTGTGGAGGTACTCCCATGTTACCGATTCGAAGGCTTTTTCTATGTTTAAAGACAACAGTGCTAAAGGGGTAGTTTTCCTAATAGCTTCTTGGATGAGATTCAAAACCTTCCTAATATTGTCAGGGGCTTCTCGTCCAGGTATAAACCCTACCTGGTCTTTGTGTATAAGATCTGGCAAAATGTTTAATCAACGGGCCAAGATGGATGTAAATATTTTGTTATCTAGATTAAGAAGGGTCTGTAGTTGGATGGGTGCAGAGGATCCTTTTTGGGTTTAGGGATAACTGTAATATTGGCCTGTAGAAATTCTGCTGGGGGTGTATGACCTTGTAGCAGGAGGTTACAATAATTTGAAATATGCGTGGAGAGCAAAGGGGCGAATTTTTTATAGTATAGCGCCGAAAAACCATTCCAGCCGGGGGCTTTACCTATCTTCAAGTTGTTTATAGTATACACAACTTCGTCACTGGATATCGGTCTAACTAGTTCTAATGAGGTTTCAGGGGTTATCCGGGGAATAGACACAGATGTTAAGAAGTCCTGAATGTGGGAGTCGGAGGGAGTGCTGGGAGTAGAGTATAGTTTCTGGTAAAAGGTGCGAAATGTGTGGTCTATAGTGTCTGGATTAGAGGTAAGTTGGCCCGAACTCGTACGCAACTGAAAGACCTGGTTTATTTTCTGTTTTGCCTTAAGCTGGGAGGCTAGCATCTTATCGGGTTTGTTTGTGTATCTATAGTAGTAGGATGTTGTCCAACGTAGGGCTTTCTCTGTATTATTAGAAAGGATAGCATTCAATTGCAATTTAGTGTCTTTAATGGCCTTCAGGAGATATAGAGAGGGAGATCTCTGATGGGGCCGTACCAGTCTTTCAAGTTTAGCCTCCAAGGCTCTTTGGGCTTCTGTACGTTGTCGCTTCATGCGTGAGGCTACACTGATAAGTTTTCCCCTCATAAATGCCTTGTGGGCTAGCCACACTATCATAGGGTCAGATTCAGAGGTAACATTATCCGCAAAAAAAAAAATGAATGTCTTTTTGGAGCTGGTCAACTAGTCAGGGGCGTGTCAATAAGGACTCATTCTCCACACATAAGCCGAAGTAGTACGGTCAGCTATAGCTATTTCGGTCAAAACGATGTCATGGTCCGACCAGGAGGAGAGGATGTCTAGAGTATGAAACGTAGGGGAGAAGCATCGTGGAGGTGAATATCATGTCAATGCGTGTGTATAACTGATGTATAGGTGAGTAATATGTGTAAGTCCTTTGTGGTCCATTATGTTCCCTCCACGTGTCAGCTATAGCTAATGACTCTAAGACCTTTCGAATCTTGGCCTTGAGCGTGGGCGTGGCTGGGTAGAAGGGGACGAGCGGTCCAATACAGGGTTAATAGTGAGGTTAAAGTCCCCACGCCAAATGATCTTGTGATATGTGAGGGATTCAATAATGGTTCCCATCTCCCCCAGGAACGAAATTGGTCTTCATTAGGGGCATATACATTGACAAGAGATAGTGTTTCCTCCCTGTATGTCCCCAACAAAATAACATATATCCCATTAGGGTCAATGATTGATTGCATCACTGACATCGGGAAATAATTTTTTAGCAACGTTATCACACCCCTGCTTTTTGATTGGTAGGTAGATGATAAATACCTGGAGTACTGTGAGTGAAAAAATTTCGGGTGGGACCCGGGTGTATAGTGCGATTCCTGTAGACAAAGGACGTCAGGTTTATGCTTCAGATACACAGCAAATACTGTCTTCCATTTTCTAGGCGAGTTCAAGCCCCGCACATTATGAGATAATATTTTATACATTACCGATGTAGTATGAGAAGCTCACGTGTGCGCTAATGTAGGAGCCGTCCTCTATCTCATGAATCTCCACCTTCACCCCTTCACATATATGTAGGACTTTATCAATGCTGCAAATTGGGTGATCTCTAGAACAGGAATTATAAAACAAAATGTTTAACAGTAAAACAGATACATAAACTGCATAGTATGACGAAAGCTGAACCAAGTCAGCACATGATGGCGGGTTGGGTGAGAGGAAGTATTGCCCAGAAATGGCGCGAACCTCCAACTCCATCAATCGTTTTACATGAGGCAACATGAAAGTCCCCTAAGCCGAATCCCTGATATACGACTCCAAAAGTCAGTAGAATAAAGCAACTACTAAAAAGCTTGCAGAAAAACAAAACATTGAAAAAGAGGGCAACACTTGCGTCTCAATATGTCAATGGCACATAAATGTCGGCCCATCAAGGAGATCGTGGCACCCTGGCCTCAGCAGTTCAGGTTCGCAGTGGCTGATGTGGTTGCTACCGTGGTCCAGATCCTAGCTAGTCTTTGAGGCTTGGCAGCTGCCTCCAGTCCGTCCCGGTGGTCATGCTGTATTCCCACTCGCTGCAGGGTCTCCAAACCCTCCGATAGCGATCGGACTGTGTGGTTCCGAGAGTTGAGCTGAAATGACAGGGCGAAAGGTAAGCCCCATCTGTACTTCACTTGTGCCTTCTGCAGTGCCTGTGTCACCGGCCTCAACTCTCGGCGTCGACGGAGGGTAGAGGGTGCAAGGTCCGCATACAGGTGCACAGATGGAGGTAGGCCCGGTAACTCTGGGGTATTTCTGGCTGCGGTCAGGACCAGGTCTCTGACTTCAGGGTGATGGAATTTCAGGACCATGTTCCTTGGTAGGTCATTCGAGCGGTGTTTCCCCAAAGCCCTGTGGACCCTGTCCATTTTCAGGCGATTTTGCTCCGCTTGCGGCAGGAGGGCCGTAAATAAGGTTGTCATGGTGGTTTGTAAGTCCAGATATGATTCGGGCAGACCCCTTACACGGAGGTTTCCTCTGCGGGATCAGTTTCCAAGGAATCGGTTTATCTTGAGTTCCAGCGCCTCCAGTTGCGCCGCATGCGAATTGATGCCTTCTCTGTCGGTGCCTAATGCGTCCGCAATATCACGAGTGCGGGTCTCTAGCTCGGAGACCTGTTGCCCCAAATCCTGGATTTGACGTGTAAACTCCGCCACTGCCTGTGAAAGTTCTGTACGAAACAGAGTAGCTATGTTAGCATAGAGTTCTGTCTGGCCTTGTTGTTGGCCTTGTGGCTCCTGCATGCAGCCGCTGTTAGTGGAGCAGGCGGGGCTACCTGGAACTGGAGAGGAATCCGCCATTGCAGAGTGCCCAGTATTTCTGAAAAGTTCAGGTAAAGTCGGTGATGGCACCAGTGTGCTCATCGGTTTCGACTTCCCTCTGTTGCGGGACATTCTCAGGTTGTCGGGCACCAAGTTTGAAGGCTTGTGGAGCCGTTGAAACGGCGCTTGATAAGGGATTAGTTCGGCTCGCGGCACGGAGCTCAGAGAAGCATGTCCTCCTCCCCAGGCTGCACGCATGTGCCCACCTTTTTAGATATTTTAATGGAATAAGTAGTTAGATGATAGATCTGTGCTTTTCCTTGAATATACATATATACATTATTGGACTATAAGACACACAATCTTGCTAAAAACTGTTTTATAGTCCGCAGGCACAGTGTTTATGTAATAGTCCGATGTCTTATTTATCAGCAGGGCCCCTGCGCACTATTTCAGCACTTGAGTGCTTGCTGGGGCTAAAGTAAAGCCAGAGATATTGTTCTGGTTGTGTTCTAAATCAAAACATTATCTCCAATACATCCGGGGATGTAACTGTAAGAAATATGGTCGAGATAGCAGATGAAAGTGAAAGCAGGTTTCCACTGCTTTCACTCCCGACCCAATTTCTAACAGCTATATTCCCTGATAGAGTTGATCACTGATTAATTAGACTATCAGCTTTCAAGCAAGACCAGAATCATGTCTACGGCTGCTCCCAATCCGGAGATATGAGTGGTTAAAGCAGCCCTCCCCCTTCAGCTGTTTGTGACTTAAGCCAGCTGGAAAGAGGTTAATGCGATTCCCCCCCCCCATGAGAAATGTTCCTCATATTCTAGGGACTTATGGGGCGTGACCCAAAAAGCAAAGGGTGGCCCCATGGTGTTTATATACAGATAGATGGATAGATAATGTATGATAGATAGACATATTGTGTAATGCCTGATGAAGGGACACTCCGCTTCATTAAATCACCAGGGAAGTAAAAAAAAACAAAAATTGGGTTATTTAAACCTGGGTTACGTCTTATAGTCCAAGAATACAGTGTGTGCATATATATCGTAGGAATATTTTTATTGATATAATTTTTGTGTCCATTTGACTTTTTGGTAATCTTCTGTTAAATTTTTGGGAGGCGAGGTGATTAAGAACACTAATTCTGGCATTGATAAATAATGTGATATCTTAATATTTCAGACAGATGAAACAATACCAATTCAATTTTTCCTTTTTTAACCCCTTAGTGACCTCCGTAAAAAGGCGTATGGATGGTCACTAAGGGGCTTTAGGCTGGGTTGCCGCTTTTTAACATGAGAGCCGTGGTCCTGCTCTAACAGCCCGGACCGGCAGGAGTGCCGATCCTGGCTGTTTAATGATTTACATGCCGCCGGCAATGGCGCTTCTGTCTCCCATTGGCACCCTGCAAATGCGATCGCAGGGTGCCTCAGCAGGCTGTTCATGTCAAAATTAACACATTTATTAAATAAAAATGCAAGTTAAAAAAAAATCTTTTTTTTCATTGACAATACGCTTTTCAATGGATTTTTTTTTTAAAATAAAAATAAAATCTTCCCATATGTTTGATATCACCATGTCCATAATGACCCGGACTACTCCATACATTCCTTAGCAGATGATGATGTACATGTATCCTCATTAGTTGCTAAGATGCTAATAAAGTCCCCCTTAACATAACATTTCTGGGCCTCCCACAAGGGTCGAGTCAAGAGAGTAGTAACCAAACCAGAGTTAGTTATAAAGTAAAAGTATAATTTTTGCTGTATCTCTTTTTACACAAAAGGGTGGAGTTCAGTCTCCAGTGCCAAGACCTTAAAGGGTATTGGAAGGAGAACAGAGCATAGTCCAACAGTGAGGAAGTTAGTATATCCACCCTAAGGTAATAGTCACTCACAAACAAATAGTCAATGCTGGAAAATCCATGATTAAATGAATAATCAGAGTAGTCATACTCACTTTGGTGTAAGACTCCACACATTTACCAGCTGTTATAATTGTAAAAAAACATTTCTGTATTATCGTGAAATCAGAAAGTTTGGTAAAGAATAGACTTAACACTACTTAGGAGCATAAACTGTTTACTATACTAAACTATTATAATATATACATATATATATAAAGCTATACTAAGATAAAGTATTGTAACAGTCACCAAGAGCTGTGCGGACAAATGGGCAGGCTCCATTGACCAGTACCCAACATGGCACTTGGCCGACGCCCATATAATACAAAGAGAGGTCATGGTAGCAAGACATCTTACCCTGATGATGTCTTCAATGGAGCTGAGCTCTTTGTTCCAAAACTAAGTGGTTTCTACTCTCCTGGCCCCTCCTAGCCCCCCCCCCCCTAAAGTTTAGTACACATGTACAGTTACCTCATAGTGCAGAAATGTGGCCAGTTATAGACATCACTAAATAACTTCATGAAGTTAAAAGGGAAGGTCCAATTAAAAAACCTTGCTTTACAATTTCAGAGAGAATAGCTGGGAAAATGGTGGTCAGGTTACAAAGCTGCCTTAAGGTCACCCTCAGCTATCAGTATACTCCCTGAATTCCTGGAGCTTCTCCGACAGGAAGCCAAGTACTGTGACTGACAAGAGTTTGGGAGATAGAAATTAGCTAATGCGACCATATGCCCATAAATGGTGCCCTTAGCAGATAAAAATATGCTACTTGATCAAATCCCATTAGGCCCAAAAGCATTGAACATACAATTACAATATCAACTCCTTTTGATCAGGAGTCGCCCGAGCATCCATGATAACGAAATTGAAAACAACAAGAAGACCTTCCAGAAAAGGGTCTCCTGGAGGAAAGCAACCTGTGTCTTTTGGTGCCATAAGTGAATAAGGATCATCAACACCTTTTAGGGGTACAAAATCACCTGACATTATAGGAAAGATGTAAAGGCTATTACTAAAAGCTGTACTAGAAAGGAAAGCATGACCGTACACAAAGTAGAGACTTCCCAATTCGGGAGTTGAAGTGAAAGCCCCACATTTCAGACATAGTCAGAGCAAGCTGTGATGTTAACTAAATCTGCCTAGGAGCTGGCCGGTCATCAGTTGATCACAAGAAGCACAAACCACCCTCTGGACCAAATAGACAGCAGTGACCTTGACAATTAAACTTACGAATAACCCAACCCAGACTAAGACCCTCACACCTCCCATCTCAAGCAGCATCCAATGTTGGTCAAAGTCTCCAATGACATAATGATCATATCAGGGTACTGCCTATGAAGTCAAGCAGTGGGTTTAAAAGGAACCTGTCACAATGAAAATGCAGTTTAATCTGCAGGGCAGCATGTTATGGAAAAACAGGAGCTGAGCAGACTGGTATATAGTTTTGTGGGAAAAGATTCAGTAAAACTTGCACTTCATTAATTTAAAACCCTGTTCATTTTAAGCTTTGAAGTCAGTTAGGCGAATCCAAACAGTGATAACCAGCCTTCCACAGGGGTGGACTGGGAACTTAAAGTGGCCCTGGAAAAAAAATAATAATAGTTGCCCCATGTTGTAAGCAGGTCCAAATTGACAGAGGACAGGGCAGCACAAGTATGCAAGGCCAATACAGGTAATGAGAAGTAGGCAGGGCCTATAATACCACAGTGCAGCACAAAATAACACCCCAACATAACAAATATCACAGTGCAACACACAATAATGCTTCAGCAGAACCAAACATCACATTGTAGCACAAAATACTGCCATATTCAACTGTATCACCGTCCTGAGAACGATCATACAGCTGGGTTCAGGAGGACATCATCGGTTGCTAGCCAGGTGCATAAGTACCTGATGCTCTCAGCATTATTTAATTCTGTTTGCAGAAGAAGAAATAGAATGAACCTTTTTGATGGCGCTGTCAGCAGGAGTCAGAAACAGGTAGGTATTGTTAACAAAATACTTTTTATTTTCAGTCAACGCGTTTCAGGGGCGGAGAGCCCCCTTCATCAGGACAATATACAGCATAAAACCGCATTCACATGTGGCAGTTATTTGAACTCAAAAAAGGCACGTGAGGCCAAACGAAGGTGGGGCAGGTGGAGGGGAAGAGGGCAGGGGGTGAGTGTGTATCTTGAAATCGTGGAAAGCTGTCATCTGGTATTCGGTCCCTTATTCAGTCCCTTACTGATCCCTTTAAAATTATATATAGTGTGGACCTAATTCATTTTAGAAAAAGGGAAATAAATAGGATAAGATGGTTATATATGGATATAACTACAAAGGTTGAATGGTATCATTCCCTGCACCTTTTACTATTAATTTACATTATCATTTACTATCTACTATTTATTATTTTACTATTTTTTCAATTTTTTATCTTTATTTATTATCCCACCAAAAATAACCACCATGCTTTACACTTTTTTTTTCTCCCCAAAAAAGTCTTAACATTAGACCAACCCATCTACAACCTTTCTAAAATATGGCCAAATTCAACCATTGTAGTTATATCCATATATAACCATCTTATCCTATTTATTTCCCTTTTTCTAAAATGAATTAGGTCCACACTATATATAATTTTAAAGGGATCAGTAAGGGACTGAATAAGGGACCGAATACCAGATGACAGCTTTCCACGATTTCAAGATACACACTCACCCCCTGCCCTCTTCCCCTCCACCTGCCCCACCTTCGTTTGGCCTCACGTGCCTTTTTTGAGTTCAAATAACTGCCACATGTGAATGCGGTTTTATGCTGTATATTGTCCTGATGAAGGGGGCTCTCCGCCCCTGAAACGCGTTGACTGAAAATAAAAAGTATTTTGTTAACAATACCTACCTGTTTCTGACTCCTGCTGACAGCGCCATCAAAAAGGTTCATTCTATTTCTTCTTCTGCAAACGATACCTCTCCCCGACGATTGCTTCCATGGCACGGGGCTGGAACCTAGGCAGCAGCGCAGGCACCCCACATGCTGATCGGACAAATCAGCACAAGCTGCGCATAGGTGTTGTGACTCATCACAACATCATTCGGTAAGAGTTTTCACTTACCCTTTTTTATCAATCATCTTACTACACCACTCATGAGGAGCTGCCTCCTATCTCTCTTTTATCTTCATTATTTAATTCTGAGAATATCAGATGATTGTGTACCCAGCTGGTGGCTGTGAAGAGCGCTCAAGCAGGCCCCTGGGCATCGGCCCACCGTTAAATTTCCAATGTAAGGTCTGTAGCCCCTCTATCCCTGGCCTACCCCTGTGACGTGTGCATACAGAGATAGCTTACAATCACTGGTAAGCAGGGGCTTTTTTTCTCAGAGAAAAGGTGGTGGAACTCACCCCCCCCCCTCCCCTGGCCATGCCCCTCCCCACCCCTAGGACCGCCCCCTAAAACCGCCCCTTTAGAGAACAGGGATGCAAGTAAAATTTGGGGGGCTATAAAAGTCCAGCCCAGCAAAGAAACCCCCCAGATGGGGATGGCACTGTTAATGGGGGATCTGGGGATGGCACTGTTATGGGGTAGAGGATCTGTGGATGGCACTGGTATGGGGTGGAGGATCTGTGGATGGCACTGTTATGGGGGATCTGTGGATGGCATCCACAGATCCCCCACCCTATAACAGTGCCATCCACAGACCCCCCACCCCATAACAGTGCAATCCACAGGCCCCCCCATCCTATAACAGTGCCATCCACAGACCCCCCCACCCCATAACAGTGCCATCTACAGACCCCCCCACTCCATAACAGTGCCATCCACAGACCCCCCACCCCATAACAGTGCCATCCACAGACCCCCCACCCCATAACAGTGCCATCCACAGACCCCCCACCCCATAACAGTGCCATACACTGACCCCCCCACCCTTAACAGTGCCATGCACAGACCCCCCCACCCCATAACAGTGCCATCCACAGAACCCCCCACCCCATAACAGTGCCATCCACAGACCCCCCCACCCCATAACAGTGCCATCCACAGACCCCCCCACCCCATAACAGTGCCATCCACAGACCCCCCCACCCCATAACAGTGCCATCTACAGACTCCCCAACCCTATAACAGTGCCATCCACAGACCCCCCCACCCCTTAATAGTGTCATCCACAGACCCCCCACCCCTTAACAGTGTCATCCACAGACCCCCCATTGCCGCTCCAGTACACTTATAAAATGTGTAATTCAATTAATAATAATTCATGCTGGCCCCTCTGTAGTATAACATTCAATATATCCTACTCACAGGGCTACTGTTATATCGTAATGCAGGACGGCCGGGCAGACGAGCGTCAGCGTGACTGACTGATGTCACGTGCCTGCGCCGCCTGCTTCATTCATAAAGCAGGCACGTGATGTCAGTCAGTGACGCTGCCGCTCGTCTGCCCGGCCGACCTGCATTACGATATAACAGTAACCCCGTGAGTAGGATATATTGAATGTTATACTACAGAGGGGTCAGCATGAATCATTATTAATTGAATTACACATTTTATAACTGTACTGGAGCGGCGGGGCCGGAGCACAGTGAACGCTCCGGCCCCCGGCTCCTCCTTCCAGTCCCTCCCCGCTGATACATCGCAGCCTGCGATGTTGGAGCATCTCAGGCTGCGATGTCAAAAGGTGGCAGAACGCCGTTCCGGTGCGTTTCGCCAGAAAAAAAGCCCTGCTGGTAAGACCACCTCCTTAACACCAAGGCCCAAAAAGAACAGCAATTTGAATTAATAAAATACAATTTATACTGAATTGTTTCTCACAAAACTGTATATCAATCTGCTCAGCATCTCCTGCTCTATAACATGCTGCTGGCAGGCTACACTGCATCTAAAATGTGACAGATTCTCAGTAAAAGTCCTGGGTAGCTGAACGACCAATAGGAAACTCCTGATACACTGGGGAAGATTCATCAAGACCGGTGTTTTTTTTTTGCTGGTCTTGAATTCCCTGCTGCTGGAGGATGCACCTAATTTATGATGAGGCACACACCTTGTAAAAAATTAGGCGCATCCTCCAGCAGTCCGTGTGCCTAAACAGAGATCTATGACGGCTCAGAGCTGCTATAGATTTCTGGCTTCATTTGCATCAGAAAACTGGTGTAAAGGAAGATAAATTTGTCTTGGCTGTTACCCACACCCCTTTCCTGGCCTTGCCACGTCCCCTTTTGTAAAAGTGGCTTGAGCAATATAAAAAGAGGCACTTGTGACTTAAAAAAAAAAAAAAGAAAAGTCACATTTAAAAAGTCACAAACACACAGATTGTGACTTTTTAAAGCCACTTACTTTTCTGTCTCAAGGCAGGGCTCCAGACTAAAAAAAATATCAAGGAGCCATTGGCTCCTAACGTGAAAAATTTAGTCGCCAAATTTAAAATACATATAATTACGGTATAATTTAAAAAAAACACATGTCTTACCTAGGGTTGTCACGATACCAAAATTTTGACTTGATTTCGATACCATAAAAACGTATTGTGATACTCGATACCACGTGAAAAAAAAAAAAAAAAAAACACGCCACGTGCATTCCAGATTTTATGAAACATCTAGACCATAAAAAAATTGTTCTCACTTTTTCGGGCATGGCGATATGTAATATTTTTTTTATTGTTTATATATTTTATATGTAAAATTGGGCAAGTGAGTGATTTAAACTTAATATTTTGGTGTTTGTTTTTTTAACTTTTTTTAACTTTTTATTTAATACCTATTTCCCACCTTAGGGGCTAGAACCTGGGATATTTCATCCCTTCTTCTATTCACCCTGATAGATCTCTATCAGGGTGAATAGGACCTCACACTGTCCCTGCTGCTCTGTGCTTTGTGCACACAGCAGCAGGGAGCCGACTATGGCAGCCAGGGCTGCGATGATAACCGATCGGAGCCCCAAGCTTACACTGCTGGGGCTTTGATCGGAACTGCCACTGCCACCAATGATAATACTTGGGGGATGGGGGGGTTGGAGGCGCACTGCACCACCAATGATTATAATACTTTGGGGCGGAAGGGCTGGGGGCGCACTGCGCCACCAATTATTCTAATTTATAATACTGGGGTTAGGGGGTGCGGTGAGAGCAGCGCGTGCCATGTCAGTTTGTGAAAGCGGCAGAGCAGCGGCGGGTCTAGGCACAAATGGCGACAAGACTACAAAGTCTTGTCCCATTTAGCAATTCTAGGTCGCATTTGCGACCATTTTGGTTGCCATCTGGAGCCCTGCAAGGGCGATGATAAATCTCTCCATTTGTCCGTTTTCAGTTTTTACTTATTTTGTTTGATGACTGTGTGTGTGCTTTGCACATGCTGGGTATTCTCTCAATCAGATCCATCATGTAGTCACCTGGAATGGTTTTTAATTAACAGATATGTCTTTTCAAAAGTTAATTTGTGCAATTTCTTTGCTTCATAATGTGTTTGGAAAATCATTATTTTAGGAAACTAAGTTCAATCAATCAAGAAAATTTCCAGAAATCCATAACTTTGAAGGTATTCTCAAGAACAGTCTTGAAAGCCATCAAACAATTCAATGAAACTGACTCTCATGAGGACTGCCCCAGGAAAAGATGGCCAAGAGTTCCGTCTGCTGCACAGACTTTCATTCATTAGAATTCCCAACCTCAGAAACCACAAATTAACAGTACCTTAAATTAGAACCTACATAAATGCTTTACAAAGATCAAGAACCAGACATATCTCAACATCTACTCTTCAGGGGAAAATGTGAGAATCAGGCCATTAAGGTTGAATGTCTGTATAGAAGCCACTACTAAGAAACAATAAAAAGAGAATTGCTTAGGACAGTAAACACAAGGAATAGACATTAGACCAGTGGAAATCTGTACTTTTGGTTTGAGTCAACATTTGAGATTTTTGGTTCCAACATCCAGGCCTTTGTGAAATGCAGGATGATTTCTACATGTGTGGTTTCCACTGTGGAGCATTGAGGAGGTGTGATCAAATGGGGGTGACATTGTGATTTATTCAAAGCTCAAGACACACTTAATCAGCATAGTTATCATAGCATTCAGCAGCGACATACCATCCCACCTGGCTTGCTCTTAGTGGGACCATCTTTTGTTTTTCAACAGGACAATGACCCTATACACAGCTCCAGGCTATGTAAGGGCTATTCGACCAAGAAGAAGAGTGATAGAATGCTGCGTACGATGACATTGCCTCCACAACCACCTGACTTTAGTCCAGTTGAGATGGTTTGGGATGAGTTGGATGCTGAGTGAAGGAAAACCAGCCACCAAACACCTCTGGGAACTCTGTCAAGATTGTTGGAAAACCATTCCAGGTGACTCCCTCATGAAGCTGATTAAGAGAATGCCAAAAGTGTGAAAAGGTGTGACAATGAAGTTTGAAAATCCATTTCTCATTGTTGAATTTTCACTTGGAAAAGCTATGCACCAATGCCAATGCCTCATCTACACTTCGAAGCAATTTTGGAATTGGTTTTGTGGAATGCCTTCAGCAATGCTGTTGTATTACCTTTGATGTCATTAAGGTCATCCAATTGACTTCCTTTTTCAGCAAGCCAGGGAGGAATGAGTGTTGTATGAAAGTGGTAGTACTGCAGTAATAGTGGTACACACTAATACACTCCTATGGCTGTGCAGTAATAGAGCACCCTTTCTTCCCCCATTTCATACCCTGATATTGGGGCTTTTGCCTGGTGGTAATTGGGGAGCCCTTGATGTTAAATGTTAGTCTGGGTAGCAAGGCAGGAGGTGTAGGTGCAATGGATGGTGGATGTGCTAGAGTCAGTAACCAGGCAAGTTCATTTACTGTAAATAAGTCTCTCTTTATTGTGCAGAATAAGAGTAGTAGTGCATCCAACCAGGGGTGTACATAGTAATCACTGGGCCACATAGCAAGAATCTGAATTGGGCCCCCTTACCCCACCCACTACCCACCCCTGGCCTATCCCATCTCCTGCTCTGGCTCCTCCCCTGCCACACCTCTATTTGCCAATAAAGAAATGTATACATACGTTCGTACGTATTTGTACTGACCCAGAGAATCAAGGGCACGGGTCAGTTTTGCGGCAAAGGGAATGCTGTAGGAACTAAACCCTTTGGTATCTGAATCTATGGGACTCCTGTGGATATTCCATAAAAGTTTTATCTGCAGTCCTATGTAACACTACAAATAACACAGTGATAACTCTCTGAGTACAGATAATGTAGTAGATGTCACCTGCAGTCCTACGTAACAACATAGTGATGGCTCTCTGATTACTGAAAATGTAGTAGTGTTACCTGCAGTCCTATGTAAAACCACAGATAACACTAGTGCTGATAATATGGTAGTTTTACCTACGTCCTTAGTTTTCCCCACTGTGTCTCTCCCACAGACTCCATGCTGGCGGTTCTGCCTCCTCTTCCATCTTCTTCTTCTTGTCACGCACAGAACATCCTGATGCAGCTGCATCAAGACATAGGAACACTGTGGGCATGGTGATGGTGACACACACAGGGACACACATACATACAATAAATATGATCACCAACATATTTCCTTTAAAAAAAAGTGTATATATATATATATATATATATATATATAGTATATATATATATATATATATACATACATACACACAGGCATACATAGATATATATAGACATAAATGCATACATAGATATATATACATACGTAGAAGAAAAAAGAAAAGCAGCACACAAAATACTATATGCGGGTGCAAAAAAATCCTCCTGAGGGACCTGAGACCAAGGCCCCGGGTGTATATATATACACTGCGTGCAGAATTATTAGGCAAATGAGTATTTTGACCACATCATCCTCTTTATGCATGTTGTCTTACTCCAAGCTGTATAGGCTCGAAAGCCTACTACCAATTAAGCATATTAGGTGATGTGCATCTCTGTAATGAGAAGGGGTGTGGTCTAATGACATCAACACCCTATATCAGGTGTGCATAATTATTAGGCAACTTCCTTTCCTTTGGCAAAATGGGTCAAAAGAAGGACTTGACAGGCTCAGAAAAGTCAAAAATAGTGAGATATCTTGCAGAGGGATGCAGCACTCTTAAAATTGCAAAGCTTCTGAAGGGTGATCATCGAACAATCAAGCGTTTCATTCAAAATAGTCAACAGGGTCGCAAGAAGCGTGTGGAAAAACCAAGGCGCAAAATAACTGCCCATGAACTGAGAAAAGTCAAGCGTGCAGCTGCCAAGATGCCACTTGCCACCAGTTTGGCCATATTTCAGAGCTGCAACATCACTGGAGTGCCCAAAAGCACAAGGTGTGCAATACTCAGAGACATGGCCAAGGTAAGAAAGGCTGAAAGACGACCACCACTGAACAAGACACACAAGCTGAAACGTCAAGACTGGGCCAAGAAATATCTCAAGACTGATTTTTCTAAGGTTTTATGGACTGATGAAATGAGAGTGAGTCTTGATGGGCCAGATGGCTGGATTGGTAAAGGGCAGAGAGCTCCAGTCCGACTCAGACGCCAGCAAGGTGGAGGTGGAGTACTGGTTTGGGCTGGTATCATCAAAGATGAGCTTGTGGGGCCTTTTTGGGTTGAGGATGGAGTCAAGCTCAACTCCCAGTCCTACTGCCAGTTTCTGGAAGACACCTTCTTCAAGCAGTGGTACAGGAAGAAGTCTGCAAGGTAAGAAAAACATGATTTTCATGCAGGACAATGCTCCATCACACGCGTCCAAGTACTCCACAGCGTGGCTGGCAAGAAAGGGTATAAAAGAAGAAAATCTAATGACATGGCCTCCTTGTTCACCTGATCTGAATCCCATTGAGAACCTTTGGTCCATCATCAAATGTGAGATTTACAAGGAGGGAAAACAGTCCACCTCTCTGAACAGTGTCTGGGAGGCTGTGGTTGCTGCTGCACGCAATGTTGATGGTGAACAGATCAAAACACTGACAGAATCCATGGATGGCAGGCTTTTGAGTGTCCTTGCAAAGAAAGGTGGCTATATTGGTCACTGATTTGTTTTTGTTTTGTTTTTGAATGTCAGAAATGTATATTTGTGAATGTTGAGATGTTATATTGGTTTAACTGGTAAAAATAAATAATTGAAATGGGTATATATTTGTTTTTTGTTAAGTTGCCTAATAATTATGTACAGTAATAGTCACCTGCACACACAGATATCCCCCTAAAATAGCTAAAACTAAAAACAAACTAAAAACTACTTCCAAAAATATTCAGCTTTGATATTAATGAGTTTTTTGGGTTCATTGAGAACATGGTTGTTGTTCAATAATAAAATTAATCCTCAAAAACACAACTTGCCTAATAATTCTGCACTCCCTGTATATATATATATATATATATATATATATACATACATACATACACACAGGCATACATAGATATATATAGACATAAATGCATACATAGATATATACATATGTAGAAGAAAAAAGAAAAGCAGCATACAAAAAACTATATGCGGGTGCAAAAAAATCCTCCTGAGGGACCTGAGACCAAGGCCCCGGGTGTAGATAAGAGAGCAAAAAGAAGGCAGCACTCCAGGTTGTGATAAAAAAGTGGACGGTTTATTCACCCAACCAGCAGCAATGTTTCAGCTCTCTCTATGGAGCCTTTGTCTAGCTGAGTAACATGTGCAAAGTAACATACATAAATAGTGGCAGTGATTAGCAAAGTTACAAATTGATTCATAATACAATAAAGTGCAAATGCATAAATAGTACAATCGCATTGTTAGTGTAATTCATCTATCTTCATAATTTAAATCCGCTAAAACATGAGTATGATCATAAAAGTTCCATAGCATAATTCGTACAGTGCAAAAATCATCAAAGTTTACATAATTGATAATCAGTGTAAGAGTAAACAGGTGCATTAGCGTGATACATCAATAGAAAATTGAATTAAAAACCTTTGAATGAATCACTATTGGCCAAGGAGACATGGTGGAAACTGCTGGCGTCCGGAAGGAGCGTCGGCGCATGCGCCACTCTGTCTATTATCACGAGACACGCAATACTGATGAGCAGCATTGAAGACCACAACAAAGGTGGCCGCTATGGGAACATCGCATTCGGGCGCATGCGCGTGCCAGCACTGCCGCCCATACAGAATTAACGACACATATAAAGTGTCAAAAACACCGCAGTAGATAGCAGAAGAGGCTGATCCATACATTGGGGACCAGCGTGTCAATGCCGGTCACCAAATGGGACATCTGTGCCAGCAGGGGGGTACGGCTGCCACACCGCCACCACCCTGCTCTCCAGAACTCTCAGCACATCCGCTCTGTGTCACTCATCACCACAATATGAATGGGGTCCACAATTGTGGATCCACCAATCACAATGGTGGGGAGTACACGGATTTACTGCATCGGTGATTATAATATCTAAATAGAAAACATGACAACCAACCCGTCTGCCAAGATGCCACCCAAGTCCCAAAGGGGGCTGGAGTCGCATCAAATGCAGACAGGGGCTGTCACTGGACCTGCTCAACATAATATAGTAATAAAATTGTATAAAGAGGGATCGCCGGCACAGTTCCTCCAGTCTTCACCATACATGACCATTCATAGTATATATTCATGATATTATCCTATATAGGAAAAAAGGAGAGGAAAACCAGTTAATATATAGCACATGTTGTTTTTCATGTACACAATCAGAGCAAAGGAGGACAAGCATGACCGGCAATTAGACAACCCTGAATTCCACATTTAAGCCCTGTGGCTTCAAAGTACCAAGAGTATAAATCCAATAGAGCTCATGTCACTTCAATAGTTTCGTTCGATCACCACCTCGTCTTGAGGGGGATATTTGTTCCAGAATTCTAAACTTTAATTTATTTTGTGTGTGTTTCACCTCGGTGAAGTGTTTTGACACAGGAAGATCCATTTTTTGTTTTCTAATAGAATATTGATGTTGATTGAGATGGGTTTTGACGTCCCATGTGGTCTCACCGATGTATAAAAGGTTACAGGGGCAAACCAGCAAATAGACAACATAAGACAAATCGCATGTTAGGCTACTTTCACACTTGCGGCAGGACGGATCCGACAGGCTGATCACCATGTCGGATCCGTCCTGCAGCTATTTCGCCGTGCCGCCGGACCGCCGCTCTGTCCCCATTGACTATAATGGGGACGGGGGCGGAGCTCTTGCGCAGCACGGCGGTGCACGGCGAAAGGCCGCCGGACTAAAATTACTGCATGTCAGGCTTTTTAGTCCAGTGGCTTTCGCCGTGCTGCACCGGAGCTCCGCCCCCGTCCCAATTATAGTCAATGGGGACGGAGCGGCGGTCCGGCGGCAGGGCGAAATAGCTGCAGGACGGATCCGACAGGGTGAACAGCCTGTCGGAACCGTCCTGCCGCAAGTGTGAAAGTACCCTAAAATACTGTCTGATTTTAACCCTCTGCCCTGACACCGGGTGAACAAATGAGTCACCTCTCAACATCAACTTGCAATTAACACAATTGTAACACGGGTAACAACCCTTCCTGGTCTCACACGTCTCCCTGGACAAACCAATGTCAGACTTCACCAATCTATCACCCAGATTACGGCTGCGTCGATATGAACAAAGAGGTGGGGATTTAAATTCTTCCACCTTCTCAAAATTACTGGTTAGAATTCACCAATGTTTTTTAATTATGGCAGCAATACTCACACTATTAGTACTGATATATAGTAGGAAGGAACAAGGGGCCATCATTGATGGACAGTACGTGTCACCAAGGCAAGAGTCTTTTTTTTTTTCTTGAAGTGTCAGTATTGCAGATTGCTGACACTTCAGCTGTTTAGTATGGCTGTAAAGCTGATATGGGACGGCTTTTACTGGGAGTAGCCAAAGTGCTGGGTGGGTGGCTACTCCCCACGTTCCAGGCTGGGTCTTCGCAGGTTCAAAAGCAGTCAGCACTGTCAGGTGGGGTGGATTACTCTTCTCTGACAGAGGAGCGCAGTCAGTCTCTGTTTGGGACCTGAGGCTTTGTGCTGTGCTGGAGGGCTGAGAGCCGCATGCTGGGAAACAGGCTCCCTAAAGCCTGTTGTGGACCGCTGGTGAAAAAACTGCTAACAAGGTGATTGTTTTGTCCCTTGGACTTTCCATTGTGTGAACTAACACCAAGACTGTGAACTGTAATTTAGTTTTTTCCTTATGTGTGACTAAACACTGAAGTTTTGCTTTACCGACTGGTTTTTGCCTCTTTACTGCATCCGCTTACCCCTGCCTACCAGAGCAAATCCCCCCACAATATATATATATATAAAATAACAAAAGAGGGCAGCACTCCATCAAGTAAAAAAATGAAAAATACTTTAATTACCCATATGGGACAAGCGACGTTTCGGCTCAATGTGTGAGCCTTTCTCAAGCAATGTGTACAGATAAAGTGCCAGGCATATATACTAGTGCAAATCAATACAATCAATGTTCAACACAGGTGTACATAATTCGTACTGAGTGAGTTAATTAACTTAAAAATACAATATAAACATCATGTCCATAGATTATTTCATAGAAAATCAGTGCAAAGAATAATCGATTGAATAATCAATTAAAACATACAGACGTTATTCACCAGAGTGTACAGTTATGATCAAAAATTCATAATTATTCATTATCATATAACTAGGTGCCAGCTGTATACATCAATAAAGTGCTAAGTGCTTACTGTGTGGGTCAGGCAGACGGGGGGTGAAGGAGGACATAGGGTATGGACGGCTGATTCACCACATGCGGTTCGGCGTGCCGGCGACATGACTGCGCATGTCATGATGACGTCTACAGAGTACTTCCTGGTTACGGTGTTGATGCGATGCCGTAGCTGTGTATTAACTTCCTGATGTCTCTTACACCATCTTGGATAAGGGCATCGTGCCTATATTGCCAGATACCCAAGTTGGTGGCAGCCAGTCTATGACACACACAGGTATGGGCACAATTAAGTGCTCTTTTTAACCTATATAGTTGGCAAGGTGAGTCCAGATACGGGATGCGACCGTGAAGCCGCTACCCACATCCATGATCCCAGTGCAGCTGCGAACCCACAGGTTAGTGTGGGATCGCAGTGCATCTGCGATCGATGCCCACACACAGCCATCCTATAGGGAGGGATCTCCTCATGTAAACCTGCTATGTAGATACGGGCTGTCACCACCAAGGCACCAACAAGATACTTCATAGCTTTGCATGTGGAGGAAGTTCCTATGTACAAGACACCACTGATTTTTTATTGAAGCTTCAGTCGATCAATTTGATAGGTGTGGAGAGTGTGACGTTAGCATCTTTTGACGTCACATCCCTTTACACCTCAATTGATCACTGCAAGGGTTTAACAGCAGTTGCACACATGTTGAATGAATCTTCTTTAACTAGTCAAGCTCAACACTTCATATTATCTCTTCTTGAAATTGTTTTGAGATCCAATTACTTTCTTTTTCAAGATTGTTATTATGTGCAGGAACAGGGCGTGGCAATGGGGTCCAACGTGGCCCCAACTTACGCCAATATATTTATGCGGCGGTTTGAGGAAGATGTCGTCTATGGAAGCCACCACTTCAAGCATGCTATGGCGTGGTGGCGGTACATAGACGACATCTTCCTCATCTGGACTGGCACTATTGAACAACTACTTGATTTTCACATTTTTCTGAATGGGTTCGACAAAGCACTACAATTCACCCTAGTGCACTCCCACACTGATATGCAGTTTCTTGACACATGTGTGTTCATGTCGGGCGGTAAGCTGCAGACCACACTTTTTACAAAACCGACCGACAGGAACACACTTTTGACATATAGCAGTAACCATCCCAAAAAGATGATTAGATCTTTGCCATATTCTCAATTTTTGAGAGCAAGACGTATAGTCTCAGATCAGGATATGTTGGACACCACACTTGAGGTGTTGACTAACAAGTTTAGAAAACGAGGATATCCCTCTCAATTACTTTATGACAAAAAAGAATTGGTCAAGAAACTAAATAGGAATGACACGCTTAAAAGTAAGGTACACCAGACAAAGCCAGCTAGAATTCCATTTATCTCCATGCACTCAGAACAAAGCACAATGATAGGGAACATCATCCGACGTCACTGGGGTATACTGGGTGGATGCCACAGTAACATAAAGGAATTCCATTCCCCCCCCCTGATGTCCTACCGTAGGTCCAAAAGCCTCAAAGATCAGCTAGTCAGGGCGGATGTAGGAACCTCTAAAAAATCAAGACAGACAACATTGACAGCAACCAGCACAGGATGTTTCCCATGCTTATCTTGTGTAAACTGCAGATACATTGTGAAAGGCAGAAATTTTGTACACCCACAAACTGGGGCAGCATATCCAATACAACATTATCTAACCTGTGACTCCAGTTACATTATTTATGTTCTTATATGTCCATGTAATTTAATTTACGTAGGCGAAACCACCACCGATTTTAAATCACGACTTAACAATCATCGCCTGAGCATAAGAAAAAAACGGCTTGACTTGCCAGTAGCTAAACACTTTACGGACCTCAAACACACTGAAAAAGATCTTAGGTGTTGTATTATTGATTTTATACCCATGCCCAGAAGAGGTGGCAACAGGGCTAATCTTCTCAGTAGACGGGAACTCAGGTGGATACACACCCTCAATTCCCTCAAACCTTGTGGTCTAAATGTGGACTACAAGATTGGGGTGGGTTAGGACTGTGGTTTGCTTTCTGTACGTATGGTGTATTGTCAACCGCACCTGCCTGTATTGTGATTTTTTGTACAAGATAAAGAATATATTTTTCTTGTTTAATTTCTCGCTATAATCAATATATTTACTAATTTTTTATTTTTTCCTCTTTTTTTCTTTTCCCTGTAGTGGGTGGGCCACGGTGAATGGAGTGAGGAGATATGAGATGGCTACAATGGACGGCACATCCACATAACAATGGTTTCTGTTTACATCTATGCAATGACGGTTCTTGTTTATTAGTATACTCTGCGCCTCTAGATGCAATTGGTGCCTTGGTGGTGACAGCCCGTATCTACATAGCAGGTTTACATGAGGAGATCCCTCCCTATAGGATGGCTGTGTGTGGGCATCGATCGCAGATGCACTGCGATCCCACACTAACCTGTGGGTTCGCAGCTGCACTGGGATCATGGATGTGGGTAGCGGCTTCACGGTCGCATCCCGTATCTGGACTCACCTTGCCAACTATATAGGTTAAAAAGAGCACTTAATTGTGCCCATACCTGTGTGTGTCATAGACTGGCTGCCACCAACTTGGGTATCTGGCAATATAGGCACAATGCCCTTATCCAAGATGGTGTAAGAGACATCAGGAAGTTAATACACAGCTACGGCATCGCATCAACACCGTAACCAGGAAGTACTCTGTAGACGTCATCATGACATGCGCAGTCATGTCGCCGGCACGCCGAACCGCATGTGGTGAATCAGCCGTCCATACCCTATGTCCTCCTTCACCCCCCGTTTGCCTGACCCACACAGTAAGCACTTAGCACTTTATTGATGTATACAGCTGGCACCAATTATATGATAATGAATAATTATGAAATTTTTGATCATAACTGTACACTCTGGTGAATAACGTCTGTATGTTTTAATTGATTATTCAATCGATTATTTTTTGCACTGATTTTCTATGAAATAATCTATGGACATGATGTTTATATTGTATTTTTAAGTTAATTAACTCACTCAGTACGAATTATGTACACCTGTGTTGAACATTGATTGTATTGATTTGCACTAGTATATATGCCTGGCACTTTATCTGTACACATTGCTTGAGAAAGGCTCACACATTGAGCCGAAACGTCGCTTGTCCCATATGGGTAATTAAAGTATTTTTCATTTTTTTACTTGATGGAGTGCTGCCCTCTTTTGTTATTTTATCTATTTGGATTGGCTTTTATCCGTATCTGGGCCAGCTGCACCCACATTCTTCATTGACGGTGCTGCCACTGAATCTTTTCTCTGTATATATATATATATATATATATATGTATATATATACACAGTACAGACCAAAAGTTTGGACACACCTTCTCATTCAAAGAGTTTTCATTATTTTCATGACTATGAAAATTGTAGATTCACACTGAAGGCATCTAAACAATGAATTAACACATGTGGAATTATATACATAACAAAAAAGTGTGAAAAAACTGAAAATATGTCATATTCTAGGTTCTTCAAAGTAGCCACCTTTTGCTTTGATTACTGCTTTGCACACTCTTGGCATTCTCTTGATGAGCTTGAAATGGTTTTCACTTCACAGGTGTGCCATGTCAGGTTTAATAAGTGGGATTTCTTGCCTTTTAAATGGGGTTGGGACCATCAGTTGCATTGTGGAGAAGTCAGGTGGATACACAGCTGATAGTCCTACTGAATAGACTGTTAGAATTTGTATTATGGCAAGAAAAAAGCAGCTAAGTAAAGAAAAACGAGTGGCCATCATTACTTTAAGAAATGAAGGTCAGTCAGTCCGAAAAATTGGGAAATCTTTGAAAGTGTCCTCAAGTGCAGTCACAAAATCCATCAAGTGCTACAAAGAAACTGGCTCACATGCGGACCGCCCCAGGAAAGGAAGACCAAGAGTCACCTCTGCTGCGGAGGATAAGTTCATCCGAGTCACCAGCCTCAGAAATCGCAGGTTAACAGCAGCTCAGATTAGAGACCAGGTCAATGCCACACAGAGTTCTAGCAGCAGACACAGCTCTAGAAAAACTGTTAAGAGGAGACTGTGTGAATCAGGCCTTCATGGTAGAATATCTGCTAAGAAACCCCTGCTAAGGACAGGCAACAAGCAGAAGAGACTTGTTTGGGCTAAAGAACACAAGGAATGGACATTAGACCAGTGGAAATCTGTGCTTTGGTCTGATGAGTCCAAATTTGAGATCTTTGGTTCCAACCACCATGTCTTTGTGCGACGCAGAAAAGGTGAACGGATGGACTCTACATGCCTGGTTCCCACCATGAAGCATGGAGGAGGAGGTGTGATTGTGTGGGGGTGCTTTGCTGGTGACACTGTTGGGGATTTATTCAAAATTAAAGGCATACTGAACCAGCATGGCTGCCACAGCATCTTGCAGTGGCATGCTATTCCATCTGGTTTGCGTTTAGTTGGACCATCATTTATTTTTCAACAGGACAATGGTCCGAAACACACCTCCAGGCTGTGTAAGGGCTATTTGACCATGAAGGAGAGTGATGGGGTGCTGCGCCAAATGACCTGGCCTCCACAGTCACCGGACCTGAACCCAATCGAGATGGTTTGGGGTGAGCTGGACCGCATAGTGAAGGCAAAAGGGCGAACAAGTGCTAAGCATCTCTGGGAACTCCTTCAAGACTGTTGGAAGACCATTTCAGGTGACTACCTCTTGAAGCTCATCAAGAGAATGCCAAGAGTGTGCAAAGCAGTAATCAAAGCAAAAGGTGGCTACTTTGAAGAACCTAGAATATGACATATTTTCAGTTGTTTCACAATTTTTTGTTATGTATATAATTCCACATGTGTTAATTCATAGTTTTGATGCCTTCAGTGTGAATCTACAATTTTCATAGTCATGAAAATAAAGAAAACTCTTTGAATGAGAAGGTGTGTCTAAACTTTTGGTCTGTACTGTATATATATATATTATATACAGTATATATAGACACATATATACACATGCATTCATACAAATACATAAACACACATTTATATATCACTTGGCTTGATAATGGCTCTGTGAGAGAACTGAAATGTTGCCTGTATCAACATGTGTATCAACATGTGTTGAATAAATATAAAATTTTTCACTTTTTATCCAAGGAGTGCTGCGTTAAATTTATTTGGATTATATATATATTTATATACAGGGAGTGCAGAATTATTAGGCAAGTTGTATTTTTGAGGATTAATTTTATTATTGAACAACAACCATGTTCTCAATGAACCCAAAAAACTCATTAATATCAAAGCTGAATATTTTTGGAAGTAGTTTTTAGTTTGTTTTTAGTTTTAGCTATTTTAGGGGGATATCTGTGTGTGCAGGTGACTATTACTGTGCATAATTATTAGGCAACTTAACAAAAAACAAATATATACCCATTTCAATTATTTATTTTTACCAGTGAAACCAATATAACATCTCAACATTCACAAATATACATTTCTGACATTCAAAAACAAAACAAAAACAAATCAGTGACCAATATAGCCACCTTTCTTTGCAAGGACACTCAAAAGCCTGCCATCCATGGATTCTGTCAGTGTTTTGATCTGTTCACCATCAACATTGCGTGCAGCAGCAACCACAGCCTCCCAGACACTGTTCAGAGAGGTGTACTGTTTTCCCTCCTTGTAAATCTCACATTTGATGATGGACCACAGGTTCTCAATGGGGTTCAGATCAGGTGAACAAGGAGGCCATGTCATTAGATTTTCTTCTTTTATACCCTTTCTTGCCAGCCACGTTGTGGAGTACTTGGACGCGTGTGATGGAGCATTGTCCTGCATGAAAATCATGTTTTTCTTACCTTGCAGACTTCTTCCTGTACCACTGCTTGAAGAAGGTGTCTTCCAGAAACTGGCAGTAGGACTGGGAGTTGAGCTTGACTCCATCCTCAACCCAAAAAGGCCCCACAAGCTCATCTTTGATGATACCAGCCCAAACCAGTACTCCACCTCCACCTTGCTGGCGTCTGAGTCGGACTGGAGCTCTCTGCCCTTTACCAATCCAGCCATCTGGCCCATCAAGACTCACTCTCATTTCATCAGTCCATAAAACCTTAGAAAAATCAGTCTTGAGATATTTCTTGGCCCAGTCTTGACGTTTCAGCTTGTGTGTCTTGTTCAGTGGTGGTCGTCTTTCAGCCTTTCTTACCTTGGCCATGTCTCTGAGTATTGCACACCTTGTGCTTTTGGGCACTCCAGTGATGTTGCAGCTCTGAAATATGGCCAAACTGGTGGCAAGTGGCATCTTGGCAGCTGCACGCTTGACTTTTCTCAGTTCATGGGCAGTTATTTTGCGCCTTGGTTTTTCCACACGCTTCTTGCGACCCTGTTGACTATTTTGAATGAAACGCTTGATTGTTCGATGATCACGCTTCAGAAGCTTTGCAATTTTAAGAGTGCTGCATCCCTCTGCAAGATATCTCACTATTTTTGACTTTTCTGAGCCTGTCAAGTGCTTCTTTTGACCCATTTTGCCAAAGGAAAGGAAGTTGCCTAATAATTATGCACACCTGATATAGGGTGTTGATGTCATTAGACCACACCCCTTCTCATTACAGAGATGCACATCACCTAATATGCTTAATTGGTAGTAGGCTTTCGAGCCTATACAGCTTGGAGTAAGACAACATGCATAAAGAGGATGATGTGGTCAAAATACTCATTTGCCTAATAATTCTGCACGCAGTGTATATATATCCATCTCCACACACATGCATGCCCCGCTCATAGCATGCAGTTTTTTCTTCCTGACCTCTGCTCCAGATTGGCTCAGCGTGCCTGCTGACGTGTAATGCTGCTGCCCTGCGGTTGTATTACTCCTTCTATCTTTCTTTCTCTAAAGGCCCTGGTGAATTTTCCCTATTAACTGAGGGATAGAGAAACAATTGGGTCCCAGAGGAGGGGAGTGGGGGGGCATTTTGACAGATGAAAATCAGATAATTAATCTGTCTGATAAGATCTTAACGAAAATTGAGGTGGAGGTTCTATCAAAGGGACCAACATTTGTGCCTACTAACAAGTTTGATTCCTCTTTATAAGAAAACTCAAGTGGCACAAGTTTTATAAACATCATGACCAAGAGCAATGTGTGAGGTTAGGTATCCCACTTGAGGACCTTTAAGGGGTACTTGTACTTGAGTCTTTACTTGCTGATAATGAGAATAGTAAGGGCCAGTGTCTATTTACTGACTTGAGACTTGAAACAAGAGGGATACAGTGGGATGCAAAATCAGTTTATTCTTGACTTAATAGGATTTTTCTGGTGTTTGATGAGTAGGAAAATGAGTGGAGTAACAAAATCCTTTTCTGGGGTAGATTCATCAATGATATTCTGGTACTCTGTGATGGGACAGAGGATTCCTTTAATCTTTTTGTTGAACAGCTGAATGTGAATCCAATTGGCCTTAGGTTTACCTGGGAGGCCGATAAGTGGATAATTCCGTTTCTTGATGATATGATCTACAAGTAAAATGGCAGGTTACAAACTGAAGTCTAATTGAAACCCATGGAGACAATGGGAAAGTCACCATCAGCTTCCCTTAAGGAGAGGTATACCTAAAAGCCAATATTTGAGGTTACGAAGGAATTGTTCGAGTGATGATACCTTTAGGCAGGGGCGTTGCTAGGGTCTGAAAACATCCGGGGCACAAGCCCACTGTATCACGCCCCCAATCCATTAAGCCATGCCCCCATAGCCTGGGGGGGCTTCACAGTAGTTATTAACCCCTTTCAGCAGTCCCCCCTCCACAGTAGTTATTAACCCCTTTCAGCAGTCCCCCCTTCACAGTAGTTATTAACCCCTTTCCGCAGCCCCCCCTTCACAACAGTTATTAACCCCTTTCAGCAGTCCCCCCTTCAGTGAATGGGGGACTGCTGAAAGGGGTTAATAACTACTGTGGAGGGCCTAGCCATCTGGGCAACCCCACAGATCATCCCCTCAGTAATCCGTATCCTGCAGTAACTTAACTTTAAATCAGCGCTCATCTCATTACTATATAGACTTACACACTCAGCTCCAGTAACAGGCAGTGTGGGCGGTGCTCACTCACTGATGTCACGCGCCTGCGCCACCTAGGGGGAGGAGCAGTCGCGTGACGTCAGTGAGCGAGTGCCGCCCGCACTGCATGTTTCCGGAGCTGAGTGTGTAAGATAGTAATGAGATGAACGCTGATTTAAAGTTCAGTTACTGCAGGATACGGATTAGAATGGCTGGTGTAGAGTAGCGCTGCGCAGCACAGCGCAGGAGAGATAGAGCGGCTGGCCCTGCCAGCATAACATTCGGAGCACTGGTCAAAACATCCGGGGCTCAAGCCCCGAATGTTTTGACCTAACTATGCCCCTGCCTTTAGGAAACAGGTTAGAGATTTCAGGGATAGATTTTTACGATGTAGGTACCCGCAGGAAGTTCTAAAAGTAGCCTACATACATTCTGCTATGATTGATAGGAATAGCCTTCTTAGGCCAATGAACAACCGCACGGGTAAAAAATCCAATAAGACTTATAGGAACGTTTCATAATCAGACCCAAAGGGTTCATGAGATGCTGAGAAGATTCTGGGGGATTCTATTAATGATCCGTATTAGGATATTTTGACATCACATCCTTCAATCACTTTCAGATAACTGCTCGTTCTCACTCACAATGTTCGCTACAGTGCAGCACCCACCTACTTCACCTCCCTCATGTTTTTCTACCACATTAGCATTTTTTATTTCCGGTATTGACATCTAGCAGGGGATCTCAATACCGGAGGAAACGCCTCCATTTTGTCCCAATTTATTGTCAATGGGAACAAAACTGAACTGAATGGAATGGAATGCACCAGAATGCATTGTGTTCCATTTGGTTGCGTTCCCATACCGGACAGAAAACTGCTGCAAGTAGCATTTTTTTGTCTGGTGTGGGATGCGGAGCAAGATGGATCCGGCATGATACACAATATAAGTCAATGGTACCGGATCCGTTTTCTCTAACACAAAATAAAATTTATCCGGCACACAATGACTTACAATGGTTTTAATGCCGGATCCGTCATGGCTAAAGATAATACAACTGGATCAATTAATAACGGATTGTGCCGGTTGCATTATCTAGACGGAAGAGCTATTACTGATCCACAACAGATCCAGCAAAAACGCATATGTAAAAGTAGCCTTAAAAGAGAGTGTAGAGAGTGTATTCATAGAATCACTCTTTGCATCCCTGACAGCTGGCACTCGGGATGGATCACCATGGCACGCCACTGCTCTGAAGTATTTCAGATAAAATTGCTTTCTTGGCTGTAACTGAAAGCAGAAGATGGTTCTCTGGGACTCAGGCTTAGCCCTAAGGAGCAAGCATAGATGCTTTCGCAGCACCCAGGTCCATTTTCTTGCACCTTAAAAGGGGTTAAATCAAGGTGTTAACTCTGACTTATGCATACACTACTATTGGGTATACAAATAGAGTATATGAGAATATTTCACTAAGCAAGGCAACATTATAACAATTAAACCTTTTCCAGTGACCCTATTCAGAAGTACTGCACTTTTAATATTTCCTTTATCTTTGGGAACAGAAAAAAGTCATTGGGGTTGCTGTTGAATAGGGATGGTGTTCCAACATAGTTATTTGTTTACTAGCTAAAAACTCCCTTACAGACAGTGCCTCACTGTTTGTTGCTCTAATTCAAGCTCAGACATTCTTGTGATGGATACAGAAACCTGGACAAACATTAACCCTTTCTACCCCGGGCCAGTTTTCATCTTCCTTCCCAAGCCATTTGGGATGTGTCACTTTATGTGGTAATAACTTTGGAACGCTTTTACTTATCTAAGCCATTCTGTTTTCTCGTGACACATTGTACTTCGGTGATAAATTTGAGTTAATATATTTTTCCTTTATTTATAAAACAAATCCCAAATTTACCAAAAATCAGGAGAAATTTGCAATTTTCTAAATTTTAATTTCTCTGCTTTTGAGACAGATAACAATGCCTCATAAAATAGTTATCAGTCATCATTCCCCATATGTCTACTTTATGTTGGCATAATTTTGTGAATGTCATTTTTTTTTTTTTTTTTGGGTGTTAGAAGGCTTAGAAGTATAGAAGCAATTTTTAACATTTTCAAGAAAATTTCCAAAACCATTTTTAAGCACCAATTCAGATATAAAGTGATTTTGAGGGGCTTACATAATGGAAACCACCCATAAATGACCCAATTTTAGAAACCACACCCCTTAAAATTATTCAAAACTGATGTTACACACTTTGTTAAGCCTTTAGGTGTTTGTTCCACAAGACTTAAAGGGACTCTGTCACCACTTTCTAACCCCCACTTTTAAAACTATAGTTCTGTCCATGGAGCCCCTGTGATTACAATAGTGTTGTTATATGCGAAATCTGCTGGCTCGTTTTGATAAAAAAAACCTTTTATCTAACCTGTCAATCATGAGGATAAGGTGCCCAGGGCGTTTCTCCTGGTCTGAACATGCTGCCCGCCGCCGCCGCCGTTGGTGCCCAGCTCCTCCTCTGCCTTGAATCAGCGCCGCCTGAATGTGAAGAAATACGCCTCCGGCTCTCCCTCAGTCCCCCCTCCTTCTTTTCTAAGATCCCGCGCGTGCGGCAGTGTTCGCGTTATCGGGAGGTTGAGCAAAGTGCGCATGCGCATGCGCACTTCGCTCAATGAGGCTGAATCGAAAAGTCTGCACGGGCGCATCAGGCACAGGCCTGTGCGCCCGCGCGAAATTTTAGAAAAGGAGGGGGGACTGAGGGAGAGCCGGAGGCTTATTTCTTCACATTCAGGCGGCGCTGAAAGGATCAGAGGAGGAGCTGGGCACCAACGGCGGCGGCGGCGGGCGGCATGTTCAGACCAGGAGAAACGCCCTGGGCACCTTATCCTCATGATTGACAGGTTAGATAAAAGTTTTTTTTTATCAAAACGAGCCAGCAGATTTCGCATATAACAACACCATTGTAATCACAGGGGCTCCATGGACAGAACTATAGTTTTAAAAGTGGGGGTTAGAAAGTGGTGACAGAGTCCCTTTAAAGAAAATTGGAGGCAACATTTTTTTTTTTAATGATTTTTTATTGCAACACAGCAAGGGTTAACAGCAAAATAAATGCGGGATAAGGTGACTTTTTAATTGGAACCATTTTGGGGTACATATGAATTTTTGATCACTCAATATTACGCATTTTGTAAGGCGAGGTGACAAAAAATAACTGCTCTTTCACAGTTTTTATTTATTTATTTTTATAGCATTCAACTGACCGGGTAGGTCATGTGATATTTTTATAGGGCAGGTTATTCCGGACGTGACGATACCTAATATGCCTATTATTTTTATTTTCGTTAAGTTTTAGATAGTAAAAGCATTTTTGACAAGAAACATATATTTTTTTATTGCCATTTTCTGAGAGCCATATTTTTTTTTACTTTTTGAGCCATGGTCCTAGATAGGATCTAATTTTTTGCGGGATGATATGACTGATTGGTTCCATTTTGGGAGACATACGTGCATGGTGACAAAAAATGTCTGTTTTGGCACAGTTTTTACTTTTATTTTTTTACAGCATTCAGGTTAGATTATGTAGGGGTAGATTATGTGATATTTTTATAGAGCCGTTGTTACGGACGCGGTGATACCTAATGTGTCAATTTTTTTATTTTTGTTAAGTTTTTGAGCGATTGTCTAATGTAGGGTCTCATTTTTTGCGGGATGAGATGACGGTTTGATTGGTACCATTTTGGGGTACATCGCTTAGTATTACACTTTTTGTGACTAAAGGTGACCAAAAAATGGATGTTTTTTTATTTTCTTTTTTTTTACAGCATTCACCTGACAGGGTGGATCATGTGATATTTTCATAGAGCCGGTCATATAGATATGGTGATACCTTTTTTTACTACTTTTAAAAACATGTCATTAATATGAATCTTCAATGTAGAAAAATAATAATAATAATAAACATGGAATAAAAGGTGTGTCCAAACTTTTATTTGGTGCTATATGGGTGAAAACTGCAGGATATTTTTTTAAATATAGACAGTAATATGAAAAATTGAAAATACCATTATACCAATAGGTAATTTTCTGATGACACATTCACTTTAAGACACTGTGCTGGTCTTCAATCTTTGACACATGTTACAAATAGTGTTGAGTGAAGCAAAGCATCTGAAGTGGAATTCGGTCGATTTCCTCTCATTTCGTAGTACAGTAGCTAATATTTTTTCCTAAAATGGCAGTAACAGTTGTCTTAGAAAGAACGGAAAAAAAATCACTCACCTCATTCACTTGCTCACTCAGAGACAGTCCGCTCCTCTCTTGATTTAAAAACACCTGCCGAGGGACCTGCACTGAGCTTGATGATGTCACCACACGCTCCCAGTGTGATCCTTCAGCGGGTCTTTTTCTATCGAGAGGAGCAGAATATAAATACCAAAATATACAGAAGTATAATTTTATTTATTTATAATAAAAAATTACACAATAATTCAAATCCTACTAAAAGGATAATATTCATATACAAGGGATCATTGCAGGACATACCATAATTAAGCAATATTAATTAACATGATTATAAATATAATGTATGCTGGATATTATCTAAAAATAATAATTTGTGCAGTATACCGGTAATCCAAAAGTAAATACGGTGAACTTAAAGGAGTTGTCTCACTTCAGCAAATGGCATTTATCATGTACAGTTGTGGCCAAAAGTTTTGAGAATGACACAAATATTAGTTTTCACAAAGTTTACTGCTAAACTGGTTTTAGATCTTTGTTTCAGTTGTTTCTGTGATGTAGTGAAATATAATTACACGCACTTCATCCGTTTCAAAGGCTTTTATCGACAATTACATGACATTTATGCAAAGAGTCAGTATTTGCAGTGTTGGCCCTTCTTTTTCAGGACCTCTGCAATTCGACTGGGCATGTTCTCAATCAACTTCTGGGCCAATTCCTGACTGATAGAAACCCATTCTTTCATAATCACTTCTTGGATTTTGTCAGAATTAGTGGGTTTTTGTTTGTCCACCCGCCTCTTGAGGATTGACCACAAGTTCTCAATGGGATTAAGATCTGGGGAGTTTCCAGGCCATGGACCCAAAATGTCAACGTTTTGGTCCCTGAGCCACTTAGTTATCACTTTTAGCTTATGGCACGGTGCTCCATCGTGCTGGAAAATGCATTTTTCTTCACCAAACTGTTGTGGGATTGTTGAAAGAAGTTGCTGTTGGAGGGTGTTTTGATGGTAGCGCTCACCTTTTCTTCTCTGGACAAGCCTTTTTCCTGATGCCCCAAACAATCGGAAAGAGGCTTCATCGGAGAATATGACTTTGCCCCAGTCCTCAGCAGTCAATTCACCATATTTTCTGCAGAAGATCAATCTGTCCCTGATGTTTTTTTGGAGAGAAGTGGCTTCTTTGCTGCCCTTCTTGACACCAGGCCATTTTCCAAAAGTCTTCGCCTCATTGTGCGTGCAGATGCGCTCACACCTGCCTGCTGCCTTTCCTGAGCAAGCTCTGCACTGGTGGCACTCTGATCCCGCAGCTGAATCCTCTTTAGGAGACTATCCTGGCGCTTGCTGGACTTTCTTGGACGCCCTGAAGCCTTTTTAACAAGAATTCAACCTTTTTCCTTGAAGTTCTTGATGATCCTATAAATTGTTGATTGAGGTGCAATCTAAGGCTACTTTCACACTAGCGTTCGATCGGATCCGTTCTGAGCGGATCCGATCATAATAATGCAGACGGAGGCTCCGTTCAGAACGGATCCGTCTGCATTATTTTTAGCATATAACAGCTAAGTGTGAAAATAGCCTCGTACGGATCCGTCCAGACTTTCAATGTAAAGTCAATGGGGGACGGATCCGCCTGAAGATTGAGCCATATTGTGGCATCTTCAAACGGATCCGTCCCCATTGACTTACATTGTAAGTCTGGACGGATCCGCACGGATCCGCACGCCTCCGCACGGCCAGGCGGACACCCGAACGCTGCAAGCAGCGTTCAGCTGTCCGCCTGTCCGTGCGGAGGCGAGCGGAGCGGAGGCTGAACGCCGCCAGACTGATGCAGTCTGAGCGGATCCGCTCCATTCAGACTGCATCAGGGCTGGACGGCTGCGTTCGGGTCCGCTCGTGAGCCCCTTCAAACGGAGCTCACGAGCGGACCGACGAACGCTAGTGTGAAAGTAGCCTTAGTAGCCACAATATCGTTGCCTGTGAAGCCATTTTTATGCAACGCAATGATGGCTGCACGCATTTCATTGCAGGTCACCATGGTTAACAATGGAAGAACAATGATTTCAAGCATCACCCTCCTTTTAACAAGTCAAGTCTGCCATTTTAACACAATCAGCCTGACATAATGATCTCCGGCCTTGTGCTCGTCAACATTCTCATCTGAGTTAACAAGACGATTACTGAAATGATCTCAGCAGGTCCTTTAATGACAGCAATGAAATGCAGTGGAAAGGTTTTTTGGGGATTAAGTTATTTTAATGGCAAAGAAGGACTATGCAATTCATCTGATCACTCTTCATAACATTCTGGAGTATATGCAAATTTCTATTATAAAAACTTAAGCAGCAACTTTTCCAATTTCCAATATTTATGTAATTCTCTAAACTTTTGTCCACGACTGTATAGTTGGAATAGTCTTACCAGATCCTGAGGTGCATATACCCATTTCTGTTTGCCCAGGACTCGTCCTTTTGCTAAAGATAGAAGTGGAAGCAGCAGGGCCTGTATCACTGTGGTGAAACTTCTGGGGACATTATTGTAACTCGCCCTTACATGTACAACCTGAAATTGGTTGGGATGGGGGCTATTAGTCCCTACCTAACAGTGATACAGAGCACCCGCCCCGATAGGGGTGACCCCGTCAGAAACATGCCCCTAAAAATGTCCCTCTCTCATGACATGTTTCATCCCTTACAGGGACTCATCAGGGGATATATAGATAGAGAGTAAACTAAAATAAAGATAAAGGGAAAACAAAAAATAAACAAAATTGTCTAAATACACACCAATTGGATCTATTGGATGTTTAAACAGAGATCCACTAACTGCTTCAATTTTGAAATCAGAGATGTAATGGAGGTGTCAAATGTTTAGGCAGCTCCTTATAAAGTCTCCAGAGACAAACAGTTGTCTGTATCTGGACGGGTATAGGGAAGTGTCCCCACAAGAACCCATGTCTCACCGCCTATCAAATTACACAGGAGGGGAGCGCAATATACTGGGCTTACCTCCCTTTTAAACCATCCCGGTCTAAAATGCCCTGACTCGGCTCCTCTGCTCCTCAGCGCACGCTGGAGCACTCGTAGGGTTAAGGGGTTAAGTTTACCAATCCAACATTTATATTTAATTTTGGATTATCCATAGAGATCTAGTTAGTACAATTGCTTATACTGCACGCATTATTATTTTTAGCATACATTATAACCATGTTAATTGATGCTATTAAATTATACATATATACTGCAATGGGCCTACACACAAAAAGTTAAGGTTATTCGGCTTTCGGGAGAAATTTATGGAAAACTTAAAAAGTTCAAGCTACAGTGAAATATCATGAAAGTAGGGCATTTAAGTAGAAGCATTCAGTGGTGATTTCCTCATCTCAAACAATTTATTGAAACAAAAGCCAACAACAGTGGTGGCTATACCCCCACAATAAATGTCAGGGTCTCAATAACTTGTCATATGGCCTGGAGCATGAATTACAGCTTGACAACGACGTCTCATGCTGTTCACAAGTTGACTTATTGTCTGCATGGCACCCCACTCTTCTTGAAGGGAAGCCCTCAGGTCATTGATGTTCTGGGGTACAGAGTTACGAGCCTTTACATAGCTACTCAGCTGATCCCATAGGTTTTCAATAGGATTCAGGCCTGGAGAAAGTGCAGGCCACTCTATTTGAGGTACCCCAGTCTCCAGCTGCCGTTCCCTAATGATGCATCCTCGATGAGCTGGCGCATTGTCGTTTATGAAGATGAAATTTGGCCTGTGCTATTCATGCAGAACCACAATAATTGGATTAATGATGTTATTCAAGTAGTATAGGCTTATCACTGTACCATTCACAAAGTGTAGGGAAGTTCTGTAACACCATCACCAGTAAAGGTTTGTCTGGTGACAACAGTGGCTGATGCATAATGCTCTCCTTGACGTCTTCAACATTGTTGGCGGCCATCATTTATGCTCAGTGTGATTCGACTTTCATCAGTGAACAGCACAGAGGCCTTCTTCTCCCTCGTCCAGCATAGATGCTCCCTGACCCATGCCAGACCATGACACCTGTGCTTGCTGATATGGTCATGTACCCTTGCAGGCTGTCTAGCACGCAAACCACGCTGATGTAAATGGTTTCAAATGGTCTGACATGACACTTGGATGCCTCTCGCCACCCTTAAATGTGCCCGGAGTTGTCTGGCATTCATCATGTTCCACAAGGCATTGTTCACAAAGAAGCAGGCATCAGTGTGGGATGTGGCCAAAGGACGTCCACTTCTATGCCTTTCTGTGACTCTTCCAGTCTCTCTGTTGTGACCTGCTTATGACACTCTGTGATACTCTAAGCTCAGTGGCCACTTCCTTCTGAGAACATCCTGCTTGAAGCCTCACAATGGTGAGGTGCTGTTGATCAATTGTTAGGTGTCGTCTGTTGTGGAACACCTGTTTTTAAATTTGCTTTTGTTCAGCTCCTTGTTAGAGAACAGCAAGTTGTGCAAAAAATACTGAAACACTGAATAGTTTAAAATGTACATTGAAAAGTTTAGGGAAGGTCACATTAAGTTCACCTGTAAAGATTAGAGTGCATTTTAGGTTCATCCTGAAATTTCCCCCACAAGCCAAATATCCCTAACTTTTTGTGAGTAATGTATATGAATTGTATCTTTTTTATGGGATTTGGATTATTGTGTACTTTTTTATTATAAAAAAGTGAAATTATAATGAGAATTTATTTTTTTACATTAATAAATGTATTTATTGTGTTTTATCTATACAGCCAGAGTTATGAGATTGGGAAGACAGATGAGAGATATAAAACTGGACATGAAATGCAGGTGAGCTTCTAATAGTTCCATATCACAATATAAAAAAGAGACTGCAGGTTGAAGATAATACTTTATAAAGAGTTATCTGGTGGCTCATTTCTGATTCAATGCAATCTCTGCGATTAACTGACACCTGACGGGAGCACAATGGATCTCAGAGGGGATACACTTTCTTCTCCAGCTCCCATCACCAGTAGTCTAAAATTGATATGATCCTCGCCTCGACACATACACTTAAACATCTATTGTATTCTAGACATATTGTCTGCTCATGGTCAGATCATGATATGTTATTATCAGTATTCGATTTTACCCCAAAATAGTTTTTACCCTACTCCTGGAGATTGAATGAGCCCTTATTAACTGATCCGATGAGTTATTAGCAGGTTGCTGAGGAGCTGGGTGTTTTTTTCGCCACTAACGCCAGGGGTAAGGCGGGAACTTCTCTACCATGGGTATGGCTTTTGCTTAAAGCCTTCATAAGAGGTTAACTCATTGCTCTGGCCTCTGGGAAAAAAGGGAATGGGGTCTGGCCCAGTTAAGATTAGAGGACAAACTGTCCTGATGAGCCTATGCTCATCAGCAATGGCCTTCCTTATATTTCTATAATGCTGTTAAAAACACCAAACTACAACTTGACTCTTTGTTATCCCATAAAACAGAGCGAGCTTTGAGTTGGACCCGTGCTCTCTATTATAAATTGGTTAACAAACCAGATAAGTTACTGGCTTGCAAACTCAGAGACATACAACGTATCAACCAAGTATTTAGGATACAAACTGGAGAAGGCCAGACCACATCCAATCCTAATTGGATATATTAGGTTTTCTCACAGTTCTTTCAATCACTCTATAGGAAAAGATTTCCAATTGCCTCCGCAGTCATGCCTGATTTTTTGACTAAGGCCAGGCTCCCTACCCTTTCCTCTGAGGCCCTCTTGAGCTTGAACAGACCAGTTTCTTTTCCCGAGGTAGAGCAAACGGTTTGTGACTTTACTCAAGGCAAGGGGTCTGGCCCCGATGGCCTAACAGCTATGTACTATAAGAAGTATCTCACTATTCTCTCCTCCCATATCTGCGCCCTTTGTAACAATATTTTGCAAGACCTGGAGGTGCCAGCTGAGTGTTTGGATGCACTGATAACAGTCATACCCAAGCCCAAGAAAAAACACCTCTTGCAAGCTAACTACCGCCCCATCTCCTTATTAAATGTTGATACTAAGATCTTTACAGCTATATTAGCTCGCCGCCTAAACCAACTGCTCCCTGATCTGATTCACACTGACCAGGGTGGTTTTTATCCCGGGGCACAAGGCCCCAGATAATATACGTAAACTTCTTGATATCCCTCACTGGTCTAATACACACTGCAATCCTTTTATGCTTATCTCCTTAGACATAAAGAAGGCCTTTGACAGCCTTTTTGGGGATTATATATTTGAGGTCTTCCATACAATGGGGTTTCAGGGTTCATTTGTGAATGCACTTCATGTCATTTACTAACATCCCCAAGCATTTCTTAAATTACCCTTAACCAGCATATCTGCAATACCAATCCACAGAGGCATACATCAGGGGTGTCCCCTTTCCCTGGCACTTTTAGCTCTCGCTATGGAGCCCATAGCCAATCTCATCAGAGACAATTTAGATATATCTGGAGTTAAGATTTATTCACAGGACTTTTGACCCTGACTAATCCTTTAATATCTCTGTCTGTGGAAGTTGTTTGATGACTTCTCAAAAGCCTCCGGACTGCAAATCAATGCCTCCAAATCCGGGGCCATGTATTGTAATTCCGCGCTATCTATGATTAGCCTATTGGAATCAGATTTTGGGTTTGTCACCTGTAGGGACACCCTGTCATACTTGGGGATATTTTTAACTCCCACATTAAAAGGTATATTTCAGGCTAATTAGCCCCCCATGTTCTGCTCCATCAAAGCCGCCCTAACTAAATGGGATACACCTATGCTGTCCTGGATTGGCAGAATCCATACTGTTAAAATGATGTCCCTCCCCAGTCTGCTCTATATATTTTGGACCCTCCCGACTCCAGTCCCTGTAAAAGTTCTTCACGACCTGCATAAAGCTATCCTTAGATTTATTTGGGAGAATAGGAGACCTGGGATTCAAATGACAACTAAGTGCTTACACAAATGAATAGGAGGTCTCTCCTTGCCTAACTTTATAAAGTATTATAGGGCAGCCCGCTTGTCACAGTTTATATTGTTTAATCTTCAAGATAGGGTACTGAGCTGGGTCAAATTGGAATCTGAATTATTGGCTCCTCTAGCAGTGCTTTTTTGGTCTACTGACCCCATTCTTGATATGGTTAAATTGAGAACTCTTCTCTCCTTCTAGTCGTTACAACTTTGGAAGATTTATTCACAGGAGTATAAAGTCAACCTATTTGCTGATGCCTTGCTTTTGACCCTGACTAATCCTTTAATATCTGTGTCTGTGGAAATTGTTGGATGACTTCTCAAAAGATTTAAGTATAAGCTTCAAATCGAGACTTGCACCCCTTACCCCTTTACTACATAACCCCTCATTCCCGCCTGGAGGGAATGCCTTAGCCTTTTCATGGTGGAGGTCTCAATCCCTAACCTGCCTACATGATTTTCTAATAAGGGGCTCTTTACTTACCCCCTCGCAGCTCATTAAACAACATTCCCCCCCACCTGGGGAAATGTTTAGATTACTACAAATACTTTCATTTTGGAGGTGGTAGAATGGGGACTTTGAATGATACTGTCACCGCCAGTTCTGTGAGAAGGTCTGGCAGATGTTCTTCTCTACCTCTTGCATGACGTTCTTTGTTTTGGTTTCACTTTGTCATCTCCTTTCCTTCTCCCAGGTGTCACCTATTTAGAGTAATTGTCTCCCTTTATATTCCCTCCCATACTGCCTCACTGTGTGGTTTATACTACTTCTTAGATGAGGTGTTCACTGCTGGAGGCTGCTGCTACAGCTGTTTCCTCAGATAAGTCTTTTTCCTTTATTTGTGTTTCCTTGCTGGCTTGATTCTAAGTGACCCTGAGTCCGTCCGTATTAAGTGCAGGGAGACGGTGGTCATGTTTCCTCACTATTATAGGGTTTTCAGGTGTCACACAGTATTAGGTATGTGGGCATGCAATCATCTACCATAGAGACCCTTGCATGGGCATAGCAGTCAGGGAAAGCGCTAGGGTTTTTTTTAGGGCTCACACATATGCCCCTTAGTTTGGGATCAAGCCAGTTGGATGTTTATTTATAAGTTCCAGCTTTCTGCAACATCATCCGTGACATTATAAACCGCCATAACCGTCTTAAGCATGGATCCGGTTTCAGCCTTGATTGACCGCATGCAAGGTCTTTCGCTGGAGGTAGCAGATCTCCGTAAAACTGTGTCTCAGTTTCAGCTGACTGGTTCTGCTGGCGTTCATGGAGTTTGTTCCGAACCTAAGATCTCGCTTCCGGATACGTTCTCCGGGGGTAGTGAGAATTTTGATCGCTTTAGAGAGGCTTGCAAACTCCATTTTCGCCTACTTCCCCATTCCTCTGGTGATGAGGAGCAGAGAGAGGGTGGAGATCATAATCTCGCTGCTCAAGGATAACGCTCAGTCTTAGGCCTTTTCGATGCCATTGGGGGCACGGCTCCTCCGATCAGTGATTTAATTTTTTGTAGCCCTGGGGCAGATGTATGATGACCCGGATCGTATTGCTCTGGCTGAATCGAATCTGCGTCTTATAAGCCAGGGTAAACAGTCAGCAGAAATATATTGTTCTGAATTTCGGAGATGGGCAGCTAATACTAGAGTTGAGCGAACACCTGGATGTTTGGGTTCGAGGAGTTCGGCCGAACTTCCCGGAAATGTTCGGGTTCGGGATCCGAACCTGACCCGAACTTCGTCCCGAACCCGAACCCCATTGAAGTCAATGGGGACCCGAACTTTTCGGCACTAAAAAGGCTGTAAAACAGCCCAGGAAAGAGCTAGAGGGCTTGCAAAAGGCAGAATCATGTAGGTAAATCCCCTGTAAACAAATGTGGATAGGGAAATGAATAAAAATAAAATAAATAAAAATTAACCAATATCAATTGGAGAGAGGTCCCATAGCAGAGAATCTGGCTTCATGTCATCCACCACTGTAACAGTCCATTGTCAGATATTTAGACCCAGGCAGAGGAGAGAGGTCCCTTAAAAGAGAATCTGGCTTCATGTCAGCAGAGAATCATTCTTCATGTCATAGCAGAGAATCATGCTTCACGCCACCCACCACTGTAACAGTCCATTGTCATATATTTAGGCCCCGGTACCCAGGCAGAGGAGAGAGGTCCCATAACAGAGAATCTGGCTTCATGTCAGCAGAGAATCAGTCTGCATGTCATAGCAGAGAATCAGGCTTCACGTCACCCACCACTGTAACAGTCCATTGTCATATATTTAGGCCCCGGTACCCAGACAGAGGAGAGAGGTCCCATAACAGAGAATCTGGCTTCATGTCAGCAGAGAATCAGTCTGCATGTCATAGCAGAGAATCAGGCTTCACGTCACCCACCACTGTAACAGTCCATTGTCATATATTTAGGCCCAGGCACCCAGGCAGAGGAGAGAGGTCCCGTAACAGAGAATCTGGCTTCATGTCAGCAGAGAATCAGTCTGCAGGTCATAGCAGAGAATCATGCTTTACGTCACCCAACACTGGAACAGTCCATTGTCAGATATTTAGGCCCAGGCAGAGGAGAGAGGTCCCGTAACAGAGAATCTGGCTTCATGTCAGCAGAGAATCAGTCTGCATGTCATAGCAAAGAATCAGGCTTCACGTCACCCACCACTGTAACAGTCCATTGTCATATATTTAGGCCCCGGCACCCAGGCAGAGGAGAGAGGTCCCGTAACAGAGAATCTGGCTTCATGTCAGCAGAGAATCAGTCTGCATGTCATAGCAGAGAATCAGGCTTCACGTCAACCACCACTGTAACAGTCCATTGTCATATATTTAGGCCCCGGCACCCAGGTAGAGGAGAGAGGTCCCGTAACAGAGAATCTGGCTTCATGTCAGCAGAGAATCAGTCTGCAGGTCATAGCAGAGAATCATGCTTTACGTCACCCAACACTGGAACAGTCCATTGTCAGATATTTAGGCCCAGGCAGAGGAGAGAGGTCCCGTAACAGAGAATCTGGCTTCATGTCAGCAGAGAATCAGTCTGCATGTCATAGCAAAGAATCAGGCTTCACGTCACCCACCACTGTAACAGTCCATTGTCATATATTTAGGCCCCGGCACCCAGGCAGAGGAGAGAGGTCCCGTAACAGAGAATCTGGCTTCATGTCAGCAGAGAATCAGTCTGCATGTCATAGCAGAGAATCAGGCTTCACGTCACCCACCACTGTAACAGTCCATTGTCACATATTTAGGCCCAGGCACCCAGGCAGAGGAGAGAGGTCCCGTAACAGAGAATCTAGCTTCATGTCAGCAGAGAATCAGTCTGCATGTCATATCAGAGAATCAGGCTTCACGTCAACCACCACTGTAACAGTCCATTGTCATATATTTAGGCCCCGGCACCCAGGTAGAGGAGAGAGGTCCCGTAACAGAGAATCTGGCTTCATGTCAGCAGAGAATCAGTCTGCATGTCATAGCAGAGAATCAGGCTTCACGTCAGCCACCACTGTAACAGTCCATTGTCACATATTTAGGCCCAGGCACCCAGGCAGAGGAGAGAGGTCCCGTAACAGAGAATCTGGCTTCATGTCAGCAGAGAATCAGTCTGCATGTCATATCAGAGAATCAGGCTTCACGTCAACCACCACTGTAACAGTCCATTGTCATATATTTAGGCCCCGGCACCCAGGTAGAGGAGAGAGGTCCCGTAACAGAGAATCTGGATTCATGTCAGCAGAGAATCAGTCTGCATGTCATAGCAGAGAATCAGGCTTCACGTCACCCACTACTGTAACAGTCCATTGTCATATATTTAGGCCCAGGCACCCAGGCAGAGGAGAGAGGTCCCGTAACAGAGAATCTGGCTTCATGTCAGCAGAGAATCAGTCTTCATGTCATAGCAGAGAATAAGGCTTCACGTCACCCAACACTGGAAAAATACATTGTCAGATATTTAGGCCCCGGCACCCAGACAGAGGAGAGGTTCATTCAACTTTGGGTTGCCCCGCAATATAATGGTAAAATGAAAATAAAAATAGGATTGAATGAGGAAGTGCCCTGGAGTACAATAATATATGGTTAAGAGGAGGTAGTTAATGTCTAATCTGCACAAGGGATGGACAGGTCCTGTGGGATCCATGCCTGGTTCATTTTTATGAACGTCAGCTTGTCCACATTGGCTGTAGACAGGCGGCTGCGTTTGTCTGTAATGACGCCCCCTGCCGTGCTGAATACACGTTCAGAGAAAACGCTGGCCACCGGGCAGGCCAGCACCTCCAAGGCATAAAAGGCTAGCTCTGGCCACGTGGACAATTTAGAGACCCAGAAGTTGAATGGGGCCGAATCATCAGTCAGTACGTGGAGGGGGGTGCACACGTACTGTTCCACCATGTTAGTGAAATGTTGCCTCCTGCTAACACGTTGCGTATCAGGTGGTGGTGCAGTTAGCTGTGGCGTGTTGACAAAACTTTTCCTCATCTTTGCCATGATAACCCAGCCCTCAGAGGAGCTGGCCGTGACACAGCTGCCTTGGCGACCTCTTGCTCCTCCTCTGCCTTGGCCTTGGGCTTCCACTTGCTTCCCTATGACATTTGGAAATGCTCTCAGTTGCGCGTCTACCAATGTGCGCTTGTACTCGCGCATCTTCCTATCACGCTCCAGTGCAGGAAGTAAGGTGGGCACATTGTCTTTGTAGCGTGGATCCACCAGGGTGACAACCCAGTAGTCCACACACGTTAAAATGTGGGCAACTCTGCTGTCGTTGCGCAGGCACTGCAGCATGTAGTCGCTCATGTGTGCCAGGCTGCCCAGGGGTAAGGACAAGCTGTCCTCCGTGGGAGGCGTATCGTCATCGTCCTGCGTTTCCCCCCAGCCACGCACCAGTGATGGGCCCGAGCTGCGTTGGGTGCCACCCCGCTGTGAACATGCTTCATCCTCATCCTCCTCCACCTCCTCCTCATCCTCGTCCTCCTCGTCCTCCAGTAGTGGGCCCTGGCTGGCCACATTTGTACCTGGCCTCTGCTGTTGCAAAAAACCTCCCTCTGAGTCACTTCGAAGAGACTGGCCTGAAAGTGCTAAAAATGACCCCTCTTCCTCCTCCTCCTGGGCCACCTCCTCTTCCATCATCGCCCTAAGTGTTTTCTCAAGGAGACATAGAAGTGGTATTGTAACGCTGATAACGGCGTCATCGCCACTGGCCATGTTGGTGGAGTACTTGAAACAGCGCAACAGGGCACACAGGTCTCGCATGGAGGCCCAGTCATTGGTGGTGAAGTGCTGTTCCGCAGTGCGACTGACCCGTGCGTAATGCAGCTGAAACTCCACTATGGCCTGCTGCTGCTCGCACAGTCTGTCCAGCATGTGCAAGGTGGAGTTCCACCTGGTGGGCACGTTGCATATGAGGTGGTGAGCGGGAAGGCCAAAGTTACGCTGTAGCGCAGACAGGCGAGCAGCGGCAGGATGTGAACGCCGCACTTTATGCAGCAGCTCTGACATGTCGGGGTAGTTGTGAATGAACTTCTGCACCACCAAATTCAGCACATGCGCCAGGCAAGGGATGTGCGTCAAACCGGCTAGTCCCAGAGCTGCAACGAGATTTCGCCCATTATCGCATACCACCAGGCCGGGCTTGAGGCTCACCGGCAGCAACCACTCGTCGGTCTGTTGTTCTATACCCCGCCACAACTCCTGTGCGGTGTGGGGCCTGTCCCCCAAACATATGAGTTTCAGAATGGCCTGCTGACGTTTACCCCGGGCTGTGCTGAAGTTGGTGGTGAAGGTGTGTGGCTGACTGGATGAGCAGGTGGAAGAAGAGGAGGAGGAAGCCGAGTAGGAGGAGGAGGCAACAGGAGGCAAAGAATGTTTCCCTGCGATCCTTGGCGGCGGAAGGACGTGCGCTAAATAGCTCTCCGCCTGGAGCCCAGCCGCCACTACATTTACCCAGTGTGCAGTTAGGGAGATATAGCGTCCCTGCCCGTGCTTACTGTTCCACGTATCTGTGGTTAGGTGGACCTTGCCACAGATGGCGTTGCGCAGTGCACACTTGATTTTATCGGATACTTGGTTGTGCAGGGAAGGCAAGGCTCTCTTGGAGAAGTAGTGCCGGCTGGGAACAACATACTGTGGGACAGCAAGCGACATGAGCTGTTTGAAGATGTCTGTGTCCACCAGCCTAAATAACAGCATTTCATATGCCAGTAGTTTAGAAATGCTGGCATTCAGGGCCAGGGATCGAGGGTGGCTAGGTGGGAATTTACGCTTTCTCTCAAATGCTTTTGAGATGGAGAGCTGAATGCTGGCGTGTGACATGGTTGAGATGCTTGGTGACGGAGGTGGTGGTGGTGTTGGTGGTACAGCCTCTGTTTGCTGGGCAGCAGGTGCCAACGTTCCTCCAGAGGCGGAGGAAGAGGCCTAGGCGGCAGCAGCAGAAGAGGCCGAGGCGGCAGCAGCAGAAGAGGTAGCAGGGGGAGCCTGAGTGACTTCCTTGTTTTTAAGGTGTTTACTCCACTGCAGTTCATACTTTGCATGCAGGTGCCTGGTCATGCAGGTTGTGCTAAGGTTCAGAACGTTAATGCCTCGCTTCAGGCTCTGATGGCACAGCGTGCAAACCACTCGGGTCTTGTCGTCAGCACATTGTTTGAAGAAGTGCCATGCCAGGGAACTCCTTGAAGCTGCCTTTGGGGTGCTCGGTCCCAGATGGCGGCGGTCAGTAGCAGGCGGAGTCTCTTGGCGGCGGGTGTTCTGCTTTTGCCCACTGCTCCCTCTTTTGCTACGCTGTTGGCTCGGTCTCACCACTGCCTCTTCCTCCGAACTGTGAAAGTCAGTGGCACGACCTTCATTCCATGTGGGGTCTAGGACCTCATCGTCCCCTGCATCGTCTTCCACCCATTCTTGATCCCTGACCTCCTGTTCAGTCTACACACTGCAGAAAGACACAGCAGTTTGCACCTGTGTTTCGTCATCATCAGAGACGTGCTGAGGTGGTATTCCCATGTCCTCATCATCAGGAAACATAAGTGGTTGTGCGTCAGTGCATTCTATGTCTTCCACCGCTGGGGAAGGGCTAGGTGGAAGCCCTTGGGAAACCCTGCCAGCTGAGTCTTCAAACAGCATAAGAGACTGCTGCATAACTTGAGGCTCAGACAGTTTCCCTGGTATGCATGGGGGTGATGTGACAGACTGATGGGCTTGGTTTTCAGGCGCCATCTGTGCGCTTTCTGCAGAAGACTGGGTGGGAGATAATGTGAACGTGCTGGATCCACTGTCGGCCACCCAATTGACTAATGCCTGTACCTGCTCAGGCCTTACCATCCTTAGAACGGCATTGGGCCCCACCAAATATCGCTGTAAATTCTGGCGGCTACTGGGACCTGAGGTAGTTGGTACACTAGGACGTGTGGCTGTGGCAGAACGGCAACGTCGTCTCCCAGCACCAGAGGGTCCACTAACACCACCACGACCATGTCCGTGTCCCTTACTAGATGTTTTCCTCATTGTTACCGTTCACCACAATAAGAAAAATCTTATTTGGCCCAATGTATTGAATTCAAATTTAGGCCTTTTTTTACAGACACCTAACACTATCTGGCTATCTATTTAGGCACCGTATTACACTAATAAAGGCACAGCAGTAACGACAGATTTAGCTGAATATAAATTTGAGGCCTAGTATTTAGGCGCTGGGTGACAGGTATACGTTTACGGACAGAATTAGAAAGTTATTGAGAATAACCCTATCTGCACCGTGAATCTTATATACCCTTTTAGGGATAGATTTAAAGTAGGCCTGATACAGCAGAAACCACTAAATTAGGAAATTGCTAAATTGGGAATTGTATTTCAACCCAGAACAAAAACTGTGCTTTGACGGACACTACATAACTTGACCAGCTACAGCAATAACCACAGATTTGGATGAATATAAATTTGATGCCTATTTTTAAGGCGCCGGGTGACAGGTATACGTTTACACACAGAATTAGACTTGGAATTGCACAATAGCATGTGCGTGAAGTTATTGAGAATAACCCTATCTGCACAGTGAATCTTATATACCCTTTTAGGGATAGATTTAAAGTAGGTCTGATACAGCAAAAACCACTAAATTAGGAAATTGCTAAATTGGGAATTGTATTTCAACCCAGAACAAAAACTGTGCTTTGACGGACACTAAATAACTTGACCAGCTACAGCAATAATGACAAATTTGGATGAATATAAATTTGAGGCCTATTTTTTAGGCGCTGGGTGACAGGTATACATTTACACACAGAAATAGACTTGGAATTGCACAGTAGCATGTGTGTGAAGTTATTGAGAATAACCCTATCTACACCTTGAATCTTATATACCCTTTTAGGGATAGATTTAAAATAGATCTGATACAGCGGAAACCACTAAATTAGGAAATTGTAAAATTGGGAATTGTATTTCAACCCAGAACAAAAACTGTGCTTTGACGGACACTAAATAACTTGACCAGCCACAGCAATAACCACAGATTTAGATGAATGTAAATTTGAGGCCTAGTATTTAGGCGCTGGGTGAAAGGTATACGTTTACAGACAGAATTAGACTTGGAAATGCACAGTAGCGTGTGTGTGAAGTTATTGAGAATGACCCTATCTGCACATTGAATCTTATATACCCTTTTAATGAATAGATTTAAAGTAGCCCTAATACAGCAGAAACCACAAATTTAGGAAATTGCTAAGTTGGGAATTGTATTTCAACCCCGAACAAAAATATATCCTTTGCCAGACAGCAGACAGTATTACAATTGGCTGGCCACAGCTGAAACACCAGATTTAGGGTACTGCTATTTTGGCAATTGTATTTCACCCCTCAATAAAGTAGCAAGCTGTCATGGAACCATGAACCAGACGTACAACAAGAGATGAGTGGAAATAAGAAGGCTTTATTGAAAATAAAGCTGTAAGGCAAAAGTCCAAACGGATGGCTAAACCGAAGCAGGGTCTTGCGAAACCAGAGATCAGGAACCAGAAGGGTAGTCAGATGAAGCCAGGATGAGGAACCAACAGGGTAGTCAGACGAAGCCAGGATCAGGAATCAGCAGGGTAGTCAGACGAAGCCAGGATCAGGAACCAGAAGCAGCAGCAGTCTTAGAAGCATGTGAGCACAGGAGGACCAAGCAGGGAACTGAAGCCACAGACCTCCTATATATATGAGCTAGGCATCCAGCTCCTCCCAGTGGGAAGGAGGAGCCGCAGGGTGGGAGGCTACAAGAAACCCAGAAACCAAGATGGCCGCCAGCACATGTCAAACGAAGGAGAACAGCAAGGAGGTAAGACCATGACAGTACCTCCCCCTCAAGGGCCCCTCCTCCGCGGAGTAAGGAACGGTTTCTGAGGGAAGCGTGCATGGAAGGCTCGGAGCAAGGCAGGAGCATGGACATCTGCGGAGGGAACCCAGGAACGCTCCTCTGGACCATAACCACGCCAATGGACCAAAAACTGCACCCGGCCGCGGACCAGGCGTGAGTCCAGGATATTGCTCACCTCATACTCCTCACGATTGCCCACTTGGACCAGACGAGGCCGAGGAATCGAGGAAGTGAAACGATTACACACCAGTGGCTTCAAGAGGGAGACATGAAACACGTTGGAGATCCGCATGCCAGGAGGAAGCGCAAGGGCATAGGCTACCGGGTTTACCCTGCGAAGCACTCGGAAGGGACCAACAAAGCGAGGCGCCAGCTTGGGGGTGGGCACTCGAAGGTTGAGGTTGCAGGTGGACAACCATACGCGGTCTCCGACCTGGTAGGAAGGAGCGGGCGCTCGTCTGCGATCAGCCTGGAGTCTCTGGCGCTGCGCAGAGACCTCAAGGGACCTCTGGATCTGTACCCAAGAAGCACGTAGGACGGAAAGGTGATCCTCCACAGCCGGAATATCCTGGGGAGAGAATACCTCCGGTAACACGGCAGGTTGGAACCCATAATTGGCCATGAAGGGAGACGTCCCAGAGGAAGAGTTCACCGCCGTGTTCCTGGCAAACTCAGCCCAAGGCAGGAGGTCAACCCAATTGTCTTGGTGATCGGAGACATAGCAACGAAGGAATTGCTCCAAGGCCTGATTGGATCGTTCTGCGGCCCCATTGGACTGAGGGTGGTAGGCCGATGAGAAAGAGAGATGAATCCCCAACTGGGAGCAAAAGGCGCGCCAGAACCTGGACACAAACTGACTCCCCCGATCCGACACAATCTCCTTGGGCAAACCGTGCAACCGGAAGACCTCCCTGGCAAAAATCGAGGCCAACTCTTGTGCAGAGGGTAACTTCTTGAGAGGTACACAGTGGCACATTTTGGAAAACCGATCCACTATCATGAGAATGACCGTATGGCCTCGGGATGCAGGGAGGTCCACAATGAAATCCATCCCCAGGTGTGACCATGGACGCTCCCCGGTGGCTATGGGTTGCAAAAGGCCCAACGGAAGGTGCCGAGGGGACTTACTCTGGGCACAAACAGAGCATGCCGCTACATATGCGGCGATGTCGGAACGTAGAGAAGGCCACCAGAACAGACGTGAAACAGCCCAGGACAGCTGATTCTTTCCAGGATGCCCCGCGGCCTTGGAGTTATGGTAGGTTCGCAACAACCGAGTGCGCAACTCCTCAGGCACAAAACACCTGCCGTTGGGTCTCCCAGAGGGAGCACCAGATTGAGCCGCCAAAATCTGCTCACCCAGGGGAGAGGTCAGGCTGGTGCGAATGGCGGCCAGGATCTGATTCGGAGGTATGACCGAAGTCGGAATCGACTCCTCCCCGGACAGCTCGGAGTACTGCCGTGATAAGGCATCCGCTCTGATGTTCTTGGAACCGGGTAGGTAGGAGACCACGTAATTAAAACGTGACAAGAACAGAGCCCATCTGGCCTGACGTGGTGTCAATCTCTTGGCCTCAGAGAGGTAGGTCAGATTCTTGTGGTCCGTCAGGATGAGAACCGGAACCACCGAGCCCTCGAGCAAGTGCCTCCATTCTTTAAGGGCCTGCACGATGGCCAATAACTCCCTGTCACCAATCTGATAGTTGCACTCCGCGGAAGACAGTTTCCGGGAGTAAAACCCACAAGGAAGCAGAGGACCCTCTGGTGTTCTACGCTGAGACAGGAGGGCGCCTACTCCCGTCTCAGACGCGTCCACCTCGAGGACAAACGGCAACCCAGGGTTGGGATGCGACAGAATCGGAGCCGACACAAAGGCGGACTTTAGAGCCTCAAAAGCTCGGATGGCCTCGGGCGGCCAGACCTGGGGATTACTGCCCTTCCTGGTCAGATCCGTGAGAGGCTTGGCTAGCATGGAAAAGTCTCTGATGAACTTCCGATAATAATTGGCGAAGCCCAAAAAGCGCTGCAGGGCACGAAGACCACTGGGCTGGGGCCACTGTAAGACAGCCGAAACCTTCTCAGTATCCATGGAGAACCCCTCAGCGGAAATGATGTAACCTAAGAAGGTTACCTGGGATCGGTGAAATTCGCATTTCTCAAGCTTACCGAACAGCTTGTTCTCTCGTAACCGTTGCAACACTCGTCTGACATCCAGAATGTGGGCCTCCATGGATTCAGAATATACCAAGATGTCATCCAAATAGACCACCACACACTGCTGCAACAGGTCACGGAAAACATCGTTGATGAATTCCTGGAAGACTGCGGGCGCATTGCACAACCCAAAGGGCATAACCAAGGATTCATAATGACCGGTCCTGGTGTTAAACGCGGTCTTCCACTCATCGCCCGCCTTGATCCTTACCAGGTTATATGCCGCCCTCAGGTCGAGTTTGGTAAAGACCGTGGCCCCTTTGAGGCGATCGAACAGCTCGGAAATCAAGGGTATCGGGTAAGCGTTCTTGATCGTGATGCGATTGAGACCCCTGTAATCGATGCAAGGCCTCAACTCACCGCCCTTCTTTTTCACAAAGAAAAATCCAGCCCCTGCCGGGGACGAGGATTTGCGAATGTGTCCGCGTGAAAGCGCCTCCCTCACGTACTCCTCCATGGCCTCATTCTCCGCTACCGACAGTGGATAGACTTTGCCACGAGGAGGAACGGCACCAGATTGTAACTCTATGGCACAATCGTATGGGCGGTGCGGAGGTAGGGCAACCGCACACACCTTATCGAATACATCCCGGTACTCCTCGTATTCAGGAGGCAACAGAGAGTCCGAGGAAGTACACAGCAACTTGACAGGCCCATGGATGCAAGTAGCCCCACACTGCGGTGACCACGAGAGGATCTCGGCCGATCTCCAATCGAAAGTCGGATTATGCTTCTGGAGCCAGGGGTACCCCAAGACCACCGAGTAGTGTGGAGACGAAATAACCTGGAGACAGACCGACTCTCTGTGAACGGCACCAATGGCCATCCCCACTGGAAGGGTCTCATGAGTCACGTGTGGCGGCAGAAGGGGTCTGCCGTCTATCGCCTCAAGAGCCAGTGGGGAACCTCGAGGCTGCAGAGGAATGGAATTGGCGGCAGCGAACACACTATCAATGAACAAACCACCAGCACCAGAGTCCACCAACGCCTGGGTCGTCACCGAGCCCCCGACCCAGGAGAGGACAACAGTAATCAGTGGTTTGTCAACACGGGAAACCGGGGACGAGGAGACTCCACCCAAGGTCTGCCCCCGACAGGATCTCAGGTGCGAGCGTTTCCCGGACGGTTCGGGCATGCCAACCGAAAATGCCCACCGAGACCACAGTACATGCATCGGCCCTCGCGTCTCCGGAGTACCCTCTCCCCCTCGGACAGGCGAGCAAACCCCAGCTGCATGGGTTCACCCCCAGACAAGTCATCCCCAGGAGGCGTGGGAGGAGAGGGAGGCACGGGTGGGACAGCAAACGTAGGCGCCAATCTGTTAGAAGGCCTCCGCAGGCTCTCCTGAAAGGAAGGTCTCTCCCTGAGTCTGGTGTCAATCAAAATCAGGAAAGAAATAAGAGACTCGAGCTCCACTGGTAGGTCCTTAGCTGCAACCTCATCCTTCAAGGCATCCGAGAGACCATGAGAGAAAGCAGCGACCAGAGCCTCATTATTCCAGCCCACCTCTGCTGCCAGGGTACGAAACTCAATGGCGTATTCAGCTACGGATCGTGAACCCTGTCTGATGGACATAAGGAGCTTCGCAGCAGAGGCAGCACGAGCCGGCACATCGAATACCTTCCGAAGAGAAGCAACAAAACCGGAAAACTCGGCAACCACCGGATTGTTGTTCTCCCATAAAGGGCTGGCCCAGGCCAAGGCCTTGTCCGAGAGCAGCGAGATCAAGAAGCCCACCTTTGATCTCTCAGTAGGAAAGGCATGTGGCAGCAACTCGAAGTAAATGCCCACCTGGTTAAGGAAACCTCGGCACTGAGTTGGCTCTCCCCCAAAGCGCTGTGGAAGGGGGGCAGAACCGGTCATACCCCGAAACACCGCAGGCGCAGCAACAGGTGTCGGGGTAGACTCTGGCGCAACAACCGGAGCGGCAGTAGGAGCGGGCCCAGGAGCGACAACCGACCCATCGGCAACGGAAGCTAAATGAGCCGTGCGTTCAAGCAGGGTTTGCAACGTCACAGCGAACCGACCCAACAGGTGATCCTGCTGATCAAGTCTGGCAACCAGCGTAGGTAGCGAGGATGGCCCTGTACCGTCAGAATTCATGGCTTGGTCCTAATGTCATGGAACCATGAACCAGACGTACAACAAGAGATGAGTGGAAATAAGAAGGCTTTATTGAAAATAAAGCTGTAAGGCAAAAGTCCAAACGGATGGCTAAACCGAAGCAGGGTCTTGCGAAACCAGAGATCAGGAACCAGAAGGGTAGTCAGATGAAGCCAGGATGAGGAACCAACAGGGTAGTCAGACGAAGCCAGGATCAGGAATCAGCAGGGTAGTCAGACGAAGCCAGGATCAGGAACCAGAAGCAGCAGCAGTCTTAGAAGCATGTGAGCACAGGAGGACCAAGCAGGGAACTGAAGCCACAGACCTCCTATATATATGAGCTAGGCATCCAGCTCCTCCCAGTGGGAAGGAGGAGCCGCAGGGTGGGAGGCTACAAGAAACCCAGAAACCAAGATGGCCGCCAGCACATGTCAAATAAAGGAGAACAGCAAGGAGGTAAGACCATGACACAAGCACAGCCAAGCCCCTGATGTAGGATATAGCCAAAAAATAACCACACTATTGAGGGTTAAATGCACTTGGTGACAGCTTGACCCTGATGTAGGATATAGCCAAAGAACTACCACACTATTGATGGTTGAATGCACTTGGTGACAGGCTCAGCTTGCCCGTGATGTAGTATATGGCCAAAAAATAACCACACTATTGATGGTTAAATGCACTTGGTGTGACAGCTTGACCCTGATGTAGGCTATAGCCAAAAAACAACCACACTATTGAGAGTTAAATGCATTTGGTGACAGGCTCAGCTTGTCCCTGATGTAGTATATGGCCAAAAAATAACCACACTATTGATGGTTAAATGCACTTGGTGTGACAGCTTGAACCTGATGTAGGATATAGCCAAAAAATAACCACACTATTGATGGTTAAATGCACTTGGTGTGACAGCTTGACCCTGATGTGGGATATAGCCAAAAAAAAACCACACTATTGAGGGTTAAATGCACTTGGTGACAGCTTGACCCTGATGTAGGATATAGCCAAAGAACTACCACACTATTGATGGTTAAATGCACTTGGTGACAGGCTCAGCTTGCCCCTGATGTAGTATATGGCCAAAAAATAACCACACTATTGATGGTTAAATGCACTTGGTGTGACAGCTTGACCCTGATGTAGGATATAGCCAAAAAACAACCACACTATTGAGGGTTAAATGCACTTGGTGACAGGCTCAGCTTGCCCCTGATGTAGTATATGGCCAAAAAATAACCACACTATTGATGGTTAAATGCACTTTGTGTGACAGCTTGACCCTGATATAGGATATAGCCAAAAACTAACCACACTATTGAGGGTTAAATGCACTTGGTGACAGGCTCAGCTTGCCCCTGATGTAGTATATGGCCAAAAAATAACCACACTATTGATGGTTAAATGCACTTGGTGTGACAGCTTGACCCTGATGTAGCATATAGCCAAAAAATAACCACACTATTGATGGTTAAATGTACTTTGTGGCAGCTTGTGCTGGCGCACCACAAGATACAAAATGGCCGTCGATCACCCCAGAAAAAAGTGAATGAAAAACGCTCTGGGGAGCCTAAAAACAGTGAGCAATTGAATAGCAGCAGTTCAATGATCCACAGCTGCAGATCGATCACTGAATGAAGTATTTTGGAGGAGTTAATCACTGCCTAATCTCGCCCTAACTTCGCAGCTGCAACCTCTCCCTACACTGATCAGAGCAGAGTGACGTGCGGCGCTACGTGACTCCAGCTTAAATAGAGGCTGGGTCACATGCTGCACTGGCCAATCACAGCCATGCCAATAGTAGGACGTGACGGCCTCTTGGGGCAAGTAGTATGACGCTTGTTGATTGGCTGCTTTGCAGCCTTTCAAAAAGCGCCAAGAAAGCGATGAACACCGAACCCGAACCCGGACTTTTACAAAAATGTTCGGGTACGGGTCCGTGTCACTGACACCCCAAAATTCGGTACGAACCCGAACTATACAGTTCGGGTTCGCTCATCCCTAGCTGATACTGGTTGGAATGATGCTGCACTCCGAAGTAAATTTTGCCATGGTCTTTCGGAAAGATTGAAAGATGCCTTTGCTTTTCATGATAGACCAGCCTCATTAGAGTCTGCCATGTCTCTAGCTGTTTGTATATACAGGTGTCTTAGAGAGAGAGAGAGAGGAGACTACTCCTTCCTGTCATATTCAGTCCAAGGACAGTGGGGCTGTCTCATTCAGTGCGCAGGGGTCTCAGTCTCTCTCAATATCCTCTGAGGAGGAGGCCATGCAGCTGGGTTTGCTTGCCTCTGATAGTAGAGGATTCAGCTCTTAGAGGAGTGTTTGTTTCTGTTGTGGGGGTATAAATCATTTGGCTAATGTTTGCCCCTCTAGGAGATTCATGGAGTTTTCTGAGGGTAATAAAAGAAAAACTAAAAGAAAAAACCCTCTAAAAACTTTCCATTTGCTACTATTGGCAAGGTTGATGCGGAAATTAAAGGTTTACTGTTTACTTGTAGTTCCCGTTTTCTCCTACCTGCCAGGGTGGCACTAGACAGCAAGAACATTGTGAGATTTTTGTAGATAGTGGTGCAGCTGTCAAACTCATTGATAATCAATTTGCAATAACGCATGGTTTCCAGGTATGCACTTTGGAAAAAGATATACCTGTTTTTGCTATCGATTCCACTCCACTTTCTCAAAGATCGTTAAAAGGCCTAGTTCACAATATCCGTTTGACTCTGGGTGACGCTCATATTGAGGATATGTCGTGTTTCGTCCTAAGTGGATTACCTACTCCTCTAGTGTTGGGTCTACCCTGGCTCACTAAACATAAACCCACCACTGATTGGCAAGCAAGGCAAATAAATGGTTGGAGTGAGTTTTGCAGAGAGAATTGCCTCACAGCGTCTCTTTCAGAGGTTTCTACCAAGACTGTACCATCTTTTCTTTCTGAATTTTCGGATGTGTTTTCCGAAAGTGGTGTCCAGGAGTTGCCCCCTCACCGGGAGTACGACTGCCCTATTAATCTCATCCCAGGCGCCAAGTTGCCAAAATCACGTTTATACAATCTCTCCCAACCTGAAAGAGTCTCTATGCGTACTTATTTCTCTGAGAGCCTCAGAAAGGGACACATCCGACCCTCGAAGTCACCTGTTGCCAGCTTTGTGCAACATCATCCATGACAGATACAACCTATTTCACACTTGAGCTTTTTGTACTCTATTCCTTTCATAGACAAGGCCTGATCTCTTGTGTCTATAATTGGCTTAACACCCACCTTGATGAGAGTAAATTACCATTCATGCTTCGATGGTAGGAGGATATCCACCAGCAACTGCCTGTCTCAAATTGGCACTCCTGTTGTGAAATCATAAGTCGGGGACGTTGGCAAGTAAGCATAGTCGAAACTGTGATTAAGGTGCTCCATAGAATCTATTTTGTCCCTGAGCGCCTTCATCACAAATACCCATCGGTGTCCCCTCTATGTTTTAGGGGATGCGCAGCTATGGGCTCTATGTATCACATATGGTGGGTCTGCCTGGTGGGGAGTGCCTTTTGGTCATCTATTTGCTCGATCCTCACTGAGGTATTGGGCATCACTTTTCACAAGCTTCCCACTGTTTGTCTTTTGAGTGCCAGACCTGTAGGGATGAGATTTGCAAACCTTTCAAACTTGCTCGGTTTTTCTTTCTTGCTGCCCACATACATGTGGCAGCTAATTGGAGAACCCCAGACCTCTCCATAGCTGCTGTTAAGACAATGATGGACAGAATGGTCATTTTCAAAAAAATGGCTGCCATCGGGGATGATAGAGTAGAATTTGTCATGAGACTATGGCAGCCGTGGACACCCTCCTCTCATTCTTGTCATTCTCCTCGACTCCTGTCTTTATAGGGGTCGAGGTCTCCTAGGATGATCTAATGACATAAGATACCTTTGTCCAGCAAGCCCTGGTTCCCTATACCCCACCTCTTGTAATGATCCTTAACTTAAGCTGCTGTAGATCACTGGTTACATATGGTTCCTTTTATTGTCTTCTTTGTGAATTTTTTTTATTTTGCTTTCCTTTTTCCTATTGTGATATGATATGTACAGCTGCTCTGGCTGTCATAAGCATAACCTCCTGTGCAAAAAAGCAGAGTTAGGGCTCAAGTTTTGGTCCGCATCTGCTCTGCTTTCTTTACAGATCAGATGTGGACCCATTCATCTTAATGTGCTGTCCACATCCGCATGTCTGTTCCAAGGCCCTGCAAAAAATTGAACATGTCCTATTCTTATCCGTTTGGTGGAGAAGGATAGGACATTTGTGAAGGAGTAAAAATAAATAAAAATGGTAACCCTTAACAAAAACATTATGTTTTGCTAAGGAGTTGGGAGACATGGAATAAAAAAGGAAGTATATACAGGTATGTTTGGAATGCATTTGCAATCTTCTGTGGTGCAATGCTGTTAGTTATATTGGTAAAAATGCCGTGACACACTCCCTTTAAGGGCTTTTTCACGCAAGAGTGTCCCTTGCGTGAGATAGGCATCGTGCATTTTGGGCTTAGGAAGCGCACAGCATTATCATGATTGATAATGATGTGTGCCTCTGCATGACCTATCTGTAAGGGAATCATATTGACAGCTTTATGTCAGTATGATTGTCTTACAGAAAGGTCATGCAGAGGCACACAGCATTATCAATCATGATAATGCTGTTTGCTTCCTAAGTCCAAAATGCACAATCCCTCTCTCACACGGAGCGTGATTCCTGCAAGGGACATGCTAGTGTAAAGAACCCTAATAGTGCGATACAATATCCACATAAATAGCACAAAAAATAAACCCAGAAAAAAACATGCACTGCACAGATAAATAGCTTAATTGCTTTGGGCAATTTAGATAAACGGTACTGAACATTAATAAACATAATGGCCCTTAAAAATAGAAAAATAAGACTCACAATAAGCCTCCATGGCTGCAACACTAGAATATAACTTCAGAATAGAGTAAGGGGTAAATGGTGTTCAGGTAAAATGTTCCTGTTACGCTAATGATTAGAGGTCTTAGTTTTAAAGTGATCAGATTAAATTGTTGGAGAACCTAGAAGGGACTGATATACTGTGGTGGAAATGTATTGCCTTTTAGCAGATGTTTTTAGATGAGAGCTAAACCTTGTTTCCAGAAGAAATCTCAGGGGTAAGGACATCTATACTTGTCAGAATTATTCTCGGTCTTAATAGCAGCAGAAGTTAAGTTCTTTTGGGCTCAGCCCAGATGTTTTGGATGTCCAGTACCTGGAAGACAGAGAGGAAGCCAAATCTGGCTTACATCCATAAACTGGCAATAAAGAAAATTTACCAGAAGATGGTAGGACGAGTGTTTCAGGCAAACTCTACCAATTGTTTTAATGGGCATTGGAATGGAATCAAAATAATTATTCCAGAGATTTCTTGATCCTTTCAGTCTGACCATTGCTTTGTGGATGGAATGGCATACATAGGAGAAGTTCAAAGAAATCTTCAGAGCATAGAACTCTCCAGAATTAGAAGGCAAATCATTCAAGTCTGAAACCTTATGGGTTGGCAGACTATGGAAATGAAAAATCTCCTTAAAGAGTCACTATCTTTTCACACAATTTAATTTAATAAAGAATGGTGTTGTAAGAAATGCAGACTTTTATAAATTTTTAGGAAAGTAATATAAGACATATATTATATTGGTACCCTGGATGTATATAATGTTTTCAACAACTTTCTGTTAGTTTCCTCTCAAAGCCAGTATGAGCAGGTACTGTCTATCTGGACAAAATAAATATTAACATATCAAAGGCAGCAAATAGTTATCAACTGCCTAAGGAATGTGTGATACCTGTAGTTGTCCTGTAGGTGGTACAGTGGCTGGTGGGGAAGGAAAATGCTGGATATTCCAGCTACTTCTTTCAATCTTAGCCAGAGTTAATCAGAAAGTGATAGAAAATCATAGGGAGAAACCAATCAGCTGTGTCAAGGCCATGTTCTAGAAGATTCTAGAACTAGCTGTTAATCATATAAAAGACCAGAGTGTGAGACGCAGAGGAGGACGAGGACTGGACAGCAAGGAAAGACAGGGACTGGACAGCAAGGAAGGAAGAGAGAGAAAAGAAAATAAGTAAGCACAGACAGAGGAGGCGGACATAGAAACTGAAAGGGGCAGAAGAAGGACTGATTGAGAGACCTAGACAGACCCATGTATGGTAATTACTGCAGAGTAAAAGTGATTTAGTTGTTTAGTTACCAAATGGTTTTGGGGGTATCTTTATATTGTAATTTTGTAGTTTAAGCAATTGTAACTATTATTGTGTACAAGTCTCTCTGTATGTAATATATATTTATTTTTGTTCCTTTATACTATATACTCATCGATAATTGTAATTACAACATTTTCTCACTGTGCAATATAAGTATTTTATAATTTCACTCTCATTTATTACACCCAACTTAAAGATTCAGACCCAGTAATAGGGTACAATATGTATAATATATATTTAGATATATAAAAAATTTCTTACAGTGTAACTAGCAAATTTTAGTTTTTTTATACTTTTTTATTTTTCAATTCACATAGCTGTGTTATGGAATATAATGGACACTTGCTTGTCACTTAAAAAATGGTGTCTGTCCGAGAGACAACCCCCAGTATGCATTCTATGATTGAAACTATTTGCAGCAAAAACTTGAAACTGTCAGGAAATCCTCTTAGTCTATTATACATGTGCCTTAAACTTATTTCCTGTTTACATTCCTTTTTGCTAAAAGACCAATCATGTGAGCCCACTCCTCCCACTTATATGGAGGGTATATAATGTGAAGCCCCCACCTAATAAACTAGAGTTATGCTTTGATATTATCTAGAGTTTCAGTGTTATTTCTCTCACTGTGCATGCGCGTATCTATCTATCTCATTTGGAGCATTGTATCCTGTACCCCTGGAGATCAGACATAGGAGGGGCTCAATAACGGACACCGGGATCGCTACCCGTGATATGAGGTAAGAAAACAGAGTAATTTTGCCTATACTGTGTCCCCTGGTGTAGCCTCTTGTCATCTGTCTGAGGAAGGGGTGCGGCAGCAGTTGGGGCGCCTTTGAGGGCACGCAAGTAAGAACCCCACAGTAACTGTTGAGATTTTGATACACTGTGTTTTATGTGTTGTGGCGTCTGACGTCGTTATGACCTTGAGCACCTGTGTATAAACTACTGAGTTACAAGGAAGCCTACCTCATTAGCCTACATCGCAGTGCAGCCAGAGGTGTCTGTCCGGATAGTAGAAGGGGAGGAGGCAGTTAGAACCGGTCCACAAGGTGTACTACGTGTCTGACTCAACGACGAACTCAGGTAGTTCAGGAACACAGGGAGCAAGCACAGGTTACGGACTAGACGGCTCCAGGAGATATTACATTATGAGAAATGTTGAAAGTGTCCCGAGGGGATGCTGCTCACTGGAGCAGTACGTGGCGGACAAGAGAAGGAAACTCTTTGTAAAGTGTTTATCCAGGTTGGAGAAACATTATGAGATGTGTAAAGGTGACACTCTTTGTGTTGATACATGGAGAGCATTGCTAAATGAAAAAAAAGGCAAGCTTGCTGATGAAAAGATAGTAAATGCAGTGGAGGTGTGGCTTGACTGCAGCAAAAAATTTGAACGGACAGGGGGAGAACAGAAATATAATGAAAAGACAAGAAGATATTACTGTATGCCTGGGCAGCAGCCACCTTATAATTATGGTGTCATCAAGAAGAAGGGGGGGGAGGACCTGTGCCGTATCTGGGCAACAGAATCCTCCCTCCAGTGTTGCGTGCCTCGTATGTGGTTCTTCACGCCCACATAGCCACATTCCTGTAGCTCCCCGGCACCTCCTACCCACAGCTCTTCATGAGACACTGTCATATTCCAGCTGACACCCATGACTGGACTGTTAACCCCCAGTAACCCTGATCCCTCCATCCTGCCTGTAAGCCCACAAGTTCAAGCACTCTATCACTCTATCCCATGATAAATCCTGATGGCACATTCAGCAGGTTGTTCAAGTGATGGTCGGAAAGAAGGATGAGTAGGATGGTGGGGATGAGAACCCAGCAGAACCACCCCCCGTGCATACAACTTTCCCCTCTCCTGCAGATATCAGCACTCCAAAACGGCGGTCAGACTTGACTGAGGAGGAGCGGCAGATACAATATGAGTTACATGACATAAAAGAACAGGTGAAGAATGTGCCAGGAGAACAGTCTGAATTTATGAGATATGCAAATTAGACCATTTTATCCAAAGCAATATCCAGGGGGCCACCTAGATATGTGTCATTCACACCAAATCAGCTGTATTCAATTGTCAGTCAGTTGCCAACCCCGAGACCCACCCCATGCTGTTTTACCGTAAATTTGATCAAATATGCAAGATATATGGGTGTACATGGTCAGATCTACAAAGTATAGTACAGTGAGAGACAGGGGGCCATAGCTTGAAGGGAGGAGTGACTTCATGACATTGTTATGTATGATAAGCGACAACACTGTCTGCAAGGCCAAAGAGATAATTAAAAGAAATTTTCGCATTCACACATGCAGGAAAGCAATACACTTGGACTGTGATGCCTCAGGGAGCACAGAATAGCCCGTCATGGTTTAGCAAAGCCATGTCCTCTGTGCTCCAACCATGGCAGGCAGACAACCCGGAGGTCGAACTCCTACAATACGTAGTTCTTACCCAAACTTATGGTGGACGCAACAGACCGCTGGGCTACTACTCTAAGCGCCTTGACCCTGTAGCCAGAGCTGCCCCTTCCTGTGTCAGAGCTGTCCATGCTGCCAGCTCTCTCTGGACGTCACATCTGATGTTGTGCTTGGACACACCCTCCCTATTTTGGCTCCGCATAACATCTCTGCCATCCTCCAGCAGACACAACCCAAACACCTCACTGCACAACGCAATCTCCGGCTGCAGTGTAGTCTCCTCCTGCCAGATAATGTCACCATTCAGAAATTTCACATCCTTAACCCTGCTGCACTCCTTCCTTTTCCAATGGGGAGTATACTAGAGATTCAGGAGATGCTTCAGAAGTTTTTTTTTTATCTCCATGCTGAATAAGATCTTCAGGAAGAAGAACTATGGACTCAACTGACTCTCTTTACCAGGAACAGGATCATGACTGCATCACAATGATGGAATCTGAAGTAGGGACACCACCATCGGTCCAAGACACTCCTCTGACAAATCCTCATTGGATTCTCTTTGTGGACGGCTCAAGGTACGCCGATAAAAAAGGGAAATTCCATACAGGCATGGCAGTCACTAGTGAGCATGAAGTGCTGTGTGCAAGACAATTGCGTCCAGACCAGTCAGCACAGGAGGCTGAACTCATTACCCTCACTGAAGCCTGCCTCATGGCAAAAGATTCCACCGCTAATATCTACACGGATTCCAGATATGCCTTTGGAGTGGTTTATGACTTAAGACTAATATGGAAGGTACGGGATTACATCACAGCCGCAGGAACCCCAATCACAAATGCCTCAGCAGTATCGGCCCTAATGGCAGCAGTACTCTAGTGGCAGTGATCAAGGTAAAGGCCCATACACGAACTGACACTCCTGAGGCCAGAGGAAATGCCCTAGCTGATCAAACAGCAAACAGAGAAGCAATGGAAGAGGAAGGAATCCAGACAGAACAGATCCTGACAGTACAAGAAGATATGGAGCAAAAGGAAGTCACATGGGACCTACTGAAACAAATGCAGAAACAGGCCACTCACAGGGAAAAGGAAACCTGGTTGAAAGAGTCAGCCCTCGAAGAAGAATCCGGACTCTGGACATAGGAAAAGAGAGTATGCCTACCCAGAACTCTCTATCCTCTAGTAGATGCAATAGCTCATGGACCCACCCACCAATCCAAAACCATCATGAAAGAGCTAATTGATAAAATTTGGGGGCCTCCAGGGATCACCCCTGTCCTGGTGAGACATACTCAAGCGTGCCTCATCTGCGCAGAGTGTAATCCAGGTAGAACCAAGCCCACACCCCGGAAATGTCTCCCAAAGGCCTTATATCCCTTTCAGAGGATACAAACCAACCACATCCAGATGCCAATGTGCCAAGGGTTTCAATATGTGCTGGTAGTGATAGACTTGTTCTCTGGGTGACCAGAAGCCTACCCCGTCCGAAATCAGACAGCTACTACTACTGCAAAAAAACTGATGCAGGAGCGTCTCTGTAGGTTCGGAGTACCTGAGGTCATTGAGAGTGATCAGGGCCCAGCATTCACTCCAGTGCCATAATGCCCCTTCACATACTAGAAGATGACCCCACAGTTAGGGGGGGTATACTCAAAAAATCTTTTTAGGGAGGTCAAAAAGGGAGGCCTCCCCACAGGGGAGCTTTGACCCACGTGTATATAGATGCAATAGGAGTCCCAAGAGGGGTCCCCAACGGGTTTAAGGCCGGAGATAAGGTGGCAGCTGGATTTGAATCCCTACTCCCAATGGTGACAATCAACAAGAACGTCGACTGGATAAACTACATATATTATAATCAACAAAGATTTGTAAACTACACCTGTGATGCTCTAAAAGGAATTGCAGAAAGGTTAGAGGCTACTTCTGCTGTGGCCTTTCAGAACAGGATGGCCCTAGATATGATCCTAGCTGAGACTGGGGGAGTTTGTAAAATGATTAGGGAAACTTGCTGCACCTACATCCCAGATAACACTGGCCCCAAATGGAAGGGTAACTGAAGCAATAAACAAGCTTACTAACCTCTCAGAGGAATTAAAACGCAACTCAGGGATAACAGACCCATGGGATGAGTACTTTGGATGGTTCAAAAATTGGAAATCCTTCCTCACTCAGATAGGTATGGTGATAGTCTTGATGCTAGTATTAATGTCAGTAGTGTTATGTTGCATTGTACCCTGTGTCCGAAAAATATGTGAAAAAATTGTGACCTCAACTACTGAACAGCCCATCATGCTGCTATATGGTGAAGAAGAAATGGAAACCAAAGAATTCAACACAAGCTCCTCCACCAATTACGACGTCGTACCGAGATAGGGAAAGATGAATCCCAGGGTACTATCATAAGTCTGATTAACCAGGAGTCTACCCAAAAGGGGTAGGTTGTCGCCAATGTGGGTGAAGAGGATTGCGAATGGAATTCCCAGGGGCTCACTAGGCAGGGAAAGTTCTACAATCAAGATCCAAGGGGGGACTGTTATGAAATATAATGGACACTTGCTTGTCACTTACAAAATGGTGTCTGTCCGAGAGACAACCCCCAGTATGCATTCTATGATTGAAACTATTTGCAGCAAAGACTTAAATTGTCAGGAATTCATACGTATGCCTTAAACTTATTTCCTGTTTACATTCCTTCTTGCTAAAAGACCAATCATGTGAGCCCATTCCTCCCACTTATATGGAGGGTATATAATGTGAAGCCCCCACCTAATAAACTAGAGTTATGCTTTGACCTTATCTATAGTGTCAGTGTTATTTCTCTCGCCGTGCATGCATGTATCTATCTATCTAATTTGGAGCATTGTATCAACCTAGCTAACCATTGATCAGAACCAGAACAGCTGTATAAGAACTTGTTTTATTGTGGGACAAGTTGCACTTTCAAATGGTACCATTTACGGTTGAATACAATGTAGTGGGAAGCGGAGGGAAAAATTTCAAATGGGGGTGAATTATAAAAACCCCCCACAGTTTTATGGGTTTTGTTTTTACAGCGTTTCCTATGCAGCAAAACTGATCTGTTACTTTCATTCTATGGGTCAGCACGATTACTATGATACCACACACAGTGCTGTAGTGCAGTTTCTGTGCTGTAAAGAAAAATTAGACAAACATAAATCATTTCAGAACGTTTTTCACCTTTAATGTGACCTATAAACTGTACCTCTCAATTGAAAAACAAACTTAAAACTTTTAGGTGGAGGGAAGAAAACAAAAAAATAAATAAAATAATGTGGTTGCATAAGTGGGGATGTAGCTGTGTTCAGAATTAAGCAATCACATTCAAAATCATGTTAAATAGAAGTCAGCATACACCTGCCATCATTTAAAGTGCCTCTGATTAACCCCAGATAAAGTTCAGCCTCTCTAGTTGGTCTTTCCTGAAATTTTTTTAGTCGCATCCCACAGCAAAAGCCATGGTCCACAGAGAGCTTCCAAAGTATCAGAGGGGTCTCATTGTTAAAAGGTATCAGTCAGGAGAAGGGTACAAAAGAATTCCCAAGGCATTAGATATACCATGGAACACAGTGAAGACAGTCATCATCAAGTGGAGAAAATATGGCACAACAGTGACATTACCAAGAACTGGACGTCCCTCCAAAATTGATGAAAAGACTAGAAAAGAAAAAAAAAATGGTCTGTGAGGCTGCCAAGAGGCCTAAAGCAACATTAAAGGAGCTGCAGGAATATCTGGCAAGTACTGTCTGTGTGGTACATGTGACAACAATCTGCCATATTCTTCATATGTCTGCGCTATGGGGTAGAGTTGAAGACAAAAGCCTTTTCTTGCAAAGAAAAACATCCAAGCCAGGCTACATTTTGCAAAAACACATCTGAAGTCTCCCAAAAGCATGTGGGAAAAGGTGTTATGGTCTGATGAAACCAAGGTTGAACTTTTTGGCCATAATTCAAAAGATATGTTTGGCCCCAAAACTACACTGCACTAGTGATGAGCGGCAGGGGTCATATTCGAATTCGCGATATTTTGTGAATATTTCGTAGAATATTCGTTGAATATTCGCAAATTTGAATATTCGTTATATTCTATGATAATTTTTACTCGAAAAATCGGCAAGGTAATAATCGTGTAATATGCACATTTTCGTAATGCGAATTTTCAAATTTTGCATTTTTATTGCGAATTTTTCAACTTTTAGACAAATAATTTAGCTAATATAGCACTATATTAGCTAAATTGCTCTATATTCGTTTTTTTTTCGAATATTCGCTATATTGCTATAACTTAGTTTTTTCGAATATTCGTAATATTCTAAAACAAGAATATATAGCAATATAGCAAATATTTGAAAAAGCAAATATAGAGCAATTTAGCTAATATAGTGCTATAATCTTCTTTGTCTAATAGTTGTAATTTTTTTCTCATCTGAAGTTCAGATTGGAAAAAAATTACAACTATAAAAGAAAAGATTATAGCACTATATTAGCTAAATTTTTCTATATTTGTTTTTTTTTCCTGAATATTCGCTGTATTGCTATAACTTCGTTTTATTCAAGAATATATAGCAAAATTTGCAAACAACCCTACTCCTAAAGTCAAGTATATTGCAGCCTACTTATTGGCCCATAAGCTAGAAGCAGGGAGGGATCATGTGTACTGATAAAAAAAAAAAAAAATAAAGAAAAAAAAATTGAATATTCGAAATTACGAATATATATCACTATATTCTAAATATTCACGATAAAAAATCGAAATTCGAATATTCGTGATCAACACTACACTGCACATCAGCCAAAGAACACCATACCCACAGTGAAGCATGGTGGTGGCAACATCATGCTTTGGGGCTGTTTTTCTTCAGCTGGAACTGGGGCCTTAGTTAAGCTAGAGGGAATTGTGAACAGTTCCAAATACCAGTCAAAATCGGCACAAAACCTTTAGGCTTCTGCTAGAAAGCTGATAATAAGAGGAACTTCATCTTTCAGCATGACAATGACCCAAAGCATACATCCAAATCAACAAAGGAATTGCTTCACCAAAAGAAGATTCAAGTTTTGGAATAGCCCAGCCAGAGCCCAGACCTGAATCCGATTGAAAATCTGTGGGGTGATCTGAAGAGGGCTGTGCACAGGAGATGCCCTCGCAATCTGACAGATTTGGAGTGTTTTTGCAAAGAAGAGTGGGCAAATCTTGCCAAGTCAAAAGACTGAGTGTTGTAATAAAATCAAAAGGTGCTTCAAAAAAGTATTAGTTTAAGGGTGTGCACACTTATGCAACCATATTATTTTATTTTGATATGCTTTCTTCCCTGTACCTAAAAGATGTAAGTTTGTTTTTCAATTGAATTGTACAGTTTATAGGTCACATTAAAGGTGGAAACAGTTCTGAAATGATTTATCTTTTTCTCATTTTTTTTACATCACAGAAATCTGACATTTTAATAGCGGTATGTAGACTTTTTATATCCACTATATTTATAGTTTTTCATGTGTTTTAATACTGGAAAAAAAAAAAATTCTTTGCATTGCCATATTCTGACTCCCATAACTTTCTTATTTTATGTGTATGGAGCTGTATATGGGCCTATTTATTAGATACCATTTTGGAGTCTGTATGACTTTTTGATCACTTTTTATTACATTTTTTTGTGGGACGTGAAGTAAAAGAAAAAAAAGAATCATTTGCCTTAAGGGATAAATATTTTTATATTTTAATAGTACGGGCTTTTTTTTAGCATGTAGAACACTATGCCTTGCAATAACGCTGTGTTAGTGAAATAATACTGTGAGTCAGTATGACATGCAGATGACAGGCGTCGGTCTTAGAATTACTGCACACTTCACTTATTTGGGCAGCATGAGAAGTCCACAGAGTGGCCCTATGACATAGTGGTGAGGTGGAAGCAGCATGAGGAGACCACATAGTGGCACAATGACAGTGTGGAGATGGTGGCAGCATCTGGAGGCCACAGAGTAGCACAATGTCAGAATGTGGAGGTGGCAGCAGCAGAGGTGGCAAGGTGACATAGTGTGGATGTGACAGCAGCATCATGAGACCACAGAGTGGCAAGGTGACATAGTGTGCAGGAGCCGCAGCATCAGGATACCACAGAGTGACCCGGTGACAGAGTGGGGAGGTGGCAGCAGCATCAGGAGACCACAGAGTGGCATGGTGACATACAGATGTAGCAGGGTTAGCACTCAAGCTCTTAACTCAAATTTATTAACTCATCACGTTATCTTGACATTGTGTGGAGGTGACAGCAGCATCAGGAGACCACAGAGTTGGGAGGTGGCAGCAGCATCAGGGGACCACAGAGTGGCAAGGTGACCAGGGTCGGCTCCAGGTTCATGTGGGCCCTAGGGCGATAAAGCCTCAGTGGGCCCCCTTGTGGCATTTTGCACGGCGCTTGCAGCAATGAAACAGCATGTATTATAGATTAAATACCTTACACAGAGCATACTACAGAGCGGATATATGTGTCACGGATAATGGGGAAGGGGAAAACACCATATACACACAAAAGAAATAGACAACAGTCTAGATCTCAAAAGCTAAGGAAGAGGGATGGTGACCTCCTAGTAATCCCCAGGCCTTTCCATAACTTGTATAATCTTTCTGGACCCGAAAGAGTAGCCATGCGAGAGTATATCACCGAGAGTTTGGCTAAAGGTCATATTAGACCATGCAAATCACCATGGTTGCAGGATTCTTCTTTGTTGAAGAAAAGGATGGAACTCTTAGGCCATGTTTGGACATCAGTGAGCTTAATCGCATAACTATCCGTGATCCCTATCCCCTTATTTTGATTCCAGATTTTTTCAATCAGATTGTCGGCGCCAAGGTGTTCTCTAAGTAAGATTTAAGGGGGGGAATATAATCTGATAAGAGTCAAGGAAGGGGACAAATGGAAAACGGCTTTTAATACTCCTGAGGGTCATTTTGAGAATCTGGTCATGCCTTTTTGCTTGACCAATGCTCCTGCTGTTTTTCAACACTTCATAAATGACATCTTTCATCATCTGGTGGGTGGTTGATAATGTCACCGATAATGGGGAAGGGGAAAACACCAGATACACACAAAAGAAATAGACAAAAGTCTAGGCCTCAAAAGCTAAGGAAGAAGGATGGTGACCTCCTAGTAATCCCTAGGCCTTTCCCTAACTCCTGCCAGTATGAGCAGATCCTGATGGTGGTATTGCTCATACGCCTGATACTGCATACCTATGCCCTGCTAAAACTGATGAGCCCTAGGATAGGTAGCAGGAGACAAGACAGCTGGTTCCTTCCCAGATGAAGAAACCTGCATCTCCCTAAGGCCTAGAACCAAAACACACCAGAGTTCAACAAGCAGAACAGGCAACTTGTACTTAGCTTTGAGATCAATGGAGAAGCAGGAGATCCAAACAAGCTCTAGCAACTCCAAGAGGAAATATTAGTCACATGGTCAGCAGTGTGAGGCAGACCTAAATAGAAAAAAGGTAATAATGCACCAAGGTGGTCTTAGGTCAGGCAGGTCCTACGCTAAACCTACCTAAGCCTAAGTCCATATATAATGCTTGCATCTATTTTATTAAGGGCATTATTACCTTTCTTCTGTGATTTTTTTTTTGTCATGAATGTGGCCAGGGACATCCGCACATTTATTTATCATAATGTGCAGGATGTTTTTATCTTAGTTTTTTTGTGATTTTTTTGTTTATATAGTATATGCTTAAGGGAGTGGCACCTTCAAGTGTGAATGCGCTTCTATTTTACCCTTCCTATCTAATATACCGCATTGATTAGGTGGTACATATAGGCGTGCTTGCTCCTCCTCCCATCGGCTACTTGATGCACATGGAGGTGACTAGGAGCAGCACACCATATGTGCGGGGTCTGCACTCTTGAACACAGAAGCCCAACAGCTTAGGTAAGTTTAGCGTTGGACCCACCTGACCTGAGACCACCTTGGCGCTTGGTAGGTGGGCACAGATGTGTTTTGATCAAAGTGTCTCAGATTATATCACATCAGAGTGAGGGCTTGGTCCATATATAATGCTTGCATCTGTGTTTTTTTTTATTTTTATTTTTTTCATGAATATGGCCAGGCAGAAGAGCAGGGGTGGTTTTACTAATACACAAAAGGTTGAGGCATGAAATTCTTTCCACTGACAGGGATGTGAATGGGAGAATACTGAAGGTAAAACTAGATACTGACGCAGGACAATTGACCATAATTAATATTTTTGGACCAAACTCTGCGCAGGCAGTTTTTTTTTAGAGATTTTAAATTGGCAATTCTACAGGAAGACAAGACCCATATTTTAGTAGCAGGGGATTTAAATGTGGTCCATGATATAGAGGTAGACCGTTGTCAGATTAAACAGATTAGACAGGAAAGTGCACGAACCTAACAGATGGATGGAGATCTCTCAATCTGATCGAGAGGGAATTTACCCACTTTTCGCATGCTCATCAGTCGTGGTGTAGACTGGAATATGTCCTAGCCTCACCACAACTTATGAGTAGAGTTGAGCGGACACCTGGATGTTCGGGTTCGAGAAGTTCGGCCGAACTTCCCGGAAATGTTCAGGTTCGGGATCCGAACCCGATCCGAACTTCGTCCCGAACCCAAACCCAAACCCCATTGAAGTCAATGGGGACCCAAACTTTTTGGCACTAAAAAGGCTGTAAAAAAGCCCAGGAAAGGGCTACAGGGCTGCAAAAGGCAGCAACATGTAGGTAAATCCCATGCAAACAAATGTGGATAGGGAAATGAATAAAAATAAAAATAAAATAAATAAAAATTAACCAATATCAATTGGAGAGAGGTCCCATAGCAGATAATCTGGCTTCACGTCACCCACCACTGGAACAGTCCATTCTCAGATATTTAGGCCCCGGCACACAGGCAGAGGAGAGAGGTCCCGTAACAGAGAATCTGGCTTAAGGTCAGCAGATAATCAGTCTGCATGTCATAGCAGAGAATCAGGCTTCACGTCAGCCACCACTGCAACAGTCCATTGTCATATATTTAGGCCCAGCACCCAGGCAGAGGAGAGAGGTCCCGTAACAGAGAATCTGTCTTAATGTCAGCAGAGAATCAGTCTGCATGTCATAGCAGAGAATCAGGTTTCACGTCAGCCACCACTGCAACAGTCCATTGGCATATATTTAGGCCCAGCACCCAGGCAGAGGAGAGAGGTCCCGTAACAGAGGATCTGGCTTCATGTCAGCAGAGAATCAGTCTGCATGTCATAGCAGAGAATCAGGCTTCACGTCAGCCACCACTGCAACAGTCCATTGGCATATATTTAGGCCCAGCACCCAGGCAGAGGAGAGAGGTCCCGTAACAGAGAATCTGTCTTCATGTCAGCAGAGAATCAGTCTGCATGTCATAGCAGAGAATCAGGCTTCACGCCAGCCACCAGTGCAACAGTCCATTGTCATATATTTAGGCCCAGCACCCAGGCAGAGGAGAGAGGTCCCGTAACAGAGAATCTGTCTTCATGTCAGCAGAGTATCAGTCTGCATGTCAAAGCAGAGAATCAGGCTTCACGTCAGCCACCACTGCAACAGTCCATTGGCATATATTTAGGCCCAGCACCCAGGCAGAGGAGAGAGGTCCCGTAACAGAGAATCTGTCTTCATGTCAGCAGAGAATCAGTCTGCATGTCATAGCAGAGAATTAGGCTTCACGTCAGCCACCACTGCAACAGTCCATTGGCATATATTTAGGCCCAGCACCCAGGCAGAGGAGAGAGGTCCCGTAACAGAGGATCTGGCTTAATGTCAGCAGAGAATCAGTCTGCATGTCATAGCAGAGAATCAGGCTTCACGTCAGCCACCACTGCAACAGTCCATTGGCATATATTTAGGCCCAGCACCCAGGCAGAAGAGAGAGGTCCCGTAACAGAGAATCTGACTTCATGTCAGCAGAGAATCAGTCTGCATGTCATAGCAGAGAATCAGGCTTCACGTCACCCAACATTGGAACAGTCCATTGGCATATATTTAAGCCCAGGCACCCAGGCAGAGGAGAGAGGTCCCGTAACAGAGGATCTGGCTTAATGTCAGCAGAGAATCAGTCTGCATGTCATAGCAGAGAATCAGGCTTCACGTCAGCCACCACTGCAACAGTCCATTGGCATATATTTAGGCCCAGCACCCAGGCAGAGGAGAGAGGTCCCGTAACAGAGAATCTGTCTTCATGTCAGCAGAGAATCAGTCTGCATGTCATAGCAGAGAATCAGGCTTCACGCCAGCCACCAGTGCAACAGTCCATTGTCCTATATTTAGGCCCAGCACACAGGCAGAGGAGAGAGGTCCCGTAACAGAGAATCTGTCTTCATGTCAGCAGAGAATCAGTCTGCATGTCATAGCAGAGAATCAGGCTTCACGTCAGCCACCACTGCAACAGTCCATTGGCATATATTTAGGCCCAGCACACAGGCAGAGGAGAGAGGTCCCGTAACAGAGAATCTGTCTTCATGTCAGCAGAGAATCAGTCTGCATGTCATAGCAGAGAATCAGGCTTCACGTCAGCCACCAGTGCAATAGTCCATTGTCATATATTTAGGCCCAGCACCCAGGCAGAGGAGAGAGGTCCCGTAACAGAGAATCTGTCTTCATGTCAGCAGAGAATCAGTCTGCATGTCATAGCAGAGAATCAGGCTTCACGTCAGCCACCAGTGCAATAGTCCATTGTCATATATTTAGGCCCAGCACCCAGGCAGAGGAGAGAGGTCCCGTAACAGAGAATCTGGCTTCATGTCAGCAGAGAATCAGTCTGCATGTCATAGCAGAGAATCAGGCTTCACGTCAGCCACCACTGCAACAGTCCATTGGCATATATTTAGGCCCAGCACCCAGGCAGAGGAGAGAGGTCCCGTAACAGAGGATCTGGCTTCATGTCAGCAGAGAATCAGTCTGCATGTCATAGCAGAGAATCAGGCTTCACATCAGCCACCACTGCAACAGTCCATTGTCATATATTTAGGCCCAGCACACAGGCAGAGGAGAGAGGTCCTGTAACAGAGAATCTGTCTTCATGTCAGCAGAGAATTAGTCTGCATGTCATAGCAGAGAATCAGGCTTCACGTCAGCCACCAGTGCAACAGTCCATTGTCATATATTTAGGCCCAGCACCCAGGCAGAGGAGAGAGGTCCCGTAACAGAGAATCTGGCTTCATGTCAGCAGAAAATCAGTCTGCATGTCATAGCAGAGAATCAGGCTTCACGTCACCCAACATTGGAACAGTCCATTGGCATATATTTAAGCCCAGGCACCCAGGCAGAGGAGAGAGGTCCCGTAACAGAGGATCTGGCTTCATGTCAGCAGAGAATCAGTCTGCATGTCATAGCAGAGAATCAGGCTTCACGTCAGCCACCACTGCAACAGTCCATTGTCATATATTTAGGCTTAGCACACAGGCAGAGGAGAGAGGTCCCGTAACAGAGAATCTGTCTTCATGTCAGCAGAGAATCAGTCTGCATGTCATAGCAGAGAATCAGGCTTCACGTCACCCAACATTGGAACAGTCCATTGGCATATATTTAGGCCCCGGCACCCAGACAGAGGAGAGGTTCATTCAACTTTGGGTAGCCTCGCAATGTAATGGTAAAATGAAAATAAAAATAGGATTGAATGAGGAAGTGCCCTGGAGTACAATAATATATGGTTAAGGGGAGGTAGTTAATGTCTAATCTGCACAAGGGACGGACAGGTCCTGTGGGATCCATGCCTGGTTCATTTTTATGAACGTCAGCTTGTCCACATTGGCTGTAGACAGGCGGCTGCGTTTGTCTGTAATGAAGCCCCCTGCTGTGCTGAATACACGTTCAGACAAAACGCTGGCCGCCGGGCAGGCCAGCACCTCCAAGGCATAAAAGGCTAGCTCTGGCCACGTGGACAATTTAGAGACCCAGAAGTTGAATGGGGCCGAACCATCAGTCAGTACGTGGAGGGGTGTGCACATGTACTGTTCCACCATGTTAGTAAAATGTTGCCTCCTGCTAACACGTTGCGTATCAGGTGGTAGTGCAGTTAGCTGTGGCGTGTTGACAAAACTTTTCCACATCTCTGCCATGCTAACCCTACCCTCAGAGGAGCTGGCCGTGACACAGCTGCCTTGGCGACCTCTTGCTCCTCCTCTGCCTTGGCCTTGGGCTTCCACTTGTTCCCCTGTGACATTTGGGAATGCTCTCAGTAGCGCGTCTACCAACGTGTGCTTATACTCGCGCATCTTCCTATCACGCTCCAGTGCAGGAAGTAAGGTGGGCACATTGTCTTTGTACCGTGGATCCAGCAGGGTGGCAACCCAGTAGTCCGCACACGTTAAAATGTGGGCAACTCTGCTGTCGTTGCGCAGGCACTGCAGCATGTAGTCGCTCATGTGTGCCAGGCTGCCCATGGGTAAGGACAAGCTGTCCTCTGTGGGAGGCGTATCGTCATCGTCCTGCGTTTCCCCCCAGCCACGCACCAGTGATGGGCCCGAGCTGCGTTGGGTGCCACCCCCCCTGTGACCATGCTTCATCCTCATCCTCCTCCACCTCCTCCTCATCCTCGTCCTCCTCGTCCTCCAGTAGTGGGCCCTGGCTGGTCACATTTGTACCTGGCCTCTGCTGTTGCAAAAAACCTCCCTCTGAGTCACTTTGAAGAGACTGGCCTGAAAGTGCTAAAAATGACCCCTCTTCCTCCTCCTCCTCCTCCTGGGCCACCTCCTCTTCCATCATCGCACTAAGTGTTTTCTCAAGGAGACATAGAAGTGGTATTGTAAACCTGATAATGGCGTCATCGCCACTGGCCATGTTGGTGGAGTACTCGAAACAGCGCAACAGGGCACACAGGTCTCGCATGGAGGCCCAGTCATTGGTGGTGAAGTGGTGCTGTTCCGCAGTGCGACTGACCCGTGCGTGCTGCAGCTGAAACTCCACTATGGCCTGCTGCTGCTCGCACAGTCTGTCCAGCATGTGCAAGGTGGAGTTCCACCTGGTGGGCACGTCGCATATGAGGCGGTGAGCGGGAAGGCCGAAGTTACGCTGTAGCGCAGACAGGCGAGCAGCGGCAGGATGTGAACGCCGGAAGTGCGAACAGACGGCCCGCACCTTATGCAGCAGCTCTGACATGTCGGCAGGGCCGGCTCCAGGTTCATGTGGGCCCTTGGGCGATAAATCCCAGTGGGCCCCCGTGAGGCATTTTTTTACATTGACATGTCCCCCTGTGGCTCCCACACGGTATAATGACCCCCAGTGACCCCTATACAGTATAATGACTACTAGTGGCCCTTCACACAGTATAATGACTACTAGTGGCCCTTCACACAGTATAATGACTACTAGTGGCCCTTCACACAGTATAATGAACCCCCAATTCCCCCCCCCCTGTATTATGACCACCTGTGGCCCTGCATTCAGAATAATAACCCCCAGTCGCCCCCATTCAGAATAATGACCCCCAGTAGCCCCCACACTGGGGGAATACTGTATGGAGGGGGCTCTGGGGGTCATTATACTAAATGGGGGACACTGAGGGTCATTATACTATGTAAAGGGCCCTCACAGTATAATGACCCCACAGCGACACTCCATGCAGAATAATGACCCCCAGTCGCCACCACACTGGGGGTTATACTGTATGGAGGGGGCACGAGGGGTTATTATATTTAATGGGGGCTCTGGTGGTCATTATGCTAAATGGAGGGTCAATGGGGATCGTTATACTAAATGGGGGGCACTGGGAGTCATTATACTGTGTAAGGGGCCCTCACAGTATGATGAATGACCCCCCAGTGGCCCCCTCACATACCTATCATTGCAGGGGAGCTGGCAGTCCTGTCCATCACTAACCGCAGCTCCCTGCGCTCTTTCTCTCCTCCGGCCCACTGCAGCAGTGAGCCAGGCCTGGAGCAGAGAAGATGTGCAGTGATGTAGCTGGAACTGACTGGGCCCCACAGCAAATTTGAGTACGCCCCCCTCCTCCCCAATGTGTGTTCACATCACGTTTTTCCTATCGGTTTGATGTATACAAATGTGCAGCGCTCCACGTTTTTGTATCCTGCAGAGTCAAGTAAAAAATGCATACGTTAACGTATATGGTTTTTTACAATGGAACTGTATGGTGACCGGACGCCACTGTACGGCATCAGTCTGAGGCATCTGGTAACGCATACATTTTTGGTATACATTAAATGGATGGCACAAATGGGATGTGAACCCAGCCCTAGTGTCAGAATAAGCCCCAGTACACAGCAGAGCAGCGTGGCGGAGAGCGGAGGCTGCCATGTACTGACAGAGCGCTACCTGATCTTGGTGGTCAGGGATGAGGACTGTGCTTACCAAGGATCATTTCATCTACTGGGAAATACAGTGCACAATATAATACACTAGAATCTATATACTATAAAGATATTAGCCCTACCCCCAAATAATAATACAATTAGGGGGTCATTTATTACATAGAAATACGTCTGTTAGGCTACTTTCACACTTGCGTTCGGGGCTCCGCTTGTGAGTTCCGTTTGAAGGCTCTCACAAGCGGCCCCGAACGGATTCGTCCAGCCCTAATGCATTCTGAGTGGACGCGGATCCGCTCAGAATGCAATAGTCTGGCACAGTCTGTCCTCCGCTCCGCTCAGCAGGCGGCCACCTGAACGCTGCTTGCAGCGTTCGGGTGTCCGCCTGGCCGTGCGGAGGCGCGCGGATCCATCCAGACTTACAATGTAAGTCAATGGGGACGGATCCGTTTGAAGTTGACACAATATGGCTCAATTTTCAAACGGATCCGTCCCCCATTGACTTTCAATGTAAAGTCTAAACGGATCCGTTTGCATTATCATGCAAACGTATACGTTCTGAACGGATGTAAGCGTTTGCATTATAGGTGCGGATCCGTCTGTGCAGATACCAGACGAATCCGCACCTAAACGCAGGTGTGAAAGTAGCCTTAGGCTACTTTCACACTAGCGTTCGATCGGATCCGCTCATATTAATGCAGACGGAGGCTCCGTTCAGAACGGATCCGTCTGCATTAAATTGGCAAAAAAAAAGCTAAGTGTGAAATTAGCCTGAGCAGATCCGTCCAGACTTTTACATTGAAAGTCAATGGGGGACGGATCCGCTTGAAGATTGAGCCATATTGTGGCATCTTCAAACGGATCCGTCCCTATTGACTTACATTGTAAGTCTGGACGGATCCGCATGCCTCCGCACGGCCAGGCGGACACCCGAACGCTGCAAGCAGCGTTCAGGTGTCCGCCTGCTGAGCGGAGCGGAGGCTGAACGCCGCCAGACTGATGCAGTCTGAGCGGATCCGCATCCATTCAGACTGCATCAGGGCTGGACGGATCCGTTCGGGTCCGCTCGTGAGCCCCTTCAAACGGAGCTCACGAGCGGACAGCCGAACGCTAGTGTGAAACTAGACTTAGGCGTATTTCTGACACAGATTGTGGCATAAAGGTCCTTAGCACCGCAATCTGTATCTTTTCCCGCTCATGCCAGGTCTAAAAAAGGATGGCGTGGGCAGGGAAAGGGATACAGTTATGGCCATGCAGTTATTGGATACCACCGCCATATAGTGATAACACCGCCATACAATGATAAAACCACCATACAGTGACCGGATAAAAGGGTATAAGAGGGCACAGTACAGGGAATGACTATGGGCACTGCACAGGGTGTGGTAAGAGGGCACAATGCAGGGTATAAGTGGGCACAGTACGGGGTGGGGGGCACAGTCACATGACCCTGTGACGTTAGAAGGTCCTTATGGTGAATGCTGTTCAGATGCCACCATAATGAGAGGCAGAGGAGTGAGACAGGGGCCCTGGATGGACAGGAGGGGTGGACACAGCAAGTAGGGGGAAGGGGCTCTGAGGGGGATTCATACAAGTAGTGGCAGGAGGTCTGTGCAGGGCAGCAACAGGAGATAGGAGGGTGAAACAGGAGCTCTGGATACATGAGGGAGGAAAGGAGACAGCAGGGGCCCCATGAGGATGAGATAGGACAGAATATGGGGGGGAGGGGGCAGGTGTCATGGAGGCAAACTGCTTAATGAAACAGTAACACAACTAAATAGAATGAAGCAGCAGCCGATCGAAGAGACCCCCCCTTCTGTCCCACAGACAAGAGACATTCACAGTGCAGACTGCAGACTCACTCACAGACTGTCTTCAGCTCCAGCTCCAGCCCTAGGTCTCTCTCCTCAGGCAGCGTGTGTCCTGTGTAGAGGGGGCGTGTCTGAGTCTCTGCAGCTCAGAGGGCCCCACCAAAGGGGTACTGCGTAAGTGAAGTGACAGCAGTGAGAGCTCCCATCTGTATTGATGGAAGTGCTCATAGCAGCTCAGTGGGCCCCCCCAGGAGCATTGGGCCCCGGCACTTGCCCGGGGATGCCGGGTTATGACGCCGGCCCTGCATGTCGGGGTAGTTGTGAATAAACTTCTGCACCACCAAATTCAGCACATGCGCCAAGCAAGGGATGTGTGTCAAACCGGCTAGTCCCAGGGCTGCAACGAGATTTCGCCCATTATCACACACCACCAGGCCGGGCTTGAGGCTCACCGGCAGCAACCACTCGTCGGTCTGTTGTTCTATACCCCGCCACAACTCCTGTGCGGTGTGGGGCCTGTCCCCCAAACATATGAGTTTCAGAATGGCCTGCTGACGTTTACCCCGGGCTGTGCTGAAGTTGGTGGTGAAGGTGTGTGGCTGACTGGATTAGCAGGTGGAAAAAGAGGAGGAGGAAGCTGAGTAGGAGGAGGTGGCAACAGGAGGCAAAGAATATTGCCCTGCGATCCTTGGCGGCGGAAGGACGTGCGCCAAACAGCTCTCCGCCTGGGGCCCAGCTGCCACTACATTTACCCAGTGTGCAGTTAGGGAGATATAGCGTCCCTGGCCGTGCTTACTGGTCCACGTATCTGTGGTTAGGTGGACCTTGCCACAGATGGCGTTGCGCAGTGCACACTTGATTTTATTGGATACTTGGTTGTGCAGGGAAGGCACGGCTCTCTTGGAAAAGTAGTGCCGGCTAGGAACAACATACTGTGGGACAGCAAGCGACATGAGCTGTTTGAAGCTGTCTGTGTCCACCAGCCTAAATGACAGCATTTCATAGGCCAGTAGTTTAGAAATGCTGGCATTCAGGGCCAGGGATCGAGGGTGGCTAGGTGGGAATTTACGCTTTCTCTCAAATGTTTGTGAGATGGAGAGCTGAACGCTGCCGTGTGACATGGTTGAGATGCTTGGTGACGGAGGTGGTGGTGGTGTTGGTGGTACATCCCCAGTTTGCTGGGCGGCAGGTGCCAAGGTTCCTCCAGAGGCGGAGGAAGAGGCCGAGGCGGCAGCAGCAGAAGAGGCCGAGGCGGCAGCAGCAGAAGAGGCCGAGGCGGCAGCAGCAGAAGAGGTAGCAGGGGGAGCCTGAGTGACTTCCTTGTTTTTAAGGTGTTTACTCCACTGCAGTTCATGCTTTGCATGCAGGTGCCTGGTCATGCAGGTTGTGCTAAGGTTCAGAACGTTAATGCCTCGCTTCAGGCTCTGATGGCACAGCGTGCAAACCACTCGGGTCTTGTCGTCAGCACATTGTTTGAAGAAGTGCCATGCCAGGGAACTCCTTGAAGCTGCCTTTGGGGTGCTCGGTCCCAGATGGCGGCGGTCAGTAGCAGGCGGAGTCTCTTGGCGGCGGGTGTTCTGATTTTGCCCACTGCTCCCTCTTTTGCTACGCTGTTGGCTCAGTCTCACCACTGCCTCTTCCTCCGAACTGTGAAAGTCAGTGGCACGACCTTCATTCCATGTGGGGTCTAGGACCTCATCGTCCCCTGCATCGTCTTCCACCCAGTCTTGATCCCTGACCTCCTGTTCAGTCTGCACACTGCAGAAAGACGCAGCAGTTTGCACCTGTGTTTCGTCATCATCAGAGACTTGCTGAGGTGGTATTCCCATGTCCTCATCATCAGGAAACATAAGTAGTTGTGCGTCAGTGCATTCTATGTCTTCCACCGCTGGGGAAGGGCTAGGTGGATGCCCTTGGGAAACCCTGCCAGCAGAGTCTTCAAACAGCATAAGAGACTGCTGCATAACTTGAGGCTCAGACAGTTTCCCTGATATGCATGGGGGTGATGTGACAGACTGATGGGGTTGGTTTTCAGGCGCCATCTGTGCGCTTTCTGCAGAAGACTGGGTGGGAGATAATGTGAACGTGCTGGACCCACTGTCGGCCACCCAATTGACTAATGCCTGTACCTGCTCAGGCCTTACCATCCTTAGAACGGCATTGGGCCCCACCATATATCGCTGTAAATTCTGGCGGCAACTGGGACCTGAGGTAGTTGGTACACTAGGACGTGTGGATGTGGCAGAACGGCCACGTCCTCTCCCAGCACCAGAGGGTCCACTAACACCACCACGACCATGTCCACGTCCGCGTCCCTTACTAGATGTTTTCCTCATTGTTATCGTTCACCACAACAAAAAAAATATTATTTAGCCCAATGTTTTTAATTCAAATTCAGGCCTTTTTTTACAGACACCTAACACTATCTGGCTATCTATTTAGGTACCGTATTACACTAATACAGGCACAGCAGTAACCACAGATTTAGCTGACAATGAATTTGAGGCCTAGTATTTAGGCGCTGGGTGACAGGTATACGTTTTACGGACAGAATTAGACTGGGATATGCACAGTAGCGTGTGTGTGAAGTTATTGAGAATGACCCTATCAGCACCTTGATTCTGATATACCCTTTTAGGGATGTATTTAAAGTAGGCCTGATACAGCAGAAACCACTAAATTAGGAAATTGCTAAATTGGGAATTGTATTTCAACCCAGAACAAAAAATGTGATTTGACGGACACTAAATAACTTGCCCAGCCACAACAGTACAGCCGTAACGACAGATTTAGCTGAATATAAATTTGAGGCCTAGTATTTAGGCGCTGGGTGACAGGTATAGATTTACTGACAGAATTAGACTTGGAAATGCACAGTAGCGTGTGTGTGAAGTTATTCAGAATGACCCTATGTGAACCTTGAATATTATATACCCTTTTATGGATAGATTTCAAATAGCTCTGATACAGCAGAAACCACTAAATTAGGAAATTGCTAAATTGGGAATTGTATTTCAACCCAGAACAAAAAATGTGCTTTGACGGACACTAAATAACTTGCCCAGCCACAACAGTACAGCAGTAACGACAGATTTAGCTGGATATAAATTTGAGGCCTAGTATTTAGGCGCTGGGTGACAGGTATAGATTTACTGACAGAATTAGACTTGGAAATGCACAGTAGCGTGTGTGTGAAGTTATTCAGAATGACCCTATGTGCACCTTGAATATTATATACTCTTTTAGGGATAGATTTCAAATAGCTCTGATACAGCAGAAACCACTAAATTAGGAAATTGCTAAATTGGGATTTGTATTTCAACCCAGAACAAAAAATGTGCTTTGACGGACACTAAATAACTTGCCCAGCCACAACAGTACAGCAGTAACGACAGATTTAGCTGGATATAAATTTGAGGCCTAGTATTTAGGCGCTGGGTGACAGGTATAGGTTTACTGACAGAATTAGACTTGGAAATGCACAGTAGCGTGTGTGTGAAGTTATTCAGAATGACCCTATGTGCACCTTGAATATTATATACCCTTTTAGGGATAGATTTCAAATAGCTCTGATACAGCAGAAACCACTAAATTAGGAAATTGCTAAATTGGGAATTGTATTTCAACCCAGAACAAAAAATGTGCTTTGACGGACGCTAAATAACTTGCCCAGCCACAACAGTACAGCAGTAACGACAGATTTAGCTGGATATAAATTTGAGGCCTAGTATTTAGGCGCTGGGTGACAGGTATAGGTTTACTGACAGAATTAGACTTGGAAATGCACAGTAGCGTGTGTGTGAAGTTATTCAGAATGACCCTATGTGCACCTTGAATATTATATACCCTTTTAGGGATAGATTTCAAATAGCTCTGATACAGCAGAAACCACTAAATTAGGAAATTGCTAAATTGGGAATTGTATTTCAACCCAGAACAAAAAATGTGCTTTGACAGACACTAAATAACTTGACCAGCCACACCAGTAACGACAGATTTAGCTGGATATAAACTTGAGGCCTAGTATTTAGGCGCTGGGTGACAGGTATAAGTTTACTGACAGAATTAGATTGGGATATGGCCAAAAAATAACCACACTATTGATGGTTAAATGCACTTGGTGTGACAGCTTGATCAACCACACTACTGAGGGTTAAATACACTTGGTGACAGGCGCAGCTTGCCCCTGATGTAGTATATGGCCAAAAAATAAATAGACTATTGCTGGTTAAATGCACTTGGTGTGACAGCTTGACCAACCACACTACTGAGGGTTAAATGCACTTGGTGACAGGCGCAGCTTGCCCCTGATGTAGTATATGGCCAAAAAATAAACAGACTATTGCTGGTTAAATGCACTTGGTGTGACAGCTTCACCCTGATGTAGGATTTAGCCAAAAAACAACCACACCATTGAGGGTTAAATGCACTTGGTGGCAGCTTGTGCTGGTGCAACACAAGACACAAAATGGCCGCCGATCACCCCAGAAAAAAGTGACTGAAAAACGCTCTGGGCAGCCTAAAAACAGTGAGCAATTCATTAGCAGCAGTTCAATCATCCACAGCTGCAGATCGATCATTGGATGGAGTCTTTTGGAGGAGTTAATCAGCCTAATCTCGCCCTACTGTCGCAGCTGCAACCTCTCCCTACGCTCATCAGAGCAGAGTGACGGGCGGCGCTACGTGACTCCAGCTTAAATAGAGGCTGGGTCACATGGTGCTCTGGCCAATCACAGCCATGCCAATAGTAGGCATGGCTGTGACGGCCTCTTGGGGCAAGTAGTATGACGCTTGTTGATTGGCTGCTTTGCAGCCTTTAAGTGTTAACTTTTTTTATTTTATATATATACAATACTTAATTTTACTGGCACGTGATTGGGGGGGCAGCTGTTATTACTGGCACATGATTGGGGGGAGGGGGGGGCTGTTATTACTGGCACATGATGGGGGGGCTGTTATTACTGGCACATAATGGGGGGCTGTTATTACTGGCACATGATGAGGGGCTGTTATTACTGGCACATGATGGGGGGCCTGTTATTACTGGCACATAATGGGGGGGCCTGTTATTACTGGCACATAATGGGGTGCATGTTATTACTGGCACATGAATGGGGGGGCTGTTATTACTGGCACATTATGTTCCATGTGTGCGGCGGTGGGGCACTGAGATGAGCTCATCTCCATAGTGATCTGTTTGTATCGCCGTCCTCAGGATAGCAATACAAACAGAAGGAGGAGCAGGGCAGGGAGGTGTGTCCCTTTCCTGTTCCTCTGATAGGCTGCCGACACTACTATCAGAGCCGTACTGCGCTAGAGTCGGGACACAGGCCGGAAGAGGCCTGCATCGCATCGCTCCAAAGAGGTAAGTATAAGTGTTAACTTTTTTTATTTTATATATATATACAATACTTAATTTTACTGGCACATGATTGGGGGGGCAGCTGTTATTACTGGCACATGATTGGGGGGGGGGCTGTTATTACTGGCACATGATGGGGGGCTGTTATTACTGGCACATGATGGGGGGCCTGTTATTACTGGCACATAATGGGGGGGCTGTTATTACTGGCACATAATGGGGGGGCTATTATTACTGGCACATGATGGGGGGCTGTTATTACTGGAACATGATGGGGGGCCTGTCATTACTGGCACATAATGGGGGGGCCTGTAATTACTGGCACATAATGGGGGGGGCCTGTTATTACTGGCACATAATGGGGGGCCTGTTATTACTGGCACATGATTGGGGGGGCTGTTATTACTGGCACATTATTGGGGGCGGCTGTTATTACTGGCACATTATTGGGGGGCTGTTATTACTGGCGCATGATTGGGGGGCTGTTATTAATGGCACATGATTGGGGGGCTGTTATTACTGGCACATGATTGGGGGGCTGTTATTACTGGCACATGATTGGGGGGTGCCCTGTTATTACTGGCACATGATTGGGGGGGGCTGTTATTACTGGCACATGATTGGGGGGCCGTGTTATTACTGGCACATGATTGGGGGGCTGTTATTACTGGCACATGATTGGGGGGCTGTTATTACTGGCACATGATTGGGGGGGCTGTTATTACTGGCACATGATTGGGGGGTGCCCTGTTATTACTGGCACATGATTGGGGGGGCTGTTATTACTGGCACATGATTGGGGGGCCGTGTTATTACTGGCACATGATTGGGGGGGCTGTTTGTATTGGCTGATGAGAAGCACTGGGGGCTGCTGGAGAGGCACTGGGGGCTGCTATGAGGCATGGGGCTCTTATCTGAGGTCTGATTGGGGGTCATTCATATTGGGGTCTGAGCTGAAGTGTGATCTGAGGTCTTATTAACATTGGGGATCTTATTGGGGCTGTTAGCTGAGGTCTGATTAACATTGGGGGTCTGATTGGTGGTCTGACCTGAGATGTAATGAAAAATATATTTTTTCTTATTGTGCCCACTTCCAGCCCGGAGCCCAGCTGCCCAGAGCACTGATCCGGAGCAGCTTGGAGAAAAAGGCCTCACAGTCTCCCACACTCCTTCTGCCCAGCCAAGCCAGCCAGCACCACTGAGGCCAAGTGAGCCAGCACCCCTGAGTCTTCAGAACTGTAAGTAAATTATATATAAGAGGAGATTATTGTTTCGGCGGAGGAGGGGGGGTGGGGTGCCAGATATGCCAAACGTTTGGTTAATTTCTGTGACCTGATAAACAAAGAACTGTTTATTATGCATATTTTTTTGTTGTGAGATTTTTCACATATACACACACACTTAAAATTCAACGATATAAACAACTCGCAGTTTACTGAATAAGAATATACCCAGCGAGCAAAAATGCTGTCCCCCCAGATTTTTGGGGGTTCCTACACCCATGAATACTGACCAAATTGATGACGAATAGACTCGCAAACTACATGCCTGAATTAATAGGCCTTCATCAGGTAGGATTCACAAAAGGGAGAGCTGCAGTGGCGAACGTACGGACAGTGTTAGCGGTTCAAGACTATTTGCTGCCCTGCCTTTCTGTCTGTTGACGCGGAAAAGGCTTTTTTCGACAATGTAAATTGGAGATGGCTCCAGTGGATCTTAGACGCCTTTGGATTCGATGGATCATTTAGATCTTTCCTGGGTGGAATATAGAAAAATCCTCAGGCAAGGGTAAGCACTCCGGGCTTTCTGTTGGAGCCTTTTTGCCTTGACAGGAGAACAAGGCAGGACTGTCCCCTATTCCCCCTCCTCTTTAACCTAGCTTTGGAGACGCTGGATGAATTCTTGATCCAATCAGACACGTATCAGGGAATAAAAGTGGGGAGGAAGGAAATAAAACTCATATGTTTTGCAGACTACATCTTTTTTTTAAAGGCTTTATTTTTCCATTTTCACAGAAATAAACAAACTTTAAATAGGGGAACAACCCCCTCAACAAGGTATAACCTTGAACATCACATTCAATTGACAGGAAAAATAATAGGATTACATATAGACAACATGTCTACAAATGCAAAGGTTATAATGTAATTCACATCAGTCATAAAGCAGAAGCATTGTCATAAAGTCAAATTGTTCCATTAAGACCTAGCTCCATTCACGCACACATTCATACTGGCAGTGACTTGGACATCTCAAAACTCCTCCAGCCCCATTACACAGTGACCAAGTTCGCACTCAGCCAAATACTCCAGATTTTCACTAATTTTTCCGGTGCGCCCCTAGCTTCGTAAGTTAGCTTGTATACTGATAAAGTGGCATTAATAAGCTGGATCCAATGAGACAATGTTGGTTTCTTGGGGGGCTTCCAGTTTAGCAGATTTGACTTTCTCGCATAAAACATCAGCAACCTATAAAGGATTTTGGTATGTTTAGTTGGAATAATATCGTTGACAAGGCCTAGCAGACTAACTTCAGGTGCCACAACTGCCGGGAGCCCCAGATGAGCATTAAGATAGTCATGTATCTGCGTCCAGAATTCAGCAATGACCGGACACTCCCATACCATGTGCATTAGGGTCCCCCTGCCATTATCACACCTTGTACACGTATCTGAAGCAAGTTTATGCAGCAGACGACATCTTGATCTTTATAAACTCCCCAAGTACCCACCTCAAAAAGATCTTAGATACCATGATTTATTATAACCACTGGTTATCAAATAAATGTAAATAAAAGCCAGTTAATATATCTATGTGACTCCTCACAAGAGACACAAAAGGCGTCAGAAGCTTGTGATGTTGAAGTTATGCCCCATTACGTAACGCATTTGGGAATAAAAATAGGGAAGCAACCATCATCCTTATATAAGCTAAATTACGACCCGTTAATAAAGAAAATGGAATTCGAACTAGCACGGTGGTCTAATTTACCACTATCATTGTTTGGTAGGGTCCATCTGTTGAAGGTGAGTTTTGCCAGATTACTTTATCCCATCCAGACCATCCCTTTACTAATAAAACACACAGATGTCAATAGAATTCAGAGGGCTTTTTCACATTTCTTATGGCGGGGAAGAGACCGCGTATTGCTTATGATAAACTTTGCTTAACAAAATGGGAGGGTGGGTTACAATTACCAAACATTAGGAGATATAATTTGGCTTCTCTGTTTAGACATGTCAGTGATTGGATAGGTGGGACGTCATACTTTTCAAATACTTCACTAGAAAGAGAACTAGCGGCCCCATGGGACTTAGTGGCGATTTTGCATACTAGAATTTGTGATACCCCCCCCTTTCCATAAAAAAATATACTCTGGTGAGGAACACCATGGCTGCATGGAGAGGGATTAGGAAACTGTACAGATTACCTATGGTCTCTACCAGCCTTCCCAGCAGGTAGGCAATCTAAGATGTTTTCCCTGTACAGAGAAAAAGGGATCACCTTAGTAAAGCATTTGTTAAATCTCCAGGGAACCGAGATCCTAGCATGGCCGTAAATCCAAGCTAAGTTCCAATTTCCTACCTCCCATTTTTTATCATACAACCAAATAAAATCGTATTGTTTGGCACAAGCTACAAAACTAGGAGAACCAGAGAGATTGGGTCGGTTCAGAGCCTTGGTGGGATCTCAGGAATTTTCCTTTTCAGGTTTATACAGGAAAATCCAGAATATTCATTCCACCTCATTGGGAGAGTCGGTATTTAAGAAGTGGGAGGAGGAACTAGCGGCTGGGTCACTGATAAACAAATTTAGAGAAGGGATGGAAAGGGTGAGGCAAGCTATTACTAGCGAATCATGGAGGGAAATGCACTTTAGAATTTTGCACAAAGCGACTTATGCTTTTGACTTGACATATAAGGATGCCCCATCACACTTATCTACAAAAAGCTAACCTACTACATGGGCTCTGGAATTGTCCCAGTTTAAAGCATTTATGGGAAGGAGCAATAGCTTATATAAAGCAAGTCTGAGGTATAGATACACAGAATACACCGCTACACTGCATCTTTCATTATATACCTTATGATCATAAAGGTGAAATCGCCCAATCAACACAGGTGAAGGGTGTCCACTTATTCCTTCTATCATTGAAGAAAACTATACTTAGACACTGGTTATATCCTGCTATTCCTACATTGAAAGAAGCCATGGGAACTATGAAACATATTCTCTATATGGATAGGTTAGAAACAGAGAAGAATAAGGAAAAGGATACCAAGGGTTTTTTTCCGAAAATGGAGGAAGTTTATAGCTCACTCTTTATCTCCGGTAGAAAGGAAAGAACTGATGAAACCATTCCAAGACACTAAATGGTACTTGCAGGAACAGTTAAAGGGTACACTGGGAAATTTGGTAACAGAATAGCGAGTCGATTCTTAATCATAATAAGGTGGAGAAACCGTTGAAGTGAATCCACTTTTTTTGGTTACATTTAAGAGGACCATCTTAGAAGGAGAAGCTTTGGTTTATGATTAGAGGTTTTAACTTAGTTATTGGGGGGAATTGTTTAGACGAAAAATAGAAAATTTGGGAGATATATGTTTGATCATTAAGGCCTATGGTCGGCAAAATCAATAGAAAGTAAATATCTTTCATTAGGCTGCTGGAACGGAAATGAATGTACAACTATTATTGACAAGTCATGTACCTTAGCTTTGTATTTAATGTACATCTTACTATGCCTTTATTCTCCCTGAATAAAATGTTTAAAAAAAAAAAGGGCTTTAGAACATATACCTGCACCGCTGAACGTCAAATATATTTTTTATTTTTTCCACTTATGCACTCCACAAAAGGCTTTAGAACATATAACTGCACAGCTGAACGGCAAATATATTTTTCTTTTGCCACTAATACACGACATAAAGGGCTTTAGAACATATAACTGCACCGCTGAGTGGCAAATAAACATTTTTTTGTGCCACTAGTACATGACAAAAAGGGCTGTCATTTTCGGACTTCGCCACACAACAGCTAACAAGCCCTTATTTTTCCCACTAATACAAGACAAAAAATGCTTTAGAACATATAACTGCACCGCACAAGGGTAAATAAGACATATAAATATTTCCTTGTAATAAACCCTGTTAATGCCTGTATTAAACAGCACTTGCACCCCAATAACAAGAACGGTTTGCTGGAATTACAGAGCTGTATAATGGCAATTTGGATCCCCTGTCAGTGCAGCAAGGTGTGATAGGAATGTTTTTATTACCCAGGCTGTAACCTCCCTTATAGAATCCTGTTCTACATAAATGCTGTGGAATGATTCCTCCCTATCCTTTCCCTACACCTTGAATAATATTTCCCTGAACTTGTAAATAGTTTTTTTTAGCACAATGAAGTCTTTGTTAACACTGTCCCTAGCGCCAGCTGACATCTCTCCCTGCACTAAGTACACTGGAAAATGGCAGAATCCAAGATGTATGAGCATGGCTGGGACAAGGTCCACCTCCAACAGAGGCTGAGCTGCCCAAGTGCGCCCCCCCCCAACTTGTGGAGTCTTTACTAAATACTTACTGTTGTAATCACACATAAATATCCACAGTTTAATGTACCAATTAACTATAGCTGTAAACAAATGCACAACCTCTTTAGATCCATATAAAGATAGAAATAAAGTGCAAAAACAAGTCATATAAGACAATAACCACATAATCTTAATATAAATAAACATAATCCTGTCAACGAGACAGAATAAATACTAGCAAGTCTTGCAGGGGTACGGGTAGATGGGGTGGTAGGACAAGGGCTAATGGGGGAAGGGGGGCTGGGTTAGATCATCTAACCCCCCTCCCCCCATCAGCCCTCGACCCCCCCATCTACCCCACCAGACATTTAGATGTTATTTATTCCTGCAGCTCTAATGCTCTGATGATCACTGATCAGTAGATGACTCAAGTCAAGCCCCCCCCCCCCCGCCATTTAAATATGTATGTTTGTTATTAATCATCATCCAAAACTATCTTACTTCACTTCAGGGCAGACTCTCACGCTCTATCCCTGCTGGGGCCTGGGCTGGGTCGTGACACAGTGCTGTGCTGCTGCCAGCACTGCTCCTGGTCTCCAGAGAGTGCACATGTGACCTGACTGCGTACAGCGCGTCAGAACAAAGTGCGTGCTGTACTCAGCCAGTCAGGCAAGCGACTGAGCAGAGACCAGAGCAGAGGATGGCCGAGCCAGGCAGCGGAGTGGGGAGGGAGCACGTAAGTCAGTGACAAATGCTTACTACTCCCTCCGTCCTCCAGCGCGGCAACGTGGTCAGTGGCCTGCCTGCCGCCCAGAGGCTGGGGAGCTGGCCTGCGCCCTGAGGCTGGCGCCTCCCCAGACTTTGTCGGCCCGGCCCTGTGTCTGAGGCCATTTAAAGGGCTGTGACATCACAGGGCTGTCTGGCTCCTGATTGGCTGCATGCGTGGCATTATGGTTGATCCCACGTTCCCAGAGTTCCTTGCTCCATGTCCTTACATGTGCAGCAGCCATTTTTGGAAAAAATGCAATTCGTTAACACGAAATTCTGATTCGAATTTCAGATCGAAAATCAGATCGAATTCCACTTTCGTCAATTTCGATTCGCTCATCTCTAATTGCAAGTCAGCGACCGGGTCACAGAGGTGCAATGTGTGAGTGCAGTGGCCTGATGGGTGTACTTGTTGTTACTCACATTTCTGTAGCTCCCTGGGCTGGTGTGCAGTGACTGAAAGGATAGCCCTGGATTCCTTCGGGGGCACACTCTGGTGTTTAGGGATCTCCTGCCAGATGTTGGTTGAGGTGCCCTTGGTGGTATGGGTTTTAGGTGCAGGGAAGGCAGTGTAGATGTACAAGTTCATTTGCATGGCAGAGGTAATTATAATCCATATAAAGCACATTACAATTAGCTTTGACTGTAATCCTAGTAACAGGCTCTTGGTGAGGTATAGGTTCTGATCACACTCAGGCTCTGGTAACTTCTGGCTGACTATCTTCCATGTGTGGAGTATACATAAAAAAAACTGCTTCACATGACCATTATACATATGTTTTGCCTTGCTGGCTTACTCACAGTTTCCATGAGTGTGAACAGGCATCATAGACTAACTCCTGTCTCACATATCGTAGGTTGCTAGTGGGTCCATAGGCTGAGGAAAACTCTCATCTCCACTAGGTTCACTTTATACTCTCTCATAACACACTGGATCATGTTTCTTCTTGTATTCAGGCCTACTTTTGGTCTACACACAACTCAGAGGGGTAGCTCAATGTCAGCAGGTCCAGTCCTAGCCTTGGTCCTCCACTGTCTCTCTTCAGTCTGGCTAAGGCGCCTGACTTCTGTGGGTCTGATGCTGAAGGCTGCCTCCCTTAGCTGGGGGCTAAACATGTGCTGCCCTTTCTGCACTTCACACTGCTCTCATCTTACTCATCTCTCACTCTGTTCTCATCTGCAAAACTGCACTGCCACACCCTGTTATATATACAGTATATTTATGTGGTGCCAGCACCACCTAGGTGTTGAATTGATGTAATGACATGCAGGATGTGAAGGAATTACAGGAATATACACACATATCATAGCATGACATACTGCAAATACTCAAACGTATACAGGGTCCCACTACTGACACAAAGTCAGTACCAGAAGTCACAGCAGATCTTCGGCATTCAGCTCAAGCGGGATTACAATGCAGGTGCAGGCTATTATATCACCCGTGACAGCGCCCTTGACGAGGCTGCACACACCATCAATGTTTCAACTCATGGAGCAGAGAGCCGAGAGTGTACGGCATAGATGTCACTAAAATACACAGATTTTAAAGCACAGACTACACGTGGCATAAACCAAGCTGGGAACTATACAGTAAGTACACAGCTGACTTACTTTCTCACAACCTCAAGATGTCTCTATTCTAGTGAACTACTACGGCTGGAGTGGTGAGTGGTGTTTTTTTTAGCCACCTGTTATTCGCAGTATCAGTGCAAGTCCTCTGGATTATATACAGATTATGGACTTTGTGTTTCATTTAAAAAAAATTAATTGCCATTTGGTGTTGATTATTTTTATATATTTCCTTGCCACTCTTTACATACATTGTGGATCCACATTATTATTAGCTGCAAGGCCGGCAGCAAATGTCTAGACTGGAACAGTTAGGTTCAATTTTGTTATAATTGCATATTGTCATTTTGAGTATGTCTTTAGAGTTTTTAAAATTTTATTTTTGTTAAATATACTTTAGAAATTATTGTTTAGAGCACCTGCCCATTATTATCCAATAGTACATCTTTTCATATTTTTTTTTTTCAAAAAGTAAAAACTTACAATCTTCCAATTCATTATAGATAACAATGTGATACAGCATAATCTCATCTTATATCAAATCTCCCTCTTATCTTCACCCTCCCATCCCCCCCTCCAACCCCCATTTTCTGCAGAGCTGCCGTCATTACCTAGTGTTGTTATTTCCAATCGCCCCAGATCTGCAGCCAAGCTGCTTTCTTTCCCACCGTTTGGGCAAGACTATATTCGTACTGCTTTACCCTGTTCATATACTCCATCCACTCCCGGAGATTTGGAGATTTCGTAGAGCCCCAGTACTTAACTATTATTATTTTGGCTAAGGCAATGCCCCGTAACCAAAGTAATTGCTCGGTTTTGTTTTTATCTATCTCTGGGAGCATACCTAGGATCACGTACTCAACACGTGCTTCGTATTTCATAGGGGAGCTGTTCAGCAGTTTCCGAAATATTTTGATCCAATAATCTTTTATCCCCTGGCATTCCCACAACAGGTGTTTGTAATCTCCTCTATCTTTGTTACATTTATAACAGTTCTGTTCTCTGTCTTTGTAGATAGTGTGCAATAATACTGGTGTATCATAGAGACGGTGTATCATTTTCAAAAGAATCCATGTATGGGCAAGGGAGACCGAGGACCTTTTAATATTTCTGTAAACTGTGTTCCACGGGATCGATTCCACATTCTGCAAATAATTTTCCCATTTAACCTCACCTCTAAATGTGATCGATTTTGTGTATTCATATTTTAACTTTATATAAAAGTGCGAAATAGCAAGAATGTTTAATGTTATATCGTAACAAAAATCTAAAAAAGTGTTCTGTGCAATATTTAAGTAATTCCTGTTTTCCGTGTAATATATAGTATGTCGTAACTGTTCATATCGGGATTTATCAATAAATCCTAGAGTGGTGTCCGACAGAATTTCATTTAGGGGCTTAATCTGTCCTTTGTGAAAAACCTGTGCGATTAAGTGTATCCTCTGTTTTTCCCAATATTCAACATCATCTAATTGCATAACTTGTGATAAGTGAGCATTCCTCCATAAGGGAGTGTACTGAACTGCTTGGGATACTCCAACCATGAACCTAACTTGTTGCCAAATATGCCCGAGCATTCTACTGAACAGGTTTGTTATCCTTTTCTTCTTAATGATACCGGTTTCAAGAATGTAAAATAGATCCTCCCAAGGTCCACAGTGCTTCCCAAAGATCAGCCTTATACATTTATTCCTTCGGTTTCTAACACACCATCTCAATTGTGCAGCTACATAATATCCTTTAAAAAAGGGAACAGAAACTCGTTTGCGCCCCCATATTAATTCATTAAAAAAGGGCCTCTAATTTATTAAAAAACATATCTTCTATCGTTATTGGGCTCGCATTTAGTACATATAGTAACATTGGTAATAATGTCATTTTTGTAAGGGCTATACGATTGATTTGCGACAGGGGAAGTTTTAACCATGTTCTAATTTTTTCCTTTACTTTATCTATTATTGGGAGTATATTCAATTTCATATAGTGTTCCAATTAAGTCCCTATATGGATACCCAGGTTTAATAAGGAGTCTGATGGAGTCAATATACTAACCCGAAAGTTGTAACCCGATGGCATAGGGCGTCTTAATGGAAGAAATTTTGATTTTTCCCAGTTTATTTCATATCCAGATAAACATCCAAATTCGTCCACGCTTTCCATAACCTTGGGCAGGTTCATATACCCCCTCCCTATAAAAAGCAAAATATCGTCCGCATATAGACTTATTTTGTCGGCTTCTCCCTCACACCCGAAGCCCTGTATTTCCTCATCTGCTCTGATTTTACATGCCAATGGCTCCAGAAACAACGAAAAGAGCAAGGGGGAGAGGGGGCATCCCTGACACGTTCCTCCAGTCAGGGGAAAAAGGGTAGAATATTCCCCATTGACTTGAACTCTGGATACCGGGTTTTGATACAGAATGCAAACCCATCTGGAGAAATATTCACCCATTTTTACCCGTGACAACACTCTCCAGAGAAATGGCCACTCCACCCTGTCAAAGGCTTTAGCCGCGTCTAGAGACAGGATGGAGCAGTCCCCTTCATCTTCCGTCTGAATGTAAAAAAAAAGCCCTCCTTACATTATCCTGTATATTCCTTTTGGGAATGAACCCGGTTTGGTCCACGTGGACGACATTGTGAATAACAGTTTTTAATCGGTTGGCTATCAATTTAGCAAGGATTTTATCATCTGTGTTCAACAGAGAGATAGGACGATAGGATGTAACTATAACTAGCAATGGATCTTTCCCCTTTTTGGGGATTAATGAGATGGTGGCTTCCATCCATGAGGGGGGTAAAGAACTCAGTGTCCATGATTGATTTAATACTTCCAGCATTTGGGGAAGAATGATTCCTTCATGTTTTCGGTATAGTTCGAATGGGAAACCGTCCAGCCCTGGGGACGTATTGCTCTTAATAGATTTCAGCGTAGTTTGTAACTCGCTCAGTTGAATCGGTCTGTTCAACCAATCGATATCTTGTTTGTCAAATTCCGGGATCTTAATATTGTCTAGGTATTGGTCTATTTTTTCTCCCTGATCTATAGGTCCGGCCTGGTATAACATGGAGAAATATTGAGTAAATTCCCCTCAAATGTCATCAGGGTCTCGTAAAATATTTCCTGCCTCTGTCCTAATTCCCATGATATTGTTACTCCCCCTTAGATTTTTTACTATTGTGGATAACAGTCTACTTGGTTTACCGGATCCATTAAAAGTCCTCTGCCCCATAAAAAACATTTTATTCTGTGCTTTTTTATATAGATATTGTTTATATTCGTCTCGCATTTTTTTAAATTGATTTTGTTTTTCTAGGGTATTTACCCGAGTGATCTCATTCATTATCTGATTAAGCGTCCCTTCTATTTCTTTTTGAGTTTGGGCAAAAAGATTCTTCTGTTTCCTAATTTGATAAGTGAATCCCAAACCATATGTATATGAGTTGAGTTAATATTGTCGCTCCAGAAGAGCTTTATTTCTTCATTTATCTTATCAATGTCCCTTATCAATGTCATCCAGTGGGGGTTGAGTTTAAAATTCCTATTTTTGTTTAGTTTTTTTATGGCTATCAAATATTACCATAACCGGGGCGTGATCGGAGATGCCATGACTTTCATAATTCATTTTTTTAACCCTATTAATAAGCCCAGGGCTGGCGAGGGCCAGATCAACTCGCGACATGGACCTATATGTGTTACTGAAGCAAGATAATAGTTGCTTATTTCCATAATGGGATCGCCAAACAGGGAGTGCAAAATTATTAGGCAAGTTGTATTTTTGAGGATTCATTTTATTATTGAACAACAACCATGTTCTCAATGAACCCAAAAAACTCATTAATATCAAAGCTGAATATTTTTGGAAGTAGTTTTTAGTTTGTTTTTAGTTTTAGCTATTTTAGGGGGATATCTGTGTGTGCAGGTGACTATTACTGTGCATAATTATTAGGCAACTTAACAAAAAACAAATATATACCCATTTCAATTATTTATTTTTACCAGTGAAACCAATATAACATCTCAACATTCACAAATATACATTTCTGACATTCAAAAACAAAACAAAAACAAATCAGTGACCAATATAGCCACCTTTCTTTGCAAGGACACTCAAAAGCCTGCCATCCATGGATTCTGTCAGTGTTTTGATCTGTTCACCATCAACATTGCGTGCAGCAGCAACCACAGCCTCCCAGACACTGTTCAGAGAGGTGTACTGTTTTCCCTCCTTGTAAATCTCACATTTGATGATGGACCACAGGTTCTCAATGGGGTTCAGATCAGGTGAACAAGGATGCCATGTCATTAGATTTTCTTCTTTTATACCCTTTCTTGCCACCCACGCTGTGGAGTACTTGGACGCGTGTGATGGAGCATTGTCCTGCATGAAAATCATGTTTTTCTTGAAGGATGCAGACTTCTTCCTGTACCACTGCTTGAAGAAGGTGTCTTCCAGAAACTGGCAGTAGGACTGGGAGTTGAGCTTGACTCCATCCTCAACCCGAAAAGGCCCCACAAGCTCATCTTTGATGATACCAGCCCAAACCAGTACTCCACCTCCACCTTGCTGGCGTCTGAGTCGGACTGGAGCTCTCTGCCCTTTACCAATCCAGCCACGGGCCCATCCATCTGGCCCATCAAGACTCACTCTCATTTCATCAGTCCATAAAACCTTAGTAAAATCAGTCTTGAGATATTTCTTGGCCCAGTCTTGACGTTTCAGCTTGTGTGTCTTGTTCAGTGGTGGTCGTCTTTCAGCCTTTCTTACCTTGGCCATGTCTCTGAGTATTGCACACCTTGTGCTTTTGGGCACTCCAGTGATGTTGCAGCTCTGAAATATGGCCAAACTGGTGGCAAGTGGCATCTTGGCAGCTGCACGCTTGACTTTTCTCAGTTCATGGGCAGTTATTTTGCGCCTTGGTTTTTCCACACGCTTCTTGCGACCCTGTTGACTATTTTGAATGAAACGCTTGATTGTTCGATGATCACGCTTCAGAAGCTTTGCAATTTTAAGAGTGCTGCGTCCCTCTGCAAGATATCTCACTATTTTTGACTTTTCTGAGCCTGTCAAGTCCTTCTTTTGACCCATTTTGCCAAAGGAAAGGAAGTTGCCTAATAATTATGCACACCTGATATAGGGTGTTGATGTCATTAGACCACACCCCTTCTCATTACAGAGATGCACATCACCTAATATGCTTAATTGGTAGTAGGCTTTCGAGCCTATACAGCTTGGAGTAAGACAACATGCATAAAGAGGATGATGTGGTCAAAATACTCATTTGCCTAATAATTCTGCACTCCCTGTATATCGACCAATGCCTTTTTCTTACACATTCTGAATAGTAATGTACTTGAACTGGCATTTTGTTCGTAGTCAGTTATGGTGGATATCCTGTCTATTTTTATGTCCATGACCGAGTTGAAATCACCCACCACCAGCACCGGGCACTCCTCTCGTGTTGAAATATAATCCATCAATTTACATAACACAGTTACTGTGAAAGGAGGTGGGATGTACAAACCGGATTCCAAAAAAGTTGGGACGCTAAGCAAATTGTGAATAAAAACTGAATGCGATGATGTGGAGATGGCAAATGTCAATATTTTATTTGTAATAGAACGTAGATGAAAGATCAAACGTTTAATCCGAGTAAATGTATCATTTTAAAGGAAAAATAAGTTGATTCAAATTTCACGGTGTCAACAAATCCCCAAAAAGTTGGGACAAGTAGCAATAAGAGGCTGGAAAAAGTAAATTTGAGCATAACTAAGAGCTGGAAGACCAATTAACACTAATTAGGTCAATTGGCAACATGATTGGGTATAAAAAGAGCTTCTCAGAGTGGCAGTGTCTCTCAGAAGCCAAGATGGGTAGAGGATCACCAATTCCCACAATGTTGCACAGAAAGATAGTGGAGCAATATCAGAAAGGTGTTGCCCAGCGAAAAATTGCAAAGACTTTGCATCTATCATCATCAACTGTGCATAACTTCATCCGAAGATTCAGAGAATCTGGAACAATCTCTGTGCGTAAGGGTCAAGGCCGTACTGGATGCCCGTGATCTCCGGGCCCTTAAACGACACTGCACCACAAACAGGAATGCCACTGTAAAGGAAATCACAGAATGGGCTCAGGAATACTTCCAGAAACCATTGTCAGTGAACACAATCCACCATGCCATCCGCCGTTGCCAGCGTAAACTCTACAGTGCAAAGAAGAAGCCATTTCTAAGCAAGATCCACAAGCTCAGGCGTTTTCACTGGGCCAGGAATCATTTAAAATGGAGTGTGGCAAAATGGAAGACTGTTCTGTGGTCAGACGAGTCACGATTCAAAGTTCTTTTTGGAAATCTGGGACGCCATGTCATCCGGACCAAAGAGGACAAGGACAACCCAAGTTGTTATCAACGCTCAGTTCAGAAGCCTGCATCTCTGATGGTATGGGGTTGCATGAGTGTGTGTGGCATGGGCAGCTTGCATGTCTGGAAAGGCACCATCAATGCAGAAAAATATATTCAGGTTCTAGAACAACATATGCTCCCATCCAGATGTCATCTCTTTCAGGGAAGACCCTGCATTTTTCAACAAGATAATGCCAGACCACATCCTGCATCAATCACAACATCATGGCTGCGTAGGAGAAGGATCCAGGTACTGAAATGGCCAGTCTGCAGTCCAGATCTTTCACCAATAGAGAACATTTGGCGCATCATAAAGAGGAAGGTGCAACAAAGAAGGCCCAAGACGATTGAACAGTTAGAGGCCTGTATTAGACAAGAATGGGAGAGCATTCCTATTTCTAAACTTGAGAAACTGGTCTCCTCGGTCCCCAGACGTCTGTTGAGTGTTGTAAGAAGAAGGGGAGATGCCACACAGTGGTGAAAATGGCCTTGTCCCAACTTTTTGGGGATTTGTTGACACCATGAAATTCTGATTCAACATATTTCCCCCTTAAAATTGTACATTTTCTCAGTTTAAACTTTTGTTCCGTGATTTATGTTCTATTCTGAATAAAATATTAGAAGTTGGCACCTTCACATCATTGCATTCAGTTTTTATTCACGATTTGTATAGTGTCCCAACTTTTTTGGAATCCGGTTTGTATATAAAGGCAATGATACTCCTTTGACCCAGCCAATAACAGTGAAGAAAAATATATCTACCCTCTTGATCAATCAGTTGTTCTATTGGGTCATAGTCCACCTGTCTATGAACGTAAACGCTAATTTCACGAGAGTATGTGGAGTAACAGGAGTGGTATTCGTGAGAGGCCCATCTCCTTCCGCCCAGCGCTGCCACTTTTTCACCTGATAGGTGTGTTTCTAACAAGGCCACTATAGCCGGCAGATGTCTAGAAACTAGATCAAACACTGCACACCTCTTGATTTTATCCTCAAAGCCGCGAATATTCCATGTCAATATTCTTGACATTATTTTTTTATTTTTTCTAAGTTTTAAGACAGCGCGGAGCGGGAGGAAAGGGGCACCCCCAACAACACATCTTCAATACCTTGACTGTCCCCCACGGAAAAAACCCTCCCTTCCCCCCCACCCCTACCCATAATCCCGTGCTGACCTGCGAGTCACTGAATGTGACTCATAGGTCTCTAACTATAGGCTATCCCCCCCCACCACCGTTAACCCCCCCAGCTCCCCACTGTATTTCTGTGAGAAATTATTTAATGCCCTTAGAGTCCATCCAATCAGCAGCGTCACTTGAATTAGAGAAGAATTGAACTGTTTCTTTATAGATAACCTGTAATTTCGCCGGATACATCATGGAATATTTTAGTTGGGCTTGTATCAGTCTCTTCTTTACATCTTTATATTCTCTTCTTTTGTCTTTCGTAGCTTTAGAAAAATCCGGGTATATCTCTATATTAGCGTCGTTATATTTCACCGTCTGTATCTCTCGTTTCCACCTGAGGATGTTGTCCCGGTCTCTTGAGGAGACCATTTTAATTAACAGTGGTCTTGGTGCTGACCCTGGTGGTAATTTTCTTATTGGAATACGCTGTGCTCTCTCCACTATATGTGTTGAAGCTGCGTCTGCAGTTATTACTTTGTCTAATAACCATTTTTGGATGAAGCTTGTGGGGTCGTCTCTTTCGACTCCTTGCGGAAAGCCCACTAGTTTGAGATTACTTCTCTGGGACCTATCCTCCAAATCCTCCATTTTTTCCTTCAATGTTTTATTGTCCCTTTCTGCTATTTTGATCCTTTTTTTTTATCTGACTGGTTTCTTTTTGTAATTCTGTAGTCAGCGATTCGTACTCTTTTATACGTTGCCTCATTTTATTTAGGTCATCTCGGATTACTGAGATGTCAATCTGCACTGCTGCCACCGTCGTTGTCAGGGTATTTAATGATTGGTTAGTTGTTTTAACTGTCTCCAATATACCTGCTAATTTGAGATCGATATTGCTCATCTGATCGTCTGCTTCTGATGGCCTGTTTTCCCCCACCCTGTTTAGTGGATTTTCAGTTTCATCATATTCCTCCATCTGTGGTTGCTGTTTCTGATTACTCCTCGTCTTACTTGGTGGAGGTGGGGATTTAAGATATTTATCTAGCTGCGACATGGTATTCCATCCTATGCCACCTTTAGGTGAGGAGGTTCCCACCGACTTTCTATTTTGTAGTTTGGGACCCATATTTATTTTATTAATTTTTTATTTATTTTTTCCTTCCTTCCTCCTGTTACGAAGTTGCTTTTGAAATTTATATAGCACGGAAATACACAAATCCCTGTATTTCTAAACAGACAGTCAGAAATGTCTAATAATACAGGCGAATAAAGCAGGGGGTCTTACATGTTTTTGGTCTCCTAGTTCTGAATCACGGATAACTTCAGAGTAAGGCACTCCCACCTACATTGTTCTGTGGCCGTCGCTTTTCGCTGGGCAGTGGAGCGATGCAGTCCCCTGGAACTTGAAGGTTCAGGGGTCGGAGGCAGGGGTGTAGCTAGAAATGACTGGGCCCCATAGCAAAAAAAAATTATGGGCCCCCCCCCTCCCGGATCTCCATATGTGTTTTGCAGATCCGCACAAAACACTGACACCGGCAATGTGCGTTCCGCATTTTGCGGACCGCACATCGCCGACTCTATATAGAAAATGCCTTTTCTTGTCCGCAATTGCGGACAAGAATATGAAATGTTCTATTTTTTCAGGAACGCAATTGTGGATGCGGGCAGGACATAGTGTGTCCCCATAGAAATGAATGGGTTTGCAATTCCGTTCTGCAAAATGCAGAACAGAATTGCTGACGTGTGAATAGACCCTTACCCCTACACCATGCAGTACAGAATGCATTATAAAATCCATACCCCATCCCATACAATATACAGTATAGTTCATACACCATGCTGTACACAGTATAATCCATACACCATGCCGTACAATATACACAATAACCCCACAGTGTAGGTTTTATACTGTATGGTGTACTGCATGGTGTATAGATTATACTGTATATTCAGCGGCGTAACTAGAGTGTTATGGGCCCCAGTGCAAACTTTGGAATGCCCCCACACCCCCTATTTTTACAAAGAGGTGTTAGATTTTCTTTACACTAAGGGCTCTTTCACACAAGTGGAGACGTTTGGGTAATCTGCTGAGTGAAAGAGAGCCAAGCCCCGTTCCGGACAGCAGAGACACGCAGCACTAACATGATTGATAATGCTCTTTGCCTCCCTGTGATCTTTTTACTAGACAATCACAGTGAGATAAAGTTGCCAAAGTGATTTTGCTCCGTGTCTCTGCTGTCCGGAACGGGGCTTGGCTCTCTTTCACATAGCGGATTACCCGCAAAGGATCCGCTCGTGTTAAAGAGCCCTAAGCCCACTGCATGGCTACACTCACCCAGTCCTAATAAAATCTGGTCCTACCTCATCCAGGCTGTCGCTGGTGATGTCCACTGGATCCAGAACAAGGTCCCTGTGGTGATAAAGAAAAAAAGAATAATCACATAAGGAAGGGATGGTGCCCCTCACAGTAGTTATGGCCAGATATGTGCCCCTCACAGTAGTTATGCCCAGATATGTGCCCCTTCACAGGATCTGAGAACCTGCTGCTGGAGATTTCTGAAGTCGCTATCTTCCAAGAGCAGGCCTCCAAGGCTAAAGTGAGCCGGGCAAGCTCTATTATGGCATAACAGACATTTAATAAACTGGAAGATGCTCAGATGCTAAGCACAGAATCCGGGGCCAGGATGTACTGGACATCACTATGGCTACAAGTTACCAGACGTTGGGGATACTCTCCATAGGCTGCAACTAAGATAAAACTAGGAACATTCATCCTGAAGCTAGCGTGGTGGTTAAGGCTACTTTCACACTTGCGTTTGATCGGATCCGTTCTGAACGGATCCGATCATATTAATGCAGACGGAGGCTCCGTTCAGTACGGATCCGTCTGCATTATAACTTAGAAAAATTTCTAAGTGCGAAAGTAGCCTGAGCGGATCCGTTCAGACTTTCAATGTAAAGTCAATGGGGGACCGATCCGCTTGAAGATTGAGCCATATTGTGGCATCTTCAAACGGATCCGTCCCCATTGACTTACATTGTAAGTCTGGACGGATCCGCACGCCTCCGCACGGCCAAGCGGACACCCGAACGCTGCAAGCAGCGTTCAGGTGTCCGCCTGCTGAGCGGAGCGGAGGCTGAACGCCGCCAGACTGATGCAGTCTGAGCGGATCCGCATCCATTCAGACTGCATCAGGGCTTGACGGAAGCGTTCGGGTCCGCTCGTGAGCCCCTTCAAACGGAGCTCACGAGCGGACAGCCGAACGCTAGTGTGAAAGTAGCCTTACATTGTAAGTCTGGACGGATCCGCACGCCTCCGCACGGCCAGGCGGACAGCTGAACGCTGCAAGCAGCGTTCAGCTGTCCACCTGGCCGTGCGGAGGCGAGCGGAGTGGAGGCTGAACGCCGCCAGACTGATGCAGTCTGAGCGGATCCGCATCCATTCAGACTGCATCAGGGCTGGACGGAAGCGTTCTGCTCTGCTCGTGAGCTCCTTCAAACGGAGCTCACGAGCGGACAGCAGAACGCTAGTGTGAAAGTAGCCTAATAGGGGTTCTCCAGGAATAATAATAAAAAAAGAAAATACTTACATGCACATACTGCACATCACACATGTTATTACATACAGACACATAGTACACATCACACATGTTATTACATACAGACACATACTACAGATCACATATGCACTGCCACTGCACTCACTTTATTTGAAGGATTCCTCGGGCTCCATCATGCAGTAGAAGGGCAGTCCTGCAGCTAGTAACACACTGCCTCAGTCTGAGAGCTGCGCCAGCCAGATTGGTTTCGGGCAGTCAGATTAGCCTATTATTAGCCGCCAGCCGCATAGCGCCGAATCTGACTGGCGCCAGTGCGGCCGGCAGGACCCTCCCTAGTCCCTCCACTCTCCACAACAGGTACGTTAAGCAACCCCCCCCCCCCCCCCCCCGGGCCCGGCCCGGCCCCGCCCCCTCCGGCCCGGTCCCGCCCCCTCCACCGCCTGAGTCCGCCTCCTGAGTCCTCCCTCTAGTTACTAGGACTCTAGGAGGCGGAGCCGGAGGAAATCTTTCCTGCAGCGTGGCCCGCCTGCTCCTACTACAGCTCCTCCTTCCTGTTGGCTTCCTAGTTCCTTCACCCCAGCCAGGCCCGAGCCGCGGACCGCCCGATCCCCGCCCACTACACTGGGTGGGCGGTCGGGCCTGGCTGGCTGCCTGTGTGTGTCGTGTATTAATTAAAAAAAAAAAAAAATGTTTGTGGTCCGGACGGGCCCCCAGTGGCGTAGGGCCCCATAGCCACTGCTATGGTTGCTATGGCGATCCCTACGCCACTGGTCGGAGGAATAGCAGAATGGCGTCTGGCGGAAAAAACTGACTTTACCGGTATAGCACCCAGGGCAAAACTTCACAGCTAGATAGCCCCCGCAACTTCAGGGCAACAAGTGGGGCAGCAGGCCAAGAGGGCAACCGTTCTCAATGCGGCTCAGGGCTGATAATTCAAGGGAGAGCGCAGCAGGTCAGGCAGCAGATGGAAGGGGGAACCTGTTCTCAGCCCAGTTAAAGCGGACGGAGCCTCCAGAGCCTGAGATACATCTCGGCATACAGAGCTACACACCGTTCCCAGCACAGTCCAGTACAGGCATGGACCCATGACTTCTAAAGCTGAAGCTGATTCGATGAACTCACAACGGCAGCACGCTATATGGCGTGAGGTAAGACTAGCTACCGCCACAGATGCCACAACGTCTCAACGGGGGTGTGAGCAGCTCTGCCACGTAACAGAGACGGCATGTCAGCGCTGTGGCAGGGGCTGGAGCAGGAGCTGGCGTTGGGGGCGGGGGGACCGCAGTACGCCCATTGCTACGTCATGCCGCCACGCCTCCTCCATCCAATACATCTTTAAATACCCGACTGCCTACATATATATTCGTTAGGCAGTTGGGAACAGGTTAAAAACGAGGGAACACTTGAACTATGCATCTTTGGTTTGTTTATATCTTGGCTCTAGTGTTGGTCGAGCACCAAAGTGCTCTGGTGCTCGAGTAGAACACTTCCCGATACTCGGAAGTCAATGGGAGAACTCTAGTTCAGCTTAGGAGTCCCTGCTCTGACTCCCTATGTAGCTATGTCCATATATGGAGTCAGTGCTTGGGGACACCCAGTGTATTTAAATCTAATTTAGCCTCTATTTCTGAAAAGTTTCTGGCAGGATTTGAACTCACAACCTTCTACATTACAGTCAAGAATCTTAACCACTACACTATAGAACTGCATGGCCAATTACTTAAAGGGTTTCTACCACTTCGGTTTCACATATTTAGCTGTCAGACACTAGCGATCCGCTAGTGTCTGCTCTGCCCAACCATCCTAATATAATTGCTTTTGGGGCAGCCGTTTTGCTAAAAAAAGAACTTTTATTAATATGCTAATGAGCCTCTAGGTGCTATGGGGGCGTCATTAGCACCTAGAGGCTCCGTCTACCTTCAGAAACTGCCGCCACCCAGCGCGTCCCTCCAGCCCGCCCATCTCCTCCTGAATGCGATCCTCCTTGTGAGCGTATGTATTCTGCGCATGCGCAGTGAATGTCTGACCACTTCCTTGCTCAGACATCTCCACTGCGCCTGCGCGATGACGCCATAGTGCTCCGAGGAACAGGCGCAGTGGAGATGTCTGAGCAGGGAAGCTGTCAGACATTCACTGCGCATGTGCCGAATACAGGCGCTCACAAGGAGGATCGCATTCAGGAGGAGATGGGCGGGCTGGAGGGACACGCTGGGCGGCGGCAGTTTCTGAAGGTAGACGGAGCCTCTAGGTGCTAATGACGCCCCCATAGCACCTAGAGGCTCATTAGCATATTAATAAAAGTTCTTTTTTTAGCAAAACGGCTGCCCCAAAAGCAATTATATTAGGATGGTTGGGCAGAGCAGACACTAGCGGATCGCTAGTGTCTGACAGCTAAATATGTGAAACCGAAGTGGTAGAAACCCTTTAACAAAATGAGACTTCTGATGTATAGGAATACTTACTAGAAGTAAGTATTCCTATATAGCAGAAGTCTCATATTTTTAATTTTTTTATATTTTTTATTTATTTTTTACTACCTGGCCATGTAGCTCTGCCATGCAGTGGTTAACATTCTGGGCTGTAATGTAGAAGGTTGTGAGTTTGAATCCCTCCAGAAACTTTTCAGAAATAGAGGCTACATTTAATTTGAGATACAAGGGAGATAAACGCGTATTGGGCGGCTCAACCGAAAGTTTGAATGGTCAGGTGCTACTGTTATGACACACCCAGTCTAATCAATAAAATGTAATTTGACTTATTAGAAGACACTCTTTCAAACGGAGTAACGTATTTATTAATCTAAAATATTAAAAAATTTAAAATCTGCACATATGTAAAATTTAACACTCATGTAAAAATTTATCAGGAGATATACAATATCAGCATAGGTGTACTGATAATGCGCAGTATCTAGTATTAAATGTGCTTTAATTAAAACTTCCAGATCCAGATATTCACAGGCTTGATAAGTGTAAATCACTGTAATATGTTGTAATTATTGCTTCCAAATCTAGAGAGTCACAGGCTTGATAAGTGTATATCACTACAGGGAGTGCAGAATTATTAGGCAAATGAGTATTTTGACCACATCATCCTCTTTATGCATGTTGTCTTACTCCAAGCTGTATAGGCTCGAAAGCCTACTACCAATTAAGCATATAAGGTGATGTGCATCTCTGTAATGAGAAGGGGTGTGGTCTAATGACATCAACACCCTATATCAGGTGTGCATAATTATTAGGCAACTTCCTTTCCTTTGGCAAAATGGGTCAAAAGAAGGACTTGACAGGCTCAGAAAAGTCAAAAATAGTGAGATATCTTGCAGAGGGATGCAGCACTCTTAAAATTGCAAAGCTTCTGACGCGTGATCATCGAACAATCAAGCGTTTCATTCAAAATAGTCAACAGGGTCACAAGAAGCGTGTGGAAAAACCAAGGCGCAAAATAACTGCCCATGAACTGAGAAAAGTCAAGCGTGCAGCTGCCAAGATGCCACTTGCTACCAGTTTGGCCATATTTCAGAGCTGCAACATCACTGGAGTGCCCAAAAGCACAAGGTGTGCAATACTCAGAGACATGGCCAAGGTAAGAAAGGCTGAAAGACGACCACCACTGAACAAGACACACAAGCTGAAACGTCAAGACTGGGCCAAGAAATATCTCAAGACTGATTTTTCTAAGGTTTTATGGACTGATGAAATGAGAGTGAGTCTTGATGGGCCAGATGGATGGGCCCGTGGCTGGATTGGTAAAGGGCAGAGAGATCCAGTCCGACTCAGACGCCAGCAAGGATGAGGTGGAGTACTGGTTTGGGCTTGGTATCATCAAAGATGAGCTTGTGGGGCCTTTTCGGGTTGAGGATGGAGTCAAGCTCAACTCCCAGTCCTACTGCCAGTTTCTGGAAGACACCTTCTTCAAGCAGTGGTACAGGAAGAAGTCTGCATCCTTCAAGAAAAACATGATTTTCATGCAGGACAATGCTCCATCACACGCGTCCAAGTACTCCACAGCATGGCTGGCAAGAAAGGGTATAAAAGAAGAAAATCTAATGACATGGCATCCTTGTTCACCTGATCTGAACCCCATTGAGAACCTGTGGTTCATCATCAAATGTGAGATTTACAAGGAGGGAAAACAGTACACCTCTCTGAACAGTGTCTGGGAGGCTGTGGTTGCTGCTGCACGCAATGTTGATGGTGAACAGATCAAAACACTGACAGAATCCATGGATGGCAGGCTTTTGAGTGTCCTTGCAAAGAAAGGTGGCTATATTGGTCACTGATTTGTTTTTGTTTTGTTTTTGAATGTCAGAAATGTATATTTGTGAATGTTGAGATGTTATATTGGTTTCACTGGTAAAAATAAATAATTGAAATGGGTATATATTTGTTTTTTGTTAAGTTGCCTAATAATTATGCACAGTAATAGTCACCTGCACACACAGATATCCCCCTAAAATAGCTAAAACTAAAAACAAACTAAAAACTACTTCCAAAAATATTCAGCTTTGATTTTAATGAGTTTTTTTGGGTTCATTGAGAACATGGTTGTTGTTCAATAATAAAATTAATCCTCAAAAATACAACTTGCCTAATAATTCTGCACTCCCTGTATAATGCATATCACTATGACAAATACAAGTCCTTATGTCAACCGTGTTATTTTTAGGTTATTACTCACTCCTCAAACAGGAATAACAGAATTACCAATGGGATCTCTGATTAAGTGGTGCGTATCTAATCCACTGCACTCCAAGGTCACTCAGTCCAATACGATTGTAAAAGATTATTATGGTGTCGGCAGTAAGAACTTGAAAGAAGCGATAGGGAGGACTTACGTGCTGGGTAAGTAAGTAGGTTTTTGTCACACACACCGGGGGTGGGGAATAGTGTTGAGCGCGAATATTCGAAAAGCGAATTTTTTTCGCGAATATCGCAACTTCGCGATTTCGCGAATATTTCGAATATAGTGCTATATATTCGTAAAAACGAATATTCGTTTTTTTTTTTTTTTTTTTTTTTTCCCACAAAATTACAGTACACATATAATTGATTGTTTCCCAAAGGTCCAACAGCTCAGATCTTACTCACATTGCCTAGAAAGTGATTGAGGCGCGAATCTTCGTAAGGCGATTTTATTAGCGCACATGCGAATATCGGCACGTCCCAGAACAGAGGCAAAGGGCTTTGCATTCATACATTAGTGAATTGAGTTGCGAATCTTCGTAAGGCGATTTTATTAGCGCACATGCGAATATCTACACTTGTCCCAGAACAGAGGCACAGGGCTTTGCATTACATTAGTGATTGAATTGAGCTGCGAATCTTCGTGAGGCGATTTTATTAACGCAAATGCGAATATCTACACTTGTCCCCAGAACAGAGGCAAAGGCCTGTGCATTCATATAGTATAGCACCATATTCGCGAATACGTAGAACTTCGTAAAATTCGATTTACGAATATTCGTATTTTTTATTTTACTTTCCACCTTACAGATGACATTGATCTGTACTCTGTCAACTACTGTCATCACCCCCCACTGTATCTCGATTGATTCCCAAAAGTCCAAAAGCTCAGATCTTACTCACAGTGCCTAGAAAGTGATTGAGGCGCGAATATTCGTAAGGCGATTTTATTAGCGCACATGCGAATATCGGCACTTGTCCCAGAACAGAGGCAAAGGGCTTTGCATTCTTACATTAGTGATTGAATTGAGCTGCGAATCTTCGTGAGGCGATTTTATTAACGCAAATGCGAATATCTACACTTGTCCCCAGAACAGAGAGGCAAAGGCCTGTGCATTCATATAGTATAGCACCATATTCGCGAATACGTAGAACTTCGTAAAATTCGATTTACGAATATTCGTATTTTTTATTTTAGTTTCCACCTTACAGATTACATTGATCTGTACTCTGTCAACTACTGTCATCACCCCCCACTGTATCTCGATTGATTCACAAAAGTCCAAAAGCTCAGATCTTACTCACATTGCCTAGAAAGTGATTGAGGCGCGAATCTTTGTAAGGCGATTTTATTAGCGCACAGGCGAATATCGGCACTTGTCCCAGAACAGAGGCAAAGGGCTTTGCATTCATACATTAGTGATTGAATTGAGTTGTGAATCTTCGTAAGGCGATTTTATTAGCGCACATGCGAATATCTACACTTGTCCCCAGAACAGAGAGGCAAAGGCCTGTGCATTCATATAGTATAGCACCATATTCGCGAATACGTAGAACTTCGTAAAATTCGATTTACGAATATTCGTATTTTTTATTTTAGTTTCCACCTTACAGATTACATTGATCTGTACTCTGTCAACTACTGTCATCACCCCCCACTGTATCTAGATTGATTCACAAAAGTCCAAAAGCTCAGATCTTACTCACATTGCCTAGAAAGTGATTGAGGCGCGAATCTTTGTAAGGCGATTTTATTAGCGCACAGGCGAATATCGGCACTTGTCCCAGAACAGAGGCAAAGGGCTTTGCATTCTTACATTAGTGATTGAATTGAGTTGCGAATCTTCGTAAGGCGATTTCATTAGCGCACATGCGAATTTTGCATCTCATAATATGTATTATGCGATGCGAAAATTCGAATTATCGCATATGCGAAATAATAACGAATTCGAATATTCGCGAATATTTTACGAATATTCTTTCGAATATTCGCGAAATTTCGCGAATTCGAATATGGGACATGCCGCTCAACACTAGTGGGGAAGTGACCACTGAACTCTACCCGCACACCTGTCCCTGCCTCCTTGCGTTGCAAGTCCTAGCAACAAGGGACAACTGGTCGACAAACCCTTAGCTAGGAAGATGCAGGGAAGACAAACAACACATGCAGCAGGAAAGACAATCAAGCCAAGTCTATAACCAAGAGAACAGTACGGTACCAGAGGAGCAAGCATAGGATTGTCAGGAGAAGCCAGAGTCAAAATCAGAAGGGAACGCCAAGACCAGAGGATGAGACGGACGGGTATCAGAAGCCAAGCAGGAACAATACACCAGGTAAGTATAACGCAGAAAGGACCTCAATGACAGGCAATCTATGGCCAGCAGATAGGGCGCTGGTGGAGTCATGTGACATCCTAATGCAGCTGAGCGCTGAGTGAGACGCTCGGCCCTCAGCCCTGATGTGGTTACCATGGAAGCGGGCGACGCCGGGCGTGCTCATGAGACGAGCGCGGCCAGACCAACCCCGCTTGTGCACGTAGTGCCTCGTGACAGTTTTAGACCGGTATACCAGTATACCCGCATGTTCTTCGGTACTCTACAGTGCTTACCTTACGGTGAAATTGTCCTCCAAGTATTGTCTGCTGTGTGCTCCTGCACGTGAATTCCCAGCGTCCCACGTGGAGTGTGGTAGTGTGTGCAGCCTCTGTTTGTAAGGGCAATCGTCAGCGCTTACCTCACTAGGATTTTCCCACGTGACCGGCGTTGTAGCAGTCTAGGATGATAGTATTGGAAACAATGTAATGGATTGAATCCGGTGCCTCTGATAATGTCCGTATTAAAGCTGTTATTCACTTTTAACTTTTATAATCTTGTAGTATGGTCCAAAAGTGTATTTGTCGTGCTTGCAAGCCAATAGAGTAGTTCCCCGACCTTCTCAAATGCGTTTTGGGATAACCTCTTCATCAGTGACTCATACGCCGGTTACGTGGGAAAATCCTAGTGAGGTAAGCTAGGATTGCTGACGAGTGCCCTTACAAACAGAGGCTGCGCGCGCTACCGCACTCCACGTGTGACGCCGGGAAGTCACGTTCAGGAGCACACAGCAGACAATACTTGGAGGACTGCGGAGGGGGAAAGACAATTTCACCGTAACGTAAACACCATAGAGTACCGAAGAACACGTGGGAATCCACGTCCTGGTACCCCGGTCTAAAACCTACTTACCCTGCACGTAAGTCCTCCCTATCACTTCTTTCAAGTTCTTAATGCCGACACCATAATAATTTCCAATCGTATTGGACTGAGTGACCTTGGAGTGCAGTGGATTAGATACGCACCACTTAATCAGAGGTCCCATTGGTAATTCTGTTAGTCCTGTTTGAGGAGTGAGTAATAACCTAAAAATACCGCTGTTGACATAAGGACTTGTATTTGTCATAGTGATATGCATTATAGTGATATACACTTATCAAGCCTGTGACTCTCTGGATTTGGAAGCTATAATTACAACATATTACAGTGATTTACACTTATCAAGCCTGTGAATATCTGGATCTGGAAGTTTTAATTACAGCACATTTAATACTAATGTGCATTATCAGTACACCTATGCTGATATTGTACATCTCCTGATAAATTCTTAAATGAGTGTTAACTTTTACATGTGTGCGGAGTTTTTTTATTTTTAAATATTTTAGATTAATAAATACGTTACTCCATTTGAAAGAGTGTCTGCTAATAATTCAAATTACATTTAATTTAAACATATATATATACGTTTTTAGCCATAATATATTTACATATATTATATATTTAGAACAGTGTTTCCCAACCAGTGTGCCTCCAGCTGTTGCAAAACTACAACTCCCAGCATGCCCGCACAACCAAAGGCTGTCTGGGCATGCTGGGAGTTGTAGTTTTGCAACAGCTGGAGGCACACTGGTTGGGAAACACTGATTTAGAATATATAATATATTATAACATATATAAATATGTTATCGCTAGGGATGAGCGAACCCGAACTGTATAGTTCGGGTTCGTACCGAATTTTGGGGTGTCCGTGACACGGACCCGAACCCGAACATTTTAGTAAAAGTCCGGATTCGGGTTCGGTGTTCGTCGCTTTCTTGGCGCTTTTTGAAAGGCTGCAAAGCAGCCAATCAACAAGCGTCATACTACTTGCCCCAAGAGGCCGTCACAGCCATGCCTACTATTGGTATGGCTGTGATTGGCCAGTGCAGCATGTGACCCAGCCTCTATTTAAGCTGAAGTCACGTAGCGCCGCATGTCACTCTGCTCTGATCAGTGTAGGGAGAGGTTGCAGCTACGACGTTAGGGCGAGATTAGGCAGTGATTAACTCCTCCAAAAGACTTCATTCAGTGATCAATCTGCAGATGTGGATCATTGAAATGCTGCTATTCAATTGCTCACTGTAGGCTGCCCAGAGCGTTTTTCATTCACTTTTTTCTGGGGTGATCGGCGGCCATTTTGTGTCTTGTGGTGCGCCAGCACAAGCTGCCACCAAGTACATTTAACCATTAATAGTGTGGTTATTGTTTGGCTATATCCTACATCAGGGTCAAGCTGTCACACCAAGTGCATTTAACCATCAATAGTGTGGTTATTTTTTGGCCATATACTACATCAGGGGCAAGCTGAGCCTGTCACCAAGTGCATTTAACCCTCAATAGTGTGGTTGTTGTTTTACTATATCCTACATCAGGGTCAAGCTGTCACACCAAGTGCATTTAACCATCAATAGTGTGGTTATTTTTTGGCCATATACTACATCAGGGGCAAGCTGAGCCTGTCACCAAGAGCATTTAACCCTCAATAGTGTGGTTGTTGTTTGGCTATATCCTACATCAGGGTCAAGCTGTCACACCAAGTGCATTTAACCATCAATAGTGTGGTTATTTTTTGGCCATATACTACATCAGGGGCAAGCTGAGTCTGTCACCAAGTGCATTTAACCCTCAATAGTGTGGTTGTTGTTTGGCTATATCCTACATCAGGGTCAAGCTGTCACACCAAGTGCATTTAACCATCAATAGTGTGGTTATTTTTTGGCCATATACTACATCAGGGGCAAGCTGAGCCTGTCACCGAATGCATTTAACCCTCAATAGTGTGGTTGTTTTTTGGCTATATCCTACATCAGGGTCAAGCTGTCACACCAAGTGCATTTAACCATCAATAGTGTGGTTATTTTTTGGCCATATACTACATCAGGGGCAAGCTGAGCCTGTCACCAAGTGCATTTAACCCTCAATAGTGTGGTTGTTGTTTGGCTATATCCTACATCAGGGTCAAGCTGTCACACCAAGTGCATTTAACCATCAATAGTGTGGTTATTTTTTTGGCCATATACTACATCAGGGGCAAGCTGAGCCTGTCACCAAGTGCATTTAACACTCAATAGTGTGGTTGTTTTTTGGCTATATCCTACATCAGGGTCAAGCTGTCACACTAAGTGCATTTAACCATCAATAGTGTGGTTATTTTTTGGCCATATACTACATCAGGGGCAAGCTGAGCCTGTCACCAAGTGCATTTAACCATGAATAGTGTGGTTGTTCTTTGTCTCTATCCTACATCAGGGTCAAACTGTCACCAAGTGCATTTAACCCTCAATAGTGTGGTTGTTTTTTGGCTATATCCTACATCAGGGTCAAGCTGTCACACCAAGTGCATTTAACCATCAATAGTGTGGTTATTTTTTGGCCATATACTACATCAGGGGCAAGCTGAGCCTGTCACCAAGAGCATTTAACCCTCAATAGTGTGGTTGTTGTTTGGCTATATCCTACATCAGGGTCAAGCTGTCACACCAAGTGCATTTAACCATCAATAGTGTGGTTATTTTTTGGCCATATACTACATCAGGGGCAAGCTGAGCCTGTCACCGAATGCATTTAACCCTCAATAGTGTGGTTGTTTTTTGGCTATATCCTACATCAGGGTCAAGCTGTCACACCAAGTGCATTTAACCATCAATAGTGTGGTTATTTTTTGGCCATATACTACATCAGGGGCAAGCTGAGCCTGTCACCAAGTGCATTTAACCCTCAATAGTGTGGTTGTTGTTTGGCTATATCCTACATCAGGGTCAAGCTGTCACACCAAGTGCATTTAACCATCAATAGTGTGGTTATTTTTTTGGCCATATGCTACATCAGGGGCAAGCTGAGCCTGTCACCAAGTGCATTTAACACTCAATAGTGTGGTTGTTTTTTGGCTATATCCTACATCAGGGTCAAGCTGTCACACCAAGTGCATTTAACCATCAATAGTGTGGTCATTTTTTGGCCATATACTACATCAGGGGCAAGCTGAGCCTGTCACCAAGTGCATTTAACCATGAATAGTGTGGTTGTTCTTTGGCTATATCCTACATCAGGGTCAAACTGTCACCAAGTGCATTTAACCCTCAATAGTGTGGTTGTTTTTTGGCTATATCCCACATCAGGGTCAAGCTGTTACACCAAGTGCATTTAACCATCAATAGTGTGGTTATTTTTTGGCTATATCCTACAGCAGGTTCAAGCTGTCACACCAAGTGCATTTAACCATCAATAGTGTGGTTATTTTTTGGCCATATACTACATCAGGGGCAAGCTGAGCCTGTCACCAAGTGCATTTAACCATCAATAGTGTGGTTGTTTTTTGGCTATATCCTACATCAGGGTCAAGCTGTCACACCAAGTGCATTTAACCATCAATAGTGTGGTTATTTTTTGGCCATATACTACATCAGGGGCAAGCTGAGCCTGTCACCAAGTGCATTTAACCATCAATAGTTTGGTTGTTCTTTGGCTATATCCTACATCAGGGTCAAGCTGTCACCAAGTGCATTTAACCCTCAATAGTGTGGTTATTTTTTGGCTATATCCTACATCAGGTTGAAGCTGTCACCAAGTGCATTTAAACATCAATAGTGTGGTTATTTTATGGCTATATCCTACATCAGGGGCTTGGCTGTGCTTGCTATTTTATTGAGGGGTGAAATACAATTGCCAAAAAAGCAGTACCCTAAATCTGGTGTTTCAGCTGTGGCCAGCCAATTGTAATACTTTCTGCTGTCTGGCAAAGGATATATTTTTGTTCAGGGTTGAAGTACAATTCCCAACTTAGCAATTTCCTAAATTAGTGGTTTCTGCTGTATCGGGGCTACTTTAAATCTATTCATTAAAAGGGTATATAAGATTCAAGGTGCAGATAGGGTCATTCTCAATAACGTCACACACACGCTACTATGCATTTCCAAGTCTAATTCTGTGTGTAAACGTATACCTTTCACCCAGCGCCTAAATACTAGGCCTCAAATTTACATTAATCTAAATCTGTGGTTATTGCTGTGGCTGGTCAAGTTATTTAGTGTCCGTCAAAGCACAGTTTTTGTTCTGGGTTGAAATACAATTCCCAATTTAGCAATTTCCTAATTTAGTGGTTTCTGCTGTATCAGGCCTACTTTAATTCTATCCCTAAAAGGGTATATAAGATTCAAGGTGCAGATAGGGTTATTCTCAATAACTTCACACACACGCTACTGTGCAATTCCAAGTCTAATTCTGTGTGTAAACGTATACCAGTCACCCAGCGCCTAAAAAATAGGCCTGAAATTTATATTCATCCAAATCTGTCATTATTGCTGTAGCTGGTCAAGTTATTTAGTGTCCGTCAAAGCACAATTTTTGTTCTGGGTTGAAATACAATTCCCAATTTAGCAATTTCCTAATTTAGTGGTTTCTGCTGTATCAGACCTACTTTAAATCTATCCCTAAAAGGGTATATAAGATTCACGGTGCAGATAGGGTTATTCTCAATAACTTCACACACACGCTATTGCGCAATTCCAAGTATAATTCTGTCCGTAAACGTATACCTGTCATCCAGCGCCTAAATACTAGGCCTCAAATTTATATTCAGCTAAATCTGTCGTTACTGCTGTGCCTTTATTAGTGTAATACGGTACCTAAATAGATAGCCAGATAGTGTTAATGGTAACAATGAGGAAAACATCTAGTAAGGGACGCGGACATGGTCGTGGTGGTGTTAGTGGACCCTCTGGTGCTGGGAGAGGACGTGGCCATTCTGCAACAGCCACACGTCCTAGTGTACCAACTACCTCAGGTCCCAGTAGCGGTCATAATTTACAGCGATATTTGTTGGGGCCCAATGCCATTCTAAGGATGGTAAGGCCTGAGCAGGTACAGGCATTAGTCAATTGGGTGGCCGACAGTGGATCCAGCACGTTCACATTATCTCCCACCCAGTCTTCTGCAGAAAGCGCACAGATGGCGCCTGAAAACCAAGCCCATCAGTCTGTCACATCACCCCCATGCATACCAGGGAAACTGTCTGAGCCTCAAGTTATGCAGCAGTCTCTTATGCTGTTTGAAGACTCCGCTGGCAGGGTTTCCCAAGGGCATCCATCTAGCCCTTCCCCAGCGGTGGAAGACATAGAATGCACTGACGCACAACCACTTATGTTTCCTGATGATGAGGACATGGGAATACCACCTCAGCACGTCTCTGATGATGACGAAACCCAGGTGCCAACTGCTGCGTCTTTCTGCAGTGTGCAGACTGAACAGGAGGTCAGGGATTAAGACTGGGTGGAAGACGATGCAGGGGACGATGAGGTCCTAGACCCCACATGGAATGAAGGTCGTGCCACTGACTTTCACAGTTCGGAGGAAGAGACAGTGGTGAGACCGAGCCAACAGCGTAGCAAAAAAGGGAGCAATGGGCAAAAGCAGAACACCCGCCGCCAAGAGACTCCGCCTGCTACTGACCGCCGCCATCTGGGACCGAGCACTCCAAAGGCAGCTTCAAGGAGCTCCCTGGCATGGCACTTCTTTAAACAATGTGCTGACGACGAGACCCGAGTGGTTTGCACGCTGTGCCATCAGAGCCTGAAGCGAGACATTAACGTTCTGAACCTTAGCACAACCTGCATGACCAGGCACCTGCATGCAAAGCATGAACTGCAGTGGAGTAAACACCTTAAAAACAAGGAAGTCACTCAGGCTCCCCCTGCTACCTCTTCTGCTGCTGCCGTCTCGGCCTCTTCTGCTGCTGCCGCCTCGGCCTCTTCCTCCGACTCTGGAGGAACGTTGGCACCTGCCGCCCAGCAAACAGGGGATGTACCACCAAAACCACCACCTCCGTCACCAAGCATCTCAACCATGTCACATGGCAGCGTTCAGCCCTCCATCTCACAAACATTTGAGAGAAAGCGTAAATTCCCACCTAGCCACCCTCGATCCCTGACCCTGAATGCCAGCATTTCTAAACTACTGGCCTATGAAATGCTGTCATTTAGGCTGGTGGACACAGACAGCTTCAAACAGCTCATGTCGCTTGCTGTCCCACAGTATGTTGTTCCCAGCCAGCACTACTTCTCCAAGAGAGTAGTGCCTTCCCTGCACAACCAAGTATCCGATAAAATCAAGTGTGCACTGCGCAACGCCATCTGTAGCAAGGTCCACCTAACCACAGATACGTGGAACAGTAAGCACGGCCAGGGACGCTATATCTCCCTAACTGCACACTGGGTAAATGTAGTGGCGGCTGGGCCCCAGGCGGAGAGCTATTTAGCGCACGTCCTTCCGCCGCCAAGGATCGCAGGGCAACATTCTTTGCCTCCTGTTGCCTCCTCCTCCTACTCGGCTTCCTCCTCCTCTTCTTCCACCTGCTCATCCAGTCAGCCACACACCTTCACCACCAACTTCAGCACAGCCCGGGGTAAACGTCAGCAGGCCATTCTGAAACTCATATGTTTGGGGGACAAGCCCCACACCGCACAGGAGTTGTGGCGGGGTATAGAACAACAGACCGACGAGTGGTTGCTGCCGGTGAGCCTCAAGCCCGGCCTGGTTGTGTGCGATAATGGGCGAAATCTTATTGCAGCTCTGGGACTAGCCGGTTTGACGCACATCCCTTGCCTGGCACATGTGCTGAATTTGGTGGTGCAGAAGTTCATTCACAACTACCCCGACATGTCAGAGCTGCTGCATAAAGTGCGGGCCGTGTGTTCGCGCTTCCAGCGTTCACATCCTGCCGCTGCTCGCCTGTCTGCGCTACAGCGTAACTTCGGCCTTCCCGCTCACCGCCTCATATGCGACGTGCCCACCAGGTGGAACTCCACCTTGCACATGCTGGACAGACTGTGCGAGCAGCAGCAGGCCATAGTGGAGTTTCAGCTGCAGCACGCACGGGTCAGTCGCACTGCGGAACAGCACCACTTCACCACCAATGACTGGGCCTCTATGCGAGACCTGTGTGCCCTGTTGCGCTGTTTCGAGTACTCCACCAACATGGCCTGTGGCGATGACACCGTTATCAGCGTTACAATACCACTTCTATGTCTCCTTGAGAAAACACTTAGGGCGATGATGGAAGAGGAGGTGGCCCAGGAGGAGGAGGAGGAGGAGGAAGAGGGGTCATTTTTAGCACTTTCAGGCCAGTCTCTTAGAAGTGACTCAGAGGGAGGTTTTTTGCAACAGCAGAGGCCAGGTACAAATGTGGCCAGCCAGGGCCCACTACTGGAGGACGAGGAGGACGAGGATGAGGAGGAGGTGGAGGAGGATGAGGATGAAGCATGTTCACAGCGGGGTGACACCCAACGCAGCTTGGGCCCATCACTGGTGCGTGGCTGGGGAGAAACGCAGGACGATGACGATACGCCTCCCACAGAGGACACCTTGTCATTACCTCTGGGCAGCCTGGCACACATGAGCGACTACATGCTGCAGTGCCTGCGCAACGACAGCAGAGTTGCCCACATTTTAACGTGTGCGGACTACTGGGTTGCCACCCTGCTGGATCCACGGTACAAAGACAATGTGCCCACCTTACTTCCTGCACTGGAGCGTGATAGGAAGATGCGCGAGTACAAGCGCACGTTGGTAGACGTGCTACTGAGAGCATTCCCAAATGTCACAGGGGAACAAGTGGAATCCCAAGGCCAAGGCAGAGGAGGAGCAAGAGGTCGCCAAGGCAGCTGTGTCACGGCCAGCTCCTCTGAGGGCAGGGTTAGCATGGCAGAGATGTGGAAAATTTTTGTCAACACGCCACAGCTAACTGCACCACCACCTGATACGCAACGTGTTAGCAGGAGGCAACATTTCACTAACATGGTGGAACAGTACGTGTGCACACCCCTCCACGTACTGACTGATGGTTCGGCCCCATTCAACTTCTGGGTCTCTAAATTGTCCACGTGGCCAAAGCTAGCCTTTTATGCCTTGGAGGTGCTGGCCTGCCCGGCGGCCAGCGTTTTGTCTGAACGTGTATTCAGCACGGCAGGGGGCGTCATTACAGACAAACGCAGCCGCCTGTCTACAGCCAATGTGGACAAGCTGACATTGATAAAAATGAACCAGGCATGGATCCCACAGGACCTGTCCATCCCTTGTGCAGATTAGACATTAACTACAAACCCTTAACCATATATTATTGTACTCCAGGGCACTTCCTCATTCAATCCTCTTTTTATTTTCATTTTACCATTATATTGCGGGGCAACCCAAAGTTGAATGAACATCTCCTCTGTCTGGGTGCCGGGGCCTAAATATCTGACAATGGACTGTTCCAGTGTTGGGTGACGTGAAGCCTGATTCTCTTCTATGACATGAAGACTGATTCTCTGCTGACATGAAGCCAGATTCTCTGTTACGGGACCTCTCTCCTCTGCCTGGGTGCATGGGCCTAAATATCTGACAATGGACTGTTCCAGTGTTGGGTGACGTAAAGCATGATTCTCTGCTATGACATGAAGACTGATTCTCTGCTGACATGAAGCCAGATTCTCTGTTACGGGACCTCTCTCCTCTGCCTGGGTGCCTGGGCCTAAATATATGACAGTGGACTGTTACAGTGGTGGGTGACGTGAAGCCTGATTCTCTGCTATGACGTGCAGACTGATTCTCTGCTGACATGAAGCCAGATTCTCTGTTACGGGACCTCTCTCCTCTGCCTGGGTGCCTGGGCCTAAATATCTGACAATGGACTGTTACAGTGGTGGGTGACGTGAAGCCAGATTCTCTGCTATGGGACCTCTCTCCAATTGATATTGGTAAATTTTTATTTATTTTATTTTAATTTTATTTCATTTCCCTATCCACATTTGTTTGCAGGGGATTTACCTACATGTTGCTGCCTTTTGCAGCCCTCTAGCTCTTTTCTGGACTATTTTACAGCCTTTTTAGTGCCGAAAAGTTCGGGTCCCCATTGACTTCAATGGGGTTCGGGTTCGGGACGAAGTTCGGGTCGGGTTCGGATCCCGACCCCGAACATTTCCGGGAAGTTCGGCCGAACTTCTCCAACCCGAACATCCAGGTGTTCGCTCAACTCTAGTTATGGCTAAAACATCAGTAGTAGTTTCCACATATGCACATATTATGCATTCATATAAATCAGAATTTTTTGTAACTGGCCATGCAGCTCTATCGTGTAGTGTTTAACATTCTTGGCTGTAATATAGAAGGTTGTGAGTTTGAATCCTGCCAGAAACTTTTCATAAATAGAGGCTAAATTTAGATTTAAATACACTGATTCGAGCATCGCGCTAGAGCACACGCAACATTTGGCCGAACACTACAATGTGCCGAGCATAGCGATGCTCGAGCCGAACTGGTGTTCAGCCGAGCATGTTCGCCCAACATTACTTGGCTCCAATTGGGCCACCTATAGAAGCAGAAAAATATCTCAAAAGTATTTTTTACCTCACAGTCTCTGTTAGGAACATTACTCATTGAACACCTACTATTCCTATTTTTGCCTTCACTACCATTCCTCTCCTCTCGTTGCACTGTGTGCATCAGCTCCGTGGATTCGAATTGCTAATCAGCTGAGCTGCTGACCACATTTCCTTGACAGAGCAATTGGGTTCCTAGTGTGCTAATTTTCCGCTAAGGCATTTGTCCTGTTGTTTGCTTATATACCGACCAGTGCTTGTGTATCGGATTCTGACCCTCTGCTGCCAGCCCTGACCTCAGACCTGTATCACAGATACGAATGAACTCTGCTGGCCCTGACCTGGGTCTATTACTGCATACGTGTTCAGTATTATCTTTCGGTGCACTGCATCGGTGTCTCTGACACCTATGGGTCTGCTGTCAACCACACTGGAATGGCTCTATGATGTAGTGGCCTCATGGTTCCCTGCAGCAAAGTCCAGATCCCTATATAGAGGTTAAAGCTTTAATACCAGGGAGCCGCCAGAATAATGCACTTAGGTTTAGCCCAAAGTCAATCTAATTGGTTGACACAGTGGTTCAACACCCACTGCCTCGATAGACAGTGGCGTAACTAGAGATCTATGGCCTATCTTTGGGCCCACCTGCTTCATTTGTGAATATTTCTAGTAGAGCATCCCAGGGGCCTGATATATTCTGCACCGATCACATGTCATGCAGCTGAGCGCTCTGATGGAGGCCGGCATGAAGTACAGTGACAGTGCCGGTCCCCATTACATGTGAATGCAGCAGGCACCCTCCCCCTGTCAGGCCTAGTTGCAATCAAACCCTTTGCGACCACAATCATTACGCCACTGGTAACAGGTATGCTGACTGCACAGAGGCCAACGGAGGTTGCATGAGACCAACATGAAACTTCCTGGTAGAGGTTATTTAGGTACCAGAGAACGTCCCCTCTGTATTTTTTCAGGAATGGTACTGATAACAGTGAGGATACATTTTTGATTGATTACATAAGCTGGAGTTTTGGGTATGAAATCTAAAGAGTCATATTACCTATATATAGTGTCAGTCCTTACGATTCCTCTCTAGAGGTTAATAGGTAAAGACAAAATCAAAACTGAGCAAGAAGATTGCCCTTCAGGCCTGGCAAGGGTTCAATCTGTGGATAGTCTGAATATATTCAGGTTTTTTGTGGTCAATAAACACATTTACTACCAGGAAGTGCTACCATTCATCCAGAGTGAGAGTCAAAGCCAGAAGTCTATGGTGTCCAATGGAGCAGTTTATATCAGGTGTTTACCCAGCCAAAATTCTGTGTATGGCCATGCTGGGAGGGTTGTTATGCCGACTAGATTTGGCATCCAAACCAGAGTTAGGTGGGGGATTTAAGTCTGCTACTCATTGCCATTTGCTGTCATTACCAGTTGCTGGTGATTGCGTATGTGCTTTGTACCTGAACTATAGATCTGCTTGTTTTCCTGACCATAGCTTTGTTTTTCTATTAACCTAACATCTGCTGAACTGGCTTCTTTTGATCCTCCTGGCTAATTTCTGGATTAACACTTAGTCTTCTGTTTCTTCCATCCCTCCTGGTGCTGACCCTGCTTGTCTTCTACTCTTTGCACATTGGTATTTCTGACAGGCCATGGTGAAGAACCTAGGGGTAGCTTTAGCTTCCTATCAAATGGTTAGGAAGACTGGTTGAGGTTTCTAAGTTTGCTGGTTGTAGTTCCAGGCAGTGATTAGAGTATTTCATTACAGTTTTGTTTAACTGGGGAGAATTATTTAGAAAATAAATCACATGAGTGAAACTTATTACCTTCAGACTGAGATATCATAGCTCCAACTCCAATACAACAGACATGGGGGGAGATTTATCAAACTGGTGTAAAGTAGAACTGGCTTAGTTGCCCATAGCAACCAATTAGATCCCCTATTTAATTTTCCAAAGGAGCTGTGAAATATGTAAAGTGGAATCTGTTTGGTTTCCATGGGCAACTAAACCAGTTCTTTGTTACACCTGACAGAGTAGTTCAATTTCAGGTACAGGTAATCAATATAAAATTAATTAAATCAATCAGTAGACACACAGAGATGATCAGGTTTGATATGTCTGTGAAGATCTCTCTTGAGACCACCCCAAACTCTTTATTATATACCCTTAACATATGGGAGTTACATGGGGTGTTCAGGGAGGTTACACTGCATATTATTGGACAATGTAAATTACATAATTGCACATGATATACAGTATATTGGTAATGTCTTATAGTCATATTAGGCAATAGATCCTTGAGACAAGATTCTAAACTAAAGGTCAGGTTCTGAGGGATAGAATCCAACTTTACCACATATTGAGGTCATCTGTGTCCTTCCTTCAGATAACATTTCCTAGAATTTGGAGGACATAGGCAAATATAACCACAAAAGTACATTTTTAACATTTCTCAATATTCTTCATTGTTGTATGAAAAACTCAATTTTCCTCATATTATGTTGACAAACCTCTTTTAATGAAAAACATCTTGATTCTGCATAGTTACAAGACAGGGGAATGTGATAAAGGTCACAGTTATAAAGGCATATTAGTAGTCATGTATAATATATATATACAGTATGTGGAACAGACAAGGTATCGCCCACCAAGATACCCACAACAAAAACACACATACGAGAGGCACCACCAAACAAATTACCCACCACAACAAACTTGGAATCCATGCAAACCATATCCCCACCAAAGAAGAGACAGATACGAAGAGGAGGTAGAAGAAATCCACATAACCAGACAACACAAAAGATAGAACAGGAAGACATAACCATCAACCTAAGCCAAATCTTATTATCAACAGATCAAAAAAACTTATTAAACAAAGGTTTAAAATTTGCACCCACAACTAACCTAATCAAAGTTGCCACTTACATAGGCCTAGAAAAATACATCGGAAAACTATGCCTGAAAAATATTTCCTAAAAAACCCAATCGAAGTCCAAACTCAAGAGAACACTGAATATACGCATACAGAGCTAAAAAACAAATCCCAAAAATTCCCAAGACAGGAAATAAGTCAGAAAATTTTGACATTTCTCAAAATTCTAGAACTAGACATTCGAAAACTAAAGAAACACCCAACTACTGTACTAACAATTTAACAAAAAAGGAGTAAGAAGCCATGAAACAACTACAGGAAATGGAAGAAATTACAATAAGACCAGCCGATAAAGGAGGAGCCATAGTCATACTAGACTCCAACATGTACAACCATGAATGTAGACACAAACTATCTGATCAAGAAACATACAGAAAATTAGAATCCAACCCCACAGAAGAATTCAATAAAAGACTAATAGACCTTTTCAACACAGGACAAGATAAAGAAATCCTATTAGAAAGAGAATATAAATTCATAACAACAACTCAAAAAAGATTACCAGCTTTTTACTGCATACCAAAAATCCACAAGAATCCAACCACACCACCAGGAAGACCAATAATTTCAGGAATAGGTTCAATAACATCAAATTTATCTCAATACATTGACAAAATACTACAAAATTCATTAAAATCATCCCCTTTTACATAAAAGACACCACCGAGATCATTACCATCCTTTAAACACTGGACTATCAACCAAATTGGACCTTAGGCACATTAGACATAAATTCACTTTACACCATTATAGACCATGAACAAGGCATCCACTCACTCAAAAAACACCTAATGAACAGTAAACAACTAAAAGAGGAACAAATTGACATCACTGGGGTTTGCTACATACTAAGACACAATTATTTTGTATATGAATCAGACTATAACTTACAAACAAGAGGTACCGCCATAGGCACCAGATTTGCCCCTAGCTACGCCAACATCTTTATGTCCCAATGGGAAGAAGATGTTGTGCAACCACTCATGGGGGGCAGTCTGGTGCTCTGGAAACTATACATAGACGACATCATATTCATCTGGCAAGACACCGATACCGCATTACAATCCTTTCTAGAAAACATAAATACAAATAACCTTAACTTAAAATTCTCAAACTAAACCACCAAAGCACAAATAAAATTTCTAGACCTTTTGATCCAAATTAATGACAATAAACTCACATGCAGTACATATCAAAAACCTATAATGAAAAACAGCCACATCCTTTTTTCCAGCTACCATCTCCCAAGATGGTTAACTAATATATATAGGTGTCTTAAACACAATTGTACTGATAACAAAAAATTTGAGGAAGAGGCAATACACATGAAACAAAAATTTATAGGCAAAAAATATCCAGAGAAAATAATCAACAACTCATTAGAAAAAGTTAGAAAAATGGATAGACAAGAATTCTTTAGAGATCAATGAAATCCGAAAAAACCTACACAACCAAATAAAGAAATGTGACTCGTCCTACCCTACAACACACGACACAAAACAATCGAAAAAATTATTAACAAACACTGGCACCACTTTTTAAAAGACAAAATCATTGGCCCACTATTGAACTCTACACCAACAATCATATATACAAAAGCACCCAACTTAGGAATTAAGATAGCACCAACCATTAAACAAAAGAAAAAAGGAATCCCGAACAATTGGCTATCAATAAAAGGGTTCCATAGATGTGGTTTCTGCAGCAATTGCAAAATAACCAAATTCCCCAAGAAAACAACAGAAGTCCGTTCAACACAAAACACATTTAGTCATCGCATCAACAACTGCCTGACATGCAACTCCACGGACGTCATTTACATGCTAATGTGCCCATGCAATAAACAATACATAGGCAGAACCAAGAGACCCATGAAAAAAAAAGAATAGCAGAGCAGATCAAGAACATAAAAAAAGGATATGAACTACACTCGGTATCAAAACACTACAAGATATACCACTACAAGGATGCAACAAAATTAACATTGACAGCAGTAGAAAAGATCCACAGACCTTGGAGGGGAAGAAATCACATAGAAAACATGTCTAGGGCTGAATCGAAACGAATATTCGAATTCGATACCATATCACCAACAGGTCTCAATACAGAATTATAAATTTTTGGATTCCTGTAATGGGAGGGGGAGGGGGGTGGCCCCTTAGGGATGGGAAATATAGGTCCGGCTGTGTTACCAGCACCTCTATCTCCTGTCCCCGGGGGGCTCCCTCTCCCCTCCCACCAAGCCAACACTGAAAACCAACACTGCAAACAAATCCTAAACATTAGAACACAGACTGCCAAAGGAACACATGAAGCCACTACAAGACAACAAAATCATCAAAAACATAAAAACAAAAAACAAAACAAAAATCAAAAGAAACACAAAACAAGAAAAACAAAAAACGCAAACAAAACGCAAATAAAATGCATGTGCGTTTTTATGAAAAGTAGACACCCTAAGGTATTCGCTGATGGGCATAGTAAGTTCATGGAAGTTTTTATTTTTTGTCACAAGTTAGCGGAAAATGATTTTATTTTTATTTTTTTCTTCTTGCAAAGTCTCATATTCCACTAACTTGTGACAAAAATAAAATTTTACATGAACTCACCATACGCCTCACGGAATACCTTGGGGTGTCTTCTTTCCAAAATGGGGTCACTTGTGGGGTATTTATACTGCCCTGGCATTTTAGGGGACCTAAAGCGTGAGAAGTAGTTTGGAATCCAAATGTGTAAAAAATGCCCTGTGATACCCTAAAGGTGCTCTTTAGAATTTGGGCCCCTTTGTGCACCTAGGCTGGAAACAAGTGTCACACATGTGGTATTGCCGTACTCAGAAGAAGTAGGGCAATGTGTTTTGTGGTGTATTTTTACATATACCCATGCGGGGTGAGATAAATATCTCTCTAAAAGACAACTTTTCCCATTTTTTTTTTTACAAAGTTGTCATTTTACAGAGATATTTATCTCATCCAGTATGGGTATATGTAAAAATACACCCCAAAACACATTTTCCTACTTCTCCTGAGTATGGCGATACCACATGTGTGACACTTTTTTGCAGCTTAGGTGCGCAAAGGGGCATTTGGATTCCAGACTTCTTCTCACGCTTTAAGGCCCCTAAAATGCCAGGGCAGTATAAATACCCCACATGTGACCCCATTTTGGAAAGAAGACATCCCAAAGTATTCCGTGAGGGGCATGGCGAGTTCATAGAATTTTTTTTTTTTTTTGGCACAAGTTAGCGGAAATTGATTTTTTTTTTATCACAAAATCTCCCTTTCCACTAACTTGTGACAAAAAGTTCAATATTTCATGGACTCAATATGCCCCTCAGTGAATACCTTGGGGTGTCTACTTTCCGAAATGGGGTCATTTGTGGGGTGTGTTTACTGTTCTGGAATTTTGGGCGGGGCTAAATTGTGAGCAACCCTGCAAGCCTAAAGGTACACGTTGGACTTTCGGCCCCTTTACGCACCTAGGCTGCAAGAAAGTGTCACACTGGGGTATCGCCATACTCAGGAGAAGTAGGGCAATGTGTTTTGGGGTGTATTTTTACATATACCCATGCTGGCTGAGAGAAATATCTCTGTAAATTGACAACTTTGTATAAAAAAATTAAAACATTTTCATTTACAGAGATATTTCTCACACACAGTATGGGTATATGTAAAAATACACCCCAAAACACATTGCCCTACTTCTCCTGAGTACGGCAATACCACATGTGTGACACTTTTTTGCAGCCTAGGTGCACAAAGGGGCCCAAATTCCAATGAGTATCTTTTAGGAGAGCATTTTTAGGCATTTGGATTCCAGACTTCTTCTCACGCTTTAGGGCCCCTAAAATGCCAGGGCAGTATAAATACCCAACATGTGACCCCATTTTGGAAAGAAGACACCCCAAGGTATTCCGTGAGGGGCATGGCGAGTTCCTAGAATATTATTTTTGTTGGCACAAGTTAGCGGAAAATTATTTTGTAAGAGAGAAGAAAAAAAAAACATTTTACGCTAACTTGTGCCCCCCAAAATAAAATCTAGGAACTCACCATGCCCCTCAGTGAATACCTTGGGGTGTCTTATTTCCAAAATGGGGTTACCACATGGCTACCACAGCATCTTGCAGCGGCATGCTATTCCATCCGGTTTGTGTTTAGTTGGACCATCATTTATTTTTCAAGAGGACAATGACCCCAAACACACCTCCAGGCTGTGTAAGGGCTATTTGACCATGAAGGAGAGTGATTGGGTGCTGCGGCAGATGACCTGGCCTCCACAGTCACCGGACCTGAACCCAATCGAGATGGTTTGGGGTGAGCTGGACTGCAGAGTGAAGGCAAAAGGGCCAACAAGTGCTAAGCATCTCTGGGAACTCCTTCAAGACTGTTGGAAGACCTTTTCAGGTGACTACCTCTTGAAGCTCATGAAGAGAATGCCAAGAGTGTGCAAAGCAGTAATCACTCAGCCATTTATTCCTGATATGCAATACACTTAATGTTACTTGCCCTCAGATAGCACATGCGCTACACTAAAGTTCCTCACTGTTCACTGTCTAAAACTGCTCAAACGCTACACAATTTTACACCCCTCCCGACATGTTTCGCCACTGTTGTGGCTTTGTCAGGGGAAGTGGGGTATAGCAGTAATCACACTTATCCTAAAAAAGGGTAAGCACTGTTTTACACGAGCGGATGCCGTGCGTGACATCCGCTGCGTGAATGACAGCCAAGCCCCGTTCCGGACAGCAGAAGCACGGAGCATTAACATGATTGATAATGCTCCGTGCCTCTCTGTGATCTCTTTACTACAAAATCACAGTGAGATAAAGTTGTCACCGTGATATTGTAGTAAAGAGATCACAGAGAGGCACGGAGCATTATCAATCATGTTAATGCTCTGTGCTTCTCCTGTCCGCATTGGGTCTTGGCTGTCATTCATGCAGCGGATGTCACGCACAGCATCCGCTCATGTGAAACAGCCCTAAGGATGAGAGAAAGATCGGTGTGTATTGCCCGATCTCTCTCTTAAATACAGACTATAAAATTTGTGCAAAAATATTAGCTAATAGACTTAAGGGAGTTATCGATAGGTTAATTCACCCAGATTTATACCCCAGAGATTTGTGCAATCTAGCATACGTCGGGCTTTTTTGAATATCCAGGTCGATCGGGGGGGTGTTCCAGCTCCATCCTGTCTTGAGACGCTGAGAAGGCGTTTGACAGGGTGGAGTGGGATTATCTCTGGAAAGTAATGCATAGGTTGGATATGGGTGAATATTTTATCAAATGGGTCCAGATTCTATATAATCATCCCAAAGCCAAAATTAACATCAACAGAGTATGGTCAGAGCAAATGGAGTTATGTAGAGGAACTAGACAGGGATGTCCCCTCTCTCCTTTACTGTTTGCACTATTTATAGAACCATTGGCAGCTAAAATTAGAGCAGATGAGGGGATCTCCAGTTTTGGTATGAAGGGGACCTTTGATAAGATTAGTATGTATGCAGATGAAAATTCAGATTTTCCTGGAGGACCCAACATTGCAGCTGCATTATCTTATGGAACTAATAAATAAATTCAGTGATATCTCTGGATATAAAATTAATTGGGAAAAATATGTACTGTTACCGCTTGATCAGGAAAACGTACCGAATCCTCTGGGAATTAGGGTACTGAAAAAAATGGAATCTATGGAATATCTGGGTATAAAGTTAAGCGTAAACATCTTGGATTATGTGAGAATGAATGTCACCCCCCTATTGATCAGATGTAAAAGTAAAATCGGTGTTTGGCAGAAATTTTCTATGGGACAGGAGGACAGAATTGCATTGATAAAAATGGTTTTGCTTCCCCAGATTTTGTATATTTTAGCGGCCTGGCCAGTTTTGATAGAGGACCATTTCTTTAACCATCTGGAACGACTGCTGAACGACCTAATCTGGGGAAGAAAAAGGGTAAAACTCAAGCAAAAATATCTCTGGTTAGCGGAAGAAGATGGAGGTCTGTCAGTTCAATTTTTCCAGGGATATTATTTGGCTTCCCAAGTACATTGGATAAAGTCAGGGGGAAATGACATAAAATAATTTCTGGAACGGGGTTTTAATGGCTTAAAATAGGGAATATTTAGCATATTAGAGACAGGATTTATTTAAATAAAGGTAAAAAATGCCCAATATGCCAAATGGTGGATCTGTCTTGGGGGAAGATAAAAAAAATCTTGGGTATTTTGAACACTTTAAATTTCTCACCGTGGTGTAATAGCAACATTGTAGAATTTCAATTAATCACGGATTATAAATATTGGGTAAAACACTGTATTATATATGCATTACAATTAGTGAAGAATGGGACAATAAAAGCATTAACAGAATTATGCCCTGGAATTAATATAGACTTAATGTGTAAATTGTGTGTTGTAAAGGAAAAATGTTATAAAAAAAAGTAAAAAAAAAAAAAAAGAACAGCATGAGGCACATAAATTGTTAATGCATGATCAAGGACTATGTCAGCAACTTTCACAGTGAGTACAGCACAGGCAGCAATTGCACGGATGCAAGAGGGGGCACCCCTAGCTACCACATACAATTGGACTGAGTAATAACCTAGTGGGCAGTGTTTTCCCCCATGCAATTGAGTCAGCACTCCTTTTGCATGTCCTGTGTTCTCATGGCAAAACAGATTAAAGCCAGGATCATAATTTGGTATTCCCAGGCATGGTGCTGACACAACAGCAAGTTTTAATCCCTCAAATCCCTCCTCGGCTTCTGCAGTGAATGGATAAGGCTGTCCCTTGTTGCAGGCAGCCAACACATCAAAGAGTGGCTGTAGCAGAGAGGATGCTGAGGGAATCCACTCTCTGACATAGCTGACCAAGCCAACAAACGTCCTTAACTCACGGACAGTGGTTGGCTCAGTAAGCTGTGAGTTAGCCTGCACACGTTCTGGAGTGATATGTTCGGTTTGTTTAGAAACACAATGACCCAAGAATACCACCTTTAATCTGACAACCTATAATTTGTCCCTAGATACTCTGCATCCTTCCAATGCAGGAATATAAGAGAGAGTAAGTTTCTCTGTATGTAGTACAGAGTAACAAATCGTCCACATATTGAAGCAACTGAGTACTTTCATCCTCTGGATGCCAGAAAAGTAACACCTTTGCCATTGCCTCAGAAAATTCTGAGGGATATGTAGCACCTCCCTGAGGTAATCTTGTCCAACAATACTGTTTTCCATTTAAGGTGAAAGCCAGAAACAGCTGGCTCTCTTCTTCAACAGGAACAGAAAAGAAAGAATTTGCCTAGTCAATTACAGTAAAATAAACTGCGCTGAAAGGAATCTGATTAAGCAATGTATAAGGGTTCGGTATAATGAGTGTATCCACAACCATTAGTTTGTTAATTTCTCTGAGATCATGTATTCCGCTCCGCCCTCTTCCTCACAGGAAATAGCGATATATTCAAAGTGGATCGGCATTCCCTTACCACTACCGTCTCGAGGTACTCCCGTACCTGGGTTGCTATTGCAGCAGTTCGTTCCTTGCTCAGGGGATACTGTTTCCTTTTTATGGGGACTACGTCAGGTTTCAATTTGATCTTAACAGGAGTTACCTGGAGCAATCCAACATCTGTTTTACTCTTTACCCCCAATCCTGGGGGTACCTTTGCAAGCATATCTTCAACCTCTTCATCAATCTGTACATCATCATTAGTGTTGAGCGCGAATATTCGAATATTGAATTTTTTTCGCGAATATCGGCACTTCGCTAACTTTATTAAAAGTAATATAATCGCATAGCGAATTAAACTTAGCTGTCTCTATAGTCAACTTTCCTATATGATTGCTAGAATTAGCGAAGTTGACGAATAGGTAGCTAAAACGAAGATGCAGAATACTTTGTTATCTTCGTTTTGTGGAATATAACGAATATATTCGTCATATTCGCTAATTCTACCAAGCCATTGAAGCCAACCATATAGTAAACCAGGTCCAAGTTGAAATCGCCATGCGATTAATATAACTCGAAGTAATCGCATGGCGATTTTAACTTAGTAATGCTATATTCCATGCTCATGGAGCATCCCCATCACCATGGGAACGACTCCATATACTAGAATGTACTGTCGGATTTGAGAATTACGTTGAAATCGCAATTCGAATATTTCAAGTTATAATAATCGAATTTCGATTTTAACTTAAAGGCTACTCTCCTATTGAAATAGCAATGCGAATAATTCAAGTTATAAAAATCGAATTTCGATTTTAACTTAGCACTGCTATATTCTATATTAGGCTAGAATTAACTAATATGGAATATAGCAGTGCTAAGTTAAAATCGAAATTCGATTATTATAACTTGAATTAATCGAATTGCGATTTCAACTTGGACCTGGTTTACTATGGTTGGCTTGGTAGAATTAGCGAATATGACGAATATATTCGTTATATTCCACAAAACGAATATATTCGTTATATTCCACAAAAGGAAGATAACGAAGTATTCTGCATCTTCGTTTTAGCTACCTATTCGTCAACTTCGCTAATTCTAGCAATCATGTAGGAAAGTTGACTATAGAGACAGCTAAGTTTAATTCGCTATGCGATTATATTACTTTGCTTTTTTTAAAATAAATAGAATAATTATAATACCTGATAATTATTATAATTATACTATTTATTAAAAAAAAGCAGTCATATATTCGCATAGCGAATTAAACTTAGCTGTCTCTATAGTAAACTTTCCTATTTGATTGCTAGAATTAGCAAAGTTGATGAATAGGTAGCTAAAACGAAGATGCAGAATACATTCGTTATCTTCGTTTTGTGGAATATGACGAATACATTCGTTATATTCGTTTTGTGGAATATAACAAATATATTTGTCATATTCGCTAATTCTACCAAGCCAACCATAGTAAACCAGGTCCAAGTTGAAATCGCAATTCGATTAATTCAAATTATAATAATCGAATTTCAATTTTAACTTAGCACTGCTATATTCCATATTCGTTAATTCTAGCCTAATATAGAATATAGCCGTGCTAAGTTAAAATCGAAATTCGATTTTTATAACTTGAATTAATCGCATTGCTATTTCAATAGGAGAGTAGCCTTTAAGTTAAAATCGCAATACGCGATTATTTAAATCGCATATTAATCGCGATAACAAGAATAATGACGAATATTCGATTTCGACGAATATAAAACGAATATTCTATTGAATATTCGCGAATTTCGTCGAAATCGAATATGGCACATGCTGCTCATCACTAATCATCATATGTGCTATAGGTTCTGTAAGGGGCCCTGTTACCGACACCCTGTTCTTATCAAGTCTGATGACTGCATTGATTGCACTTAATACATCTGCACCAAGCTAATTCACAGGGCAACTTTCAGACACCTTGCATACAAATGTCAGTGGTATCTGCAATTTGCATACGTAGTGGGTTTGTTTGTCTCAGAACACACGGTTTTACCCCCACCCCTACCCCCATAACTTTATCAGGGCTTAAATACTTCTTTGGTACTACATGAGCTCTAAGAATAGATCAGCTTGCCCCCATGTCAACTAGGCAGTCAACTTTTTTCCATCTGGTAGTGTCATTTTCATCAGTGCTGCTGGGCCTGAGTTGGGAGGAACTGTTACTACCGTGGATTCACATGGTTGGGGGCTGCCTAATTCCTAGTCCTGCTGTTGCTGATCTACAGTGATTAGCCGAATCTGAGTATTGTCCCCACTCATTTGATTACCTTGGGAATATTGATTTCTTTGTCGCCTATGCAATGAGCCGGACCGTGGGTGCAATTATACGGACACCAATTATGCAGTGGGTCAGGATATGGGTATACAAGTCTATAGTTTTTGTTTGTGACGCCAATTGCAGCGTGCACAGGGTACAAATACAGGGCCCTTTAAGGTGTTGCAACTCATGTACCAGGTTAGGAATGCCAAAGTGGTGTAATGTCTCTGTGTAGCAGTAGTAATAGTGTGACCGGTGTCTCCTACCTTGGTACGGCTGGAGTCCTGGATCCTGGCTCACTTGCAATAAATGAGTGTGTTGCTAGTAGGAGTAATTGAGGAACTTGGTAGCAATGAATGAGATCCAGACTTGGGATATAATTCAAGCTTGTCTTTACTGGATGCAGCATTAATCCACACGAGATACAGCAATAGTCTTTGGTCCCAGCAGGTATTAGCAATATGTGGCAGGAATTACTATCTCTTCTGCTTTGTCTATCTTCTGCTGTGTTGGGGACTGACTAGCTGAGGAGGAATTTGGCTTCTCCTGGTCTCTGGATGGTACTCACAGTTATGCTCACAGGGGATGGTTCTTCCTGGAGTTCTGGAGGTGGCTGCTGGCTTGTCACCAGTTGAGGCTGAAAGCTCAGACTGGGAATGATGATCTTTGGTCTCAACCGAGACAAGATCCTGGCTTGGATCCCTATTTCTGGGAGCTCCTACACACGCAGCCTTCCCCTTGCATGGAGAGCTGGAACACACTGGATCTAACAGTTTTTTTCCTCCCTTGCTGCAGGGTGTGTTCTGCTCCACTTCCCTTAAGCAGGGGGGCAGAACAGAACTGGAACGTTCCATTCTGAATGGCCATAACATTAAAACTAATCCTACCAAAGATGCTGCCACCTGATGGTAGACCTGAAACATTACAAAGCAAATATCACCTTTAAAATGGTTTCATATGCACAGTTGTGAATGACATGAGCGAAATCGCATCAAATGACCGTGTTGATGCTCTTAGCAGATAGTAGCGGGGTAAAAGCGTTAGTAACACCACTCTGGGGTGTTACACCTAGATGGGCAGTCCCTCCTCATGTGACCTTGGCCACCACAAGCGAAACACAAACCCTGTCTCCTGAAGTCATCAACATTTACCGTTATACCTCTCTCATCCCTCTTATAACCATTCCTTCTCTCATTCCTTCTCATAGTCTCTGCTCCAGACTCCACAGCAGCCCCCCTCCTCCCTGTCTTTTGCTGTCCTGCACATGAAGCAATGAACACAAGGATTGGCTGCTGTTTCGCAGCCTGTTTCCTTATTTTTTGTTGGCTTGTTCTTCTAAGCTATGCAGAACAAGCAATAATTTATCCAGGGAGGTCTGCATACATTCTGGGCATATTTTCATCAGCTCAGTTCTCAAATCATCTTTTAACCCATTAATAAAACAGGTCCTGAGTATGCGCCCTTCCCTGCTGTCAGGGTCATTAGTTACAAAGTCCTGATGTGCAAATATAGTAACAACTCGGGCATGATATTTATCTACTGATTCATCAGGGCCCTAATAGACTTCTGGCAGTCCTGCTCCCAACTGATTACTCAATTCCTTAGCAATCTTCTTCAATCTCTTTAAGAACATGTCACCTGACTTTGCTAACCTTGTATTAGCACCCTCCTACACAGCATCTATGTCTCCATTGACTACAGCCACCTTAATTACCTTATCTACAAACGGAGCACCTGCTGCTGCCCTACATAGGGCATATAAGTCCTCCCATACGACGTTGTAGTTATGTTGGATTCATTCCAACCCCTTATAGAATCTGTTTGGATCATTATATGGGTCCGGTAGCTTATTTATCTATCATAAGCTGCTCACCTTGACTCCAGGGCTTATACCATTGAACATGCTGGGTTCCCCTCTCCACACCACCATGGGCATCAAGTTCCTTCGTGACTTGAGTCACCAATGATAATGCATCCACTGCGGATGCAGCTTTAGAGGCACATTTTGGGCAATGTTTAACTTCATGTTTATAAGGAACTCCACATTTACATATCCACACCACAGATCTCAACATCATAAATGGTCTGCTCTCTTCTGGGGGTACCACCGCCTTCCAAGATGCTCCTTCCTGTAGTATGCGCGTTACATATTTCTGAGTGTTTAAATTAGGAGCACTTGGAGCTGGAGTAGCACTTTGAGGTGGGCTATATAAAACATCAGAATTCCCAGATCTCCAGCATGCTCTAGCAAACTCACTACGTGGTGTGTTGCAAATTACACAATGATTCCTATTAACAGGATTACAATTACTACACTCCCCACATCTCCACCCCTGACCCTCTTCCCTATAAGAGGGAGTCAAGGGAGTAGATGACCTGGGGACAGCCACATCTTGGTGCTTGTGTAAAGTGGAGAAGTTGGGAGTGCATGTGCATGTTCCAGTCCAGTCATATCTCCATGCTCTGTACTTGAGCTGGGTGGGGTAAAATCCATCTCTGACTACTCGGGGTACAAATGATTGGACTGACTCTGTACAATTGAATTGGACAGGGTATGGACTGCAGGGGAGGTACTGGCTACTTGTGGACTATAACTAACATTTCTAGGAGTTAATTGCCTGGCTGTAACCCTTGTTGTATATTATTCCTCATCATTTTTAGTATTAAATAGGGGATCATGTGTCTCAGAGGTATTCAGCCACGCCTCCACCTGAGTTCCATATCCATGTTTCTCTATCCACTCCCTTTCTTTTACCTTAAATTTTTCAATCTATAGGCATCCAAACATCCAACCTTTGGCATGCCTGCATGTTTAAGGATTGCAGCAGCATCCTTAACTGCCCATTTCCTATGCTCTACTTCTACCAAGCGTAGCATCGGTATCTTGGGACAACCCTTTTCTTCCCCTTCTCGCTTGCTAGAAGCAGTTCCCATAGCACACCTGGTAGGGTTGCGATCCCTCACATTTTGGCCACTCCTGCTATGTAAAATTTCTACGGTCACAGATTGTATAATTGGGTTAGATTATACTTCTGTGATCCATATATAGGAAACGAGTGGTATATTGAGGTATGAAGCCTGTGCTTCTCTTGCCTTCACACAAATTCTATACCACAGACAGATAATACAATCTGACCCTTGACCCAGTTTCCTCCTTTCTGAGTTGTACACTGAGAACTGCAAGAGCCCTAACCCAACTCACATGGACCACTTGTGTTTCCAAAAATGGCCACTTCACTCAAACCCCTGTTCAGAGTCACTGGTTAGGTTAACTCTTTACAGGACATTAAAGGACAGAGGACAGTACAACAATAGAAGATTCATAACATCAATCATGCACCTTCTACAGTTTAACCGCCTCCGGACTGCCTAACGCAGGATCGCGGTCCGGAGGCGGCTCTCCCAGGCACAGCGACGCATATACGCGTCATCTCGCGAGACGTGAGATTTCCTGTGAACGTGCGCACACAGGCGCGCGCATTCACATGAACTGCAGGTAAGCGAGCTGATCTACAGCCTGCCAACGGCGATCGTTCGCTGGCAGGCTGTAGATGCGATTTTTTTTTTAACCCCTAACAGGTATATTAGACGCTGTTTTGATAACAGCGTCTAATATACCTGCTACCTGGTCCTCTGTGGTCCCTTTTGCTTGGATCGACCACCAGAGGACACAGGCAGCTCAGTAAAGTAGCACCAAGCACCACACTACACTACACCCCCCCTGTCACTTATTAACCCCTTATTAACCCCTGATCACCCCATATAGACTCCCTGATCACCCCCTGTCATTGATCACCCCCCTGTCATTGATCGCCCCCCTGTAGGGCTCCATTCAGACGTCCGTATGTGTTTTACGGATCCATACATCTATGGATCGGATCCGCAAAACACATACGGACGTCTGAATGGAGCCTTACAGGGGGGTGATCAATGACAGGGGGGTGATCACCCCATATACACTCCCTGATCACCCCCCTGTCATTGATCACCCCACCTGTAGGGCTCCATTCAGACGTCCGTATGTGTTTTACAGATCCACGCATCCATGGATCGGATCCGCAAAACACATATGGACGTCAGAATGGGGCCTTACAGTGGGGTAATCAATGACAGGGGGGTGATCACCCCATATATACTCCCTGATCACCCCCCTGTCATTGATCACCGCCCTGTAAGGCTCCATTTAGACATTTTTTGGGCACAAGTTAGCGGAAATTGATTTTTCTTAAATAGTCTCATATTCCACTAACTTGTGTCAAAAAATAAAATCTCACATGAACTCACCATACCCCTCATGGAATCCAAATGCGTAATTTTTTTTTGACATTTATATTCCAGACTTCTTCTCACGCTTTAGGGCCCCTAAAATGCCAGGGCAGTATAAATACCCCACATGTGACCCCATTTCAGAAAAAAGGCACCCCAAGGTATTCACTGAGGGGCATATTGAGTCCATTAAAGATTTAAATTTTTGTCCCAAGTTAGCGGAAAGGGAGATGCCCTCCTAAAAGGAATTTGGGCCCCTTTGCGCATCTAGGCTGCAAAAAAATGTCACACATGTGGTATCGCCGTACTCAGGAGAAGTTGGGCAATGTGTTTTGGGGTGTCATTTTACATATACCCATGCTGGGTGAGATAAATATCTTGGTCAAATGCCAACTTTGTATAAAAAATTGGAAAAGTTGTCTTTTGCCGAGATATTTCTCTCACCCAGCATGGGTATATGTAAAATGACACCCCAAAACACATTGCCCTACTTCATCTGAGTATGGCGATACCACATGTGTGACACTGTTTTGCAAATGGGCCCACATTCCAAAGAGCACCTTTCCGATTTCACAGGCCATTTTTTTACAGATTTTGATTTCAAACTACTTTGCACGCATTTGGGCCCCTAAAACACCAGGGCAGTATAACTACCCCACAAGTGACCCCATTTTGGAAGGAAGACACCCCAAGGTATTTCATGACGGGCATAGTGAGTTCATGGAAGTTTTTATTTTTTGTCACAAGTTAGTGGAATATGAGACTTTGTAAGGAAAAAAAAAAAAAAAAAAAATACATCATTTTCCGCTAACTTGTGACAAAAAAGTTCTATGAACTCACTATGCCCATCAGCGACTACCTTAGGGTGTCTACTTTCCGAAATGTGGTTATTTGTGGGGGTTTTCTACTGTCTGGGCATTGTAGAACCTCAGGAAACATGACAGGTGCTCAGAAAGTCAGAGCTGCTTCAAAAAGCGGAAATTCACATTTTGTTCGTTAAATTTCAATTAATAACAAAAAAAGTAAAAATGTAAGCAGCAATGAAATACCACCAAATGAAAGCTCTATTAGTGAGAAGAAAAGGAGGTAAAATTCATTTGGGTGGTAAGTTGCATGACCGAGCAATAAACGGTGAAAGTAGTGTAGTGCAGAATTGTAAAAAGTGGTCTGGTCATTAAGGATGTTTAAGCTAGGGGGGCTGAGGTGGTTAAGCAAGTTAATAACAAGTGAATATGCAGTACCATTTTTTTTTATATAAGACAATGTAATTGATCACCTTCTACCTGAATAATATCTGAACCTGCAAGCCACAAGACTGATCCTGAAGCCCTGCCCACACTTTTTGGAAGACCTGTGAGAAAAACTCACTTACCTAGGATATGGCATTCCTCAACTTGTGGGTAGAAGCTCCCTAGTGGTTCAGTCCTGGCCAGCCGGCTGGAGATCTCGCTGGGGCCTCCAAATTGACAGAGTAGTTCAATTTCAGGTACAGGTAATCAATATAAAATTAATTCAATCAATCAGTCGACACACAGAGATGATCAGGTTTGATATGTCTGTGGAGATCTCGCTTGAGACCGCCCCAAACTCTTTATTATATACCCTTAACATATGGGAGTTACATGGGGGTGTTCAGGGAGGTTACACTGCATATTATTGGACAATGTAAATTGCATAATTGCACGTGATATATATTGGCAATGTCTTATAGTCATATTAGGTAATAGATCCTTGAGACAAGATTCTAAACTAAAGGTCAGGTTCTGAGGGATAGAATCCAACTTTACCACATATTGCGGCCACCTGTGTCCTTCCTTCAGATAACATTTCCTAGAATTTGGAGGACATAGGCAAATATAACCACAAAAGTAAATTTTTTACATTTCTCAATATTCTTCGTTGTATGAAAAACACCCTTTTGCTCATATTATGCTGACATAGCTCATGCTAACAAACCACTTTTAATGAAAAACATCTTGATTCTGCCTAGTCACAAGACAGGGAAATGTGATAAAGGTCACAGTTATAAAGGCATATTAGTAGTCATATATATGATATATATATATATATATATATATATATATATATATATATTCAGTAGATCTCCCCCATTGACTTCCAGAACAAATGGCTTAGCGGAATCTAGAGATGGAGAACTTGAGCACAGTCAAAGCAGGACTTAATTGAAAGCCTGTGCTACAGACTCTGTCCAGATACAGGTGTTTAACCATTTCTGAGTGAGGCCAGTAGAATTACCTGAGAGTATTTCTAGATAAATTGACAGTAGTAGTTTGTGACCAAAGGGCATTGCAAATACCAAAGGGCATTACCTGATGCCATTATGGGAAAGTAAATAATAAAATACCAAAAGTCAGAATTTCAGTTTTTTTATTTATTCTGCCTCCCAAAAAACTGAATAAAAAGTTATCAAAAATGTATCAATGTGCACAAAATGGTGTGATTGAAAAATACAACTCATTCCACGAAAAACAAGCCCTCATACTACATTTTGCTATATCAATGGACAAATAAAAACATTATGGCTCTGGGAATGCAACAATGAAAAAATGAATAAAAATAGCTTTTAACCTCTTAAGGACACATGACGTACCGGTACGTCATGATGTCCTGGTACTTAAGGTCACATGACGTACTGGTACGTCATGAATGGTTCCGATCACCGCCGCTCGGCGGGCGGTGATCGGAACCCGGTGCCTGCTCAAATCATTGAGCAGGCACCTGGGGAAAATGCGCCAGGGGGTCCTGTGACCCCCCCATGTCGGCGATCGCAGAAAACCGCAGGTCAATTCAGACCTGCGGTTTTCTGCGTTTCCGGGTTATTCGGGTCTCTGAAGACCCGATAACCCGGAACAGGATGGTGATGGTGGTGTGATTTCACTCCACCAATCACCATCCAGCGATCCTGAGTGGTGATGGTGACATTACCACTCAGGATCGCTTTCTGATTGGTCAGTGGGCGGTCCGGCGGCAGATTCAAAAGAGGCAGGCGCTCCTCTCCTCCTCCTTTTGTGTTCCGGAGCCGAGGAGAGAGTAGCTGCCTGCACGTGTCTGCCTTCGCTGCCAGCACCCCGATCTGTGCCCCCAGGACCCGATCTCTGCCCCCAGCACCCCATCAGGTACATAGGGACAGCATAGGGAAAGTTTGGGTTAGGCAGGAAAAAAAAAGGGAAAGTTAGTTTTTGAACTTTTCATTGCATCACCCTAGTTAGGGTGTCTGGGGTCCACAGCACAGCTGTGTGACCCTAGACCCCCCAGGGGTGCTGCCACTTGCCCCCCCCCCACTTTTTTGTGTACGCTGACTGTGGCCAGCACTCTTAGCGTCCGGCCACTGAATTTTTTGGCCTTTTTTTTGTCAGTTTTTTTTTTTCCTGTTAGTTTTAGGGTGAGTTCGTGAACACCCTTGCCCCCACACACACACACACAAAATAAAGATTTCCACACACGCACATACACACGCAGACACACACTCCCCTATGGCCCGCCGGACGTTCTCGGCCGAGGAGGCATACGCCCAGCTTGCCTCCGACTCAGAGAGTCCCAGTGAGGACGAGGATGACCCCACATTCCTGTTATCATCCGCGTCCTCCTCATCATCTAGCGATGATGATGAGCCCCCAAGGCGGCGGAGACGCCGCCAGGCGGAGCAAGGGGACCGCCATGTTAGGGACCCTGTGGCCCAGCCTAGTACGAGCAGCACTGGGGCTCGTACTGGTTTCCCGGCCCACCAGTTAAATCCACCGGAGCACCCTGCCGGTGAACTTGTCTGGTGTAGCCCAGAGCGTTACGAGCCCGTGATTCCTGATTTTGTAGGCCAATCAGGAATCCAGATTTCCACAGTGGGCTACACTGAATATGACTTTTTTCATCATTTTTCGGTGACCCACTGGTAAATTTGATGGTGGAGCAGACGAATCTGTACGCCCAACAGTTCGTCGCTCAACACCCGGGCTCCTTTTTGGCCAGGCCCGGTGGCTGGACGCCGGTCAGTGCAGCCGAAATGAGGACATTTTGGGGCCTCGTGCTGCATATGGGCCTGGTCAAGAAACCCAGTGTCAGGCTGTACTGGAGTGGGGACGTCCTCTACCAGACCCCACTTTACAGTACGGCCATGACACGCTCCCGGTTTGAGGCCATCCGGAAATTATTCCGATAATGCAGCATGTCCCCCCCGAGGTGATCCTGCCCATGACCATCTGTATAAGATACGGCCGGTCATCGATCACTTTGGGGCCAAATTCATGGAGGCCTATGTACCTGGAAGGGAGGTCGCTGTTGATGAGTCTCTCATTGCGTTCAAGGGGAGACTCATTTTCCGCCAGTATGTATGGCGTGAAGGTATACAAAATTTGTGAGAGTACCTCAGGGTACACTTACAAATTTCGTATATACGAGGGGCGAGATTCCCGGATTCAACCCCCAGAATGTCCCCCCACTCTGGGTGCTACCAGGAAACTTGTGTGGGACCTTATGCACCCACTGCTGGATAAGGGTTACCACCTGTACGTGGATAACTTTTATACCAGTATCCCCTTGTTCCAGTCCCTTGCCGCCAGATCCACGTTTGCTTGTGGGACCGTGTGGAAAAATCAACGCGGCCTCCCTGCCCTCCCCCTTCAGGTACCTATCCCCAGGGGTGAGACCCGTGCCCTTACCACTGGAAACCAGTTGCTGGTCAGGTATAAGGACAAGAGGGATGTCCTTATGCTGTCCACAATTTATGGTAACGGCATCACCCCTGTCCCAGTGCGAGGTACCGCGGCAACGGTCCTCAAGCCCGATTGTATCGTCGACTACAATCGGTATATGGGAGGAGTTGATCTCTCTGATCAAGTCCTCAAGCCATATAACGCCATGCGCAAAACCCGGGCATGGTACAAAAAAGTTGCGGTCTACTTGGTGCAGGTTGCCATGTACAACTCTTTTGTACTATCCCGAAGCGCTGGCAGCACAGGGACATTCCTCCAGTTCTATAAGGCAGTCCTCAAGGCCCTGATCTTTTCGGACCGGGAAAGAGCAGGCCGGAGTACCTAGGGAACTGGAGGCGCCCGGATCGTCCCTGGCCAACACTTTCCAGGTGTGGTCCCCCATACTGGAAAGAAGGGACGAACCCAAAAAAGATGCAGAGTGTGTCACAAGAGGGGGATACGGAAGGACACCACCACTCAATGTGACACGTGCCCAGATCATCCGGGCCTCTGCATTATTGGTTGCTTCAGGGAGTATGACACTTCCATGGAGTACTAAATTTATATCCCAATTTAGGACTGACATCGTATAAAAAAAACTGGTTCTCAGACTTGAGACACCCAAAAAAACTAAAATAATTTATTAAAAGTAGACATATTAGGTATTGCCGCGTTGGTAATAATCTCCTCCATAAAAATACCCCATGACCTAACCCCCCAGATTAACACGGTCAAGGAAAAAAAAAAAAAAGATGCAAAAAAAGATTTTTTTTGTCACCTTACATAACAAAAAGTTTAATAGCAAGCGATCAAAAAGTCATATAGCCCCCAAAATAGTGCCAATTAAACCGTCCGCTCGTCCCGCAAAAAATGAGCCCCCACATAAGATAATCGGATAAGAAAAAAAAAATGACACTTAGACTTTAGAGATACAAAATTTTTATTTGTATCAAAAAGGATAATATAGTCAAAAATCTAAATAATTGTAAAAAAAGTACACTTATTAGGTATTTCCGCATCCGTAAGAATCTCCTCTATAAAAATATCCCATGACCTAACCCCCCAGATTAACACGGTTAAAAAAAAAAAAGAAAACAGTGCCAAAAACGCAATTTTTGGCACTTTTCCATTTCAATCTGTTTTTTCCAGTAACAAAACAAGGGTTAACAACCAAACAAAAGTTACTATTTATTACCCTGATACTGCAGTTTACAGCAATGCCACATTTGTGGTCGTAAACTGCTGTATCAGTAAAACGGAGGCCGCAAAAGGAAAGGACCGACATGGTTTCTGGAAGGCCGATTTTGATGGCCTTTTTTATTGACACCATGTCCCTTTTGAAGCCCCCTTGATGCCCCCCTAGAGTAAAAACTCCCTAAAAGTGACCCCATCTAAGAAACTACACCCCTCAAGGTATTTAAAACTGATTATACAAACTTTATTAACCCTTTAGGTGTTCCTCAACAGTTAATGGCAAATGGAGATGAAATTTCAGAATTTAAATTTTTGGTAACCTTGCCTCACAAAAATGTAATATAGAGCAACCAAAAATCATATGTACCCTAAAAATAGTCCCCCAAAAAATGCCACCTTATCCCGTAGTTTCCAAAATGGGGTCACTTTTAGGGAGTTTCTACTCCAGGGGTGCATCAGGGGGGTTGAAACAGGACACTGTGTAAATAAACCGGTCCATAAAAATCAGCCCTCCAAAAACCAAACGGCACACCTTTCACTCTACGCCCCGCTGTGTGGCCGTACAGTAGTTTACGGCCACATATTGGGTGTTTCTTTAAACGGCAGAGTCAGGGCAATAAAGATACAGTCTTGTTTGGCTGTTAACCCTTGCTTTGTTAGTGTAAAAAATGGGTTAAAATGGAAAATTAGACAAAAATATGAAATTTTCAAATTTCATCCCCATTTGCCAATAACTCTTGTGCAACACCTAAAGGGTTAACGACGTGTGTAAAGTCAGTTTTGAATACCTTGAGGGGTGTACTTTCTTAGATGGGGTCACTTTTAGGGAGTTTCTGCTCTAGGGGTGCATCAGGGGGCTTCAAATGGGACATGGTGTAAATAAACCAGTCCATAAAAATCAGCCTTCCAAAAACCAAACGACGCACCTTTCACTCTACGCCCCTCTGTGTGGCCGTACAGTAGTTTACGGCCACATATTGGGTGTTTCTGTAAACGGCAGAGTCAGGGCAATAAAGATACAGTCTTGTTTGGCTGTTAATCCTTGATTTGTTAGTGGAAAAAATGGGTTAAAATGGAAAATTAGAAAAAAAAATGAAATTCTCAAATTTCATCCCCATTTTCCAATAACTCTTGTGCAACACCTAAAGGGTTAACAACGTATGTAAAATCAGTTTTGAATACCTTGAGGGTGTAGTTTCTTAGATGGGGTCATTTTTGGGTGGTTTCTATTATGTAAGCCTTGCAAAGTGACTTCAGACCTCAACTGGTCCCTAAAAATTGAGTTTTTGTAAATTTCTGAAAAATTTCCGAATTTGCTTCTAAACTTCTAAGCCTTATAACATCCCCCAAAAATAAAATATAATTCCCAAAATAATTCAAACATGAAGTAGACATATGGGGAATGTAAAGTCATCACAATTTTTGGGGGTATTACTATGTATTACAGAAGTAGAGAAACTGAAACTTTGAAATTTGCAAATTTTTCAATTTTTTTTTGTAAATTAGGTATTATTTTGTGCAAAAAAAAAAAAAACAGTGTCATGAAGTACAATATGTGACGAAAAATAAATCTCAGAACGGCCTGGATAAGTCAAAGCGTTTTAAAGTTATCAGCACTTAAAGTGACAGTGGTCAGATTTGCAAAAGATTGAGAAATAAGGCTGTGTTCCTATGGGGTTAATATCTGCATCAACAAGTTAACTGCATGTGTGAATCCAGACTTTACCAGGTTTGTCCCAGTCCTTTTTCTCTGTGGGCAGTGTAACCCTACACAGGCTGCAGTTTCCCACAGGCACTACAGCATTCTATCTCAGAGCCCTGCAGTTCCATGAAGAGGGAAGTGATAACAAATTAGCACACACAGCAGGTTCTCTTTTGAATGTTTCTATTGGGCCCTTTCTCCTTGATGCATCTTTCAGAGAGTACCATTGTATTTTGTAACTTTATGTGATTTGTAATATGTATTTTCATTTTTTCAGGCCAAAGTTCTTAGATTACTTGCTACAGTCTATCTGGAATGGGACTGCAGAATTCACAATGACAAAGCACTTAATGCCATTCGATTAGCTAATGAGGTAAAAAGCAATTTATTTGTTCATATGAAAATAACTAATCCAAAACCACAAAAAAACACTAGAAAAGGTTGAAAGCTGTGAATGAATCCTGCAACATAAATTCACAAGCTGCATAAAACCCACAGCTTATAGGGGTTGTCCCACAAAAAAAAAATGGTACCGTGGTGATGTACCATGTGATTGGAGCATGTGATCTGACGTCACCAAAGGTCCTTTAGCCGACAGCTCATCAGAAGAGACCGGGAACTGCGCGATGAAGAGGACAAGGTGAGTTAATTTCTTTTATTTTTTTTTAACCCTCAATTGACCTTGTACTAAGCATTCTGTATTCAGAATGCTATTATTTTCCCTTATAACCATGTTATAAGGGAAAATAATACAGTGAATAGACTGTCACCTAGCAACCATGAGTGAAAATCGCACCGCATCCGCACTTGCTTGCGGATGCTTGCGATTTTCACTCAGCCCCATTCATTTCTATGGGGCCTGTCCTGCGTTACAAACGCAGAATATAGAGCATGCTGCGATTTTAAAGCATTGCAGAAGTGATGCGTGAAAAAAATCGCTCATGTGCACAGCCCCATAGAAATGAATGGGTCAGGATTCAGTGCGGGTGCAATACGTTCACCTACCGCATTGCACCCGCGCGGAAATCTCGCCCGTGTGAACTCAGCCTAAAACAGAAAGTGATACCTCATTAAATATGTATTAGTTAACATTCCTCGTATGTCTACTTTATGTTGGCATAATTTTTTGAAAATGTCATGTTATTTTTTTAGGACTTTAAAAGGCTTTAGAAGCAATTCTTAAAATGTTAAAGAAAATTTCCAAAACTCACTTTTTAAAGACTAGCTCAGTTATAAAGTCACTTTGTGGGGCTTACATAGTAGAAACCAAACAAAACTCAATATATATTACCCTAATTCTGCTGTTTACAGAAACACCCTATATGTGGTGATAAACTGATGTTAAGGGCACATGGCAGAGCCCAGATTTAAAGAAGCGCCATAAGGTTTTTTGGAAGGCAGATTTTGCTGCACTGGTTTTTAGACACCATGTTACATTTGAAGCCCACCTGATGCACCCTAAAGTAGAAACTCCCAAAAAGTTACCCCATTTTGGAAACTATGGGATAAAGTGACAGTTTTATTAATACTATTTTGGGGTACATATGATTTTTGATCGCTCTATATTATGTTTTTTGTTAGGCAAGGTAACCAAAAATGGCTGCTCTGGCGCAGTTTTTATTTTTTGTTTTTTTACAATGTTCATCTCACAGGTTAGATCATGTGCTATATTTATAGAGCAGGTTGTTACAAACTCGACAATATCAAATATGTCTACTTTTTTGTTTCAGTTTTACATGATCAAGTATTTTTGAAAAAAAATGTTTTTGTGTCTCTATTTTCTGAACATCATACATGTATTTTATTATATTTTTTTCTGCCGATCGTCTTGTGCAGGCGTTCGTTTTTTGCAAGAAGAGTTGATGTTTTTATTAGTACCATTTTTGGGTACATATGATTTTTTGATAATTCAATATTACACTTTTGGGACAAGGGGGCCAAAAAAGTGGTTATTTTGACACAGTTTTTTTTTACGGTGTTCACTTGTGGGGGTAGATCATATGATATTTTTATAGAGCAGGTCGTTATGGTCTTTGCAATACCTAATATACTGTATATAACTTTTGTTTAAGTTTTACACAATACATTTTTTAAACAAATAAAAATATGTTTTAGTGCCTCCATATTCTGAGAGCCTTATTTTTTATGTTTTGGGTGATTGTCTTATATAGGGGCTCATTTTGTGCAGGATGAGGTTTGACTGGTACTATTTTGGGTTACATATGACTTTTTGATCACTTGGTGTTGCACTTTTTGTGATGTAAGGTGAAAAAAATGGCTCTTTGGCACAGTTTTTTTTAACTGAAAACTTTAGTTTTTTATTATTTAAAACTATTTTTTTTTAACTTTTTTTTTTTACTTTATTTCTGTCCCACCCTGGGACTTAAATGCTTAGGGGTCTGATCCCCTCTTCAATGCTTTACAATACATCTGTAGGAAGTTTTGAGGCAGAACATTTCTTTACTTAAGAATTCAAATGCAAACAGATTGTCACAAGGGTATCACGACCTATCGCTGACCCTGTTGTGCCTGGGGTCAAATGGTCGCTTGGTTTTTCAAGAGATCGCTCCATGACCTAATGGTGAGAATAGATTTCGGTCCAGGTTTGCAATCCTTTTTGTCCAATTTAGGAATCTGTAGTTTTTCCTTTCATCTGTTCTCTGTCAGCCACTCCAGCTACTATATATTCTCCCTTTCTGCTTCCCTTGTTGCCAGATATAGACCTTCCTTCCAGACCTTCTATTCTGACCTCAGGTGGACAACTGTTGCTGTGGAGCCGTTGGAACTGGAGCTGTTGGATCTCTGGTTCACTCCTGTTATTGTTGTCTCTTTTCGGGGATTGTTTGTGGTGTTTGTGTTGTTTGTCTTTTCCCTGTTGTTACCCTAGGTGTCAGTGGTAAGGACTAGTGCTCACACTGCCCTACTCACTACCTAGGGCTTATTTCAGGGTAAGCCAGGGACGAGGCATGTGATAGGCATATGGGTTAGCAGCCCGTCTAGGGACGTCAGGGCATCCAGGTGCCAGTGCTAGGTGAGCTAGGGGTCACCAGTCCTCCCTCTCCATAGTGGAAGAGTACTCCTCTTCCCTCCCCTCTGCGCCACACATCTGTTACCTGCCATCCCATACATGATATTATTATCTGAAAAAATAAAATAAAATCACAGAAATAAGATAGTAATGCACTTAGTAAAGCAGATGCAAGCATTATATATGGACAAAGTCCTCACTCTGATATGATAATATCTGAGACACTTAACCAATATATTTTGATCAAAACACATATGAGCCCGCCTACCAAGCGCCAAGGTGGTCTCAGGTCAGGCGGGTCCTACGCTAAACCTACCTAAGCCATTGGGCTTCTATGTTCAGCAGCGCAGACACTGCACATATGGTGTACTGCTCCTAGTCACCTCCCTGTGCATCAAGCAACCAATGGGAGGAGGATCAAGCACACCCATATGTACCACCTAATCAAGGCGCTCTATTGGATAGGAAGGGCAAAAGTGCAGAGGAATGCTACTTCCCAAGATAAAATAGGTGCGCATTCACTTGAAGGTACTACTCCCTCAAGCAAATACTACATAGATAAAAAAAATCACAGAAAAAACTAAGATAAAAACATCCTGCACGATATGATATACAAATGTGCGGATGTCCCTGGCCATATTATAAAAAAAATAAAAAAATCACAGAAATAAGATAATAATGCACTTAGTAAAGTAGATGCAAGCATTATATATGGACAAAGTCCTCACTCTGATATGATAATATCTGAGACACTTAGCCAATATATTTTGATCAAAAAATGATATTATATCTGGCCCTTATTTCGTATTTTCTTAAAAAAATAAAAATAAATATGGATCATATTTCTGCTTTGGCAAAGTAGTTGCAAGGTCTATCTCTTGAAGTGGCAGGATTCATGGCGTCGGCCCTTCAGCAGCAGCAGCTGCAGCAGACCTCGTGCCCAATGGTTTCTATGGGTAACCAGGTCAATCCAGAACCTAAAGTTGCTCTCCCTCTCAGATTTTCTGGAGGGAGAAACAAATTTGTTTTCTGAGAAGCCTGTAAATTATATTTCAAGCTGTGCCCAAATTCCGCTGGTAATGAGGAACAGTGAGTGGGGATTGTTATCTCCCTTCTCCAAGGGGATCCTTAATCCTGGGCTTTTTCGTTACCAGCTGGTACCCAGGCCCTCCGGTTGGTAGAGGTTTTTTGAGGCCCAGGGATATACGATGTCCCGGCTTCAGCAGGGAGGACGGTCAGCGGAGGTTTATTGTTCCCAGTTTCAAAGGTGGGCCACGATACTCAGTGGAATGACCTGGCTCTCAGGAGACAGTTTTGCCAGGGGTTGTCAGAGAAAGTAAAAGACGCTCTTGCGCTGTATGATACTACAAGAAAATTTTGACTAGCACATTCATAATCGCAGAACCTTCTATTTTTTAATTTATAGTAGGTATAATACCACCTTAAGTTAGAGTGATCCTTATTTTTCAGTTTTATTGTTTTTATGTGAAATTTTGTGCTGCCCTACCTTTTTTTGTTGGCTTCCTGCATGTTAGCTTTAAGGATATACATATGCGATTATAAAACAGCCCAGGAAAGGGCTAGAGGGCTGCAAAAGGCAGCAAAATGTAGTTAAATCCCCTGCAAACAAATGTGGATAGGGAAATGAATAAAAATAAAAATAAAATAAATAAAAATTAACCAATATCAATTGGAGAGAGGTCCCATAGCAGAGAATCAGGCTTCATGTCACCCACCACTGGAACAGGCCACTGTCAGATATTTAGACCTCGGCACCCAGACAGAGGAGAGATGTCCCATTGCAGAAAATCAGGCTTCATGTCATAGCAGAGAATCAGGCTTCACATCACCCACCACTGGAACAGGCCATTGTCAGATATTTTGGCCCTGGCACCCAGACAGAGGAGAGAGGTCCCATAGCAGAGAATCAGGCTTCATGTCATAGCAGAGAATCAGGCTTCATTTCATAGCAGAGAATCAGGCTTCATGTCACCCAACACTGGAACAGGCCACTGTCAGATATTTTAGGCCCCGGCACCCAGACAGGGGAGAGAGCTCCCATAGCGGAGAATCATGCTTCATGTCATAGCAGAGAATCATACTTCATGTCACCCACCACTGGAACAGGCCATTGTCAGATATTTTTAGGCCCCGGCACCCAGACAGAGGAGAGAGGTCCCATAGCAGAGAATCAGGCTTCATGTCATAGCAGAGAATCATGCTTCATGTCACCCAACACTGGAAAAGGCCACTGTCAGATATTTTTAGGCCCCGGCACCCAGACAGAGGAGAGAGGTCCCATAGCAGAGAATCAGGCTTCATGTCATAGAAGAGAATCAGGCTTCATGTCACCCACCACTGGAACAGGCCATTGTCAGACATTTTTAGGCCCCGGCACCCAGACAGAGGAGAGAGGTCCCAGAGCAGAGAATCAGGCTTCATGTCATAGCAGAGAATCAGGCTTCATGTCATAGCAGAGAATCAGGCTTCATGTCATAGCAGAGAATCAGGCTTCACGTCACCCACCACTGGAACAGGCCATTGTCAGATATTTTGGCCCTGGCACCCAGACAGAGGAGAGAGGTCCCATTGCAGTGAATCAAGCTTCATGTCATAGCAGAGAATCAGGCTTCACGTCACCCACCACTGGAACAGGCCATTGTCAGATATTTTGGCCCTGGCACCCAGGCAGAGGAGAGAGGTCCCATAGCAGAGAATCAGGCTTCATGTCATAGCAGAGAATCAGACTTCATGTCATAGCAGAGAATCAGGCTTCATGTCATAGCAGAGAATCAGGCTTCATGTCACTGGAACAGGCCACTGTCAGATATTTTTAGGCCCCGGCACCCAGACAGAGGAGAGGTTCATTCAACTTTGGGTTGCCCCGCAATATAATGGTAAAATGAAAATAAAAATAGGATTGAATGAGGAAGTGCCCTGGAGTACAATAATATATGGTTAAGGGGAGGTAGTTATAAATGTCTAATTTGCACAAGGGATGAAAAGGTCCTGTGGGATCCATGCCTGGTTCATTTTAATGAACGTCAGCTTGTCCACATTGGCTGTAGACAGGCGGCTGCGTTTGTCTGTAATGACGCCCCCTGCCATGCTGAATACACGTTCAGACAAAACGCTGGCCGCCGGCAGGCCAACACCTCCAAGGCATAAAAGGCTAGCTCTGGCCACGTGGACAATTTGGAGACCCAGAAGTTGAATGGGGCCGAACCATCAGTCAGTACGTGGAGGGGTGTGCACACGTACTGTTCCACCATGTTAGTGAAATGTTGCCTCCTGCTAACACGTTCCATATCAGGTGGTGGTGCAGTAAGCTGTGGCGTGTTGACAAAACTTTTCCACATCTCTGCCATGCTAACCCTGCCCTCAGAGGACCTGGCCGTGACACAGCTGCGTTGGCGACCTCTTGCTCCTCCTCTGCATTGGGCTTCCACTTGTTCCCCTGTGACATTTGGGAATGCTCTCAGTAGCGCGTCTACCAATGTGCATCTTCCTATCACGCTCCAGTGCAGGAAGTAAGGTGGGCACATTGTCTTTGTACCGGGGATCCAGCAGGGTGGCAACCCAGTAGTCCGCACACGTTAAAATGTGGGCAACTCTGCTGTCGTTGCGCAGGCACTGCAGCATGTAGTCGCTCATGTGTGCCAGGCTGCCCAGAAGTAAGGACAAGCTGCCCTCTGTGGGAGGCGTATCGTCATCGTCCTGCGTTTCCCCCCAGCCACGCACCAGTGATGGGCCCGAGCTGCGTTGAATGCCACTCTGCTGTGAACATGCTTCATCCTTATCCTCCTCCACCTCCTCCTCATCCTCGTCCTCCTCCAGTAGTGGGCCCTGGGTGGCCACATTTGTACCTGACCTCTGCTGTTGCAAAAAACCTCCCTCTGAGTCACTTCGAAGAGACTGGCCTAAAAGTACTAAAAATGATCCCTCTTCCTCCTCCTCCTCCTTCTGGGCCACCTCCTCTTCCATCATCGCCCTAAGTGTTTTCTCAAGGAGACATAGAAGTGGTATTGTAACGCTGATAACGGCGTCATCGCCACTGGCCATGTTGGTGGAGTACTCGAAACAGCGCAACAGGGCACACAGGTCTCGCATGGAGGCCCAGTCATTGGTGGTGAAGTGGTGCTGTTCCGCAGTGCGACTGACCCGTGCGTGCTGGAGCTGAAACTCCACTATGGCCTGCTGCTGCTCGCACAGTCTGTCCAGCATGTGCAAGGTGGAGTTCCACCTGGTGGGCACGTCGCATATGAGGCGGTGAGCGGGAAGGCCGAAGTTACGCTATAGCGCAGACAGGCGAGCAGCGACAGGATGTGAACGCCGGAAGGCAAACAGACGGCCTGCACTTTATGCAGCAGCTCTGACATGTCGGGGTAGTTGTGAATGAACTTCTGCACCACCAAATTCAGCACATGCGCCAGGCAAGGGATGTGCGTCAAAGCGGCTAGTCCCAGAGCTGCAACGAGATTTCGCCCATTATCACACACCACCAGGCGGGGATTGAGGCTCACCGGCAGCAACCACTCGTCGGTCTGTTGTTCTATACCCCGGGCTGTGCTGAAGTTGGTGGTGAAGGTGTGTGGCTGACTGGATGAGCAGGTGGAAGAAGAGGAGGAGGAAGCCGAGTAGGAGGAGGAGGCAACAGGAGGCAAAGAATGTTGCCCTGCGATCCTTGGCGGCGGAAGGACGTGCGCCAAACAGCTCTCCGCCTGGGGCCCAGCCGCCACTACATTTACCCAGTGTGCAGTTAGGGAGATATAGCAGTCCCTGGCCGTGCTTACTGGTCCACGTATCTGTGGTTAGGTGGACCTTGCCACAGATGGCGTTGCGCAGTGAACACTTGATTTTATCGGATACTTGATTGTGCAGGGAAGGCACGGCTCTCTTGGAAAAGTAGTGGCGGCTGGGAACAACATACTGTGGGACAGCAAGCAACATGAGCTGTTTGAAGCTGTCTGTATCCACCAGCCTGAATGACAGCATTTCATAGGCCAGTAGTTTAGAAATACTGGCATTCAGGGCCAGGGATCGAGGGTAGCTAGGTGGGAATTTACGCTTTCTCTCAAATGTTTGTGAGATGGAGAGCTGAACGCTGCCGTGTGACATGGTTGAGATGCTTGGTGACGGAGGTGGTGGTGTTGGTGGTACATCCTCTGTTTGCTGGGCGGCAGGTGCCAACGTTCCTCCAGAGGCGGAGGAAGAGGCCGAGGCGGCAGCAGCAGAAGAGGCCGAGGCGGCAGCAGCAGAAGAGGTAGCAGGGGGAGCCTGAGTGAGTTCCTTTTTTTTAAGGTGTTTACTCCACTGCAGTTCATGCTTTGCATGCAGGTGCCTAGTCATGCAGGTTGTGCTAAGGTTCAGAACGTTAATGCCTCGCTTTAGGCTCTGATGGCACAGCGTGCAAACCACTCAGGTCTTGTCATTAGCACATTGTTTGAAGAAGTGCCACGCCAGGGAACTCCTTGAAGCTGCCTTTGGGGTGCTCGGTCCCAGATGGCGGCGGTCAGTAGCAGACGGAGTCTCTTGGCGGCGGGTGTTCTGCTTTTGCCCACTGCTCCCTGTTTTGCTACCCTGTTGGCTCGGTCTCACCACTGCCTCTTCCTCCGAACTCTGAAAGTCAGTGGCACGACCTTCATTCCATGTGGGGTCTAGGACCTCATCGTCCCCTGCATCGTCTTCCACCCAGTCTTCCTCCCTGACCTCCTGTTCAGTCTGCACACTGCAAAAAGACGCAGCAGTTGGCACCTGTGTTTCGTCATCATCAGAGACGTGCTGAGGTGGTATTCCCATTTCCTCATCATCAGGAAACATAAGTGGTTGTGCGTCAGTGCATTCTATGTCTTCCACCGCTGGGGAAGGGCTAGGTGGATGCCCTTGGGAAACCCTGCCAGCAGAGTCTTCAAACAGCATAAGAGACTGCTGCATAACTTGAGGCTCAGACAGTTTCCCTGATATGCATGGGGGTGATGTGACAGACTGATGGGCTTGGTTTTCAGGCGCCATCTGTGCGCTTTCTGCAGAAGACTGGGTGGGAGATAATGTGAACGTGCTGGATCCACTGTCGGTCACCCAATTGACTAATGCCTGTACCTGCTCAGGCCTTACCATCCTTAGAATGGCATTGGGCCCCACCATATATCGCTGTAAATTCTGGCGGCTACTGGGACCTGAGGTAGTTGGTTCACTAGGACGTGTGTCCTCTCCCAGCATCAGAGGGTCCACTAACACCACCACGACCATGTCCGCGTCCCTTACTAGATGTTTTCCTCATTGTTACCGTTCACCACAATAAGAAAAAATTATTTGGCCCAATGTATTGAATTCAAATTTAGGCCTTTTTTTTTTTACAGACACCTAACACTATCTGGCTATCTATTTAGGTACCATATTACACTAATACAGGCACAGCAGTAATGACAGATTTAGCTGAATATAAATTATAGGCCTAGCATTTAGGCCCTGGATGACAGGTATACGTTTACAGACAGAATTAGAATTGGAAATGCATAGTAGCGTGTGAAGTTATTGAGGATGACCCTATCCGCACCTTAAATCTAATATACCCTTTTATGGATAGATTTAAAATTGGCCTGATACAGCAGAAACCACTGATTTAGGGAATTGCTAAGTTGGGAATTGTATTTCAACCCAGAACAAAAACTGTGCTTTGGCAGACGCAAAATAAATTGACCAGCCACAGCAGTAACAACAGATTTAGCTGAATATAAATTGTAGGCCTAGTATTTAGGCCCTGGATGACAGGTATTCCTTTTACAGATAGAATTAGACTTGGAAATGCACGGTAGCGTGTGAAGTTATTGAGGATGACCCTATCAGCACCTTCAATCTAATATACCTTTTTATGGATCGATTTAAACTTGGCCTGATACAGCAGAAACCACTGATTTAGGGAATTGCTAAGTTGGGAATTGTATTTCAATCAAGAACAAAAATATATCCTTTGCCAGACAGCAGACAGTATTACAATTGGCTAGCCACAGCTGAAACACCAGATTTCAGATTAGGGTACTGCTATTTTGGCAATTGTATTTTACCCCTCAATAAAATAGCAAGCACAGCCAAGCCCCTGATGTAGGATATAGCAAAAAAAACAACAAAACACTATTGATGGTTAAATGGACTTGGTGGCAGCTTGTGCTGGCGCACCACAAGACACAAAATGGCCGCTGATCACCCCAGAAAAAAGTGACTGAAAAATGCTCTGGGCAGCCTAAAAACAGCGAGCAATTGAATAGCAGAAGATGAATGATTCACAGCTGTAGATCGATCACTTAATTAAGTGTTTTTGCTGAGTAAATCCCTGTCTAGTGCCTAATCTCGCCCTAACAGCAGCAGCTGCATCCTCTCCCTACACTGATCAGAGCAGAGTGACGTGCGGCACTACGTGACTTTAGCTTAAATAGAGGCTGGGTCACATGCTGCACTGGCCAATCACAGCCATGCCAATAGTAGGCATGGCTGTGATGGCCTCTTGGGGCAAGTAGTATGACGCTTGTTGATTGGCTGCTTTGCAGCCTTTCAAAAAGCGCCAAGAAAGCGCCGAACACCGAACCCGGACTTTTACGAAAATGTTCGGGATCGGGTCCGTGTCACGGACACCCCAAAATTCGGTACGAACCCAAACTATACAGTTCGGGTTCGCTCATCCCTATTAGGGACCCATCTGCAGAAGCTACCTTGACGCCTGGTAGATGGGCCCGACACACGTTTGATCAAAAATGTGCACAAAGAGCGTCTATTTTCTTATTTATAGTAGGTATAATACCACTTTAAGTTAGAATGATCTTTATTTCTCAGTTTTATTGTTTGTATGTGAAATATTGTGCTGCCATAACTTTTTTTGTTTGCTTGCGCTGTATGAGACTCCTATGTCCCTTAAGGCTGCTATGTAGCTATCTATCAGAATTGATAGACGCCTTTGGGATAGGCTGAGGAGTTCTTGTCCTCCAGAGACTTTTCTCAGGCAGGAGTCTGTTTGTTCTGAATCAGACGAACCTTATCAACTAGGGGGAGACACTCATCAGGTTGGTCCTCCTGGGGATCGCCGTAAGACAAGGGTTTGTTTTTTCTGTGGTCGGAGGGGTCATTTTACTAGAACTTGTCCATCCGTAGCCAAAAAGAAACAACCGCCGGAACTACTGACCCCAGTTTATTTTGCCAGCTATGGTAGTCTTGGGTAATAAAACTGAGACGATATCAGTTTTTTTGGACAGTAGGGCTGGGGTTAATATGGTGGATTCACGATTCGCTCAGACTCTGGGTTTGTCTTTTAGTCCTTTGTCTAGATCAGTACCCATATTCGCAATCGACTCTGCTCCTCTTACTCAGGGGAAACTAACACACATTGTACATAACATACATCTTTGGGTAGTGGCCCTCCATATTGAGTGTATTTCTTGCTATGTCCTAGAAGGTCTTCCCACTCTTATGGTATTAGGTCTTCCCTGGTTGGTCGCGCATAATCCTGTCATTGATTGGCAGGCCAGGGAGATATTGGAGTGGAGTGAGCATTGTAGGGACAATTCCCTAAGTAGCAGTTGGTCAGCCACCTCCATTACAACTATGGAGAAAGGGAGGTTTCTGCTTACTTTTACTTGTTCTATGCGAATTTAACTCCGTTCATGAGTTCCTGCCATGCTATTGCTACCATGTGGCTAATGGAGTCTGGCCTCTGTCCTGGGGAGATAAGTGGATCACTTCTCAATTGTCTCCAGGACAAAAGACTGTGTAGAAACGGTTTGGGACAGAAAAGCCATGAATACAGCCAGGCCCAAGAGACTTTTACAACTAATTTGTGCTATGTTGGGATGTTAAATGTCTATGTGTATTGTAAAGGGTGGGACATTGTATACGTTGAGTAGTGAGGTCTGTTCCATTGTCTCACTGTGTGTATTGGCGATTGCCCTCTGTCCTGAGAGATAATTGAATTACAACTCGGTTGTCTCCAGGACAGAAGACATTGTGTATTCTCCTTTGTGAAGGGTAGGATTCTATGTGGGTTGTAGCCTTTGTGTTATTGGTTAAGGTATATTTGTTGTGGGTGTCTCCCTTGCATGGGAGCAGGGCATAAAATAAATGATTCAACTGCTAATAAATTGTCACTGATTTTACCCCTTCATGGAGTCTCGACGCATGTTTGGGGGACTGGGATCTTCTATTCACTTTATTACGGATTATCGGCTGTTTGTTCGGGAGTAAGCTGCATAAGGGCTCATCTGTATTATATGGGTTCCTTTACAACAACCTTACCAGCATTTTTGTCAGATTTTGAGGATGTTTTCTCTGAGAAGGGGTGTTAGGAGTTACCTCTTCAAAAGCTGTGCGAAGTTGCAGAATATTGGCAGGAACTGGAACACGCTGTCGTATACGCCGATCCAGAGCATCCCAAACATGCTCAATGGATGACATGTCCGGTGAGTATGCTGGCCATGCAAGAACTGGGAGGTTTTTAGCTTCCAGGAATTGTGTACAGATCCTTGCAATATGGGGGCGTGCATTATCATGCTGCAACATGAGGTGATGGTCGTCGATGAATGGCACAAAAATGGGCCTCAGGATCTTGTCACGGTATCTATGCATTCAAAATGCCATCAATAAAATGCGCCTGTGTTCGTTGTCCATAACATACGCCTGCCCATACCATAACCCCACTGCTACCATGGGCCACTCGATCCACAAGGTTGACGTCAGCAAACCACTCAACCACACGACGTCACACACGCTGTCTGCCATCTGCACTGAACAGTGAAAACCGGGACTTATCCGTGAACAGAACGCCTCTCCAACGTGCCAGACGCCATTGAATATGAACATTTGCCTACTCAAGTTGGTTACGACGATGAACTGCAGTCAGGTCCAGACCCCAATGAGGACGACGAGCATGCAGATGAGCCTCCCTAAGACGGTTTCGGACAGTTTGTGCAGAAATTATTTCATTATGCAAACCGATTGTTGCAGCAGCTGTCCGGTGGTGGCTGGTCTCAAATGATTATGGAGGTGAAAATACTGGATGTGGAGGTCCTGGGCTGGTGTGTTTACACGTGGTCTGCGGTTGTGAGGCCAGTTGGATGTACTGCCAAATTCTCTGAAACGCCCTTGGAGATAGCTTATGATAGAGAAATGAACATTTATTGCACAGGCAACAGCTCTGGTAGACATTCCTGCAGTCAGTGTGCCACTTGCATGCTCCCTCAAATGTTGCGACATCTGTGGCATTGTGCTGTGTGATCAAACTGCTTATTTCAGAGTGGTCTTTAATTGTGGGCAGTCTAAGGCACACCTGTGCAATATTCATGCTGTCTAATCAGCACCTTGATATGCCATACCTGTGAGGTGGGATGTATTATCTCGGCAAAGGAGAAGTGCTCACTAACACAGATTTTAGACAGATTTCTGAACAATATTTGAGAGTAATGGGTCTTTTTTGAATGTAGAAAATGTTTCAGATCTTTGACTTCAGCTCATGCAAAATGGGAGCAAAACTGAAAGTTTTGCATTTATATTTTTGCTCAGTGTATATATTAGTGTTGGGCAAACATGCTCGGCCAAACACTTTTTTTTACTCAAGCATCACGATGTTCGTCCGAACACTGCGAGTGGTCGAGCACGACGCTCAAATCTCCTCCCCTCACGTTTGTTGGTTGCTATGCAGCTAATAAATGTGCGCTGAGGTACTGGCACTCACTGTAATGCCGTAGCCAAGTTAAGGACTATTGTTTTATTTGGTTGCCATATATATTAGTGCAACCTGCAAAATGCAATTGTTTGGCAGCTGCTGACATAACACAACCTCTGCTACATCTGTTGTGTTACATTTGCGCTGTGAAATTCAGCGCAATTGTTTGGCCACTGGTGACAGCGACATTACCTGTGCTACATCTCCAGTATAATGTTAGCGCATCCGAAATATCAGTGACATTCAGTGTAATTTCTTCGCCGCTGGTGACAGTGACATTACCTGCGCTATATCTCCTGTATGACGTTTGCCCATCCTAAATATTAGGACTGTTGGTAATACCATAGGAAAGGGAAAGGTGGTAAATCCAACATTACTTCTGGCCCCTAATACCAGCCCACAGTAACAAATGACACTGACAACTTACTCTTCTTTTAACTCTTTTATTGTTGGGTGGTAATCGGCCACAGCTATTTATTAAAGCAACAAAACAATGGAACACCATAACCAAACAGTGCGGTCTGCCAGCCGCTGGCCTCCCAGCCGCTGGCCTCCCAGTTGGCAGTTATGCCAATTTGTCTCCAACACCTTTCCGCTGTATTAGCCTGCCGCCATGGAGGAGACCCGTTCTCTCAAACGGGGCTCCGACCACCACCCAACAAGAACATGGCCTGCTCCACCCCATCCTGAAGGCCCAAAAGAAATATATCCAATCTGATATCGGAAATGTGAACACCACGGTTATCACCCTCTAGCTGCCAATGGCGAACAACCCCTGTAACGGATCTCCTGGCACCCTGACCGAGTACCTCCGTCGAATGATGCTCCTAGTGCTTCCCGAGGACTCCAAGCACTCCAGTTGACCCCGTAAGTGCTGCAGACCCCACAAACCGCCGAAGCTTGGTTGAGGTCTCACCGTCTCCTACCCACCCTGCACCTACGACAAGGCTCCAGGGTCCAGTGGGTGAATGTCTTCTAAATCCAGAGAGCAGGAACAGCTCTTACAAGAGCTAATAGTATAGCCAGGGGAGTATAGCAAATCTTCAGCATATAGCAATCCCCAGTGTCGATCAGTTACCCAAACACCAGCCTCAACATGATGAAGGGTACAACAGGAACTCTTTATTGAACACACAAGCATTGACTTATACACATTTTCCAACAAGGTTACCACCCACAGGGTTTTGTAAAAACAGCCAATAAACACGTACAATACACTCAGACACTCCCACACAAAATCCTCCCCTCTGCCTGTGATACAATTATCTCACACAATGGGTTGATGTAATTATCACAGGCAGGAGAATACACAATGTCTTCTGTCCTGGAGACAACCGAGGAGTAAGTCAATTATCTCTCAGGACAAAGGGGAATCGCCAATACACATGTGGGGACAATAGGACAGACATCACTACTCAAATATACAATGTCCCACCCTTTACAGTACACATAGACATTTAACATATCCCAAAATGGCACGAATTAGACCAGGGGTTCAAACGTTAGTAAAAGTCCTTTGTGAACAAAGGAAGCATGGCTGATGAAAGGGCCCATAATCCTGGTGAAGGAGGCTGGCAACCTGGCCTCTCCACCACCCAGTGGCGAGGTTGGTTTCGCCACAACCCCCCCCCCCCCCCCGTGATCTAACGAAGCGGGATATACGCGCATTCACCGTGCGCCTGAATTTTTCCACCGCCTCACTGTCCCTGACACTTTGCCAGGCTACCTGCGGAATGATCTCAGACCAGACCAACACCACCTCCCTAAAAAATAACGGAAACCGCTCCAAATCAGACCGGATAGGGGTCAAAAGCTCCGACAAAGGCTTGGAACTTAAGTAGTTTCCCCCTGCATGCATGACCAAAATCATCGGATCTCTCGCTTGTAATCCTATATCCACCACCTGCGAGAAGAGCTGAAACCACGAGAATCCTCCTCCACGAAACAACCACTTTGCAGAAACCGAGGGATCTCCCGCCGGCTCTGCATTCCGCCCTCTGTGCCGCCCAGAAAATATATGAATGATCGCCCATCCACACCTCCAGCCGCCCTCCAGACCTGTAAGAATAAAAAACATTAGACCAGAACACACGACAATCCTTTAAACAACTGGGCATAATGAAGTTCCTAAAATAAAAACAATTATCAGATTATAAAAATTTGATATTTTATTTTATTTTTTATTATAAAAGAAGGTCCGGTCTAATATATCTTGCAAGACAAGCGGATTTCCACCTGCCAATCCTCATAACCTCAGCCTCAGGCAAAACCGCCCGAGCTGCCTCCGTAGCAGTCCCAATTCGGAATGAGTGTGTACCAAACTCCGTGGGATCCACCCCGGCCATCGCTAAGCAAGACCGAAAGACCGTTGTGAACTCCAATTTGGTCAGTGGAGAGCCATCCGCATGCCAAAAGAAATTGTAACCTGCTGAGAGCACACTATAAGCAGATATCAGCTGAACCGGTCATCCTACCACGGGAACCGGGTGAAGGGGAAGTCACGCCCTCTTGCTGAACTGATCTGTTTTGGCACGACTGACACAAATCCTTAATGAATTATTACCTAGGACAACATCCTGGCAAGACAAACCACCTGGCTTATGGCAAGCTCCTACCAACTCGCTGATTCGGAGGGCGCAAAAATAGCTAGGCTATAGCTCCCAGAAAACAACCCAACCTCGGAGGGCGACGCACAGACATCGGGAAGACTGACAAGAAGCCTACCTAGGAGGCTGAAAGAGACATAACGTTGACTTTCACGGAAAACATACTCCTTCCTCCAACCCCGTAACTCCTGCCGAACAATAAATTGCTTTGTGGCGTCTGCCCATCCACACAACCGGAAATAAAAGGCAATCCTCGACAGCTGCCACTGCGCAACCGCTGCAGAAACGTGCATGAACCGCAAGCGCAACAACCACTCAATCGTAACCTCCAAGTTCATATCATCACGGAAACATACTTCCCTGTCGCCCACCACCCCCCACTATTCGGCCCAGGCCTTACCGTGCGTCTGCCAGGTAGCAGGGGAAGCAGAAGATCTAATCAATGCCATCAGCTGCTGTCCACCAGCATCCACAGGTGCTGTGGGCATTCCCTGCCATCCCGATCCGAAAATCCTGCCAACGAAAATGGGAAAGAGCATCAGTAATGATGAGCCCTAAAATAGATATTGCGCTCAAGGGACTGCAATACCAAGTGCCTAAACAAAGACAACACTGGGGAAGAAGAGGCGGACAATCTGTTGACACCGTAAACCACTCCCAAATTGTCCATCCAAAAACAAACGTGCCTATCGGACAACCTGCCCCCCCATAATTCAGTCGCCACGATAATCAGGAATAACTCCAGTAACATGAGGTTCTTGCAGAAACCGGACGAATCCATCCATAAGGCAGCACACCATTCAGTCCCAAAAATAGTCCCAAACCCAAAGGACCCAGAAGCATCAGAAAACAGATCCAATTAGAGATCTCCCCGGATATGTAACACGTGTGTCCATTATAAGACTGTAGAAATGCCCTCCAAACCCCCAAATCCTCCTTCAGGGACTTGATAAGCCGGATGCGATGCGCTTATCGTTTCTGGGTATCGAAATTGACTTTGTAAACATGTTTTTTCGGTTGCCCCCGGAGAAGCATCAGAGACTTCTTGGCCTGATTTAACCCCCCGGGTGCCTAGCGACAGGCACTGAGAAAAACCCCAGCCTATGGGCATAATGCTACATAAAAAACACAAGAGACTCAATAGAGACTGTAGCTGAAGAAGGGTAACCTTCTTGACTGCTAAAAAACTGTTAATCAAGCTTCTCCGGCGGCAACGAAAAACCATGTCTACAGAGATTTCAATACCCACAAACGATAAGCGCATGACCGGGCCCTCAGTTTGTTCCACCAAAATGGGAACCCCAAACTGGGCCATCCTCTTCAGGAAAACATTCAACAGAGTCAAGCAACCATCCCCCGAACCAGAGGAGACAAAAAGAAAATCGGCCAAATAATGTAAGACAAACGTGGAGCCTGATTCATACCGGACAACCCACTCTAGAAAAGAACTAAACAACTCAAAATAACGACACAAAGTGGAACAACCCATAGGGAGGTGTCATAGTAAAACCGACCATCCACAAAGCAGCCTAACAAATAGAAACAATCAGGGTGAACAGGGAGAAGACGAAAAGCAGATTCAATGTCTGACTTAGCTACGAGGGCACCCCTACCCGCCTCTCTAACCAGCGCAACTGCACCGTCAAAAGAGACATATGACACAGATGCATCCTCGGGTCGGATAGTGTCATTAACAGACAAAACCTTCGGGTTCGAAAGGTGATGAATTAGCCTGAATTTTCACGGCTCTTTCTTAGGGACCACACCTAGCGGGGAAACCCGAATATTAGGGAATCGTAATGTCAGTAAACTGACCCTTAATCCTACCTAGTGCAACCTCCTTATTAATCTTCCCCTTAAGGATCTCCGGGAGCTTCCGCGCCGATTTAGGTTATCTGAAAAAAACGCGAAACGATTAAGAACAAAAGGAATAAAAAACCCAAAGGAGAAACCAAAACGGAACTGTGCCGCCTGCCTATTGGGGAACTTGTCTAGCTAGGGGCCCATTGCGGCTCCGCTCACCGGGGTCCTTGTGACCCCCTTGCTCAAGCTGCCTGGAAAGCAGAGGCCTTCATAGGCTTTATTTTCTGAGGAGTATGAAGAAAGCACAACTCCTAAAACAGCTGCTAGTCAATTTTTGCAGTTGCACCATAGAATCTGTTATCACATACTGCATTACAGTGTGGTACTCCGGCTGCATTTCTGAGAACAAGAAGACCCTCAAGCGCATCATCAGAATGGCTGGCAGAATCACTGGTACTCAGTTACCATCACTGGATGACATCTTCACTCCTCACTGCAGCAACAGGGCAAAAATTATCTGCGGGGATCCAACTCACCCCGGCCACAGCCTTTTCATTCCCCTACCCTCTGGTAGGCGTCTTAGAGCCCTACATGCCCGCACCACTAGGCTGAAGAACAGCTTTTACCCCAAAACAATCAGTCTCCTAAATGCTCGGAGATTATTGCCCCTTCCTAGGATAGAAACTACCACAGACTGAAAGTGACTGCTGCATTCATGAACCCATGATGACCTCTTGTCTGCAGTGGTGTCTGAATCAGTGTGTGTATATACTCATAAGCACTTCCTACTTTGCTCTTGCTATATATATGCTGTGAACTGTGAATAGTAATGCGTTCTAGTGCAATGTTTTTTTTTCTTCTAGTGTAATGCTTTAGTTTAAATGTCAGTTCTTGTTCCTCTGTCCATGGCATCTAGGATTGCTCCCAACAACATTTCATTGTATTGTACATTGTATTACATTGTATTGTACAGTGACAATAAAGGCATCTTATCTTATCTTAAGCTTAATGGGAGTGCGCGTGCACCTATTATCCGAGTGGGAACCACCACAGGCAGAGCATTCATGCTTATATCTATATATACCGGCGAACGTGCAGTGCCCCTCGTTAACCAACCAGCACACCCCGGGGCAGCGGACGGCCACTGGTCCTTGGGTGGAAGATCCCCCAGAACCAGTGGCCGCCCCTGGAAAGGGGGGTGGTCTCTGAGACACCAATAATCTCAACAAACATCCATGGCTTTTACCCCCCAACCCACCTCAGGTTGCAACGCTAAGCGGCGCCGGAACTCCTCTTCATACCGCCACCAGGCGGTCCCACCATGAGACTTGTAAGCGCTGTAAATGGTGTCCTGATACACAAACCATTACGAACAACGCTCAGGATGACGCTGACCCATAACACAAAAAGTGGGAAGCACTGGGGGAAGAGAAGAGGGAGGAAGAGGAGGAGCTACTGCCCGAGCCACTGAGCCAGGAACATGCTGGCCGGAAGGGAACGAGCCAGCGCTGGATACAGCGCTCAAGGTAAGCAGTGGAGGGAGGGGACTGTGTCCAAGCCTGGCGAGGGGGCGGGAACGCTGGGTGGACCACCTGCCCCCCACCAAAACCCCAGAGACAGTCTCCAACTCCAACTGCTCCCCAGCAGTGCACACAGTACCAGGTGAGAAGGAAGGCAGGGGAGAGCCGAGGCTGGCCAGAAAGGAGCGCAGCCATCCCTTGCCTCCCTCCGCAAATCTCGCCAGGAAAACCTCCAATAGGGGGGCATCGCCTGTGACCATAACTCTTGTGCGGATAGAACGCAGGCAGACTCACCACCACAACGCTTCCAGTAAAGAGGAAGTGAAGAGGCGAAACCGGGATTTATATCCCCGCTCGCTTGCCTGCCTCTTCCTCTCGTCCACATTCCCATTAACCCCTTACTCTCCCTACCACCCTTACCTTGCCTCAACAGGAAGGGGGGCCAGAACAAACCCCATAACAATAGGATAAGGGGAAGGGGGACCACCAATCCCTATTCACCCTCCATAAACAGTCGGGGGCCCACCATGACAATCAGTCTAATTTTTTTGCTGCTGGGGGCAGCGACATTACCTGTGCTACACCTCCTGTATAACATTTGCCCATCCTAAATATCAGTGACATTCAGTCAAATTTTTTTGATGCTAGTGGCTGCGACATTACATGTGCTACATCTCCTGTATAAGGTTTCCCATCCTAAATATCAGTGACATTCACTCTAATTTATCTGCGCATACAATTACAAAACCTGCTCTACTGTACATGTGACATACTTGCAAGCATATATACCATTTAATATGCTGAAGGTGAGCAGTAAGGGACGGGGAAGTGGCCATGCTGCTGATAGTGCACACAAGTGGCCCTGTGCACGGTGAAACAGTGCCTGCTGCCAGAGCACAAGAATCACACTTATCCACGATACCTAGCTTCATGTCCCAGTTTGCAGGGCGGAGCAGGACACCACTCTCAACGTCACACCAGTGCGACCAGGTGGTTGGTTGGATTGCAGCAGATGTGCTTCCAGTCGGTTAAGCACCACCCTGTCTTCCACAAAGTCCAGTCTCAGTAGCCAAGAGTCTGGTCAACACAATCCTCACCCTGATCCTCCTTCCTCCCACCATGGAGAGTCTTGGCAAACAAGTGATCCCACACTCGGATATTCCGAGGAGCTCTTTTCTTAGCCATTCCTTGATTTGGCCCTCTTGCCAAGCCCGCTTGAAAAGGGACATGAGGGGATCTTGTGCACTTATTCCCAACTTCTTGAACATCCACAGTCAGAAAAAGATGATGGTGGGGAATGGCAATTAGTGTTTCACTAGGTGGATAATGATGATGAGACACAGTTGCCAATAAGTCAACCGCAATTAGTGTCTCAAGAGGTTGATGATGAGGATGAGACACAGTTGTCAATAACTGAGGTCGTTGTTAGGTCAACAAATCAGGAGAATGAGCAGAATGAGGAAGTGGAAGAGGAGGTGGTGGACGATGAACTCGCTGACCCAACCTGGGAAGGTGGCAAGCTGAGCAAGGACAGCATTTCAGAGGAGGAGGGGTCTGCAGCGCCGCAACAGGCTGGAAGAGGCAGTGGGCTGGCAAAAGGGAGAAGGCAGGCCACACCAAACAGGCCCGCAAATGTTCCCCGGAGCACCCCTTCCGGCAATCTCCCTTGCCATGGGGTAGGTCTTCCGCAGTCTGGCGATTTTTTTGAGGAAAAAATAATTGTCATTTGCAACCTCTGCCGTACCAAATTGAGCAGGGTGTGACGATTTGCGATCTTAGCAACACGAAGAAACCTGCACACAAAGAGTTAAAATCTTTTTTTCAAACCAAAGTAATTCACCCTTGCTAGCACAGCTCACAGATCAGAGGTACAATTAGCACCTCCTTGCCAAAGACTCTTCCTGCCCCCATGCCAGGTTAAGTACCCATCAATCTGGTATTCTCCTGACAGAAACTCATAAAAACTCCCTTTCTGTAGTCGGAGTGGCTCCAATCCTAGCAGGAAGCCTCACACCTTAAGCCTCGTCAGAAAGCTTCAAAGAAAGGACAGATCTGTATCAGACAGCTGGAGGATACAGGGAGAAAGGTGACCTTGCAGTCATCCTTCATTCCATAGATCTCATATTTTCCCATATTTCCCTCATATTTTATAGGATGGGAAAATACAAAATGAATAATCTCTTCAAGAATTATTCAGATTATTATAACCCACCTTCCAGGAAACCTGCGGGCCAATCAGAGATTCCCGCTCTAAGATATAAAGGTTCTCAGGTACACTGTATTGTCGTCCAGTCATATTTGGTATCAGATGATGGACTTACGGGTACGGAGAAACGGGCAAAGCAAAGATTCTGCCAGATTTTTTCCCTATGGGGCAAAGGACTGCCCCTGTTCTAATTACACAAGGCTGGACCTGTACGTGTCATCACCACTCCCCTTCAGAGTGGGTAAAAACAGTGACACACTCAGGTCCTGGGTCCTTCACCTACCATCTGACGTCGACTAACATCACGACCGCCCGCTGGACACTGGCACTTGGATTATTCCTTACAAAGACTTTGCCTTTTACTGGACACTACCACTGCAATTCTGAACTTACAGACATTCTATTCCCTTCCACCTCTTACCTATTTCTATCCAACCAATCTGTTCGACTGGCAGGTATATTTATCTGTCAGTTTTAATGTATATATTTTTTGTGTATCGTTTTTAGAATAAAACTAATGATTGCATCGTTCCAGTTTTGCCCTTGTTCCTCGATTATCTGGTTTAGGCCTCATGCACACAGACGTTTTTGTTTGCGGTCCGCAAAAACAGTTTCCGTTGTTCCGTGATCCGTGTCCATTTTTTCTTCCGTGGGTCTTCCTTGATTTTTGGAGGATCCACGGACATGAAAAATGAAAAAAAAATCTAAGTCAAGTTTGCCTTTGAAATGATAGGAAAAAACGGACACGGATCACGGACGCGGATGACAATCTTGTGTGCAGCCGTGATTTTTCACGGACCCATTGACTTGAATGGGTCCGTGAACAGTTGTCCATGAAAAAAATAGGACAGGTCATATTTTTTTCACGGACTGGAAACACGGATCACGGACGCGGATGCCAAACGGAGCATTTTCCGATTTTTCCACGGACCCATTGAAAGTCAATGGGTCAGCGGAAAAAACGGAAGACGGAACAACGGCCGCGGATGCACACAACGGTCGTGTGCATGAAGCCTTATGCTAAGAACTCTGTGCTCAGAGGAGACATACTACCGCATTGTCTTATTTTTATAAATTGTTGATAGGTTAGCTAGGTTGCAAATAACCGTTTCTTCCCTTTAGGATTAGCTAGCCGGGGTCTCTTTGCCCCGATTCAATACGAAGAATGGTGGCAGCAAATTAATTTCCAGCGTGAAATCGATCATTTTATTTTTCCGATTGTATCATGTATGGGCACACCAACCAATCTTAAACGTCTACTGTGCTCACAGTGGATTCGCCTCCAGAAGTCTTTAGTGGACGAGACCTGTATGGCAATTGTGGCATAGTATGATGGGATTGGCGGGTGGTTTGTCACATTGGTTGGCAGCTAGTGGGATAGCAGATCCCAAAACCAGGCAGAAGTCAGCTTTTGGGAGAATAGAGCAGAAAGAACTGACAAGTGCAGTTTTTTTTGTGCAATCAGAATAATAGGACAGCGAGTTCCGGCCGCAAAGCGGTACACATTTATAGCGAATAGATTGGTTTACATTTTCCCACTTTTTTTTTTGCTATATCCTATTCTTTTACTCTTGTCTGATTCAGTTCCAAATTACCTAAGTTGGTCTGTTGCCGACTTACGAGTCTTATGTGAGTCGCAAGGCATTGCCATTCATAACAAAAATCGATCACAGCTGATCAAAGCTTTGACAGAGACGGCCAAGCGATGGAGGATTCCAGTCCAGTGTGGGAGGCTTCGCTGCCCCTTCGTTCAACGTCACCCAGCACCGCCAGCTATGGGAGTGCTGATATTGCCACTTCAGCTCCGGGTGATGTGGATACCCAGAATTACACTATGTCCACAGCTCCTGCTAACCCTCAGCAAGGAACAAGCAGCTCTAGACTGAACTTCACTGCCTTGGGCTCTATGAGCCAGCAGTTGTTACCGGGCCTGACTGGCTCGGATTTGCGTTTATACCTGGAGATGCAGCTCGAAAGAGAGGAGCGACAGCAGCCGTTCCAGCTTCAGAGAGAAGCGCTGCAACACCAGCGTGCACTAGAACTGTCCCAAATGAGACAGGCCGAGCGGTCTTCCTCTCCTAACGCTCCAGCTGCAGGAGGCATACCTCTACTCATGGTTCCCAAAGCAAGGTTTCCAGTTATGGAGAAAAACAGGTACATTGACTTGTATTTACACTCGTTTGAGAGAGCATGCCACCAGTTCTGAATCCCTGAGGATCAGTGGGCTCTACACCTGACGCCTCAGCTGATTAGTAAACCCCTGGATGCTTTTGCGGAGCTACCCACCGACCAAGACGGCGATTACCAGACTATCAAGAATGCCATAATCGCTAAGTTCCAGTTAACCCCTGAGGTTTACCGGAGACAGTTCTGTGCCATCCACAAAGGGTCCACAGACTCTTATGCGGATGTGGCCAGCCGCTTATGCACCACATTCCGCCAATGAACTCGAACCACTTAAGGAAAATACTTATGCTCACCTTGAGGATTTGATGATCCATGACAAGCTCCTCACTGTATGCCCTACAGACATGAGTTTGTGCTGGAGCGCAATCCCCAGTCTGTCAAAGAAGCAGCTGAGCTGGCAGACATGTTTGTCGCATCCCAGGTGCCGGATGGTCGCAAACCTGTGGTGGCGGACGTTCGCAGGCCTATGGTATCAAACATCCGTAAGCCCCTGGTACCTGACAGCCGCAGAACTCCAGTATCCGACAAGCACAGAGCCATGTCCCAGAACTGGAGAGAAGGCAGGCCTGCTGGCCCTGTGAACCGTGAGACAACCAGGCCCTGGTGTGAGCTGTGTCACAGGCCCAGTCACACCAAGCAAACTTGCTACGTAGGGAAGTCAGCCCAACCACCTAGCCAGGCAGCTAGCAACGCGACGATGCCAAGCCCTAAGGGGGGCAATGCATTCACACCTGCCTCATCTGCTGTATTGCTGGTCGGAGGATCCGAGACACACAGTGGATCCCATAATCGCCTGTCCATCACTGTGAATGGCCAGACTGTCATCAGATTCAGAGACACCGGTGCAGATGTCACCTTGGTCCGTTCACATCTTGTAACGAAAAAGGATATCCTTCCAGGAAAGTACCTCACTCTGAATGGAGTTGAGGGCGCTCACACTCATGTGGCCTAAGCCCAAGTCACCATCGATTGTGGAATGGGACGTCAAAAGCGGGTTGTCGGGTAGAGATGTCGCGAACATAAAATTTTCCGTTCACGAACACGAATTTCTGCAAATGTTCGCGAACGGGCGAACCAAGCGAACTGCCATTGACTTCAATAGGCAGGCAAATTTTAAAACCCACAGGGACTCTTTCTAGCCACAGTAGTGATGGAAAAGTTGTTTCAAGGAGACTAACACCTGGACTGTGGCATGCCGGAGGGGGATCCATGGCAAAACTCCCATGGAAAATTACATAGTTGACGCAGAGTTGGATTTTAATCCATAAAGGGCATAAATCACCTAACAATCCTAAATTTTTTTGAACAACGTGGTTTAAAACATCCAGTGTGTGTATACGATCAGGTATGATGTTGTATCGATCAGGTAGTGTAAGGGTTACGCCCGTTTCACAGACATTGACAGACCAAACTCCCCTTTTAATGCACCGCAAACAACCGCAAACAGTCCATTTGCCCAACCGCAAACCTCCCATTTGCACAAGGTTGGATACCAAGCTGGCCATGTCCTGTTGATGTCATTGAAGGTTTCTTCCTCCACCCAGCAAGACCAACACCAAGGGTCCCCGAAAGGTGAATTGAATTGATTTTTCGAACGGGGAGATGGTTAAAAAAAAACTGGTCCCTCCCCTTTGTTTGAATCCACGCCACGGTCACTGCGTCTGCACCGTGCAATTTACTGTCACACCCGATATGAGTGGTATTTTCTGTAGTTCTCTTCTCATCAGTTTAATCCCTGTACGTCCCATATCAGGGATTGCCTTTTGTGAAAAAAAAATTTAGGCCAGGTACCTTCGACTGCCTTCACAGTGACAGACCAAACTCTGATACACCAAACTGAATTGATTTTAGGAACCGGGAGATGGAAAAAGCAGCTTGGTCGGTCCTCTTACTCCCAAGTTGGGGCACTGCGCATGCACGGAGCAAGGTGCTGTGACACCCTATATGAGTGGTGTCTTAACTAGTACTATTCCTATCAGTTTAATCCCTGTTACGTCCCCTATCCGGGGACGTGTGTCGAATTGAATAATCATTGTCGAATAAACGACATCCTGAAATAATTTTATTCTGAGCTCTGAGCTTTGTATTGGAATTGATGGAGATTTTTTAAATTGTCTGCATTATTTCAAATAAACTATTAAGAGACTTTATTATGATTTTTTTTATTTTATGTATTAAAAACCCATACAACTTAAAAAATAAAAATAATAATGTTTTTTCTATAAAAAATTATCCAGCCGATCACTTTTAGTCTGATCATAATGAAGCAACGGCCTTATCTGGGGTGTGGCAATATTGCCAACACACTCATAGAGGTGATGATCGCTTCATTGTGATATGCAAGCCCCTTCACCACAACAAGGTACCGATCATGAAGGGGAATTGACACTTGTATGTGCCTTTTTTGTTGTTGTTTTGTTTTTGCAGCCACAGTGCAGCACTAGAGGCCAGAAAAATTAGGCATGTACACATGCCTGAAAAATGAGGTATTGTTGCAGCCGCTGCTACAGTAGCAGCGGCCGCAGAAATTGATGTTTTCCAGGCAGAAAGGTGACTAAAACATTGCAGCTTGAACCCTAGTTGGTGGCGGAGAATTCACGAAAGTCATCCGGTATGCAGACATTAAATACAGCAGCGTGGGGACCATTTTGAGGCCAAGGCATGTCATCAGGCCTTTTGTTAGTCAAACGTATCCCCCACTGTCAGTCCCTTTGGGATCCATGCCTCATTCATCTTAATGAAGGTGAGGTAATCAACAATTTTTTGACCGAGGCGACTTCTTTTGTCAGTGACAATGCCTCCTGCTGAACTGACGGTCCTTTCTGACAGGACACTTGAAGCGGGGCAGGCCAGAAGTTCTATCGCAAACTGGGATAGTTCAGGCCACAGGTCAAGCCTGCACACCCAGTAGTCAAGGGGTTCATCGCTCCTCAGAGTGTCGATATCTGCAGTTAAGGCGAAATAGTCTGCTACCTGTCGGTTAAGTCATTCTCTAAGGCTGGATCCCGAAGGGCTATGGCGATGTGTAGGACTGAAAAAGCTCTGCATGTCCTCCATCAACAACACATCTGTAAAGCGTCCTGTCCTTGCCGCCGTGGTTGTGGTAGGAGGAGGATTAATTTCACCTCTTCCCCTGTTAGATTCCCGTTGTGCTGTGACATCCCCCTTATAAGCTGTGTAAAGCATATTTTTTAGTTTGGTTTTGAACTGCTGCATACTTTCTGACTTTCGGTAATTTGGTAACATTTCCGCCACTTTCTGCTTATACCAGGGGTCTAGTAGCATGGCCACCCAGTACAGGTCGTTCTCCTTCATCCTTTTTATATGAGGGTCCCTCAACAGACATGACAGCATGAAAGACCCCATTTGCACAAGGTTGGATGCCATGCTACTCATTTCCCGTTCCTCGTCCTCACTGATGTTATTGACTGTCTGTTCTTCCCCCCAGCCACATACAACACCACGGGTCCCAGATAGGTGACAACAACGAGCACCCTGGGATGCCTGCTGTGGTTGGTCTTCCTCCTCCTCAAAGCCACATATGTCCTCTGACTCCTCTTCCTCATACTCCTCTTCCAGTGTTGCTGCAGGTCTGGCAAGCGATGATGACAAGGCTGTTTCTGGTGGTGATGGTGACCACAACTCTTCCTCTTCCTCTTCACGCTCATCTACAGCCTGATCCAGCACTCTACACAGGGCACACTCCAGGAAGAAAACAAATGGGATGAGGTCGCTGATAGTGCCTTCGGTGCGACTGACTAGGTTTGTCACCTCCTCAAAAGGACGCATGAGCCTACAGGCATTGCGCATGAGCGTCCAGTTACGTGGCAAAAAAATTCCCAGCTCCGCAGAGGCTGTCCTAGCACCCCGGTCATACAAATACTCGTTGATGGCTTTTTCTTGTTGGAGCAGGCGGTCGAACATTAGGAGTGTTGAATTCCAACGTGTCAGGCTGTCGCAAATAAAGCGCCTCACTGGCATGTTGTTTCGGCGCTGAATGTCTAAAAAGTGCGCCATGGCCGTGTAGGAATGCCTGAAATGGCCATACACCTTCCTGGCCTGCTTGAGGACGTCCTGTAAGCCTGGGTATTTAGACACAAAGCGTTGTACGATGAGATTCAACACATGTGCCATGCACGGCACATGTGACAACTTGCCCAAATTCAATGCCGCCAACAAATTGCGTCCATTGTCACACACCACTTTGCCGATCTCCAGTTGGTGCGGGGTCAGCCACTGATCCACCTATGGGTTTGGGGGCGGACAGGAGTGCTGGTCCGGTGTGGCTCTCTGCTTTCAGGCAAGTCAACCCCAAGATAGCGTGACACTGTTGTATATGGGATGTGGAATAGCCCCTGGGTAGCTAAGGGGATTCAGTTGATGCACAGCCAGACGCCGCTGCAGAAGAGGACTCAGCCGAGGAGGTTATGGAAGAGGATGGAGTAGGAGGAGTAGAGGAGGTGGCAGAAGGCCTGCCTGCAAGTCGTGGCGGTGTCACCAACTCCGCTGCTGAGCCACGCATTCCATGCTTGGCAGCCGTCAGCAGGTTGACCCAGTGCGCAGTGTAGGTGATATACCTGCTCTGACCGTACTTTGCAGACCAGGTATCAGTGGTCAGATGGACCCTTGCCCCAACACTGTATGCCAGAGATGCCATGACTTCCTTTTCAATCACTGTGTAGAGGTTTGGGATTGCCTTTTTTGAAAAAAAAAATCGTCCGGGTACCTTCCACTGTGGTGTCCCAATAGCGACAAATTTTTTGAAGTCCTCAGACTCCACCAGCTGGTATGGTAAAAGCTGGCGGGCTAAGAGTTCCGTCAAGCCAGCTGTCAGACGCCGGGCAAGGGGGTGACTCTGTGACATTGGCTCCTTACGCTCAAACATTTCCTTTACAGACACCTGACTGTGGGCAGATGAGATGGAACTGCGGAAGGTGAGAGGCGGGGTGGCGGGTGGTTGAGAGGGGGCAAGGAGGACAGCAGTGGTTGACGTGGCTGAAGAGGCTGGACCAGGAGGAGGATGGTGGCATTGAGCTTGTGTGCTGCTTCTACTCGTCATCATGTGATGATCCCGTAGGCGTTTGTGATGTGAGATCATGTGCCTTCGCAAAGCAGTTGTACCTAGGTGGGTGTTGGATTTCCCACGACTCAGTTTCTTTTGGCACAGGTTGCAAATGGCATCGCTGTTGTCAGAGGCAGACACACAAAAAAAAAAAAGCCACGCTGCTGAGCTTTGCAATGACGGCATTCTGGTGGTGACAACAGCATGCGTTAATTGGCGTGCTGTCTGGCTGACCCCGGGTGCCAATACATGCTGTCTGACTGTGCCACTAGCTCCTTGCGACTACCTCCCCCTGCTTCCAACTCGTCTCCTCCTTCTCTCTGTCTCCCCTTCTGAACTTTCCCCCTCTTCTTCTTCTCTTCGAGCAGGCAGCCACGTGGCCTCCACGGACACATCGTCATCATCAACCACTTCACTTGTATCTGACACTTCAGCAAAGGAAGCAGCAGCGGGTACAACATCATCATCATCATCACACTGTACATCCATTTGTGTAATGCTGCCTGACTGAGACATCTCCCTGTTATCTACATCCTCTGGCAATAATGGTTGCGCATTGTAGCAGATTGTGTTTAGCCTGGCCTGTTTAAATCATGTAAAACGACATTCGGTTAATTGTATGGCTATGTATTGTAAACTGTATTGTTTACTATGTTACAGTCAGTTGCTGTTTTGTGCCTCCTCCCCTCCCCCTTTTTCCCTGTCCCATTGTTTCCCCAGCAAGGTGTTGTCTCAGGGTGTCAGGGATCGAACCGGGAGACTCCAGCGTCCTAGGCTGTAGCCTTGCTCACTAGACCACAGAGCTTCCTGGACAGTTTCTGTTACTTTTTTGAACCACCTCCTTGACCTGAATGTTCCTGATTTTGGTTTGACCAATCAGATCTGTGTACGCCCTATTTAAGGAAGACCATGTCACTTCCTCCCTTGCCAGATTATTGAGCTATCTCAGCCGTAGTCTTGCTTCAGCCTCTCAGTATTTTGTCTGCTAACCTGCTCGTGTACCGAACTCTGCCTCCATCGACTACTCTCCTGCCTCATCCTGAATCCTTGCACCTGCCATCTCGTGTACCGAACTCTGCCTCCATTGACTACTCTCCTGCCTCATCCTGAATCCTTGTACCTGCCATCCCGTGTACCGACCCAGGACTGCCTGACTACTCTCTTGCCTTCCTCGTTCTTCGGCACTCATCTACCACGTGCACCTTATCGGGTCCATTGAGCCACCGCCATTCCTGCATATCGGGATCATTCATCCATTCCGTTTCCACGCTCCTCTGTTCCTGTGTCGCTGCCATTGGACTCCTTCCCCTCTTCGAGTAACCTCTACAAGCAATTGTGCAGGTAACCTTAACAGAATAATCTGGCCTCAAAAATGGAGTCCTCAGTGACGCTCCTGCAAAAACAAGTTATAGAGCTACAAGAATTCGGAACCACTTATCAGGAAAAGTTTTCCCAGTTACAAAGTGTGGTACAAGATCAACAAGGGGAAATAATCGCCCTACAGAGACAACTCCTGGAGGGGCAGGCCCCAGCTGGAGATACTCGCATGCCGCTCCCAGCAAGGTTTAATGGAGATCGACGCCAATTCCGAGGTTTTATGAACCAATGTCGAATCTATTTTGAAATGAATCCAGCCCGGTTCACTACTGGAAAGATGAAGGTATTGTTCATAATCAATCTTTTGTCTGATGAGGCTCTCACATGGGCATCTCCTTACGTGGAGACCGACAGCAGCCTTCTGCGGGATCTGGAGACCTTCATCTCTGCCATAAGTCAGATGTTTGATGATCCTAATCGTTGTGCTACTGCGGAACTAAAACTACATAATCTACGCCAAGGAAACCGTTCAGTGGCCGTTTACACAGCCGAATTCCGCCGCTGGGTGACCGACACTACCTGGAATCATGCCGCCCAAAAGAGTCAGTTCCGGCGGGGGTTGTCTGAGCAAATGAAAGATGAACTTGCTAGGACAGATATTCCAGAAGACTTTGAAGACTTCATTAAACTTTGTATCAGAGTCGATCAGAGACTTACTGAAAGGAGAAGGGAGAAAGAATGGGCGCAGGAAAACCGACCCACCTATTTTTTCAGACCATCAGCTCCCCGTAATCCTGAACCTGCACCGGAACCTATGCAAATCGATGCATTACGGAGATCCATAACTGTAGCGGAAAAGGAAAGACGCATCTCAGAAGATCTTTGTCTCTACTGCGGAAAACCGGGACATTATGCTATCGACTGCCCTAGAAGGGTCCGTAGAATAAACGCTGTCAGAGAGATAGAAGAACAATTGGAATCAGAAAATCCATACTCCATACACTCTGAAATAAACTCTATTTCCCCTATTGCTTGGAAGAAAGACCAAACTACTATCCCCGAGTCTCATTTCATGGTACCCATTCAGATCTTCACCTCTGAACTCGAAATCTCCTGCTCTGCTATGCTGGACTCTGGGGCCGGGGGCAATTTTATGGACTTAACATTTGCACAAAAAAAACATATCCCACTATTAAAGAGAACAACACCATTGGATATGGAGACTGTGGACGGCTCACCTCTTTCCTCAGTTCCAGTTACGCAAGAAACGGTAAAGCTCCAAATGCGCATCAACACGGATCACCTTGAGGACATCCATTTTTCTTTGATCTCTTCACCAAAATTTCCCATAATCTTGGGGATCCCATGGTTGGCGATTCATAATCCATCCATTGACTGGGAAAATCATGTACTACACTTCCCGTCGGAATTCTGTCAGTGTAATTGCCTGCAAGACACTCAGTCTTCAACTCCAGCGATCCCTCTGGTTCCGGAACAGTCTACAAGTGAGTTATTACCTCTGCCGTACAAGGATTTTCAGGATGTTGGCGACAAGAAAAATGCAGATAAGCTTCCTCCTCACCGTTCTTACGACTGTCCGATTGAACTATTACCGGGAGCGGAAATACCGTTTGGCTGCATTTATCCGCTTTCTGATCCTGAATTGAAGGCTTTGAAAAAATATCTAGATGAAGATCTAAAAAAGGGGTTTATCCGACCCTCCACCTCTCCAGCTGGTGCTCCTTTTTTCTTTGTAGAAAAGAAAGATTCCTCTTTACGCCCCTGTATAGACTACCGGAAACTTAATAGTATCACTGTAAAAAATTGTTATCCCCTTCCTTTAATATCTGAACTTCTCGAAAGACTGCGCACTGCCAGAATATTTACGAAACTCGATCTCAGAGGAGCATATAACCTGGTCCGTATTCGTCCGGGTGATGAATGGAAGACTGCTTTCCGAACTAGGTATGGACATTTCGAATACCTCGTTATGCCTTTCGGACTGTGTAATGCGCCAGCTACATTTCAACACTTTGTTAACGATGTGTTCCGGGACATGTTGGATCAGTTCGTAATAATATACTTGGACGACATTCTAATTTTTTCTGAAAGTCTGGAGCAACATCGTATGGATGTCTGCAAGGTTCTACAGAGACTTCGAGAACACCAACTCTACATTAAACTTGAGAAATGCGAATTTGAAAAAACAACTGTTCAGTTTTTGGGATACATCATTTCTCCGAAGGGTCTAGAGATGGACCCCAGCAAGATTAGAGCTGTAACGGAGTGGCCTACTCCCAGAAATGTAAAAGACATACAAAGATTCATCGGTTTTGCCAATTTCTACAGGAGATTTATCCGGAATTTCTCCAGGGTCATCAAACCAATCACACAACTCACAAAGAAAACCGTACACTTTACCTGGACTCCCGAGGCACAAGACGCATTTAGTCAACTAAAGACTCTGTTCACAGGCACACCAATACTAATCCATCCAGATCCAGAACTACCATTCACGGTAGAAGTGGATGCATCTGATTCAGCAATGGGGGCGGTTTTGTCACAACGTACAGGAGATAAAGAGTTGCTTCACCCTTGTGCCTATTTTTCTCGCCAAATGTCCCCAGCCGAGAAAAATTACGACATCGGGAATAAGGAACTACTTGCAATCAAGGAAGCTTTCTCGGAGTGGAGACACCTTTTGGAGGGGGCCACCATTCCCGTAACCGTCTTGACTGATCACAAGAACCTTGAGTTTCTGCATAACGCCAAAAGATTATCCTCCAGATGGAGCCTGTTCTTTTCTCGTTTTAACTTTATTATTACCTACCGTCCAGGTTCTAAGAACGGCAAAGCAGACGCGCTGTCCAGAATGTTCTCTGACTCCTCCCAAGAAAATAAGAATCAGACCACGATCCTGCCTGAAAGAAACTTCTTGGGGGCCACCCATTCGGGGGATTTATGGAAACTAATTAAAGACGGATATCAGAGTGACTCTTTCCTTAGCCACCCCACTAGTGAGGTTAACCTTCACTTCCAGGATGGTTATTGGATCAAACCGGATCATCAACTATATGTTCCCGAAATAGCTCGACTTGAAGTCCTTAAACTGGCTCATGATTCCAAGTTGGCCGGTCACTTGGGCATAAAAAAAACTCAAGAACTGTTATCTCGTTCCTTCTGGTGGCCCAATTGTAAAGGGGATGTGAAAAGGTATGTTTCTTCATGTTTGACCTGTGCGCATTACAAGACACCACGTTCTTCCCCTCTGGGATTATTACAACCACTTCCGGTTCCATCTCGCCCTTGGGGCTCAGTCTCAATGGACTTCGTGGTCGATTTACCTCCTTCTCAAGGAATGAACACTATCCTTGTTGTCATAGACCGTCTTACCAAGATGGCACACTTCATACCTTTCAAAGGAATACCATCTGCAAAACAGACAGCAGAACTCATGATCCGTGAAGTGTTCCGGCTACACGGGATTCCAGACAACGTGGTCTCTGATCGTGGGGTACAGTTCACGTCCAAATTCTGGAAAAACTTCTGTTCTGCCCTTGGAATCAAAGTAAATTTGTCATCAGCTTTTCACCCACAATCTAATGGTCAGACTGAAAGAACTAATCAAACCCTCGAACAGTATCTACGCTGTTTTATTACCCATTTACAAGATGACTGGATGGAACATCTCTCCACCGCAGAATTTGCATACAATAACTCGGAACACAGTTCGACTTCTTTCAGCCCGTTCTACGCAAACACAGGCCTCCATCCAGTCTTCATTCCCCATCAGCCAATCACCACGGCCCTCCCAGCAGTAACCGAACGGTTAAGGCTGAGTTCACACGGGCGAGATTTCCGCGCGGGTGCAATGCAGTAGGTGAACGCATTGCACCTGCACTGAATCCTGACCCATTCATTTCAATGGGGCTGTGCACATGAGCATTTTTTTTTCATGCATCACTTCTGCAATGCTTTAAAATCGCAGCATGTTCTATATTCTGCGTTTTTCACGCAGCCCTGGCCCCATAGAAGTGAATGGGGCTGCGTTAATAACGCATTGCATCTGCAAGCAAGTGCGGATGCAATGCGATTTTCACTGATGGTTGCTAGGAGATGTTGTTTGTAAACCTTCAGTTTTTTATCACGCGCGTGAAAAAAGCGTCAAAACGCATTGCACCCGCGCGGAAAAAACTGAACAACTAAACGCAATTGCAGCCAAAACTGACTGAACTTGCTTGCAAAATGGTGCGAGTTTAACTGAATGCACCCTGAACGCATCCGGACCAAATCTGTCACGCTCGTGTGAACTCAGCCTAACTAACCTGCAGGAGGTACAGGGAAAAATCATGGAGAATTTACACGAGGCCCAAAGACGCTCCAAACAAGCTGCGGACAAACACCGTAGACCAGAACCCGTTTTTCATATTGGGGACAAAGTGTGGCTGTCTACAAAAAATATTAAGCTGAGAGTCCCTTCTCAAAAACTGGGTCAAAAATACATTGGACCGTATCAGATTTCGGCTCAAATTAATGATGTCATATTTAAACTCAAACTCCCGGATTCGCTCAAGATACATCCGGTCTTCCATTGTTCACTCTTCAAACCATTTGTCAAGAATACTTTCCCTGATCGCTTTTTGATGCCACCCCCACCAGTCAGGGTGCATGGAGAAGAGGAGTTTGTTGTAGAAAAGATCCTGGACTCTAGAATTTGTCGAAGAAAACTGCAGTATTTGATCCGTTGGAAGGGTTATGGTCCTGATGAAGACTCGTGGGAACCCAAGGAGAATGTACACGCTCCCAGACTGGTCAGTGAGTTTCATCGGCAATACCCCAACAGGCCTATCTTGGAGATGCCCAGAGGTCATCGTGGAGGAGAGGGAGTACTGTCAGGGATCGAACCGGGAGACTCCAGCGTCCTAGGCTGTAGCCTTGCTCACTAGACCACAGAGCTTCCTGGACAGTTTCTGTTACTTTTTTGAACCACCTCCTTGACCTGAATGTTCCTGCTTTTGGTTTGACCAATCAGATCTGTGTACGCCCTATTTAAGGAAGACCATGTCACTTCCTCCCTTGCCAGATTATTGAGCTATCTCAGCCGTAGTCTTGCTTCAGCCTCTCAGTATTTTGTCTGCTAACCTGCTCGTGTACCGAACTCTGCCTCCATCGACTACTCTCCTGCCTCATCCTGAATCCTTGCACCTGCCATCTCGTGTACCGAACTCTGCCTCCATTGACTACTCTCCTGCCTCATCCTGAATCCTTGCACCTGCCATCCCGTGTACCGACCCAGGACTGCCTGACTACTCTCTTGCCTTCCTCGTTCTTCGGCACTCATCTACCATGTGCACCTTATCGGGTCCATTGAGCCACCGCCATTTCTGCATATCGGGATCATTCATCCATTCCGTTTCCACGCTCCTCTGTTCCTGTGTCGCTGCCATTGGACTCCTTCCCCTCTTCGAGTAACCTCTACAAGCAATTGTGCAGGTAACCTTAACACAGGGACACTGGGAGACCAGTAATCTAGCTGCTCTGTCCCTCCTCCGTCTCCCATCAGCCCTTGCTATTGTCGGGCCCCACCCTTCCCTGTACCATAGTCCTCCATGTGCCCTATTGTATGTAAATGAGGCTGTTGGGGGGTTTAAAGTGTGTGCTATGTCTAAATAAAGTTAGTTCTGCTCCTGATGCTGTGTGTCATCCAGTCATTGGGATTGCTGTTGGGATATTATTGGATTATTTTGCCTGCTGGAATTACTACTCTATGGACTTATAATACTTGTTCCTGAGCCTCACTGGGATCTTAAGTGGAGATTAGCTGTGGAATATCAGCTCTCCGCTACATGCATCACTAATTTCATCCAACTAATGTGTAAATAACTCCTCTGAGGGATCAAGTAAAGCGGCTTTGGTGGCTGTGGTGGTAGTGGTGGCGGCGGGCGGGAGCTGAGCTGGAGGACGACGGTGCGTCAAGGTTCTTAGCGGAAGCTGTTGAAGATTGGGTGTCCTGTGTAAGCCAGTCAACTATTTTCTCAGAATTTTTTGGGTTCAGGGTACGTGGCCTCTGAACACTGGGCATTATTCCAGGGCCAGTGGAAATCACAGCACCACGACGGCCCCTTCGGGGTGGCCTGCCTCTGCCTGTCACTTTTTTTTTCGATAAGTGGTACTATGCGTGCAAGGTACTTTGCCACCCTATATAAGTGGTGGGCAGTGGGCACAGTACAGTCTGTGTGGGCCTGACACACACAGGCTTGCAAATGTGATTACATCACAGAAAAATTTTAAATATAATTTTTTTATCTGCAAGGTATTTGAGTGAATGACACCCTGTAACGGTATGAGTGGAGGCCTAGCCAGTGGCCACAGTACAGTCTGTGCGGGCCTGACACACACAGGCTTGCAAATGTGATTATATCACAGAAAAATGTTAAATATAATTTTTTTATCTGCAAGGTATTTGAGTGAATGACACCCTGTAACGGTATGAGTGGAGGCCTAGCCAGTGGCCACAGTACAGTCTGTGTGGGCCTGACACACACAGGCTTGCAAATGTGATTATATCACAGAAAAATGTTAAATATATATATTTTTTATCTGCAAGATATTTGAGTGAATGACACCCTGTAACGGTATGAGTGGAGGCCTAGCCACTAGCCAGTGGCCACAGTACAGTCTGTGTGGGCCTGACACACACGGGCTTGCAAATGTGATTATATGTCACGAGGGTGTCAAGAACCACGCCTGACTCCGTTATACCCAGGGTAAGGAAGTTGCAGCGGTTGGCTGCACGCTCTATGTAGTAAGATAGAGCTGTTTCCTTATGGTAGCTTTCTGGGTTTGCTTTGCAACCCTTTTTGGCTCACTCAGGGATCCGTAGCTCCTTCTCCTCAGCTGTTCCTTGTCCAGCACTCCCAACCTCCTTTATATTCCCCTCTCACACTTCTCTGGTTGCCAGATATAGAGCTTCCTGCCTGGACTTCTATACTGACCCACTGGAGCTGTGTTGCTGCGTTCTCTGGTTGTTGGTCCAGAACGTTTCCCTCCGGATCCCTGTTGGACCTTTGTGGTCTGCTGTGGTCGCCCACCTGGGTTTATGTGTTTGTCTGTCCTCTCCCTGGTGTTTTTCCTCTTAGTGTCAGTGGTGCGGACTATCACTATCTAGGGCTCATTTTAGGGAAAGCCAGGGTTTAGGCACGTGATCGCCGCACGGGTAAGGAACCCGTCTAGGGACGTCAGGGCAGTCAGCCGGGGGTCACCACCTTTCCCTCTCCCTTGGGCAGAGCTTTCCCTTTTCCCTCCCTGTGCGTGACGCCGGTCATTACATTATATCTGGCCATTCTTTTGTGTAGGTAAAAAAATAAAAAAATTTTTTTTTTCCTACTTAGAATCCAGTATGGATCCAATTGCTGCTCTGTCCAAGCATTTTCATGGCCTGTCTTTGGAGGTGGCAGGATTGAAGGCATCGGTCCTCCAGAAACAGCAGCAATTACAACTGACCGCAAGCCCAGCGGTTGCTACTGGTAACCAGGCTGTTGCGGAACCCTGACAGATTTTCTGGGGGAAGGGACAAGTTTTTGACATTCCGTGAGGCCTGTAAATTATATTTTAAACTGCGCCCTTACTCCTCTGGTAATGAAAAACAGCGGGTGGGGGTTGTTATTTCCCTGCTGCAGGGGGACCCGCAGTCCTGGGCGTTCTCTTTACCCACTGATTCCCAGGCTCTTCAGTCAGTGGATGAGTTTTTCGGGGCCTTGGGTCTCATATATGACGACCCTGACCGAGTCGCACTGGCTGAATCAAGATTACGGAGACTCCTACAGGGAGAGCGGCCGGTAGAGGAGAATTGCTCTGACTTCCGTAGGTGGGCTACAGATACCCAATGGAACGACCCGGCTCTCAGGAGTCAGTTCTGCTCTGGGTTATCCGAAAGGGTTAAGGATGCGCTTGCATTCTATGAGACCCCCTTTTCCCTTGATGCGGTTATGTCTCTTTCTATCCGTCCCTTAGGGACAGGTTGAAAAAAACGGAGCAATTAGTAACCCCTCCCAAGCAGCAGTTAGTCTGTACGGACTTAGACGAGCCTATGCAGCTAGGAGGAACCACTCGTCAGGTCCGTCCTCCTGAGGTTCGCCGTAGGCGTGGGGTTTGTTTTTTTTGTGGGGAGAGGGGTCATTTCATTAATGTCTGTCCTTCTTTCCTCAGAAACAAAAGACCGTCGGAAAACTACTAACCCCAGGCTGTGTGGAGGATGTCAGCCGGGGGGTATATGTTTCCTCCATACGTACATCACAATTTGTGTTGCCAGCGGTTATTGTTTTTGGTTTTAAGACGGAGACTATTTCTTTCTTTCTAGACAGTGGAGCAGGGGTAAATTTGATAGATGCCCATTTTGCCCGCACTATGGGTTTGTCTCTCTGTACGCTACAGAGACCTATTCCCATATTCGCTATTGATTCTGCTCCTCTGTCTCAGAGAAACCTCACCCACATTGTTCATAATTTACACCTTTGGGTAGGGGACCACCATAACGAGATGCTTTCATGTTATGTTCTGGAGGGGCTTCCCACTCCGGTAGTGCTGGGCCTTCCCTGGTTAGTAGCGCACAATCCAGTGGTGGATTGGCAGGCCAGGGAGATATTGGAGTGGAGTGAGCATTGCAGAGAAAATTGCTTAAATAGCAATTGCTTAGTCGCCTCCATAACTACCCTACCTACATTTATTTCGTATTTTGAGGACGTTTTTTCTGAAAAGGGTTGTCAGAAGTTACCACCTCACCGTCCTTATGATTGCCCGGTTAACCTTATTCCCGGCGCAAAATTACCCAAGACCAGGTTATATAATCTTTCGGGTCCAGAGAGACAAGCCATGAAAGATTATATCTCCGAGAGCTTGGCTAAGGGACACATCAGACCCTCTTCTTGTCACCACCAGACATCTGAGAAGCTCTGACAGACGTCTAGAACCTCCTCCTTGAGGTTCCTTTGTTTTGCTTTCATTTTCTCATCTCGTTAGCCTCTCTCAGCTGTCATGTAGTTGCACTGATTGCATCCCTTTAAATCCTTTTCCCATAGTGCATCACTTTGCGGTTTATACAACTTCCTGGAGTGTGTGCATGCTGTTCCTACTTCTCAGTCTTCTACAAGATAAGTTTTGTTCATTTATTTGTGTTTTTCTGTTTGCTGGACCCTGACTCCCTCCGTATCTAGTGTAGGGAGCCGGTGGTCGTGTCCCCTCACTATTATAGGGTGTTCAGGTGTTATACAGTCGAGGTACGAGGATATGCGATCATCTACCATTGGGATTTTCGCATAGGCTGAGCAGTCAGGGAGAGAGCCAGGTCTGATGCAGGGCTCTCCCTTTTTGTTCCTTAGTTTTGGATCCAGTCAGTCGTATATTCATTTTGTGTTTTCTAGTTTCCTGCACACCTTCTGTGACACTTCTTCACCCGTGGCTGCAGGGTTTTTCTTCGTTAAAAAGAAAGATGGGGGTCTGCGTCCTTGCCTAGATTTTCGCAAATTAAATCGGATAACCATCCGAGACCCATACCCTCTTCCTCTCATTCCTGACCTGTTTAACCAGATTGCTGGTGCTAGGTGGTTCTCCAAACTTGATCTTAGGGGGGCCTACAATCTGATTCGTATCAAGGAGGGGGATGAGTGGAAGACAGCTTTTAACACCCCTGAGGGCATTATGAAAATCTAGTTATGCCTTTCGGTCTGACCAATGCTCCTGCCGTCTTTCAACATTTCGTTAATGACATTTTTAGTCATCTAATCGGCAGGTTTGTGGTAATATACCTAGATGATATTTTTAATTTATTCGTCTGATCTGAGAACACATGAGGTGCATGTCAGACAAGTACTGCAGGTCCTACGGACGAATAAATTATATGTAGAGTTGAGCGAACACCTGGATGTTCGGGTTCGAGAAGTTCGGCCGAACATCCCGGAAATGTTCGGGTTCGGGATCCGAACCCGATCCGAACTTCGTCCCGAACCCGAACCCCATTGAAGTCAATGGGGACCCGAACTTTTCGGCACTAAAAAGGCTGTAAAACAGCCCAGGAAAGAGCTAGAGGGCTGCAAAAGGCAGCAACATGTAGGTAAATCCCCTGCAAACAAATGTGGATAGGGAAATGAATTAAAATAAAAATTAAATAAATAAAAATTAACCAAAATCAATTGGAGAGAGGTTCCATAGCAGAGAATCTGGCTTCCCGTCACCCACCACTGGAACAGTCCATTCTCAGATATTTAGGCCCCGGCACCCAGGCAGAGGAGAGAGGTCCCGTAACAGAGAATCTGTCTTCATGTCAGCAGAGAATTAGTCTGCATGTCATAGCAGAGAATGAGGCTTCACGTCAGCCACCACTGCAACAGTCCATTGGCATATATTTAGGCCCAGCACCCAGGCAGAGGAGGGAGGTCCCGTAACAGAGAATCTGTCTTCATGTCAGCAGAGAATTAGTCTGCATGTCATAGCAGAGAATGAGGCTTCACGTCAGCCACCACTGCAACAGTCCATTGGCATATATTTAGGCCCAGCACACACACAGGCAGAGGAGAGAGGTCCCGTAACAGACAATCTGGCTTCATGACAGCAGAGAATCAGTCTGCATGTCATAGCAGAGAATCAGGCTTCACGTCAGCCACCACTGCAACAGTCCATTGTCATAAATTTAGGCCCAGCACCCAGGCAGAGGAGAGAGGTCCCGTAACAGAGAATCTGGCTTCATGTCAGCAGAGAATCAGTCTTCATATCATAGCAGAGAATCAGGCTTCACGTCACCCACCACTGTAAGAGTCAATTTTCATAAATTTAGGCCCAGAACCCAGGCAGAGGAGAAAGGTCCCGTAACAGACAATCTGGCTTCATGTCAGCAGAGAATCAGTCTTCATATCATAGCCTAGAATCAGGCTTCACGTCACCCACCACTGTAAGAGTCAATTTTCATAAATTTAGGCCCAGAACCCAGGCAGAGGAGAAAGGTCCCGTAACAGACAATCTGGCTTCATGTCAGCAGAGAATCAGTCTTCATATCATAGCAGAGAATCAGGCTTCACGTCACCCACCACTGCAACAGTCAATTGTCATAAATTTAGGCCCAGCACCCAGGCAGAGGAGAGAGCTCCCGTAACAGAGGATCTGGCTTCATGTCAGCAGAGAATCAGTCTGCATGTCATAGCAGAGAATGAGGCTTCACGTCACCCACCACTGCAACAGTCCATTGGCATATATTTAGGCCTAGCACACAGGCAGAGCAGAGAGGTCCCGTAACAGACAATCTGGCTTCATGTCAGCAGAGAATCAGTCTGCATGTCATAGCAGAGAATGAGGCTTCACGTCACCCACCACTGCAACAGTCCATTGGCATATATTTAGGCCTAGCACACAGGCAGAGCAGAGAGGTCCCGTAACAGACAATCTGGCTTCATGACAGCAGAGAATCAGTCTGCATGTCATAGCAGAGAATGAGGCTTCACGTCACCCACCACTGCAACAGTCCATTGGCATATATTTAGGCCTAGCACACAGGCAGAGCAGAGAGGTCCCGTAACAGACAATCTGGCTTCATGTCAGCAGAGAATCAGTCTGCATGTCATAGCAGAGAATGAGGCTTCACGTCACCCACCACTGCAACAGTCCATTGGCATATATTTAGGCCTAGCACACAGGCAGAGCAGAGAGGTCCCGTAACAGACAATCTGGCTTCATGACAGCAGAGAATCAGTCTGCATGTCATAGCAGAGAATGAGGCTTCACGTCACCCACCACTGCAACAGTCCATTGGCATATATTTAGGCCTAGCACACAGGCAGAGCAGAGAGGTCCCGTAACAGACAATCTGGCTTCATGACAGCAGAGAATCAGTCTGCATGTCATAGCAGAGAATGAGGCTTCACGTCACCCACCACTGCAACAGTCCATTGGCATATATTTAGGCCTAGCACACAGGCAGAGCAGAGAGGTCCCGTAACAGACAATCTGGCTTCATGTCAGCAGAGAATCAGTCTGCATGTCATAGCAGAGAATGAGGCTTCACGTCACCCACCACTGCAACAGTCCATTGGCATATATTTAGGCCTAGCACACAGGCAGAGCAGAGAGGTCCCGTAACAGACGATCTGGCTTCATGTCAGCAGAGAATCAGTCTGCATGTCATAGCAGAGAATCAGGCTTCACGTCAGCCACCACTGCAACAGTCCATGGTCATAAATTTAGGCCCAGCACCCAGGCAGAGGAGAGAGGTCCCGTAACAGACAATCTGGCTTCATGTCAGCAGAGAATCAGTCTGCATGTCATAGCAGAGAATCAGGCTTCATGTCAGCCACCACTGCAACAGTCCATTGGCATATATTTAGGCCTAGCACACAGGCAGAGGAGAGGTTCATTCAACTTTGGGTAGCATCGCAATATAATGGTAAAATGAAAATAAAAATAGGATTGAATGAGGAAGTGCCCTGGAGTCCAATAATATATGGTTATGGGGAGGTAGTTAATGTCTAATCTGGACAAGGGACGGACAGGTCCTGTGGGATCCATGCCTGGTTCATTTTTATGAACGTCAGCTTGTCCACATTGGCTGTAGACAGGCGGCTGCGTTTGTCTGTAATGACGCCCCCTGCCGTGCTGAATACACGTTCAGACAAAACGCTGGCTGCCGGGCAGGCCAGCACCTCCAAGGCATAAAAGGCTAGCTCTGGCCACGTGGACAATTTAGAGACCCAGAAGTTGAATGGGGCCGAACCATCAGTCAGTACGTGGAGGGGTGTGCACACGTACTGTTCCACCATGTTAGTGAAATGTTGCCTCCTGCTAACACGTTGCGTATCAGGTGGTGGTGCAGTTAGCTGTGGCGTGTTGACAAAAGTTTTCCACATCTCTGCCATGCTAACCCTGCCCTCAGAGGAGCTGGCCGTGACACAGCTGCCTTGGCGACCTCTTGCTCCTCCTCTGCCTTGGCCTTGGGCTTCCACTTGTTCCCCTGTGACATTTGGGAATGCTCTCAGTAGCGCGTCTACCAACGTGCGCTTGTACTCGCGCATCTTCCTATCACGCTCCAGTGCAGGAAGTAAGGTGGGCACATTGTCTTTGTAGCGTGGATCCAGCAGGGTGGCAACCCAGTAGTCCGCACAGGTTAAAATGTGGGCAACTCTGCTGTCGTTGCGCAGGCACTGCAGCATGTAGTCGCTCATGTGTGCCAGGCTGCCCAGGGGTAAGGACAAGCTGTCCTCTGTGGGAGGCGTATCGTCATCGTCCTGCCTTTCCCCCCAGCCACGCACCAGTGATGGACCCGAGCTGCGTTGGGTGCCACCCCGCTGTGACCATGCTTCATCCTCATCCTCCTCCACCTCCTCCTCATCCTCGTCCTCCTCGTCCTCCAGTAGTGGGCCCTGGCTGGCCACATTTGTACCTGGCCTCTGCTGTTGCAAAAAACCTCCCTCTGAGTCACTTCGAAGAGACTGGCCTGAAAGTGCTAAAAATGACCCCTCTTCCTCATCCTCCTCCTCCTCCTCCTGGGCCACCTCCTGTTCCATCATCGCCCTAAGTGTTTTCTCAAGGAGACATAGAAGTGGTATTGTAACGCTGATAACGGTGTCATCGCCACTGGCCATGTTGGTGGAGTACTCGAAACAGCGCAACAGGGCACACAGGTCTCGCATGGAGGCCCAGTCATTGGTGGTGAAGTGGTGCTGTTCTGTAGTGCGACTGACCCGTGCGTGCTGCAGCTGAAACTCCACTATGGCCTGCTGCTGCTCGCACAGTCTGTCCAGCATGTGCAAGGTGGAGTTCCACCTGGTGGGCACGTCGCATATGAGGCGGTGAGCGGGAAGGCCGAAGTTACGCTGTAGCGCAGACAGGCGAGCAGCGGCAGGATGTGAACGCCGGAAGCGCGAACAGACGGCCCGCACTTTATGCAGCAGCTCTGACATGTCGGGGTAGTTGTGAATGAACTTCTGCACCACCAAATTCAGCACATGCGCCAAGCAAGGGATGTGCGTCAAATTGGCTAGTCCCAGAGCTGCAACGAGATTTCGCCCATTATCACACACCACCAGGCCGGGCTTGAGGCTCACCGGCAGCAACCACTCGTCGGTCTGTTGTTCAATACCCCGCCACAACTCCTGTGCGGTGTGGGGCCTGTCCCCCAAACATATGAGTTTCAGAATGGCCTGCTGACGTTTACCCCGGGCTGTGCTGAAGTTGGTGGTGAAGGTGTGTGGCTGACTGGATGAGCAGGTGGAAGAAGAGGAGGAGGAAGCCGAGAAGGAGGAGGTGGCAACAGGAGGCAAAGAATGTAGCCCTGCGATCCTTGGCGGCGGCAGGACGTGCGCCAAACAGCTCTCCGCCTGGGGCCCAGCTGCCACTACATTTACCCAGTGTGCAGTTAGGGAGATATAGCGTCCCTGGCCGTGCTTACTGGTCCACGTATCTGTGGTTAGGTGGACCTTGCTACAGATGGCGTTGCGCAGTGCACACTTGATTTTATCGGATACTTGGTTGTGCAGGGAAGGCACGGCTCTCTTGGAGAAGTAGTGCCGGCTGGGAACAACATACTGTGGGACAGCAAGCGACATGAGCTGTTTGAAGCTGTCTGTGTCCACCAGCCTAAATGACAGCATTTCATAGGCCAGTAGTTTAGAAATGCTGGCATTCAGGGCCAGGGATCGAGGGTGGCTAGGTGGGAATTTACGCTTTCTATCAAATGTTTGTGAGATGGAGAGCTGAACGCTGGCGTGTGACATGGTTGAGACGCTTGGTGACGGAGGTGGTGGTGGTGGTGTTGGTGGTACATCCCCTGTTTGCTGGGCGGCAGGTGCCAACGTTCCTCCAGAGGCGGAGGAAGAGGCCGAGGCGGCAGCAGCAGAATAGGCCGAGGCGGCAGCAGCAGAAGAGGTAGCAGGGGGAGCCTGAGTGACTTCCTTGGTTTTAAGGTGTTTACTCCACTGCAGTTCATGCTTTGCATGCAGGTGCCTGGTCATGCAGGTTGTGCTCAGGTTCAGAACGTTAATGCCTCGCTTCAGGCTCTGATGGCACAGCGTGCAAACCACTCGGGTCTTGTCGTCAGCACATTGTTTGAAGAAGTGCCATGCCAGGGAACTCCTTGAAGCTGCCTTTGGGGTGCTCGGTCCCAGATGGCGGCGGTCAGTAGCAGGCGGAGTCTCTTGGCGGCGGGTGTTCTGCTTTTGCCCACTGCTCCCTCTTTTGCTACGCTGTTGGCTCGGTCTCACCACTGCCTCTTCCTCCGAACTGTGAAAGTCAGTGGCACGACCTTCATTCCATGTGGGGTCTAGGACCTCATCGTCCCCTGCATCGTCTTCCACCCAGTCTTGATCCCTGACCTCCTGTTCAGTCTGCACACTGCAGAAAGACGCAGCAGTTGGCACCTGTGTTTCGTCATCATCAGAGACATGCTGAGGTGGTATTCCCATGTCCTCATCATCAGGAAACATAAGTGGTTGTGCGTCAGTGCATTCTATGTCTTTCACCGCTGGGGAAGGGCTAGGTGGATGCCCTTGGGAAACCCTGCCAGCGGAGTCTTCAAACAGCATAAGAGACTGCTGCATAACTTGAGGCTGAGACAGTTTCCCTGGTATGCATGGGGGTGATGTGACAGACTGATGGGGTTGGTTTTCAGGCGCCATCTGTGCGCTTTCTGCAGAAGACTGGGTGGGAGATAATGTGAACGTGCTGGATCCACTGTCGGCCACCCAATTGACTAATGCCTGTACCTGCTCAGGCCTTACCATCCTTAGAACGGCATTGGGCCCCACCATATATCGCTGTAAATTCTGGCGGCTACTGGGACCTGAGGTAGTTGGTACACTAGGACGTGTGGATGTGGCAGAACGGCCACGTCCTCTCCCAGCACCAGAGGGTCCACTAACACCACCACGACCATGTCCACGTCCGCGTCCCTTACTAGATGTTTTTCTCATTGTTATGGTTCACCACAACAACAAATATATTATTTGGCCCAATGTATTGTATTCAAATTCAGCGGGATATAAATTTGAGGCCTAGTATTTAGGCGCTGGGTGACCGGTATGGATTTAGTGACAGAATTAGACTTGGAAATGCACAGAAGCGTGTGTGTGAAGTTATTCTGAATGACCCTATGTGCACCTTCAATATTATATACCCTTTTAGGGATAGATTTCAAATAGCTCTGATATAGCAGAAACCACTAAATTATGAAATTGCTAAATTGGGAATTGTACTTCAACCCAGAACAAAAAATGTGCTTTGACGGACACTAAATATCTTGCCCAGCAACAACAGTACACCGGTGGGTAACGAGAGATTTAGAGGGAATTAAATTTGAGGCCTAGTATTTAGGCGCTGGGTCACCGGTATGGATTTAGTGACAGAATTAGACTTGGAAATGCACAGAAGCGTGTGTGTGAAGTTATTCTGAATGACCCTATGTGCACCTTCAATATTATATACCCTTTTAGGGATAGATTTCAAATAGCTCTGATATAGCAGAAACCACTAAATTATGAAATTGCTAAATTGGGAATTGTACTTCAACCCAGAACAAAAAATGTGCTTTGACGGACACTAAATATCTTGCCCAGCAACAACAGTACAGCGGTGGGTAACGAGAGATTTAGAGGGATTTAAATTTGAGGCCTAGTATTTAGGCGCTGGGTCACCGGTATGGATTTAGTGACAGAATTAGACTTGGAAATGCACAGAAGCGTGTGTGTGAAGTTATTCTGAATGACCCTATGTGCACCTTCAATATTATATACCCTTTTAGGGATAGATTTCAAATAGCTCTGATATAGCAGAAACCACTAAATTATGAAATTGCTAAATTGGGAATTGTACTTCAACCCAGAACAAAAAATGTGCTTTGACGGACACTAAATATCTTGCCCAGCAACAACAGTACAGTGGTGGGTAACGAGAGATTTAGAGGGATTTAAATTTGAGGCCTAGTATTTAGGCGCTGGGTCACCGGTATGGATTTAGTGACAGAATTAGACTTGGAAATGCACAGAAGCGTGTGTGTGAAGTTATTCTGAATGACCCTATGTGCACCTTCAATATTATATACCCTTTTAGGGATAGATTTCAAATAGCTCTGATATAGCAGAAACCACTAAATTATGAAATTGCTAAATTGGGAATTGTACTTCAACCCAGAACAAAAAATGTGCTTTGACGGACACTAAATATCTTGCACAGCAACAACAGTACACCGGTGGGTAACGAGAGATTTAGAGGGAATTAAATTTGAGGCCTAGTATTTAGGCGCTGGGTCACCGGTATGGATTTAGTGACAGAATTAGACTTGGAAATACACAGTAGCGGGTGTGTGTGAAGTTATTCTGAATGACCCTATGTGCACCTTCAATATTATATACCCTTTTAGGGATAGATTTCAAATAGCTCTGATATAGCAGAAACCACTAAATTATGAAATTGCTAAATTGGGAATTGTACTTCAACCCAGAACAAAAAATGTGCTTTGACGGACACTAAATATCTTGCCCAGCAACAACAGTACAGCGGTGGGTAACGAGAGATTTAGAGGGAATTAAATTTGAGGCCTAGTATTTAGGCGCTGGGTCACCGGTATGGATTTAGTGACAGAATTAGACTTGGAAATACACAGTAGCGGGTGTGTGTGAAGTTATTCTGAATGACCCTATGTGCACCTTCAATATTATATACCCTTTTTGGGATAGATTTCAAATAGCTCTGATATAGCAGGAACCACTAAATTATGAAATTGCTAAATTGGGAATTGTACTTCAACCCAGAACAAAAAATGTGCTTTGACGGGCACTAAATAACTTTCCCAGCTACAACAGGACAACGGTAACGAGAGATTTAGAGGGATTTAAATTTGAGGCCTAGTATTTAGGCGCTGGGTGACAGGTATGGGTTTAGTGACAGAATTAGACTTGGAAATACACAGTAGCGGGTGTGTGTGAAGTTATTCTGAATGACCCTATGTGCACCTTCAATATTATATACCCTTTTTGGGATAGATTTCAAATAGCTCTGATATAGCAGAAACCACTAAATTATGAAATTGCTAAATTGGGAATTGTACTTCAACCCAGAACAAAAAATGTGCTTTGACGGACACTAAATATCTTGCCCAGCAACAACAGTACAGCGGTGGGTAACGAGAGATTTAGAGGGAATTAAATTTGAGGCCTAGTATTTAGGCGCTGGGTCACCGGTATGGATTTAGTGACAGAATTAGACTTGGAAATACACAGTAGCGGGTGTGTGTGAAGTTACTCTGAATGACCCTATGTGCACCTTCAATATTATATACCCTTTTTGGGATAGATTTCAAAGAGCTCTGATATAGCAGGAACCACTAAATTATGAAATTGCTAAATTGAGAATTGTATTTCAACCCAGAACAAGAAATGTGCTTGAACGGACACTAAATAACTCGCCCAGCTACAGCACTAGGGACAGATTTAGCTGGATATAAATTTGAGGCCTAGTATTTAGGCGCTGGGTGACCGGTATGGATTTAGTGACAGAATTAGACTGGGATATGGCCAAAAAATGAACAGACTATTGCTGGTTAAATGCACTTGGTGTGACAGCTTCACCCTGATGTAGGCTTTAGCCAAAAAACAACCACACCATTGAGGGTTAAATGCACTTGGTGACAGGCGCAGCTTGCCCCTGATTTTGTATATGGCCAAAAAATGAACAGACTATTGCTGGTTAAATGCACTTGGTGTGACAGCTTCACCCTGATGTAGGCTTTAGCCAAAAAACAACCACACCATTGAGGGTTAAATGCACTTGGTGACAGGCGCAGCTTGCCCCTGATTTTGTATATGGCCAAAAAATGAACAGACTATTGCTGGTTAAATGCACTTGGTGTGACAGCTTCACCCTGATGTAGGCTTTAGCCAAAAAACAACCACACCATTGAGGGTTAAATGCACTTGGTGACAGGCGCAGCTTGCCCCTGATTTTGTATATGGCCAAAAAATGAACAGACTATTGCTGGTTAAATGCACTTGGTGTGACAGCTTCACCCTGATGTAGGCTTTAGCCAAAAAACAACCACACCATTGAGGGTTAAATGCACTTGGTCGCAGCTTGTGCTGGCGCACCACAAGACACAAAATGGCCGCCGATCACCCCAGAAAAATGAGACTGACAAACGGTCTGTGCAGCCTAAAAACAGTGAGCAATTGAGGATCAGCAGCTCAATGATCCACAGCTGCAGATCGATCAATAATCAAGTCCTTTGGAGGAGTTAATCTGCCTAATCTCGCCCTACTGTCGCAGCCGCAACCTCTCCCTACGCTAATCAGAGCAGAGTGACGGGCGGCGCTATGTGACTCCAGCTTAAATAGAGGCTGGGTCACATGGTGCTCTGGCCAATCACAGCCATGCCAATAGTAGGCATGGCTGTGATGGCCTCTTGGGGCAAGTAGTATGACGCTTGTTGATTGGCTGCTTTGCAGCCTTTCAAAAAGCGCCAAGAAAGCGTCACAAAAGCGCCAAGAAAGCGACGAACACCGAACCCGAACCCGGACTTTTACGAAAATGTCCGGGTTCGGGTCCGTGTCACGGACACCCCAAAATTCGGTACGAACCCGAACTATACAGTTCGAGTTCGCTCATCCCTAATTATATGCTAAAATTGAAAAATGTGTCTTCGCCGTTCAGGAGATACAATTCCTAGGTTATTTTTTATCTGCTTCAGGTTTCCATATGGATCCTAGGAAGGTCCAGGCAATTTTAGATTGGGATCTTCCTGAGAACCTCAAAGCGCTGCAACGGTTCTTGGGCTTCGCGAATTTCTATAGGAAATTCATTAAAAATTATTCAGTTATTGTAAAACCCCTTACTGACATGACTAGGAAGGGGACTGATTTTTCTAAATGGTCTGACGCTGCTAAAGTTGCTTTTTCTTCTCTAAAAGAGAGGTTTACCTCGGCACCTGTACTAGTCCAACCTGATGTCTCTCAGCCTTTTATTGTTGAAGTCGATGCGTCAGAGGTGGGAGTGGGGGCGGTGCTGTCTCAGGATCCGTCTCCTGGCAAATGGCGTCCTTGTGCTTTCTTTTCTAAAAAACTATCTGCAGCAGAAAAGAACTACGATATTGACAATAGGGAACTATTAGCTATTAAACTAGCATTTGAAGAATGGCGTCACTTTTTAGAGGGGGCAGTCCACCCCGTCACTGTGATTACGGACCACAAAAATCTTTAACTTTGTTATTACCTATCGTCCTGGGGCAAAAAATACCAAGGCTGATGCACTTGTTGTTTCCCTGGAGGGGGTAATGTGAGTGATCCGGTACCCATTCTTCAAAGAGGAGTGGTTGTTTCTGTGGTACACTCTGCTCTGGAGGGGAAGGTGTTAGAGGCCCAGGGGGACGCCCCATTCTCTTGCCCCTCAGATTAATTGTTTGTACCGTTGAACCTGCGTTTCGAATTATTAAAGGAACACCATAATTCGGCACTTGCTGGGCACCCGGGTAGTAAAGCAACTTTGGAGCTATTGTCTTGTCGTTTTTGGTGGCCAAGGTTGCATCAGGATGTATTGGATTTTGTGTCTTCTTGTTCTACCTGTGCGCGTGCAAAAGTTTTGCATACATGTCCTGCAGGGTCTCTATTACCACTCGTCATTCCCAATAGACCATGGACACATCTGTCAATGGATTTTATTACTGACTTACCTTTGTCTGTGGGTAAAACAGTTATTTTGGTAGTAGTGGACAGGTTTAGCAAAATGGTTCACTTCATTGCGTTACCCGCACTACCTAATGCTAAGACTCTTGCTCAGGTATTCATCAGTGAAATCGTGAAGCTTCACGGGGTCCCTTCCGATGTTGTTTCGGATCGGGGTACCCAGTTTATTTCTAAATTTTGGAAATCTTTTTGTTCCCGTTTGGGGGTACACTTGTCGTTTTCCTCAGCTTTCCATCCTCAGTCGAATGGACAGACTGAGCGTACCAACCAAAACCTTGAGACATATCTAAGATGTTTTGTGTCTGAAAACCAAGAGTTGTGGTCATCATATTTACCGTTAGCTGAGTTTGCCATAAATAATCGTCGTCAGGAATCCACTGAAAAGTCACCATTTCTTGGTGCATATGGTTTTCATCCCCAATTCTGTACTTTCAAAGAGCGGGGGTCTTCTGGGGTTCCCGAAGAGGAACGGTTTTCGTCATCTCTTTCATCGGTATGGCAGAAGGTGCAAGCTAACTTGAAAAATATGGGAGGTAAATACAAATGCATGGCTGATAAGAGACGGTCGCCAGGTCTGGATCTAGGGGTGAATGACTATGTGTGGTTGTCTACTAGGAATATTAAATTAAAGGTTCCCTCTTGGAAACTGGGTCCTAGGTTCATTGGCCCTTACAAAATTGTAGCCATCATCAACCCCGTGGCTTTTCGCCTGGAGCTACCTCAGACTTTTAAAATCCATAACGTCTTTCATAAGTCGTTACTCAAAAAATATGTTCCACCTCTAGAACCGTCACCGCTGCCACCCCCTCCTGTTGTTGTGGATGGTAATCTAGAGTTTCAGATATCCAAAATTGTTCATTCTCGTCGGGTCCGCCGTTCTCTTCAATATCTGGTGCATTGGAGAGGTTACGGTCCCGAGGAAAGAATGTGGGTTCCTGCGTCTGAGGTAAACGCCGACAGGCTAGTTCGGGCTTTTCACGCCTCTCATCCTGAGAGACCTGGTCCTGAGTGCCCGGAGGCCCCTCGTAGAGAGGGGGGTACTGTCACGAGGGTGTCAAGAACCACGCCTGACTCCGTTATACCCGGGGTCAGGAAGTTGCAGCGGTTGGCTGCGCGCTCTATGTAGTAAGATAGGGCTGTTTCCTTATGGTAGCTTTCTGGGTTTGCTTTGCAACCCTTTTTGGCTCACTCAGGGATCCGTAGCTCCTTCTCCCCAGCTGTTCCTTATCCAGCACTCCCAACCTCCTTATATTCCCCTCTCACACTTCTCTGGTTGCCAGATACAGAGCTTCCTGCCTGGACTTCTATACTGACCCACTGGAGCTGTGTTGCTGCGTTCTCTGGTTGTTGGTCCAGAACGTTTCACTCCGGATCCCTGTTGGACCTTTGTGGTCTGCTGTGGTCGCCCACCTGGGTTTATGTGTTTGTCTGTATTGTCTGTCCTCTCCCAGGTGTTTTTCCTCTTAGTGTCAGTGGTGCGGACTAGCAATCCCACCGGCCCGTTCACTATCTAGGGCTCATTTTAGGGAAAGCCAGGGTTTAGGCATGTGATCGCCGCACGGGTGAGGAACCCGTCTAGGGACGTCAGGGCAGTCAGGTGCCAGCCGCAAGGTGAGTCAGGGGTCACAACCTTTCCCTCTCCCTTGGGCAGGGCTTTCCCTTTTCCCTCCCTGTGCGTGACGCCGGTCATTACATTATATCACAGAAAATGTTTAAATTGAATTTTTTTTATCTACAAGGTATTTGAGTGAATGACACCCTGTAACGGTATGAGTGGAGGCCTAGCCACTAGCCAGTGGCCACAATACAGTCTGCGTGGGTCTTACACACACGGGCTTGCAAATGTGATTATATCACAGAAAAATTTTAAATATAATTTTTTTTTATCTGCAAGGTATTTGAGTGAATGACACCCTGTAACGGTATGAGTGGAGGCCTAGCCAGTGGCCACAGTACAGTCTGTGTGGGCCTGACACACATGGGCTTGCAAATGTGATTATATCACAGAAAAATATTAAATATAATTTTTTTTTATCTGCAAGGTATTTGCATCTGTATGAATGGTGTGAGCGTGCTGTCTGTTACTGAGCCTGCAGCCTCTCACACATGGGCAGCCAGGCAACTGCAATATATATATATATATATATATATATGAAAAAAGTCCAGTGGGAGCACCACCAGAGTACGGGTGCAAAGTCCAACACAGGGCAGTGGCAAACCCCAAAATTGTATAAAGCGAAGAAGTAGGACTGCACTCCAAAATGTAGTAAAATAGCAGTGATTTATTCACCCATAATATGGCAAGTCTTGCGACGTTTCGGCTCACAAGAGCCTTCCTCAAGCATAGTAACAGTGAAAGTCAGAACATATAAAGGCATTTACAAAGTGTCCAACCCACAAAGGTGTGGTCACAATCAATTACAATTACATACATCTGGTTGAGATCAATAAAGTGCAAATATATAAAGTGACAAGTGCTAAATAATGTACAACTCTAGGGATGCCTTACCCTCAGCGAGAGCCAAAATGTGTACAATACTTTGTATAGGTAGATTCACAATTAAATAAGTGACTTATTGAATGGGGATCACAGAAACACGGCCTTCAGTGGCGATGGGGCCCACATATACCATCGCGTTCGTTGCGGATCTTCAATGCGCATGTTCGCACTGACCTCATGGTGTGCGTCATAGTGTAAAGTTCGCGCGCATGCGCATGAGCGCAAATTCGCGCGCACGCGTTCGCGCGCAAATTCGCACGCATGCGTATCATGCGATCGGCGCAAAGGCACCATTTTACTTAAGGGAATCCACCCTACAATTCTATTTGTATTATATGTGACTGTTATATAAGTAGGAACGTTATATTGACATGCGACCGCTGTAGGGATCTCCTACAAAAGCCAGCTTCTGGACCGGGATCCCGACCTTACGAGCGAGACACCTGACCAGGGGGCCGTGAATGCCAGGGGAGCGCATTTCCATGATCTCTGCCGGCAGTCTAGGCCCATTGCTGGTAATTAAAGCAGTCATGAAGAGATACTCACTCCCAAATAAACAGTCATATCATATAAATATAAAGGTACAGATGTATATCTGAAGTAACGCATGGATGTAAAGACGCAAAGACGCAGATGTCCACGCTGGGCCGCATCGTCCACAAAGGCAAAAAATTCCAGGATCCACATCCAATAGTGTGAAAATATATAAAACCTAAAGACAAAGAGAGAGGAATAAATATTTCCAAATATAATACAGATATATATTGATCTTTTCACGGTTATCTTGCACCAATATACCGATATAAGGAGGACAGGAACACATATATGCGATTGGACTAAGAACGACCCGCAGATCCACAACACTGTCACCTGAACTCGATGTTGAGACCCTTAGGGTGCAAGCTGTCAAGATCATAAATCCAGCGTAATTCTCTTTTTTTCAAGAGAGTTAAGCGATCACCACCTCTTCTAGGGAGCCTAACCTGATCGATGATCCAACATCTTAGATCCCGCTCGCAGTGTCCTAGGGATCCAAAATGTCTGGATACTGGTAGATCAGTGCGTTTCTTCCTTATTGAGTTCCTATGGTTATTCAACCTAACTTTTAATTCTGTAGAAGTTTCCCCAACATATAATAAGTTACAGGGGCAGGCCAACACATATATCACATATGACGATGAACAGTTTAAATGGAACTTAATGGGGTATTCTTTATTTGTGAACGGATGTACAAAGGACTTAGCTTTGCAAATATGTCGACAATTGACGCAACCGAGACACGGAAAACATCCGAGGCCCGGCTGCGCCAATGTCCGCTGCACACTGATCTTCTTCGGACCTGTATCAGCCCTGACCAATTGATCTTTAAGGTTTTTATTTTTACGGTACGATAGAAGAGGAGGGAATTTAAATTCCGGAACATCTACAATGGACCTGCTTAAGATACTCCAATTATTTTTGAGGATACGACCTATCTCCAAAGAACACTCAGAGTAGGTAGACCTGAATGGTATTCTCTGAGTTTCCTTGGGGGTAGTTGATATTATTTCAGTATTCGTATCTAGAATTTTATTCTTGTGTGTATCTAATAATTTACGGGGATAGCCCCGGTCCCTGAATTTACAAGCCATCGTTTCCAATGTGTCTAACAGTTCAGTATGGTCAGAGACAATGCGTTTCGTACGTAAAAATTGTGAGTAAGGAAGGTGTTTCACTAAACTGCGTGGGTGATTACTTTCGTATCGCAAAATAGTGTTCCTATCGGTCGGCTTAACATACAATCCTGTACCAATTGTACCATCGACCAATTTCACATTGGTATCCAAGAATGATAATTGTGTCTTGGAGTATGATACAGTGTATTGAAGATCCGGGTCTATATTATTAAGGTATGCATGGAACTCACTCAATTGTGATTCCGTACCAGACCACAGGAGGAAGACGTCATCTATGTATCTCCACCACCTAATCACATGTTCAAAGTGGTGGGACACATAGATAAAGTCTTCCTCCATGTGTCGCATGTAGATATTTGCGTACGTTGGGGCCACATTGGACCCCATCGCCACGCCACGTTTCTGATTATAGAAAATGTCTTGAAACAAGAAGTAATTGTTTTCAAGAATTAGTCTCAGTAGAGTATTTATAAAACATTTCGCATTCTGTGTTACGGGCGAGTCATCCAGATATTTGTTGACCGCACTAATGCCCTTCTCATGCCCTATTGATGTGTATAAAGACACAACATCAAAGGATACGAGAATCACAGTCTGCATGTCACTGATGTCCACAGCCCTCAGTTGTTCTAGAAAATCGCCTGTATCCTTTATATAAGACTTTCCAGCCATTGAAAATTCTCTGAGTAACCTGTCTAGAAAAATGGATATCCTACTGAAGACAGAATCAGAGCCAGACACGATGGGGCGGCCGGGGGGGTCCACCAAGCTCTTATGGACCTTAGGTAATATATATATGACGGGAGTAATGGGAGTAGTGATCGTCAGATACTCCCTTAATCCCTCATCTATAGAGTTGAGCGAACACCTGGATGTTCGGGTTCGAGAAGTTCGGCCGAACATCCCGGAAATGTTCGGGTTCGGGATCCGAACCCGATCCGAACTTCGTCCCGAACCCGAACCCCATTGAAGTCAATGGGGACCCGAACTTTTCGGCACTAAAACGGCTGTAAAACAGCCCAGGAAAGGGCTAGAGGGCTGCAAAAGGCAGCAACATGTAGGTAAATCCCCTGCAAACAAATGTGGATAGGGAAATTAATTAAAATAAAAATTAAATAAATAAAAATTAACCAAAATCAATTGGAGAGAGGTTCCATAGCAGAGAATCTGGCTTCCCGTCACCCACCACTGGAACAGTCCATTCTCAGATATTTAGGCCCCGGCACCCAGGCAGAGGAGAGAGGTCCCGTAACAGACAATCTGGCTTCATGTCAGCAGAGAATCAGTCTGCATGTCATAGCAGAGAATGAGGCTTCACGTCACCCACCACTGCAACAGTCCATTTTCATAAATTTAGGCCCAGCACCCAGGCAGAGGAGAGAGGTCCCGTAACAGAGGATCTGGCTTCATGTCACCAGAGAATCAGTCTGCATGTCATAGCAGAGAATCAGGCTTCACGTCACCCACCACTGCAACAGTCCATTTTCATAAATTTAGGCCCAGCACCCAGGCAGAGGAGAGAGGTCCCGTAACAGAGGATCTGGCTTCATGTCACCAGAGAATCAGTCTGCATGTCATAGCAGAGAATGAGGCTTCACGTCAGCCACCACTGCAACAATCCATTGGCATATATTTAGGCCTAGCACACAGGCAGAGGAGAGGTTCATTCAACTTTGGGTAGCCTTGCAATATAATGGTAAAATGAAAATAAAAATAGGATTGAATGAGGAAGTGCCCTGGAGTCCAATAATATATGGTTATGGGGAGGTAGTTAATGTCTAATCTGGACAAGGGACGGACAGGTCCTGTGGGATCCATGCCTGGTTCATTTTTATGAACGTCAGCTTGTCCACATTGGCTGTAGACAGGCGGCTGCGTTTGTCTGTAATGACGCCCCCTGCCGTGCTGAATACACGTTCAGACAAAACGCTGGCTGCCGGGCAGGCCAGCACCTCCAAGGCATAAAAGGCTAGCTCTGGCCACGTGGACAATTTAGAGACCCAGAAGTTGAATGGGGCCGAACCATCAGTCAGTACGTGGAGGGGTGTGCACACGTACTGTTCCACCATGTTAGTGAAATGTTGCCTCCTGCTAACACGTTGCGTATCAGGTGGTGGTGCAGTTAGCTGTGGCGTGTTGACAAAAGTTTTCCACATCTCTGCCATGCTAACCCTGCCCTCAGAGGAGCTGGCCGTGACACAGCTGCCTTGGCGACCTCTTGCTCCTCCTCTGCCTTGGCCTTGGGCTTCCACTTGTTCCCCTGTGACATTTGGGAATGCTCTCAGTAGCGCGTCTACCAACGTGCGCTTGTACTCGCGCATCTTCCTATCACGCTCCAGTGCAGGAAGTAAGGTGGGCACATTGTCTTTGTAGCGTGGATCCAGCAGGGTGGCAACCCAGTAGTCCGCACAGGTTAAAATGTGGGCAACTCTGCTGTCGTTGCGCAGGCACTGCAGCATGTAGTCGCTCATGTGTGCCAGGCTGCCCAGGGGTAAGGACAAGCTGTCCTCTGTGGGAGGCGTATCGTCATCGTCCTGCCTTTCCCCCCAGCCACGCACCAGTGATGGACCCGAGCTGCGTTGGGTGCCACCCCGCTGTGACCATGCTTCATCCTCATCCTCCTCCACCTCCTCCTCATCCTCGTCCTCCTCGTCCTCCAGTAGTGGGCCCTGGCTGGCCACATTTGTACCTGGCCTCTGCTGTTGCCAAAAACCTCCCTCTGAGTCACTTCGAAGAGACTGGCCTGAAAGTGCTAAAAATGACCCCTCTTCCTCCTCCTCCTCCTCCTCCTCCTGGGCCACCTCCTCTTCCATCATCGCCCTAAGTGTTTTCTCAAGGAGACATAGAAGTGGTATTGTAACGCTGATAACGGTGTCATCGCCACTGGCCATGTTGGTGGAGTACTCGAAACAGCGCAACAGGGCACACAGGTCTCGCATGGAGGCCCAGTCATTGGTGGTGAAGTGGTGCTGTTCTGTAGTGCGACTGACCCGTGCGTGCTGCAGCTGAAACTCCACTATGGCCTGCTGCTGCTCGCACAGTCTGTCCAGCATGTGCAAGGTGGAGTTCCACCTGGTGGGCACGTCGCATATGAGGCGGTGAGCGGGAAGGCCGAAGTTACGCTGTAGCGCAGACAGGCGAGCAGCGGCAGGATGTGAACGCCGGAAGCGCGAACAGACGGCCCGCACTTTATGCAGCAGCTCTGACATGTCGGGGTAGTTGTGAATGAACTTCTGCACCACCAAATTCAGCACATGCGCCAAGCAAGGGATGTGCGTCAAATTGGCTAGTCCCAGAGCTGCAACGAGATTTCGCCCATTATCACACACCACCAGGCCGGGCTTGAGGCTCACCGGCAGCAACCACTCGTCGGTCTGTTGTTCAATACCCCGCCACAACTCCTGTGCGGTGTGGGGCCTGTCCCCCAAACATATGAGTTTCAGAATGGCCTGCTGACGTTTACCCCGGGCTGTGCTGAAGTTGGTGGTGAAGGTGTGTGGCTGACTGGATGAGCAGGTGGAAGAAGAGGAGGAGGAAGCCGAGAAGGAGGAGGTGGCAACAGGAGGCAAAGAATGTTGCCCTGCGATCCTTGGCGGCGGCAGGACGTGCGCCAAACAGCTCTCCGCCTGGGGCCCAGCTGCCACTACATTTACCCAGTGTGCAGTTAGGGAGATATAGCGTCCCTGGCCGTGCTTACTGGTCCACGTATCTGTGGTTAGGTGGACCTTGCTACAGATGGCGTTGCGCAGTGCACACTTGATTTTATCGGATACTTGGTTGTGCAGGGAAGGCACGGCTCTCTTGGAGAAGTAGTGCCGGCTGGGAACAACATACTGTGGGACAGCAAGCGACATGAGCTGTTTGAAGCTGTCTGTGTCCACCAGCCTAAATGACAGCATTTCATAGGCCAGTAGTTTAGAAATGCTGGCATTCAGGGCCAGGGATCGAGGGTGGCTAGGTGGGAATTTACGCTTTCTATCAAATGTTTGTGAGATGGAGAGCTGAACGCTGGCGTGTGACATGGTTGAGACGCTTGGTGACGGAGGTGGTGGTGGTGGTGTTGGTGGTACATCCCCTGTTTGCTGGGCGGCAGGTGCCAACGTTCCTCCAGAGGCGGAGGAAGAGGCCGAGGCGGCAGCAGCAGAATAGGCCGAGGCGGCAGCAGCAGAAGAGGTAGCAGGGGGAGCCTGAGTGACTTCCTTGGTTTTAAGGTGTTTACTCCACTGCAGTTCATGCTTTGCATGCAGGTGCCTGGTCATGCAGGTTGTGCTCAGGTTCAGAACGTTAATGCCTCGCTTCAGGCTCTGATGGCACAGCGTGCAAACCACTCGGGTCTTGTCGTCAGCACATTGTTTGAAGAAGTGCCATGCCAGGGAACTCCTTGAAGCTGCCTTTGGGGTGCTCGGTCCCAGATGGCGGCGGTCAGTAGCAGGCGGAGTCTCTTGGCGGCGGGTGTTCTGCTTTTGCCCACTGCTCCCTCTTTTGCTACGCTGTTGGCTCGGTCTCACCACTGCCTCTTCCTCCGAACTGTGAAAGTCAGTGGCACGACCTTCATTCCATGTGGGGTCTAGGACCTCATCGTCCCCTGCATCGTCTTCCACCCAGTCTTGATCCCTGACCTCCTGTTCAGTCTGCACACTGCAGAAAGACGCAGCAGTTGGCACCTGTGTTTCGTCATCATCAGAGACATGCTGAGGTGGTATTCCCATGTCCTCATCATCAGGAAACATAAGTGGTTGTGCGTCAGTGCATTCTATGTCTTTCACCGCTGGGGAAGGGCTAGGTGGATGCCCTTGGGAAACCCTGCCAGCGGAGTCTTCAAACAGCATAAGAGACTGCTGCATAACTTGAGGCTGAGACAGTTTCCCTGGTATGCATGGGGGTGATGTGACAGACTGATGGGGTTGGTTTTCAGGCGCCATCTGTGCGCTTTCTGCAGAAGACTGGGTGGGAGATAATGTGAACGTGCTGGATCCACTGTCGGCCACCCAATTGACTAATGCCTGTACCTGCTCAGGCCTTACCATCCTTAGAACGGCATTGGGCCCCACCATATATCGCTGTAAATTCTGGCGGCTACTGGGACCTGAGGTAGTTGGTACACTAGGACGTGTGGATGTGGCAGAACGGCCACGTCCTCTCCCAGCACCAGAGGGTCCACTAACACCACCACGACCATGTCCACGTCCGCGTCCCTTACTAGATGTTTTTCTCATTGTTATGGTTCACCACAACAACAAATATATTATTTGGCCCAATGTATTGTATTCAAATTCAGCGGGATATAAATTTGAGGCCTAGTATTTAGGCGCTGGGTGACCGGTATGGATTTAGTGACAGAATTAGACTTGGAAATGCACAGAAGCGTGTGTGTGAAGTTATTCTGAATGACCCAATGTGCACCTTGAATATTATATACCCTTTTTGGGATAGATTTCAAATAGCTCTGATATAGCAGGAACCACTAAATTATGAAATTGCTAAATTGGGAATTGTACTTCAACCCAGAACAAAAAATGTGCTTTGACGGGCACTAAATAACTTTCCCAGCTACAACAGGACAGCGGTAACGAGAGATTTAGAGGGATTTAAATTTGAGGCCTAGTATTTAGGCGCTGGGTCACCGGTATGGATTTAGTGACAGAATTAGACTTGGAAATGCACAGAAGCGTGTGTGTGAAGTTATTCTGAATGACCCTATGTGCACCTTCAATATTATATACCCTTTTAGGGATAGATTTCAAATAGCTCTGATATAGCAGAAACCACTAAATTATGAAATTGCTAAATTGGGAATTGTACTTCAACCCAGAACAAAAAATGTGCTTTGACGGACACTAAATATCTTGCCCAGCAACAACAGTACAGCGGTGGGTAACGAGAGATTTAGAGGGATTTAAATTTGAGGCCTAGTATTTAGGCGCTGGGTCACCGGTATGGATTTAGTGACAGAATTAGACTTGGAAATGCACAGAAGCGTGTGTGTGAAGTTATTCTGAATGACCCAATGTGCACCTTCAATATTATATACCCTTTTAGGGATAGATTTCAAATAGCTCTGATATAGCAGAAACCACTAAATTATGAAATTGCTAAATTGGGAATTGTACTTCAACCCAGAACAAAAAATGTGCTTTGACGGGCACTAAATAACTTTCCCAGCTACAACAGGACAGCGGTAACGAGAGATTTAGAGGGATTTAAATTTGAGGCCTAGTATTTAGGCGCTGGGTCACCGGTATGGATTTAGTGACAGAATTAGACTTGGAAATGCACAGAAGCGTGTGTGTGAAGTTATTCTGAATGACCCTATGTGCACCTTCAATATTATATACCCTTTTAGGGATAGATTTCAAATAGCTCTGATATAGCAGAAACCACTAAATTATGAAATTGCTAAATTGGGAATTGTACTTCAACCCAGAACAAAAAATGTGCTTTGACGGACACTAAATATCTTGCCCAGCAACAACAGTACAGCGGTGGGTAACGAGAGATTTAGAGGGATTTAAATTTGAGGCCTAGTATTTAGGCGCTGGGTCACCGGTATGGATTTAGTGACAGAATTAGACTTGGAAATGCACAGAAGCGTGTGTGTGAAGTTATTCTGAATGACCCTATGTGCACCTTCAATATTATATACCCTTTTAGGGATAGATTTCAAATAGCTCTGATATAGCAGAAACCACTAAATTATGAAATTGCTAAATTGGGAATTGTACTTCAACCCAGAACAAAAAATGTGCTTTGACGGACACTAAATATCTTGCCCAGCAACAACAGTACAGCGGTGGGTAACGAGAGATTTAGAGGGATTTAAATTTGAGGCCTAGTATTTAGGCGCTGGGTCACCGGTATGGATTTAGTGACAGAATTAGACTTGGAAATGCACAGAAGCGTGTGTGTGAAGTTATTCTGAATGACCCAATGTGCACCTTCAATATTATATACCCTTTTAGGGATAGATTTCAAATAGCTCTGATATAGCAGAAACCACTAAATTATGAAATTGCTAAATTGGGAATTGTACTTCAACCCAGAACAAAAAATGTGCTTTGACGGACACTAAATATCTTGCCCAGCAACAACAGTACAGCGGTAACGAGAGATTTAGAGGGATTTAAATTTGAGGCCTAGTATTTAGGCGCTGGGTGACAGGTATGGGTTTAGTGACAGAATTAGACTTGGAAATGCACAGAAGCGTGTGTGTGAAGTTATTCTGAATGACCCAATGTGCACCTTCAATATTATATACCCTTTTAGGGATAGATTTCAAATAGCTCTGATATAGCAGAAACCACTAAATTATGAAATTGCTAAATTGGGAATTGTACTTCAACCCAGAACAAAAAATGTGCTTTGACGGACACTAAATATCTTGCCCAGCAACAACAGTACAGCGGTAACGAGAGATTTAGAGGGATTTAAATTTGAGGCCTAGTATTTAGGCGCTGGGTGACAGGTATGGGTTTAGTGACAGAATTAGACTTGGAAATACACAGTAGCGGGTGTGTGTGAAGTTATTCTGAATGACCCAATGTGCACCTTCAATATTATATACCCTTTTTGGGATAGATTTCAAATAGCTCTGATATAGCAGGAACCACAAAAATAAACAGACTATTGCTGGTTAAATGCACTTGGTGTGACAGCTTCACCCTGATGTAGGCTTTAGCCAAAAAACAACCACACCATTGAGGGTTAAATGCACTTGGTGACAGGCGCAGCTTGCCCCTGATTTTGTATATGGCCAAAAAATGAACAGACTATTGCTGGTTAAATGCACTTGGTGTGACAGCTTCACCCTGATGTAGGCTTTAGCCAAAAAACAACCACACCATTGAGGGTTAAATGCACTTGGTGACAGGCGCAGCTTGCCCCTGATTTTGTATATGGCCAAAAAATGAACAGACTATTGCTGGTTAAATGCACTTGGTGTCACAGCTTCACCCTGATGTAGGCTTTAGCCAAAAAACAACCACACCATTGAGGGTTAAATGCACTTGGTGACAGGCGCAGCTTGCCCCTGATTTTGTATATGGCCAAAAAATGAACAGACTATTGCTGGTTAAATGCACTTGGTGTGACAGCTTCACCCTGATGTAGGCTTTAGCCAAAAAACAACCACACCATTGAGGGTTAAATGCACTTGGTCGCAGCTTGTGCTGGCGCACCACAAGACACAAAATGGCCGCCGATCACCCCAGAAAAATGAGACTGACAAACGGTCTGTGCAGCCTAAAAACAGTGAGCAATTGAGGATCAGCAGCTCAATGATCCACAGCTGCAGATCGATCAGTTAATCAAGTCCTTTGGAGGAGTTAATCTGCCTAATCTCGCCCTACTGTCGCAGCCGCAACCTCTCCCTACGCTAATCAGAGCAGAGTGACGGGCGGCGCTATGTGACTCCAGCTTAAATAGAGGCTGGGTCACATGGTGCTCTGGCCAATCACAGCCATGCCAATAGTAGGCATGGCTGTGATGGCCTCTTGGGGCAAGTAGTATGACGCTTGTTGATTGGCTGCTTTGCAGCCTTTCAAAAAGCGCCAAGAAAGCGTCACAAAAGCGCCAAGAAAGCGACGAACACCGAACCCGAACCCGGACTTTTACGAAAATGTCCGGGTTCGGGTCCGTGTCACGGACACCCCAAAATTCGGTACGAACCCGAACTATACAGTTCGAGTTCGCTCATCCCTACTCATCTATAATACCCCCGGCCACCGCATCGGATAGGCTCTTGTTGATAATGGCCATAATGCGAAATTTAGGGTCACCTTGCAATACACCATACACATTTATATCATTCAGTTGACGTTCGATTTCCTTAATATACTTTTGTGTATCAAGGACAACTACCCCACCGCCCTTATCGGCCGGTTTAATAGTTAACTGGGGGTTGTTCTTGAGTTGGGATAGGGCCTCTATTTCAGCAGTGGTCAGATTGGGGTTGCTTACTCTAGCTGTATCCCCATGTAGGGATTTTAGCATACTGACATCTCGTTGAACTGCCGAAATATAGGCCTCTATCGCAGGTTCGTCTATATTAGGAAAAAAGGCGCTTTTATTAAACAGGTTTAATCCCCTAAGTGAAAATTCGCTAGAGCATGTTTGTAAATTTACATTACGTCCCTTAAAGAATATTTTAAGTCTAAGGGAACGAAAAAAATCAGTTAAATCCATCTCTAAGTCAAACCAATTTACCTTTGTACTTGGGCAAAAGGTGAGACCCTTGGACAGGACACTCAGTTGGGCTTCAGTCAATTCAACTGAGGATAAATTAAAGACTATTGTCTCTTTCTCTGAGATGGCGCTTTGGTTGATTGCAGTCTGGTTCTGTTCTGTCGCTGTTTTCCCTTGTCTTCTATACCGGCGACCTCCCCTCCTGGTTCTTGTTCTTTTCCTTTCTTTATCTCTGGATCCACCCCTAAAAAAGCTTTATCTTCATCTGTGGGCAATGGAGTATACTTTTTCTTTCTCCTATTATCACGATTGGAGCTCATTGATGGCTGGTCAGTTTGCCAGGTGTATATATCACCTCGTTTGTAGTCGTCCACATCACGTGACCACTTGCTCCTTTTCCCTTCCTCCAATTCCATCTGAAACTTATCAAGTTGAATTTTAATTTCCTCTTTGTATAAAGTAAGATCGTCGGCAGGTAATTGTGTCTGCAATGTCCGTTCAACCTCTGTCAGTTCCTCCGAAAGTGAGGCCACTTCTATTTGCAAAAAATCGATGTTTAGCAAAATATAATCAAGTGAATACCTGTTTGATAACATCTCGAAGCGTTTACAAAATAATTCATTATTAGGAAAAAGATTCGGCCGCAGATTTGAACGCATTCCTCTCGGAATTTTCTTTTCTTTATAATACTGCCCCAGAGTGGCCATATGTAATCTCATTGCAATGAGGCGCCTGGATAAAGCGACATACTTGCGTTTGAGTTCCTTTACGGTTGGAGCTTGTAGAAATGAGGCATCACTCTCAATTCCCCGCATAATGCGATCCACCTCCTCAGCAGTATAGGTGCCGCCATAGGGTGTTTCCGTATTTGACATGGTAAATACTTCAGGTGTGCTCACCCACGGTGCCAGTAATAGTAGATGAAAAAAGTCCAGTGGGAGCACCACCAGAGTACGGGTGCAAAGTCCAACACAGGGCAGTGGCAAACCCCAAAATTGTATAAAGCGAAGAAGTAGGACTGCACTCCAAAATGTAGTAAAATAGCAGTGATTTATTCACCCATAATATGGCAAGTCTTGCGACGTTTCGGCTCACAAGAGCCTTCCTCAAGCATAGTAACAGTGAAAGTCAGAACATATAAAGGCATTTACAAAGTGTCCAACCCACAAAGGTGTGGTCACAATCAATTACAATTACATACATCTGGTTGAGATCAATAAAGTGCAAATATATAAAGTGACAAGTGCTAAATAATGTACAACTCTAGGGATGCCTTACCCTCAGCGAGAGCCAAAATGTGTACAATACTTTGTATAGGTAGATTCACAATTAAATAAGTGACTTATTGAATGGGGATCACAGAAACACGGCCTTCAGTGGCGATGGGGCCCACATATACCATCGCGTTCGTTGCGGATCTTCAATGCGCATGTTCGCACTGACCTCATGGTGTGCGTCATAGTGTAAAGTTCGCGCGCATGCGCATGAGCGCAAATTCGCGCGCACGCGTTCGCGCGCAAATTCGCACGCATGCGTATCATGCGATCGGCGCAAAGGCACCATTTTACTTAAGGGAATCCACCCTACAATTCTATTTGTATTATATGTGACTGTTATATAAGTAGGAACGTTATATAGACATGCGACCGCTGTAGGGATCTCCTACAAAAGCCAGCTTCTGGACCGGGATCCCGACCTTACGAGCGAGACACCTGACCAGGGGGCCGTGAATGCCAGGGGAGCGCATTTCCATGATCCATGCGTTACTTCAGATATACATCTGTACCTTTATATTTATATGATATGACTGTTTATTTGGGAGTGAGTATCTCTTCATGACTGCTTTAATTACCAGCAATGGGCCTAGACTGCCGGCAGAGATCATGGAAATGCGCTCCCCTGGCATTCACGGCCCCCTGGTCAGGTGTCTCGCTCGTAAGGTCGGGATCCCGGTCCAGAAGCTGGCTTTTGTAGGAGATCCCTACAGCGGTCGCATGTCTATATAACGTTCCTACTTATATAACAGTCACATATAATACAAATAGAATTGTAGGGTGGATTCCCTTAAGTAAAATGGTGCCTTTGCGCCGATCGCATGATACGCATGCGTGCGAATTTGCGCGCGAACGCGTGCGCGCGAATTTGCGCTCATGCGCATGCGCGCGAACTTTACACTATGACGCACACCATGAGGTCAGTGCGAACATGCGCATTGAAGATCCGCAACGAACGCGATGGTATATGTGGGCCCCATCGCCACTGAAGGCCGTGTTTCTGTGATCCCCATTCAATAAGTCACTTATTTAATTGTGAATCTACCTATACAAAGTATTGTACACATTTTGGCTCTCGCTGAGGGTAAGGCATCCCTAGAGTTGTACATTATTTAGCACTTGTCACTTTATATATTTGCACTTTATTGATCTCAACCAGATGTATGTAATTGTAATTGATTGTGACCACACCTTTGTGGGTTGGACACTTTGTAAATGCCTTTATATGTTCTGACTTTCACTGTTACTATGCTTGAGGAAGGCTCTTGTGAGCCGAAACGTCGCAAGACTTGCCATATATGGGTGAATAAATCACTGCTATTTTACTACATTTTGGAGTGCAGTCCTACTTCTTCGCTTTATACAATTTTGGGGTTTGCCACTGCCCTGTGTTGGACTTTGCACCCGTACTCTGGTGGTGCTCCCACTGGACTTTTTTCATCTACTATTACTGGCACCGTGGGTGAGCACACCTGAAGTATTTACCATGTCAAATACGGAAACACCCTATGGCGGCACCTATACTGCTGAGGAGGTGGATCGCATTATGCGGGGAATTGAGAGTGATGCCTCATTTCTACAAGCTCCAACCGTAAAGGAACTCAAACGCAAGTATGTCGCTTTATCCAGGCGCCTCATTGCAATGAGATTACATATGGCCACTCTGGGGCAGTATTATAAAGAAAAGAAAATTCCGAGAGGAATGCGTTCAAATCTGCGGCCGAATCTTTTTCCTAATAATGAATTATTTTGTAAACGCTTCGAGATGTTATCAAACAGGTATTCACTTGATTATATTTTGCTAAACATCGATTTTTTGCAAATAGAAGTGGCCTCACTTTCGGAGGAACTGACAGAGGTTGAACGGACATTGCAGACACAATTACCTGCCGACGATCTTACTTTATACAAAGAGGAAATTAAAATTCAACTTGATAAGTTTCAGATGGAATTGGAGGAAGGGAAAAGGAGCAAGTGGTCACGTGATGTGGACGACTACAAACGAGGTGATATATACACCTGGCAAACTGACCAGCCATCAATGAGCTCCAATCGTGATAATAGGAGAAAGAAAAAGTATACTCCATTGCCCACAGATGAAGATAAAGCTTTTTTAGGGGTGGATCCAGAGATAAAGAAAGGAAAAGAACAAGAACCAGGAGGGGAGGTCGCCGGTATAGAAGACAAGGGAAAACAGCGACAGAACAGAACCAGACTGCAATCAACCAAAGCGCCATCTCAGAGAAAGAGACAATAGTCTTTAATTTATCCTCAGTTGAATTGACTGAAGCCCAACTGAGTGTCCTGTCCAAGGGTCTCACCTTTTGCCCAAGTACAAAGGTAAATTGGTTTGACTTAGAGATGGATTTAACTGATTTTTTTCGTTCCCTTAGACTTAAAATATTCTTTAAGGGACGTAATGTAAATTTACAAACATGCTCTAGCGAATTTTCACTTAGGGGATTAAACCTGTTTAATAAAAGCGCCTTTTTTCCTAATATAGACGAACCTGCGATAGAGGCCTATATTTCGGCAGTTCAACGAGATGTCAGTATGCTAAAATCCCTACATGGGGATACAGCTAGAGTAAGCAACCCCAATCTGACCACTGCTGAAATAGAGGCCCTATCCCAACTCAAGAACAACCCCCAGTTAACTATTAAACCGGCCGATAAGGGCGGTGGGGTAGTTGTCCTTGATACACAAAAGTATATTAAGGAAATCGAACGTCAACTGAATGATATAAATGTGTATGGTGTATTGCAAGGTGACCCTAAATTTCGCATTATGGCCATTATCAACAAGAGCCTATCCGATGCGGTGGCCGGGGGTATTATAGATGAGGGATTAAGGGAGTATCTGACGATCACTACTCCCATTACTCCCGTCATATATATATTACCTAAGGTCCATAAGAGCTTGGTGGACCCCCCCGGCCGCCCCATCGTGTCTGGCTCTGATTCTGTCTTCAGTAGGATATCCATTTTTCTAGACAGGTTACTCAGAGAATTTTCAATGGCTGGAAAGTCTTATATAAAGGATACAGGCGATTTTCTAGAACAACTGAGGGCTGTGGACATCAGTGACATGCAGACTGTGATTCTCGTATCCTTTGATGTTGTGTCTTTATACACATCAATAGGGCATGAGAAGGGCATTAGTGCGGTCAACAAATATCTGGATGACTCGCCCGTAACACAGAATGCGAAATGTTTTATAAATACTCTACTGAGACTAATTCTTGAAAACAATTACTTCTTGTTTCAAGACATTTTCTATAATCAGAAACGTGGCGTGGCGATGGGGTCCAATGTGGCCCCAACGTACGCAAATATCTACATGCGACACATGGAGGAAGACTTTATCTATGTGTCCCACCACTTTGAACATGTGATTAGGTGGTGGAGATACATAGATGACGTCTTCCTCCTGTGGTCTGGTACGGAATCACAATTGAGTGAGTTCCATGCATACCTTAATAATATAGACCCGGATCTTCAATACACTGTATCATACTCCAAGACACAATTATCATTCTTGGATACCAATGTGAAATTGGTCGATGGTACAATTGGTACAGGATTGTATGTTAAGCCGACCGATAGGAACACTATTTTGCGATACGAAAGTAATCACCCACGCAGTTTAGTGAAACACCTTCCTTACTCACAATTTTTACGTACGAAACGCATTGTCTCTGACCATACTGAACTGTTAGACACATTGGAAACGATGGCTTGTAAATTCAGGGACCGGGGCTATCCCCGTAAATTATTAGATACACACAAGAATAAAATTCTAGATACGAATACTGAAATAATATCAACTACCCCCAAGGAAACTCAGAGAATACCATTCAGGTCTACCTACTCTGAGTGTTCTTTGGAGATAGGTCGTATCCTCAAAAATAATTGGAGTATCTTAAGCAGGTCCATTGTAGATGTTCCGGAATTTAAATTCCCTCCTCTTCTATCGTACCGTAAAAATAAAAACCTTAAAGATCAATTGGTCAGGGCTGATACAGGTCCGAAGAAGATCAGTGTGCAGCGGACATTGGCGCAGCCGGGCCTCGGATGTTTTCCGTGTCTCGGTTGCGTCAATTGTCGACATATTTGCAAAGCTAAGTCCTTTGTACATCCGTTCACAAATAAAGAATACCCCATTAAGTTCCATTTAAACTGTTCATCGTCATATGTGATATATGTGTTGGCCTGCCCCTGTAACTTATTATATGTTGGGGAAACTTCTACAGAATTAAAAGTTAGGTTGAATAACCATAGGAACTCAATAAGGAAGAAACGCACTGATCTACCAGTATCCAGACATTTTGGATCCCTAGGACACTGCGAGCGGGATCTAAGATGTTGGATCATCGATCAGGTTAGGCTCCCTAGAAGAGGTGGTGATCGCTTAACTCTCTTGAAAAAAAGAGAATTACGCTGGATTTATGATCTTGACAGCTTGCACCCTAAGGGTCTCAACATCGAGTTCAGGTGACAGTGTTGTGGATCTGCGGGTCGTTCTTAGTCCAATCGCATATATGTGTTCCTGTCCTCCTTATATCGGTATATTGGTGCAAGATAACCGTGAAAAGATCAATATATATCTGTATTATATTTGGAAATATTTATTCCTCTCTCTTTGTCTTTAGGTTTTATATATTTTCACACTATTGGATGTGGATCCTGGAATTTTTTGCCTTTGTGGACGATGCGGCCCAGCGTGGACATCTGCGTCTTTGCGTCTTTACATCCATGCGTTACTTCAGATATACATCTGTACCTTTATATTTATATGATATGACTGTTTATTTGGGAGTGAGTATCTCTTCATGACTGCTTTAATTACCAGCAATGGGCCTAGACTGCCGGCAGAGATCATGGAAATGCGCTCCCCTGGCATTCACGGCCCCCTGGTCAGGTGTCTCGCTCGTAAGGTCGGGATCCCGGTCCAGAAGCTGGCTTTTGTAGGAGATCCCTACAGCGGTCGCATGTCTATATAACGTTCCTACTTATATAACAGTCACATATAATACAAATAGAATTGTAGGGTGGATTCCCTTAAGTAAAATGGTGCCTTTGCGCCGATCGCATGATACGCATGAGTGCGAATTTGCGCGCGAACGCGTGCGCGCGAATTTGCGCGCAGACGCGTGCGCGCGAATTTGCGCTCATGCGCATGCACGCGAACTTTACACTATGACGCACACCATGAGGTCAGTGCGAACATGCGCATTGATGAGTTGAAGATCCGCAACGAACGCGATGGTATATGTGGGCCCCATCGCCACTGAAGGCCGTGTTTCTGTGATCCCCATTCAATAAGTCACTTATTTAATTGTGAATCTACCTATACAAAGTATTGTACACATTTTGGCTCTCGCTGAGGGTAAGGCATCCCTAGAGTTGTACATTATTTAGCACTTGTCACTTTATATATTTGCACTTTATTGATCTCAACCAGATGTATGTAATTGTAATTGATTGTGACCACACCTTTGTGGGTTGGACACTTTGTAAATGCCTTTATATGTTCTGACTTTCACTGTTACTATGCTTGAGGAAGGCTCTTGTGAGCCGAAACGTCGCAAGACTTGCCATATTATGGGTGAATAAATCACTGCTATTTTACTACATTTTGGAGTGCAGTCCTACTTCTTCGCTTTATATATATATATATATATATATATATATATATATAAAAAAAAAAACACACTGATGTACCAGCCCTGAAAAGGGCTTTTTGGGGTGCTGTCAGGACTCTGTCCTGACAGCAGATGAGTCTGTGGACTCAGAACAATGCCCTAGCTAACGCTTTCCCTATTGAATCAGCAGCAGCACTGTCCCTCCTCTCACTGAGAATGCAGCTTCCGAATGAATCTAAAATGGATACTGTCCAGGAGGTGGGAGTGTCTGGGAGGGATGGTCTGCTGCTGATTGGCTGGAATGTGTCTGCTGACTGTGAGGTGCAGAATCAAAGTTTACTCAATGATGATATATAGGGGGCGGACCGAACATCGCATATGTTCACCCGCCGCATCGAACGCGAAAAAGCTATGTTCACCGGGAACTGTTCGCCGGTGAATAGTTCGGGCCATCACTATTGTCGGGGTCCTAGATGATATTCCTGTCGCCATAGTGCGTGGCACTGATTTGGGCACCCTTGTTTGCCGTTATGAGCACCCTGCAAACACGCAGGAGACCCAAGCAGGACTCCCTGACCAAAACCAGGTACTGTACAACCCTTTGGGGAAACAGGGAGACAGAGACACTTTACCTGCTATTTCTATCGTACCTAACGCATCTATTTCTGCACCTGTCATTGATCCAAATGCATCTGTTAGTGTTAACAATGGTAATATAAATGATGCTATACCTGTTCTGGCCATTACACGTGCTATGGCCAGCCGCCTGAACGCAGAACTGACCGAAGGGACCCCCTCGGGCGATTCTGACCTTCAGGCCGATGACAATAATGCGAGAAACACATTGTCATCTGATAATGATGATTGTGTAACTACACTGGCAGACGCTACCAGTGTCACCAGTAACCTCGGCTCAGATGGGGCTGTGGGGACAGAATCAACTATCCCTCTACCCACCTCTGACCCCAGCATTGAAGGTAACTCTCCGCAGCTGACTTCATACGTCACTGGTCAGCTGGAGGAGACCTGTGGCACTGCATTGTGCAGGCCTTGAAGAGTGACCCCAATCTGGAGACACTTAGGGCTCAAGCCAGCCAGCCTCCAGGTGACTGCATTCCATGTAAAGGTCTATTGGGAGAACAACCGACTGTACTGTGAATCTGTACAGCCTGCAAAATGTGACGCAGGAGACCTGCTAGCAGAGCTACGAGAAGTGGCAGAGGATTGGTACATCATCACCCACCTCTCATACCCACAGCAACTTCAACTCACTGCACTCCTGAGTGCGCACAGCGCCACATTCTCAGAGCTCCCGGGCCAAACCAACCAAGCAGCTCACCGAGTTGACACAGTGACCCACCAGCCCTTACGGCAGGGCCCCTATAGCACCTCATCCGAAGTGCAGGCTGAGATCAAGCATGAAATTGAGGAAATGCTGCAGTTAGGAGTCATCCAGAAATCTGCTAGCCCATGGGCCGCTCCAGTTCTTTTAGTCCCCAAAAAGGACAAGACAACCCGGTTCTGTGTTGACTATCGGAGACTGAATGACATCACCAAAACCGATGCGTATCCCATTCCTCGAATTGATGAATTGCTGGATCTCCTGGCCATGGGGTACTGGCAGATTCAGCTTGCGCCAGAGGCGAGAGCGAAGTCCGCATTCATTCCCTTTTTGGCCTCTATGAGTTTACTTGTATGCCCTTTGGAATGAAGAATGCGCCCGCCACCTTTCAGCGGGCTATGAATGAACTGCTGGACGTAACGGAACGCAAGGTTGCGCAGTAGCATACCTGGATGACATTGCGGTATTCGGTCCAACCTGGGAAGATCACCATGACCATTTGTCACAGGTATTGGGAAGACTGTGTCCAAAGAACTGAACCTCTGTCATGGCAATCTGACATTTGTTGGTCTTAACGGTCAGATTGGCAGCGGACAGAGTAGGCAGCCAGACCATGAAACCTCAGATAGGAAAGGTCGATGCCATTGTGGCATGGCCACAGCCTACCACCAAAAAACAAATACAGGCTTTTCTGGGAACAGCAGGATACTATAGGAAGTTTGTGCTGTCCTATAGTACTCTGGCTAAACCACTGACCGATGCAACGGGTTAAAAACAACCCAACAAGGTCACGTGGAACCCAGAACTAAAAGAGGCGTTTCGGGCCTAGAAGGAAGTGCTGGCTAGCGCTCCTGTCCTTCAAGCTCCTGACGTCTCCCGTCAGTTCATCGTACAAACTGACACTTCAGACCACGGTCTGGGAGCCGAACTTAGTCAGGTGGACGCAACCGGGAATGAGCATTCTCTCCTCTATCTGAGCAGGAAGCTACTTCCTCGGGAAGCTGAGTACTCCACGACAGAGAAAGAGTGTCTAGCAATTGTGTGTGCCCTACAGAAGTTACAATCGTACCTATATGGATGATCCTTCACAGTAGTCACAGACCACAACTCCCTCAGCTGGCTGAAACGTATTGCTGGTTCCAACAGAAAACTCCTCCGTTGGAGCTTAGTGCTTCAGCAGTACGATTCCACGATCCAGCATAAACCAGGAAGTCGCCATCAGAATGCTGACGAACTTTCCAACTGTAACGAACCGAAATAGCGATTGGGGATTGCTTCAGTCCCAGTCTTTCTGACCACTCCTTCCCCAATCTTCCAAAGGGGGAGATGTGACGATTTGCGATCTCAGCAACATGAAGAAATCGCTAATGCGTCCGGTTTTAAAATCACCTGAGCCTTTGCCTGCACACAAAGAGTTAAAATCTTTTTTCAACCCAAAGTAATTCACCCTTGCTAGCACAGCTCACAGATAAGAGGTACAATTAGCACATAAGCTATAAAGGTATTGTTATCCAGTCATTTTTGGTATCAGATGATGCGTAAAATCTTACTGATTATAAATATCAACTCTAGTTCTTGATTGGACTTACAGGTACGGAGAAACCGGCAAAGCAAATATTCTGCCATATTTTCTCCCTATGGGACAAAGCCCCTGTTCTAATTACACAAGGCTCGACCTGTAAGTGTTATAACCACTCCCCACTTCAGAGTGGGTAAAAACAGTGACACACTCAGGTCCTGGGTCCTTCATCTACCATCTGATGTCGACTAACATCATGACCGCCCGCTGGACACGGGCACCCAGCCATCTTGGATTATTCCTTACAAAGACTTTACCTTTTACTGGACACTACCACAGTAATTCTGAACTTACAGACATTCTATTCCCTTCCACCTCTTGCCTATTTCTATCCAACCAATCTGTTCAACTGGCAGGTATATTTATCTGTCAGTTTTAATGTATATATTTTTTGTGTATAGTTTTTAGAATAAAACTAACGATTGCATTGTTCCAGTTTTGCCCCTGTTCCTTGATTATCTGTTTTATGCTAAGAACTCTGTCCTCAGAGGAGACATACTACCGCATTGTCTTATTTTTATAAATTGTTGATTGATTAGCTATATTGCAAATAACCGTTTCTTCCCTTTAGGATTAGCTAGCCGGGGTCTCTTCGCCCCGATTCAATATGAAGAGTGGTGGCAGGAAATTAATCTGATTTCCAGCGTGAAATTGATAATTTTATTTTTCCGATTGTATCATGTATGGGCACACCAACCAATCCTAAACGTCTACTGTGCTCACAGTGGATTCGCCTCCAGAAGTCCCTAGTGGACGAGACCTGTATGGCAACTGTGGCATAGTATGATGGGATTGGCGGGTGATTTGTCACAGGGGCGTGAACACTAGCAACCTCACCACCACCAGCATGATCCGCCACATGGCATCAAAGCACCCTAATAGGTGGGCCAAATGCCTGCGTCCACAATCAGTGTCTGCGTGTCACACCACTGCCTTCTCTACCCCTGTGTTACGTGCTGGCCAATCCCTTGTCCAAGACGCATGTCCAGATGCCTCCCGCTCTGCTCCTGGACCTTCACAAGCACCATCATCTACCACATCCACTCTGTGTCCCAGGGCAGCGTACAGATGTCCATACCCCAGGCATTTAAACAAAAGCCCAAATAGCCAGCCACCCACCCACAGGCCATAGCACTAAATGTGCACCTTTCCAAATTGCTGGCCCTAGAAATGTCTGCTTGTGGACACCGAGGCTTTCCGCAGCCTGATGGCGGTGGCTGTCCCTCATTACTCAGTCCCCAGCCGCCACTATTTTTCCCAGTGTGCTGTCCCCGCTTTACACCAGCATGTGTCCTGTAACATCACCCGTGCCCTGACCAACGCAGTTATTGGGAAGGTCGACTTAACGACTGACACATAGACAAATGCTTGTGGCCAGGGACGCTACATTTCCCTGATGGCACACTGGGTGAACGTTGTGGAGGCCGGGAGCGAGTCGTACCCTGGGATGGCACAGGTGCTACTGACGCCAAGGATTGCGGACCCTACTCGCATCAGGATTTCTTCCACCACCTACATTAGTGGCTCCAACCCCCACTTCTCCTCCTCTGCCTCCTCCTAATTATCCGCGTGCAGCACCAGTCAGTGATCAGTCGGTAGCTGGAACCAGTGTAGCACTGCAGTGGGGAAGGGAAAACAGGCCGTGCTGAATCTCATATGCTTAGGGGACAAACAGCACACTGCCGCAGAGCTATGGCAGTGTATAAGGGACCAGACTAAGCTGTGGCCACCTACAACCAGGCATGGTTGTGTCTGATAATGGCTGTAACTTGGTGGCAGCTTTGAAGCTTGGCAAGCTCACACACATACCATGCCTAGCCCTCGTGTTCAACTTAGTGGTTAAGCAGTTTCTCAAAACCTACCCAATTTGCCTGAGCTACTGGTGAAGGTGCGCCGCGTGTGTGCCCATTTCTAAAATGCATCTACAGCTGCCGCAGGTCTGGCAACTCTGCAGCAGCAATTGCAATTGCCAGCTCATTGACTGTTGTGCGACGTGAGCAGGTACTGGAACTCCACGTTCCACATGTTGGCCAGGCTTTGTGAGCAGCAGAGGGCAGTAGTGGAATACCAGCTGCAAAATAGTTGTCGCCTTTCCAGTCAGCTTATGCTCTTCACAAGCGACGAGTGGGCATGGATGAAACCTCTCTATGAGGTTTTACGCAACTTTGAGGAATTAACATAGATGGCGAGCAGCGATGCCGCTATTATCAGCATAACCATTCCACTTCTGTGTCTACTGAAACGCTCGCTGCTCACAATGAAGGCGGACGCTTTGCATGTGGAAGAGGTGGAAATGGGGGAAGACAGTACACAGGGTGATAGCCAGACCACCCTCCGTTCATCTTCTCAGAGCGAATTGGATGATGATGATGAGGAGGAGCAGGAGACGGTTGCCTCTGCTACAGAGGGTAGTACCCATAGCAGGTTTATTCCATCTGTTCATCGTGGATGGGCCGAAGAGGAGGAAGAGGATGAGGAGATTGAGAGTCATTCTCCTGATGAGGACAGCAAAGTCTTGTTTGTTGGAACTCTGGCACACATGGCTGACTTTATGTTATGCTGCCTTTCTCGTGACCATTGCATTAAACGCATTTTGGCCAACACCGATTACTGGTTGTTCACCCTTCTCGACCCCCGCTGCAAAGAGAACTTCTCATCTCTCATTCCTGTGGTGGAGAGGACTATCAAAATGGTTTAATACCAGAATGTCCTTGTGGAAAAATTGCTCCAAAAATTTCCAGCTGACAACACTGGTGGCAGAGTACATAGTTCCTTGGGCAACTGAGGAGGGAAGGGGAAGACACAGCAGTTCCAACAGAGGCAAGTACACACTCTCCAAGGACTGGGACAGTTTCATGAGACCCCACCAGCACCCTCACCCTGATGCGCAGCCTAGTGTCACAAGGAGAGAAAAGTTTTGGAAGATGGTGAAAGAGTACGTAGCAGACCGTGTCAGCATCCTCAATGATCCTTCTGTGCCTTTCAACTACTGGGTGTCCAAGCCGCCAGCGTAGTGGCACAAACTCGCGCTCTACACCTTGGAGGTGTTGGCCTGCCCTGCCGCCAGCGTTTTGTCAGAGCGGGTATTTAGTGCTGCTGGGGGCATAATAACTGATAAGCGCATCTGCCTGTCAACTGAAAATGCTGACAGGTTGACTCTTATCAAAATGAACAAGGCCTGGATTGCCCCTGACTGCTCTACTCCACCAGAGCAAAGCGGCTGAACATAAAGGCACTTTAAATGTGGCTTTTATGGTGTATTAAATACACTGTATTCCTATGCACCCATTCCACCACAAAATAGGGTATATGGTTCAATCTTCCTTTTCTCGTCCGCCTCCTCCATCATACCAACATGCTTATTAGGCTGTTCTCGCTCCTAATATTTTAGAGGGTCAGCTCAGCAGCAGACCATCACCCCTAATGTTTTAGAGGGTCACCAGCATGCCCTCGCCCATAATGTTTTAGATAGTCAGCTCAGCAGCAGACCCTCACCCCTAATTTTTTAGATATTCAGATCAGCAGCAGGCCCTCGCCCCTAATGTTTTGGATGGTCAGCTCAGCAGCAGACCCTCACCCTTAATGTTTTAGATGGCCAGATCAGCAGCAGACCCTCACCCCTAATTTTTTAGATATTCAGATCAGCAGCAGGCCCTCGCCCCTAATGTTTTGGATGGTCAGCTCAGCAGCAGACCCTCACCCTTAATGTTTTAGATGGCCAGATCAGCAGCAGACCCTCACCCCTAATGTTTTCGATGGTCAGATCAGCAGCAGGCCCTCGTCCCTAATGTTTTAGAGGGTCACCAGCAGGCCCTTGCGCCTAATGTTTTTGAGGGTCACCAGCAGGCCATCAATCATAATTTTTCAAGGGTGCGTGTATAATGCCTTCTTTTATGTGTTATAAAGGGTGTATTGGAGTGCCGATTCCTTGGAATTTTTGACAGCCCTTTCACTTAGTGTATAGGCTTTCACTTAGTGTACCACAATGTGAATGAAGCCCACCTTTATGTGATATACAGATTGTATAAGAGTGCCTCTTTCTTGTAAATTTTGGCAGCACTTGCACTTTATATACAAGTAAATATGCAGTAAAAAAATGTTTCCTAACAATTTTCTCTCTAAAATCGATTTTACCTTTGGTTTTGTGCGTATTATTGTCAGTCTGTAAAAGTGGCAAACTACTCAGACAGCATCCTTCCCAGCAGCGACCTGGCAGTCCAAGATGCATCCAGACATCCTCCCCATGCTGTTCCCGAACCATTTCAGTGGTGTTTACATCAATTACTGACCTTTTCCTATGAACCAGACACTCTCCCCTCTTCAGAGCAGGGGGTGCCTGGTTTAATGCTCAGGTTCTCCTATTGACTTCCATTGTGCTCGGGTGCTCTGCCAAGCAGCCAAACATCCCAAAGTGTTCTACTCGAGCACCCAAGCACTTTGGTGTTCGATCAACACTAGTATATATCGATGTGTGTGTGTGTGTGTATATATATATATATATATATATATACAGTACAGACCAAAAGTTTGGACACACCTTCTCATTCAAAGAGTTTTCTTTATTTTCATGACTATGAAAAGTGTAGATTCACACTGAAGGCATCAAAACTATGAATTAACACATGTAACATGTGACTGTAACTGTCATCCTGCAAGTTGATCCAGAGGAAGGCAAAAAAAAAACCTGTGAGGTAGAAGCCAATTTTCCTCACTTTAGGGGAATAATAAATTCCTTCCCCACTCCAATCAGGCAATCAGAATAACTCCCTGGATCAACGACCCCTCTCTAGTAGCTATATCCTGTAATATTATTACACTCCAGAAATACATCCAGGCCCCTCTTGAATTCCTTTATTGTACTCACCATCATTACCTCCTCAAGCAGAGTTCCATAGTCTCACTGCTCTTACCGTAAAGAATCCTCTTCTATGTTTGTGTACAAACCTTCTTTCCTCTAGACGCAGAGGATGTCCCCTCGTCACAGTCACAGTCCTGGGGACAAACAGATGATGGGTGTAAGTATGGGATCTGCGTCTCCACTGCAGGGTGGCAGATCACTGTCTGCACATCGCAGCACTATGGGTCCCAGTACTGGCTTACCTTGTAGGAGACGCAGTTGCCCGCCAGCATACCACCGCATCCGTCCTCTTTGCCAGGTGTCATCTGATGAGCTATAGCACGCGCACGTGCACCTCTCCCTTTCTTATAGTAGTAGGCAGCTGGTTCCTGATTACCATCCCCACCCGGAGGCGGGACTATTTTGTATTTAAGGCAGCTTCACTCATCATGAAGTGCCCAAGCGTGGTTGTTGTACCTCTTGACTCCCGCTAAAGCATTCCACTGTGTCTGTTTATTGGATTTCCTGGATTCTGACCTCCGCTTCATTTGACTACGCATCTGCCTGCTGTCTGTTTATTGGATCACCTGGATTTTAGACCTCTGCACTGCCTGACAATGAGACCGCTTATATCTGCACTGCCTGACTACGCATCTGTCCATCTCCTCCTGTAAGTCTGCCTGGAGCCAGACCCTGCGCTGGCTATGAGTCTGCTTATATCTGCATGATATATTGCTCTGAACTTTCTGTTGCCTGTATCTGTCAAGTGACTTTTGAATACTGTCTGCCAGTAAAGACCATCTGTTCCTTTATTCTGCCTTTGTTGGACTCTGTTCACACTACTGCAGGTAGCTGCATTCAAGGTAACAGGTGCAGACACCAGGGTCCTGTCTCTGAGAGTCAGCAGTCAGCAATATTGGACTAATTCCCAGTCCTCTATCAGCTGACACAGAGGATCCACATCCTCTGGTCGCAACAATGGGATAGATCTCTGTACTGACCCCTGATATATTTATACATAGTAATTAGATCTCCCCTCAGTTGTCTTTTTTCTAAAGTGAATAACCCTAATTTTGATAATCTTTCAGGGTACTGTAGTTGCCCCATTCCAGTTATTACTTTAGTTGCCCTCCTCTGGACCCTCTCCAGCTCCGCTATGTCTGCTTTGTTCACTGGAGCCCAGAACTGTACACAGTACTCCATGTGTGGTCTGACTAATGATTTGTAAAGTGGTAGGACTATGTTCTCATCACGGGCATCTATGCCCCTTTTAATGCAACCCATTATCTTATTGGCCTTGGCAGCAGCTGCCTGACACTGGTTTTTGCAGCTTAGTTTGCTGTTTATTAAAATTCCTAGATCCTTTTCCATGTCAGTGTTACCGAGTGTTTTACCATTTAGTATGTACGGGTGACTTGCATTATTCCTTCCCATGTGCATAACTTTACATTTGTCAGTGTTAAACCTCATCTGCCACTTATCTGCCCAAGCCTGCAATCTATCCAGATCCTTCTGTAGTAGTATACTGTCCTCTTCAGTGTTAATTACTTTACACAGTTTAGTGTCATCTGCAAAAATTGATATTTTACTATGCAAGCCTTCTACAAGATCATTAATAAATATATTGAAGAGTTTGACCCAATCTGAGTGTGTACCGTTAATAACCACCCTATGTTTTCTATCATTGAGCCAGTTACTTACCCACTTACAGACGTTTTCTCCCAGTCCGATCATTCTCATTTTATATACTAACCTTTTATGTGGTACAGTGTCAAACGCTTTGGAGAAGTCCAGATACACGACATCCATTGATTCGCCACTGTCAAGTCTAGAACTTACCTCCTCATAGAAACTGATTAAATTAGTTTGACATGACCGATCCCTCACAAAGCCATGCTGATATGGCGTTATTTGCTTATTTCCGTTAAGATGCTCTAACATAGCATCCCTCAGACAATCTTCAAACGGTTTACCCACAACAGATGTTAAACTTACCGGCCTATAGTTTCCAGGCTCTTTTTTTGGACCCTTTTTGAATATGGGCACCACATTTGCCATGCGCCAATCCTGTGGGACATTCCCTGTCAGTATAGAATCTGCAAATATCAGAAATAAGGGTCTGGCTATGACATTACTTAATTCCCTTAGGATACGGGGGTGTATGCCATCCGGTCCTGGCGATTTGTCTATTTTAATCTTTTTAAGTCGCTGTTATACTTCTTCCTGGGTCAGACAGGACACTTTTAATGGGGAATTTATTTCAACATTCAGCATTTCATCTGACAGTTTATTTTCCTCAGTGAATACATTGGAGAAAAAAATATTTAACAGCTTTGCTTTCTCCTCGTCTCTCTCTGCGACTCCCCCCTCATTACTCTTTAAAGGGTCGACACCTTCAGATTTATACTTTTTAACATTTATATAATTGAAAAACATTTTAGGGTTAGTTTTACTCTCTTTGGCAATCTCTCGGTCTCTAGTTTGGCCGCTTTTATTTGTTTTTTACATGTTCAATTTTTTTCCTTATAGTTTTTCAGTGCTTCCGCGCTACCCTCCTGTTTTAGTGTTTTATTTGCTTTCTTTTTGTCATTTATTGTTTTCTTTACAGTTCTGTTTATCCACATTGGTTTCTTTTTCTTCCTTAACCTTTTATTCCCATACGGTATGTACCTCTCACAATGAGATTTTAGGATGCTTTTAAAGATATCCCATTTTGTGGCTGTATTTTTATTTGTGAGGCCTATGGCCTCTCTTAGGGCTCTTTCACACGGCATAGAGTTCCGTCGTCGGGGCTCTATGCCGGAAGAATCCTGATCAGTTTTATCCTAATGCATTCTGAATGGAGTGAAATCCGTTCAGGATGCATCAGGATGTCTTCAGTTCCGGAACGGAACGTTCACACGGCATAGAGTTCCGTCGTCGGGGCTCTATGCCGGAAGAATCCTGATCAGTTTTATCCTAATGCATTCTGAATGGAGTGAAATCCGTTCAGGATGCATCAGGATGTCTTCAGTTCCGGAACGGAACGTTTTTTGGGCGGAGAAAATACTGCAGCATGCTGCGCTTTTTGCTCCGGCCAAAAATCCTGAAGACTTGCCGCAAGGCTGGATCCGGAATTAATGCCCATTGAAAGGCATTGATCCGGATCCGGCCTTAAGCTAAACGTTGTTTCGGCGCATTGCCGGATCCGACGTTTAGCTTTTTCTGAATGGTTACCATGGCTGCCGGGACGCTAAAGTCCTGGCAGCCATGGTAAAGTGTAGTGGGGAGCGGGGGAGCAGCATACTTACCGTCCGTGCGGCTCCGGGGGCGCTCCAGAGTGACGTCAGGGCGCCCCACGCGCATGGATGACGTGATCGCATGGCACGTCATCCATGCGCATGGGGCGCTCTGACGTCATTCTGGAGCGCCCCGGGAGCCGCACGGACTGTAAGTATACCGCTCCCCCACTCCCCGCTCCTACTATGGCAACCAGGACTTTAATAGCGTCCTGGCTGCCATAGTAACACTGAACGCATTTTGAAGACGGATCCGTCTTCAAATGCTTTCAGTACACTTGCGTTTTTCCGGATCCGGCATGTAATTCCGGCAAGTGGAGTACACGCCGGATCCGGACAACGCAAGTGTGAAAGAGGCCTTAGTTGGCTAAAATTAGCTTTTTAGAAGTTTGGTATTTTTGTTCCTCCCTGTAGAAACGCTCTTTTGAATGATAATTGGAAGGTTATTACTTTGTGGTCACTATTTCACAGGTGTCCCCCAACCTGCACGTCTGTTGTTCTGTCAGGTCTATTGGTTAATACTAAGTCCAGTATGGCCGTCCCTCTAGTGGGGTCCTGAACCAGTTGGGAGAGGTAATTGTCTTTGGTTATTGCCAAGAACCTGTTTCCTTTAGGAGATATAAAAGTTTCAGTATCCCAGTCTATATCTGGGTAGTTGAAGTCCCCCATAATAATCACCTCATTATGATTTGCCGCCTTGTCTATCTCATTTAGTAGTATATTTTCTGTGGACTCTGGTATATTAGGTGGTTTATAGTAAACTCCTATTAGTAATTTATTATTGTTTTTAGCTCCATGTATCTCTACCCACAGTGACTCCACATGCTCATGGCCCTCACTTATATCTTCACAGAGTATGGGCTTTAGACAGGACTTTACATAAAGGCAGACCCCTCCCCCTCTCGGGTTTTGACGATCCTTTCTAAACAGACTGTAACCCTGTACATTAACTGCCCAGTCATAGCTATCATCCAGCCATGTCTCAGTTATTCCTACTATGTCATAGTCCTCCTCACACATCACTAATTCCAGTTCACCAATTTTATTAGTCAGGCTTCTGGCATTAGTATACATACATTTGAGAGGTTTATGTATATTTTTTACCCTACACCTTTCCTTCTGAACTGTTCTAATCCCTCCTTCCATTCCTCCCCCAGTCCCACTACCTCGCCCCCGGTCTCTATCTGCACTATCTTCCCCTCCTATAATGTAATTTCCCTCCCCCCAGTCCCTAGTTTAAACACTCCTCCAACCTTCTAGCCATCTTTCTCCCCAGCACAGCTGCCCCTTCCCCATTGAGGTGCAGCCCGTCCCTACAATAGAGCCTGTAGTTGACAGAGAAGTCAACCCAGTTCTCCAGGAACCCAAACCCCTCCTTCCTACACCAGTTCTTTAGCCACTTGTTAATCTCCCTAATCTCCCGCTGCCTTTCTTGTGTGGCCCGTGGTACAGGTAGTATTTTGGAAAATACTACCTTTGAGGTCCTTCCCCTAAGCTTTTGACCTAAATCCCTGAAATCATTTTTAAGGACTCTCCGCCTACCCCTAACTTTGTCATTGGTTCCGATATGGACTATGACCGCTGGATCTTTTCCAGTCCCTCCCAGTAATCTGTCAACCCGATCCGCGATGTGTCGAACTCTAGCGCCAGGAAGACAGCACACTGTTCGGCGATCACGGTCTTTGTGACAGATTTCCCTATCTGTTCCCCTAATAATTGATTCTCCCACTACCAGCACCTGTCTGGCCTTCCCTGCTCTCCTGGTCCCCTGCTTACCGGAGCTGACATTCCCCTGACTCGCAGAGGACGTGTCCGGCTGCGGCAGTGCCGTCCCTAGACTGACATCCACCTCATCTGCCAAACGTGCAAACTTGTTGGGGTGTGTCAGATCAGGGCTAGCCTCCATGGCACTCTTCCCTCTAACCCGCTTTCTAACTGTTACCCAGCTAGCTACCTCACTTTCCTCAGCCTCCTCTCTGTCACCCTCCCCCTCATCTACCCCAAAGAGTACTTGCTCGGTGAGAAGAAAATTCTTTTGCAAATTGTCAATGCCTCTCAGTGTTGCAACTTGCCCATAGAGAGACTCGATTTGCAATTCCATGTGGAATTATATACATAACAAAAAAGTGTGAAACAACAGAAAATATGTCATATTCTAGGTTCTTCAAAGTAGCCACCTTTTGCTTTGATTACTGCTTTGCACACTCTTGACATTCTCTTGATGAGCTTAAAGAGGTAGTCACCTGGAATGGTCTTCCAACAGTCTTGAAGGAGTTCCCAGAGGTGCTTAGCACTTGTTGGCTCTTTTGCCTTCACTATGCGGTCCAGCTCACCCCAAACCATCTTGATTGGGTTCAGATCCGGTGACTGTGGAGGCCAGGTCATCTGGCGCAGCACCCCATCACTCTCCTTTATGGTCAAATAGCCCTTACACAGCCTGGAGGTGTGTTTGGGGTCATTGTCCTGTTAAAAAATAAATGATGTTCCAACTAAACGCAAACCGGATGGAATAGCATGCTGCTGCAAGATGCTGTGGTAGCCATGCTGGTTCAGTATGCCTTCAATTTTGAATAAATCCCCAACAATGTCACCAGCAAACCACCCCCACACCATCACACCTCCTCCTCCATGCTTCATGGTGGGAACCAGGCATGTAGAGTCCATCCGTTCACCTTTTCTGCGTCGCACAAAGACACGGTGGTTGGAACCAAAGATCTCAAATTTGGACTCATCAGACCAAAGCACAGATTTCTACTGGTCTAATGTCCATTCCTTGTGTTCTTTAGCCCAGACAAGTCTCTTCTGCTTGTTGCCTGTCCTTAGCAGTGGTTTCCTAGATATTCTACCATGAAGGCTTGATTCACACAGTCTCCTCTTAACAGTTGTTCTAGAGATGTGTCTGCTGCTAGAACTCTGTGTGGCATTGACCTGGTCTCTAATCTGAGCTGCTGTTAACCTGCGATTTCCGAGGCTGGTGACTCGGATGAACTTATCCTCCGCAGCAGAGGTGACTCTTGGTCTTCCTTTCCTGGGGCTGTCCGCATGTGAGCCAGTTTCTTTGTAGCGCTTGATGGTTTTTGTGACTGCACTTGGGGACACTTTCAAAGTTTTCCCAATTTTTTTGACTGACTGACCTTCATTTCTTAAAGTAATGATGGCCACTCGTTTTTCTTTACTTAGCTGCTTTATTTTTTGCCATAATACAAATTCTAACAGTCTATTCAGTAGGACTATGCAACTGATGGTCCCAACCCCATTTATAAGGCAATAAATGCCACTTATTAAACCTGACAGGGCACACCTGTGAAGTGAAAACCATTTCAAGTAACTACCTCTTGAAGCTCATCAAGAGAATGCCAAGTGTGCAAAGCAGTAATCAAAGCAAAAGGTGGCTACTTTGAAGAACCTAGAATATGACATATTTTCAGTTGTTTCACACTTTTTTGTTATGTATATATTTCCACATGTGTTAATTCATTTCGTTTTGATGCCTTCAGTGTAAATCTACAATTTTCATAGTCATGAAAATAAAGAAAACTCTTTGAATGAGAAGGTGTCCAAACTTTTGGTCTGTACTGTGTATGTATATATATATATATATATATATATAAACACAGGAGTGGGGGGAAGGGTTCTGGGGCATTATATATATTATATATACTTTATATTTGTGTGGGGTGGAGGTAATACTGAGTTTTGCTATAGGGCCCCATGATGTACGCCCCTGTTTGTGCCTTTCAATTTGCGCCTTAAAATATTAAAAGAACACCATAACTCTGTACTTGCTGCGCACCCAGGTAGTAGGGCAACCTCGGATCCATTGTCTTGTCTTTTTTGGTGGCCGAGGTTGCGCCAGGATGTAGTTGATTTTGTGTCCACCTGTACAACCTGTGCACACGCTAAAGTCACTCGTCCGGCGGGGTCTCTGTTGCCACTGGTCATTATGTAGATTGTAAGCCCTCACGGGCAGGGCCCTCTCTCCTTCTGTACCAAAATAAACTGCAATTCAGGAAACAAAAAAGAAAAAACAGAAAAAATATTTAAAAGTTTTAGAGGACTATGACAATAATAGAGTTTACAAATGGCGAGAAAAGAAACAAGCAGTAAAGGAACAAGCACACAAACGGGAAGGGGTCTCAGATATCTTTCCCATTTTTGGAAAAATTTAGCAACTCAGTATATGAGGGTAAAAGACAAAATCCAGGTGTAAAAGATTTTGTTAGAGATGAACCCACAGATTCCCAATATCAACAGGGAACATGGAGGCGTCATCAGGAACACCAAGGATATAGACCGCCCTTTGTACCGAGACACAGATATAATTTTAGCTGCAATTATCAGGGACATGATAACTATACCCAGTGTTTCAATTATGGATATGGAAATTACAATAGGCAGCAGTATGTCAGAGGACCAGGAGTGGGAAGAATATATAGACTGGATTATAGAAGGGAAGATAGAGGGGATCAAAATAGATAGGATATCCACCATATCTAACTACGAACAAAACACCAGTTCAAGTACTTTGCTATTTAGAATGTGTAAAAAAATGGCATTGGTCGATATATGGCGATCTCTCTATGGAAATAAGCAAGTATTTTCATGCTTTAGTAATACATATAGGTCCATGTCACGAGTTGATCTGGCCCTCGCCAGCCCCGGGCTCATCAACAGGGTTAAAAAAATTAATTATGAAAGTCATGGTATTTCTGACCACTCCCTGGTTACGGTAATATTGGATAGCTATAATAAACCAAATAAAAATATAATTTTTAAACTTAACCCCCATTGGATAACATTAATAAGGGATGTGGATAAGATTAATGAAGAAATTAAGTTCTTCTGGAGCGGCAATATTAACTCAACACACATCCACATGGTTTGGGATTCGCTTAAGGCATACCTTCGAGGTTTATATACACACCAAATTAGGAAACAGAAAAGTTTCTTTGCCCAAACTCAAAAAGAAATAGAAGGTACGCTCAACCAGATAATGAATGAGATCACTCAGTTAAATACCCCAGAAAAACAACTTCAATTAAAAAAAGTGCGAGACGAATATAAACAATATCTATATAAAAAAGCACAGAATAAAATGTTCTTCTCGGGGCTGAGGATCTTTTAGCGAATCCGGTAAACCAAGTAGATTACTATCCACAATAGTAAAAAATCATAGGGGGAGTAACAACATTATGGGAATTAGGACAAAGGCAGGAGACATTTTAAGAGATCCCGATGATATCCTAGGGGAATTCACTCAATATTTCTCCGTGCTATACCAGGCTGGGCCCATAGATCAGGGAGGAAAAATACCTAGATAACATTAAGATTCCGGAATTTGACAAACAAGATATTGACTGGTTGAATAGACCGATCCAACTGAGTTAGTTACAAACTACGCTAAAAAAAGGGTAATACATCCCCAGGGTTGGATGGTTTCCCATTCAAAGTATACCAAAAACATGAGGGAATTATCCTCCTCCAAATGTTGGAAGTATTAAACCAATCGTGGATATTGGGCTCTCTACCTCCCTCATGGATGGAAGCAACCATCACACTAATCCCCAAAAAGGGGAAAGACCCGTTGTCATTTAGATCTTATCGTCCCATCTCTGTTGAACACAGATTATACAATCCTTGCAAAACTGTTGGCCAACAGATTTAAAGTCGTTATTCATAAAGTCGTTCACGCGGACCAAACTGGGTTCATTCCTAAAAGGAATATACAGGATAATGTAAGGAGGGCCTTCCTGAATATTCAGATGGGGGATGGGAAGGACTGCTCCATCTTGTCTCTTGACGCAGCTAAGGCTTTTGATAGGGTGGAGTGGCCCTTCCTCTGGAGAGTGATGTCACGGGTGAAGATAGGTGAATATTTCTCGAGATGGCTTCGCATTCTGTATCAAAACCCGGTATCCAGGGTTCGAGTTAATGGGGAATATTCTTCCTCTTTTCCACTGACCCGAGAAACGCGTCAGGGATGCCCCCTCTCCCCTTTACTCTTTTCATTGTTCCTGGAGCCAATGGCATGCAAAATTAGAGCAGATGAGGAAATACAGGGCTTTGGATGTGAGGGAGAAGTCGACAAAATAAGTCTTTATGTGGATGATACTCTACTTTTTGGGGGGGGAGGGTATAGGAACTTGCCCAGGGTTATGGAAAGTGTGAACGAATTTGGATGTTTATCTGGATATGAGATAAACTGGGAAAAATCGAAGTCTCTCCCATTGAGATGCCCTGTTCCACCGGGTTATAATTTTCGGGTTAGTACGCTGACCCCATCAGAATCTCTACTATATCTGGGCATCCATATCGGGACCAAACTGGAACATTATAAGAAACTGAATATACTCCCAATAAAAGTTAAAGTTAAGGAAAAAATTAGAACATGGTTAAAACTCCCCCTGTCACAAATCAACCGTGTAGCCCTTATAAAAATGACATCATTGCCAATGCTATTATATGTACTAAATGCAAGCCCAATAACGGTAGAAGATATGTTTTTTTATAAATTGGAGACCCTTTTCAATGAATTAATATGGGGGCGCAAACAAGTTAGAATTAAAATACAATACCTGTATAAAGAAGAGGGTGGAATCTCTGTCCCTTTTCTAAAAGGATATTATTTGGCTGCACAGTTGAGATGGTGCGTGAGGAATCGAAAGAATAAATGTATACAGATTATTTTTGGGGAGAACTGTGGACCTTGGGAGGATCTTTTCTTCATCCTCGAAAAGGGTCCCATTGAGAAGAAAATAATAACAAACCTGTTTAGTAGAATGCTTGGGTACATTTGGCAACAAGTTAGACGTATGGCTAGAGTATCCCAAGCGGTTCAGTACACCCCCCTGTGGGGGAATGCACACTTACCACAAGTTATGCAACTGGGTGATGTTGAATATTGGGAAAAACAGGAGATACATTTAATTGCACAGGTTTTTGATAAAGGACAGATCAAGCCTCTAAACGAAATCCTCCCTGACACCACACTAGGATTCATTGATAAATTCCGATACGAACAGCTACGACACGCTATACACTACACGGAAAATAAGAACTATTTAAATATCGCACGGAACACCTTTCTAGATTTCTGTCACGAAATGACACTAAACACTTCCGCTATATCGCACATTTATGCAAAGTTAAATTATGAATACACAAAATCGATCACATTTAGACCTGAGGCTAAATGGCAAAAAGATTATGCACCGTCTCTATTACACACCAGCACTATTGCATACTATTTATAAAGACAGAGAACAGAACTGCTATAAATGTAACAAAGACAGGGGAGAGTACAAACACTTGCTGTGAGAATGCCCGGGGATAAAAGATTACTGGATAAAAATATTTCGGAAACTGCAGAATAGCTCCCCCATTAAATACGAAGTACGCATCGATTATGCGATTCTGGGTATTTTCCCAGAGACAGATAAAAATAAAACTGAGCAACTACTTTGGCTTCGGGGCATTGCCTTGGCCAAAATAATAATAGTTAAACATTAGGGCTCCACTAAATACCCCAATTTCCAGGAATGGATAGAGTGTATGAACAGGGTAAAGCTGTACGAACACAGTCTTGCCCAAACAGTGGGGAAAAAAGCAGCCTGGCTGTGGATATGGGGTAATTGGAAATGATAACACTAGGTGCGATGACAGTAGCTCCACGGAAGAAAAGGGGGTTGGAGGGAGAGGTGGGAGGGTATAAAACAAGAGGGAGATTTAATACAAGATGAGAACATGTCGTATTGTACTGCTTTTGATATTGAATTGGAATATTGTATATTTCTATATTTTTTTTTAAATAAAAAAAAAAGTATTAAACAAAAAAAAATAAAAAAAATAAAGGAAAGGATAGAAAAGAAAATTTTTCCCCACCAAAGAATCAAGAGATTATTGACGGGAGGGAATCAGGAGAAGGGAGAAATTGCAAACACTCCAGGGAAGAAAAAAAGACATACAGAGGAAAGAGAGGAGGACAAAAAACGAAGTCCACAAGCAAAGAAGGGCCGAGAGAACAATTAGGCATTTATAACCTAAGCTCATATGTATTGACAGAGGGAGAGAAAATTATATTAAATAAAGGCTTACAATTTGCCCCTACAAATAAGGGGGATAAATTTGAGCCGTATCTGGATATACATCGTTATATAAGGAAACTTAATATTTTTAAATACGTAATCTCCAACCCCATACAAAATAAAAAACCAGAGGGAGACCGTATATATACCAATGTCAGGAATAAATCAACCTTTTACCCCACCAATATGGAAAATGAATGCCTTGAGGCTTTCCAAAAAAGTGTATTAAAGGGATTAGGGGAAATACAGGATAAGGGTAATAAAAAGGCCAATCTTACCAAAAGAGAAAAGGAAGCTCTGCAAAATTTGGAAAGAAATAGAGACATAGTTATAAAACCGGCAGACAGGGGGGGGGGGGGATAGTGGTCCTAGACAAAGGCAGCTATGAAAAAGAAATGAAGAGGATCCTTAGTGATCGTGTGACATATGAAATATTGAAAAGAAACCCTGTAAATGAATATAAGAAGGATTTAACCCCTTAAGGACTCAGCCCTATTTCACCTTAAGAACTTGGCCATTTTTTGCAAATCTGACCAGTGTCCCTTTAAGTGCTCATAACTTTAAAACGCTTTGACTTACCCAGGCCGTTCTGAGATTGTTTTTTGGTCACATATTGTACTTCATGACACTGCTAAAATTGGGTCAAAAAAGTTAATTTTTTTGCACCAAAAAAATACAATTTTTACCAATTTTTTTGAAAAATTAGCAAATTTCAAAGTTTCAGTTTCTCTACTTCTGTGATACATAGTAATACCCCCAAAAATTGTGATGGCTTTACATTCCCCATATGTCTACTTCATGTGTGTAGCATTTTGGGAATGATATTTTATTTTTTGGGGATGTTACAAGGCTTAGAAGTTTAGAAGCAAATTTTGAAATTTTTCAGAAATCTTCAAAATCCCACTTTTTATGGACCAGTTCAGGTTTGCAGTCATATTGTGAGGCTTAGATAATAGAAACCTCCCAAAAATGACCCCATTCTAGAAACTACACCCCTCAAGGTATTCAAAACTGTTTTTTCAAACTTTATTAACCCTTTAGGTCTTCCACAAGAGTTAATGGCAGATGGAGAAACAATTTTGAAATTTCTATTTTTTGGAAAATTTTCCAATATAATAAATTTTTTCCAGGAGTAAAACAAGGGTTAACTACCAAACAAAACTCAAAATGGGTTGCCCTGATTCTGTTTGCAGAAACACCCCATATGTGGTCGTAAACTACTGTTTGGCCAAACGGCAGGACATAGAAGGAGGGGAACACCATATGGGTTTTGGAAGGCAGATTTTGCAGGACTAGTTTTGTTTATACCATGTCCCATTTGAAGCCCCCTGTTGCACCCCTAGAATAGAAATTTCAAAAAAGTGACTCCATATAAGAAAGTACACCCCTCAAGGTATTCAAAACTGGGTTTACAAACTTTGTTAACCCTTTAGGTGTTCCACAAGAGTTAATGGCAGATGGAGAAACAATTTAGAAATTTCTATTTTTTGGAAAATTTTCCAATATAATCAATTTTTTCCAGGAGTAAAACAATGGTTAACTGCCAAACAAAACTCAAAATGGGTTGCCCTGATTCTGTAGTTTGCAGAAACACCCCATATGTGGTCGTAAACTACTGTTTGGCCAAATGGCAGGACATAGAAGGAGGGGAACGTCATATGGTTTTTGGAAGGCAGATTTTGCTGGACTGGTTTATTTACACCATGTACCCTTTCAAGCCCCCCTGATGCACCCCTAGAGTAGAAACTCCATAAAAGTGACCCCATCTAGGAAACTACGGGATAAGGTGGTTGTTGTTTTGGGACTATTTTAGGGGTAAATATGATTTTTGGTTGCTCTATATTACTCTTTTTTTGAGGCAATGTAACAAAAAAAATTAATTCTAAAAATGTTTCTACATTCGCTATTTAGTTTTGTGGAACACCTAAAGGGTTAACATAGTTTGTAAAGTAACTTTTGAATACCTTGAGGGGTGTAGTTTCTTAGATGGGGTCACTTTTTTGGAGTTTCTAGTCTAGGCTACATCAGGGGGGCTTCTAATGGGACATGGTGTCAAAAAAAAAAATGTCCATCAAAATCTGCCTTCCAGAAACCGTATGGAGTTCCCTTCCTTCTATGCCCTGCCGTGCGGCTATATAGCCATTTACGACCACATATGGGGTGTTTCTGCAAACTACAGAATCAGGGCCATAAATATTGAGTTTTGTTTGGCTGTTAACCCTTGCTTTATTACCGGCAAAAGGGATTCAAATTGAAATTTTGCCCAAAAATGGGTGTTTTGGCACCATTTTTGTTTTATATTTTTAACACCGTTCATTCGAGGTGTTTGGTCAAATGTTATTTTTATAGCGACGACTTTTACGCACGCGACGATGCCCAATATGTATGGCTCTCAGACTTTGGAGACACTAAGCAGGCATCCTAAAAACTGCGGCCCTCCAGATGTTGTAAAACTACAATTCCCACCATGCCCTGCTGATGGCTGTAGGTTGTCTGGGCATGCTGGGAGTTATAGTTTTACAACATCTGGAGGGCCGCAGTTTGAGGATGCCTGCTCTAAAACTAATATTTTTTTGGGGAAAAAAAATTGTTTCTGTGTCTCCAAAGTCTAAGAGCCATAGTGTTTTATGTTCTCTAGTGGACTGTTGGGGATTATAAAAATGTAGTACTCCATGGAAGTGTGATACTCCCTGAAGCAATCGATAACGCAGAGGCCCGGATGATCGGGGCACGTGTCACATTGAGTGGTGGTGTCCTTCCGTATCCCCCTCTTGTGACACACTCTGCATCTTTTTTGGGTTCGTCCCTTCTTTCCAGTATGGGGGACCACACCTGGAAAGTGTTGGCCAGGGACGATCCGGGCGCCTCCAGTTCCCTAGGTACTCCGGCCTGCTCTTTCCCGGTCCGAAAAGATCAGGTCTTTGAGGACTGCCTCATAGAATTGGAGGAATGTCCCTGTGCTGCCAGCGCTTCGGGATAGTACAAAAGAGTTGTACATGGCAACCTGCACCAAGTAGACCGCAACTTTTTTGTACCATGCCCGGGTTTTGCGCATTGCATTATATGGCGTGAGGACTTGATCAGAGAGATCAACTCCTCCCATATACCGATTGTAGTCGACGATACAATCGGGCTTGAGGACCGTTGCCGTGGTACCTCGCACAGAGACTGGGGTGGTGCTGTTACCGTGGATTGTGGACAGCATAAGGACATCCCTCTTGTCCTTATACCTGACCAGCAACAGGTTTCCACTGGTAAGTGCACGGGTCTCACCCCTGGGGATAGGTACCTAGAGGGGGTGGGCAGGGAGGCCGCGCTGATTTTTCCGCACGGTCCCACAAGCGAACGTGGATCTGGCGGCAAGGGACCTGAACAAGGGAATGCTGGTATAAAAGTTATCCACGTACAAGTGGTAACCCTTATCCAGCAGTGGGTGCATAAGGTCCCGCACGAGTTTCCCGCTAACACCCAGAGTGGGGGGACATTCTGGGGGTTGAATACGGGAATCTCGCCCCTCGTACACACAAAATTTGTAAGTGTACCCTGTGGTACTCTCACAAATTTTGTATAGCTTCACGCCATACCTCGCCCGCTTTGTGGGAATGTATTGGCGGAAACTGAGTCTCCCCTTGAACGCAACGAGAGACTCATCAACCGCGACCTCCCTTCCAGGTACGTAGGCCTGTTCAAATTTGGCCCCAAAGTGATCGATGACCGGCCGTATCTTATACAGCCGGTCATAGGCAGGATCACCTCGGGGTGGACATGCTGCATTATCGGAATAATGCAGACATTTCCGGATGGCCTCAAACCGGGGACGTGTCATGGCCATACTGTACAGAGGGGTCTGGTATAGGACGTCCCCACTCCAGTATTGCCTGACACTGGGTTTTTGGACTAGACCCATATGCAGCACGAGGCCCCAAAATGTCCTCATTTCGGCTGCACTGACCGGCGTCCAGCCACCGGGTCTAGCCAAAAATGAGCCTGGGTTTTGAGCGACGAACTGTTGGGCGTACAGATTCGTCTGCTCCACCATCAAATTCACCAGTGGGTTACTGAAAAAAAAACTAAAAAAGTCTATTTCAGTAAACCCCACTGTGGGAATCTGGATTCCAGGATTGCCAGCGAAATCCGGAATCTCAGGCTCAAAGTCCACTGGGGGACACCAGCTAAGTTCATCGGCAGGGGGCTCCGGTGAACTTATTTGGTGGGCCGGGAAACCAGTACGAACCCCAGGGCGGCTCGTACTAGGGTGGGCCACAGGATCCCTAGCATGTGTGGCCCCTGGCTCCGCCTGGCGGCGTCTCCGCCGCCTTGGTGGCTCATCGTCATCCGATGATGATGAGGAGGATGCGGATGATAAAAGGAACGTGGGGTCATCCTCATCCTCACTGGGGCTCTGAGTCGGAGGCAATCTGGTCATATGCCTCCTCCGCCGAGAACACCCGAAGGGCCATGGGTGTGTGTGCGTATAGGTGTGCGTGTGTGGAAACCTTTATTATATGTGCGTGTGTGTGGGGGCAACAGGTGTTCGCGTACTAAAAAAAGGAAAATAAAGGGGCAAGTGTTAGGAAAAAAAAAAAAAAAGTTCAAAGTTGCTGATCAGCGGTACAACGCTGATCAGCGGTGGGGCGGGCGATGCGCTAACAGTGGACGGACGCTAAAGTGCCGACCAGTCAGTGGTGGTAAGGGGGCTAGTGGTGAGGGGGGGGGCTGGGGAGGGCTGGTGGGGGGATGGGTGGGGGGGGCTGGTGGTGGTGGGGGGCTGGTAGGGGGGGGCAAGTGGCAGGGGGGGGTCTGGGGTCTGATAGATGGATCAAAAAAGTTTTGTGTAAAAGTTCTTTTTTTTTCCTAACTAACTTTTCCCTTCTTTCCCTTCCTAATGGTGCCTCTCCCTCACTGACCCTAACCTACCTGGGTGGCGATGGGTGCAGGAGGGTGATGGATGCCGATTAGGGGGACACAGGAGCTGGTGCTGGACGATGCTGCACGGTCAGGGTGCTGGACAGGAAGAGGAGGGGAGAGAGGAGCGCAGGAAGTTTGAATCTCGCGCCTCTCTCCCCTGCACCAATCAGCACCCTGGACAGCAGTATTCAGCACCAGGGCCAACACCGCCTCCTCAAATCCTCGGACTGCGATTGGTGGTGTAAAATTACGCCACCGATCGCAGTCTTTTTCCGGTTCATCGGGTCACAGGACACCCGAATGGACCGGAAACGCAGAAAACCGCAGGTCTGAATGGACCTGCGGTTTTCTGCGATCCTCTATACGGGGGGGGTCAAATGACCCCCCCCCCCCTGCATTGTTACGGGATGCCGGCTGAATGATTTCAGCCGGCATCCCGTTCCGATTAATCCCCGCGGCGCCGGAATCGCGAATGAAAGCCATGACGTACCGGTACGTCATGGGTCCTTAAGGATTCGGGAATCATGCCGTACCGATACGTCATGGGTCCCTAAGGGGTTAAAAATACTTCTGGATAGAGGATTGGGGAAGGGGATCCTTAATAAGAAGGAATATAATTATTTGATTAATGCCCACTCCAAAACACTGATCATATATTACCTGCCAAAAGTCCACAAGAACCCAATAAACCCTCCCAGGAGACCTATAGTCTCCGTAATTGAGTCTATTACTAGCAAATTTTATGAATACGTGGATATATTCCTACTAAAATATGTGCCCAAAATAACCTCCTATCTGAAAGACATGGGTCATACGCTGGATGTGATAAGAGAACTGATTTCCGTTACAGAGGATATGTATCTTATGACGGTAGACGTCACATCATTATATACAATTGTTCCAAAGGAGATAGGCTTGAAGGGAGTACAGTTTTTTTTATGGATGAGGATGATCAGCTGGATGAGGAGCAAAAAAACTTCATCTTGGAGTGTATTGATTATTGCCTTGGCCACAATTATTTTTGGTATGGAGAACAGTTTTATGTACAGACAGCGGGCGTGGCGATGGGTGCAAAATCACCAAGATTTGCCAATATTTTTACGGCTTACTGGGAACATCTATATATCACCCCCATTTTACAGAAGGAAGGAGAAAATGGCAATTTAATTCGGTGGAAAAGGTACGTTGATGATTGCCTGTGTATTTGGTGATGGGATGAGCCATCTATGAGAGAATTTCTCGGGTACATTAATAACAATTGGAACATTGGAAATCTCTGTTGTTGATAACCCAATATAAATACCAGAACCTATTTTAAACCTACGGATAGGAATGGGTATATTGGCGTGCAGCGCTGTCATTACAACCCGTGGATAAATTTTTTTCCCAGAGGTCAATTCCAAAGAATCAAAAGAAATTACTCCCAACTAAAGAATTATGATGAGCAGAGTGGTATTATACTTAATAGATTCAAGGACAAGGGATATAATGAAGAATTGTTAGAGAGGCAGAGGGAGAAAATTAGGGAGAGTGAAAGTATAATAAAAAAGGATAATACAGGAAAGAGGGAGGATAGATATAGGTTCGCCTTCACAACCACCTTTTCCACTATGTGCCACCAGAATAAACAAATCATTCAAAAAAATTGGAGGATCCTAAAAAGTGATCCCATAATAGGATCGCTGATCCTTGACAAACCCCAGTTTATTTTTAGAAGAGCATCAACAGTGAGGAACAAAATAGTGCATGGCTGTATAAGAAATGAAGTGACCAAAATGACTAAAGATGGTTTCACATGGTGTGGCTTTTGTTTCAGTTTTAAAAATAGATCCAGAGAAGACAGATGCAACCAAATAAGAAAGGAAGTGACAGCTACATCAAATCATAAGGAGAAAAAAGTAAAAGGGAATCTATCATGTGAAACGGCAGGGGTTATCTATGTTTTAGAATGCCCCTGCAAGTTGCAGTATGTGGGAAGAACACTTAGGAAATTAAAAGTAAGAGTGGGGGAACATATTAATAATATAAAAAAGGGACTTGAGACTCATAGCGTCTCGGCACATTTTAAAAGAGCATATCAGAAAAATCCGGTGGGTTTGAAATTAATGGGAGTGGGACAAGTGCATAAGAATTGGAGGGGAGGGGATCCAGTAAAACAAATAAATAAAAAAGAAGCGCAATGGATTTTTGAGTTAAACATGCTACAACCCGCAGGTCTCAATATCGAATGGGACATGAGAGCTGTCAGTATGGCATGATTGGTGTATTTTTCATTGTGGTTGTGTGTTTTTTTTTTTAATTTAGGATATTAGGGAGAATGGTGGATGAGGCTTTACTAGGTAGAATACGGTATTTGTATTTAGCTGCAGTCAGTCTTCAGTTTCCTAGGATGGTGTTCAGACATGCATCACAGTGCCTATTTCTTTGACCATATACATAGTAAGTTTTTTTCAGTTGTGTCAATTGGAGAGGAGAGGAACGCCCCAGAAGAAGCGGACAGTGAAACCCGGGTCGGGCAAATTGATTTCATATGTGATGTGAACAAGTGTTGATCTTGTAATTAAAATAAAATATGTAGTGTTTCAATGACCCGTGGGTATTGCACTATTTCGTGTTCCTTTTAAAGGATAAAAGAGCTGTGATTGCTGGTGGATATTGAGACCGAGGAGCTGGAATTGTTTTGAATCACGATAAAATTGTCTTGTGAAAGTGTTGCAGTGTGTGAACTATTCCTTACTGATGAAGTTTAAGTGCGGACCCTAAATTGCAGTTTATTTTGGTTAAAAAAGGAGAAGAGACCTACTCCTGTTGTTTGGGACTGCTGCTGATTGTGCCGCTTGGAAGACCACACAAAATATATTTTGCTTTCTTTCTCCTTCTGTACCAGTTTGTAACTTGTCATGTTTATGCTTAGTGCAATTGTCTGTATTATGTATGTATACCCCTTTTCATATGTACAGCGCTATGGAAAGAATGGCGCTTTAATAATAAATAATAACAATAATGATTCCCAACAGGCCGTGGACACACCTGTCGATGGATTTTATTACTGACCTACCTGTATCTGCGGGTAAAACTGTTATCCTGGCAGTAGTAGACATGTTGTAACAGCGGCTGCTGTGCACCACTGTTCCTCTGCTTACCGCTGCAGTCCCGGTCGCCGTGTTCAGCAGTGATCTGGGGACGGTACTTCCCAGTCACCGCTGCAGTCCTAGGCTCTGTCTGTGTGGGTGCTGTTGTTCTGGGATCCACTCCACAGTTTGCTCTCAGCCTTGGCCACAGGATGCTTGCTGTTTGTTTCCTGCAGCAATTCCTTAAGGGCCGGCGCCCGTCACTTCCTGGGCTTTATGGGTTAGGTCATGGAACCTTGCTGACCTATCCTAGCCCTTCTGCGCATATATAAGTGGCTCAGCCCCCTTCCCAGATGCCTCAGTGTCATGGTCCTTGTGTCTTGCTAAGGTTCCTGTTTTACGCTAGTGTTTCTGTGTTCCTGACTCGTATCTGTATTCCTGGACTCTGCTACCTGTTAGATCCCTATCTGCTTGCCTTGACTCTCCTGTTGCCTACCTGAATTGCCTGACCTGTACCTGTGCCGCATGCCCTGACCTTTTGTCTGTCTTACTACACCTCTGCCTCATCCTACGGTCCTGCCCTTTTGTAGCTTTCTCCGCCTGGACCAACTGCCTTGTTTGCCTATCCTCCTCAAGAGGTAGCGACCTGGTGTTTCCCTCAGGTAAGTCTATCCTCACCATCAGGGGTTCTGTGAAGATCCGGAGGTTCACTTAGACAACGCCCTTAGGGAAGGTAGGATGCGTGGCACAGTGGGTTCACACCGTTGGTTCATGACACAGGTTCAGTAAAATTGTGCATTTCATTGCCTTACCCGCATTGCCAAATGCTAGAACCCTGGCTCAGGTTTTTATCTGTGAAATGGTGAAGCTTCACAGATTCCCTTCTGATGTTGTTTCGGATAATGGAATCTAGTTTATTTCTAAATTCTGGAGAGCTTTTTGTTCTCGCCTTGGGGTACATTTGTTCTTTTCCTCAGCCTTCCATCCGCAGTCGAATGGCCAGAACGAACGCACCAACCAAAACTTTGGTTGTTTCATGTCTGAAAATCAGGAGGAATGGTCATCTTAATTACCTTTAGCAGAGTTTGCTATAAACAATCGCCATCAAGAATCAACTGGTAAGTCACCATTTTTTGGTGCATATGGTTTTCATCCTCGATTTTGCACTTTCAGTGAGGGGGAGCCTTCTGGGATCTCTGAGGAACAACGGTTTACGCCATCAATCTCTTCTGTATGGCAAAAGGTTCAAAGCAACTTGAAAAATATGGGAGGCAGATATAAACGTATGGCTGATAAAAAAAAAAAACGTTAGACAGATCTAGACCTAGGGGTGAATGACTATGTGTGGTTGTCAACTAAGAATATTAAGTTAAAGGTTCCTTCTTGGAAATTGGGCCCTAGGTTTATCGGTCCTTATAAAATAGTCGCCTTCATTAACCCCGTGGCATTTTGCCTAGAGCTACCTCAAACTTTGAAAATTCATAATGTTTTTCATAATCATTGCTCAATCACTGTCGATTGTAATTTGGAGTTTGAGGTGGCAAGAATTGTAGATTCTCGTTTCGTCCGTCATTCCCTTTAATATCTGGTGCATTGGAGGGATTATGGTCTGGAAGAAAGAATGCGGGTGCCAACTTCGAAAGTAATCGCCAGAAGGTTAATTCATTCTTTCCACATTTCTCACCCAGAGAAACCTGGTCCTGAGTGTCTAGTGGCTCCTCGTAGACTGGGGGGTACTGTCACGGGGATGTCACAACTAGTGTTGATCAAGAACCAAAGTACAGCACTCCAATATACCCTTTGTTATACATAAAAGAGGGCAGCATACACAGCCTTGAAAAATTATGATTGGCCTGCTGGTGACCTCTTAAAAACATTTGGAGCAAGGGCTTGCTGATATGACCATCTAAAACATTATGGGCAAGGGCCTGCTGCCGCTTTGGTGAGCTGACCCTGTAAAAGATTTCAGGTGCGGACCTGCTGGTGAACTGACCCTGTAAAAGATTTTAGGTGTGGGCCTGCAGTTGAGCTGACTCTGTAAAAGATTGTAGGTGAGGGCCTGTTGGTGAGATGACCCTATAAAAAATTATATGCAAGGGCCTGCTGGTGAGCTGACCCTCTAAAAGGTTGTAGGTGAGGGCCTGCAGGTGAGCTGACCCTCTAAAATATTATATGCGAGGGCCCTCAGGTGAGCTGACCCTTTAAAAAATTGTAGGTGAAGGCCTGCTGGTGATCTGACCCTGTGAAACGTCCTGGCTAGTGTTCACGTCCTGGCTCATTTTGGTACGGCACAGGTTGCAAACTACTATTATTTTGTCGTCCGCACATTCCTCAAAAAAGCGTCATACTGCGAAACACCTACCCTTTGGCAAGAGAGATTGCCGCAAGGGGGTGCTCCGTGGAACAGTTGCAGGCCTGTTTGGTGTGACCCGCCTTCTCCCTTTTGCCACCCCACTGCCTCTTCCAGCCTGTTGCGGTGCATCAGATCCCTCCCCCTCTGAACTGCTGTCCACGCTCGGCTTTCCACCTTCCCAGGTTGGGTCAGTGACTTCATCGTCCAGCACTTCTTCCACTTCCTCACTCTGCTCATCCTCCTGACTTGTTGACCTAACACTGCTTCAGTGATTGACAACTGTAAACTTGAGACAGTAATTGCCGTTGAGTTATTGCCTCACTAAGCAGTAATTGTCGTTCCCCACTGTCATCTTCTTGTGATTATGGAAGTTTGGGAATCAGGGCACAAGATCTGTCCCTGGTGGAAGACAGGGTGGTGCTTAACTGACTGGAAGCATTATCTGCTGCAATCCAACAGACCTCCTGGTCACACTGGTCTGACTTTAAGAGTGGTATCCTGTGCTGCCCTTCAAACTGGGACATGAGGCTAGGTATCGTGGACGATTGTTTTTCTTGTGCTCTAGGCACAGTTTCCCCGCGCCCAGGGCCACTGCCTCTGCGTTTACCATCAGCATCACAGCCACTGACCCATCCCTTACTGCTCGCCTTCTTCATATTAAATGTTACGGTATGTATGATTAAAAGTCTGTCACATGTATAGTAGAGTAGGATTTTGGAAGTGTATGCGCAATCAAATTTAAAAAGGTATTTGGGATATGGAAACGTCACACAGGAGATATCCCGCAGGTAATGTCAATGCTGTCACCAGCGGCTAATGAAAAATTACATGGAATGTCACAGATATTTGGGGTGAGCAAACGTTATACAGGAGAGGTACCACCAGTAATGTCACCGTCTGCAGCGTCTACACAAAAAAGTACACTGTATGTCACAGATACATTTTTGAAGCACACATGTTATACTGCAGATGTGACCCTGGTAATGTCATTGTCAGAAGCGACCACCATCTATTGACAAAGAACACTGTATGTCACAGATATTTTTCAGATGCGCATACTTTACACAGGAGATGTGATGCAGCTAATGTCACTGTCCGCAGCGGACACCATCTAAGGAAAAAGTACACTGGATGTCAGATATTTTTTGGATGCGCACACTTTACACTGCAGATGTGGCACTGGTTATATCACTGTCAGAAGCGGTCACAGTCTATTGAAAAAGTACACTGTATGTCACAGATATTTTTAGGATGCGCACACTTTACACTGGAGATGTGGCTCAGCTAAAGTCACTGTCCACAGCGGACACCGTCTACAGAAAAAGGACACTATATGTCACAGATATTTTTTGGATGCGCACACTTTACACAGGAGATGTGGCGCAGCTAATGGGGAGGGTGGCCCTGTATGTGAAAGAGAGCATAAAATATAATCTAATACAAGTTAGCGAGACCAATTTAGAGTCCGTTTGGGTTACGTTGCAGCTTGATAATCATAAGGTAACTCGTGTAGGTGTGATATATAGACCACCTGGCCAAGTCAAAGAATTAGATGATCTACTAGTTGAGGAAATAGCTAAAATGACATTGAAAGGGGAAGTTATCATTATGGGAGACTTTAATCTTCCTGATGTAAACTGGAAAACCAAAATAGCTAGTTCTGCCTGATTTAACCGTTCTGTCTGCCCATTAGTCTTTGGATGGAAAGCAGACGAAAAGGATAAAGAGATGTCACATCTTTGACAAAAAGCTCTCCAGAACCCAGAAACAAACTGAACGCCACTATCAGAGACAATATTTTCAGGGACACCATGCAGGTGTACCACATGTTCAATAAACAAGGATGCTAAAGTTTTTGCATCAGGGAGCTTACTTAAGCGAACAAAATGCACCATTTTGCTAAAACGGTCAACCACTACCCAAACTACTGACTTTCCCTCGGAGGGGGGCAGGTCAGAAATAAAATCCATGGAAATGTGTGACTGTGGCCTGCAGGGAATGGGTAGTGGTTGTAGTTCACCAGCGAGATGTGTCCGGCCTGTGATTCTGTCACACGTAAGGAAGGTAGAGAGGAAGTGCACCCCCTTGACTGCCACCCTCAACCCTGTCCCTGCCTACTTGCACCACCCGCCCTAGGTGACGGGGCGCAACTGGGCGACGGTCCCTGCCCTACGTAAGTGCAAAGTAGAGAGGATAGAGACAGAGATTAACCGGACAGCAAGGCAGAGAGCGGTACACGAAACGTAGGCAAACGGACAGACAAGGAAGTAGACAATACAAAGGTACCCAGTAATGGGAGAGGCAATGGCGGGTCAACTAGCCAAGGTCGATCCGGGTGGTCATGTCAATAGAAGGCAAGAGGCAGGAGACAAATCCGAGAACAAGCCAAGGTCAAATCCGAGAGATAGCGTCAGTAACAAGGGAGCAGGCAGAAGGGAGGTCAGAAAACGGTCAAGGTCAAATACAAGAAGCCAAGTAAGATAATAGTATATAATACACACAGCCCAAGAGACAAAATCACAGGGAACCTGTGGCCAGCAGGTTTCCTGTTTAAATAGTGGAGGAAAGGGATCATGTAACGTGGCCAGCGTCACATGACCCCTTCTCCCTGACAGCAGCCGAGCGTTGAGTGCCTAGCTTGGCACTCAGCCCCACCTGGTTCCTATGGTGATGGGGAACGCGTGTCCCCCGTCACCATGACGACGGAGACGCCAGGAGCTGGGAGGCGCAGCCGGACGCAGCGACTGTCCGAGCTGCCGTGAGATCGGGGACCGCCCGCAGCGCAGGGGGACAGAAGCCCACGCCTGCCTCTCATGAGAGCTACATGCTGCTTTACTACAAAATGCTGTGATTTTAGAGTGCACTTCTTGCCTTCTTACTTTATTTAGGTAAAACATGTTTACCTGCATTGTGAAACTGATGCATTTTGCATAAAACTTTGTGGTCTCACTCTGTCTGTAGGTTATATCAATATAATAACTTGATTTGAACATTTATTTTTCCAGGAACACTTGCATCCATCTGGTCTTTTTCTGAAAATGAAAATCCTTCTCCATTGCTCTTTGCCTGATGATGTCATCAGCATGGGTAAGTGGGCATATACATTGTAATTAATAGATCTACATTATGTATCTATCTATCACTGTGCAAGTTTAGAATCACTAAGAAAGTTTATTTTTTAATAAAAAAAATAGAAACCTATCCCCAAATTAAAAAAAATATTTAGAGTAATGCACATGAGTAAAAATGGGTGAAAATTAAACTGGAGAAAAGCATTTTTTGCATTAGTATTGATGGCATCACTGCATAAAATGCTACTCTTCAGTGTAATTTTCACCTTTTTAACTTCTTTAGTTACCTATCTGCAGCATTAGTCTCTTAATTTTCTGTGGGTGGTAAGCAGCGAGGCTTTGATGTTATTATTAACTATATTTTTCTTGCCGGCTGACTTTTCATGGGTGTTACCTGTATATAATATATACATGTCCTGTTGAACCCTGGTAAAGAATCATTATTTCATCTATGGTTTGTACACAATTAGAAGAATTCAGCCTAACATAAACCCCATCTGGATTCTTCATACTTGCCTCATCAGAGGTGTTGAATCTGTCTGAAAAGATATCAGGTGAAATTGATCAATGCAGACACTGTAAAGATGACCAAATTTGTTGAAATTAATTTTGTTCATGATTTGCTATATTTTTGAAAAAATTACATTTGTGTCTGAATCAATTCTAAACAAATCGATGTTGCTCCAATTTATCGGAAAATTAATATATATCACCCTTTATTCCCCTTTTAATAAAAAGATGTTATCTGTTTTTGTTCATTTATTATTAATTTTTGCTCTCTCTTTTTCACCTCTCCCCACTCCCTAAACTCTTGAACACAATGACAGCAATAGTAAATCATGTCTGAGTGAAACTGACATACTGTACATACGGTAACTATGTGTTAACAAACAGCATGTTTAAAAACACACTACGCCATCACAGTGTTATGTTTTTTCATATTACAAAGCTTCCAAATATTGTAACATAGTAACATAGTACATAAGGCCGAAAAAAGACATTTGTCCATCCAGTTCGGCCTGTCATCCTGCAAGTTGATCCAGAGGAAGGCAAAAAAAAACTGTGAGGTAGAAGCCAATTTTCCTCACTTTAGGGGAATAAAAATTCCTTCCCGACTCCAATCAGGCAATCAGAATGACTCCCTGGATCAACGACCCCTCTCTAGTAGCTATAGCCTGTAATATTATTACGCTCCAGAAATACATCCAGGCCCCTCTTAAATTCCTTTATTGTACTCACCATCACCACCTCCTCAGGCAGAGAATTCCATAGTCTCACTGCTCTTACCGTAAAGAATCCTCTTCTATGTTTATGTACAAACCTTCTTTCCTCCAGACGCAGAGGATGTCCCCTCGTCACAGTCACCGTCCTGGGAATGAATAGATGATGGGATAGATCTCTGTACTGACCCCTGATATATTTATACATATTAATTAGATCTCCTCTCAGTCGTCTTTTTTCTAAAGTGAATAACCCTAATTTTGATAATCTTTCGGGGTACTGTAGTTGCCCCATTCCAGTTATTACTTTAGTTGCCCTCCTCTGGACCCTCTCCAGCTCCGCTATGTCTGCTTTGTTCACTGGAGCCCAGAACTGCACACAGTACTCCATGTGTGATCTGACTAATGATTTGTAAAGTGGTAGGACTATGTTCTCATCACGGGCATCTATGCCCCTTTTAATGCAACCCATTATCTTATTTGCCTTGGCAGCAGCTGCCTGACACTGGTTTTTGCAGCTTAGTTTGCTGTTTATTAAAATTCCTAGATCTTTTTCCATGTCAGTGTTACCAAGTGTTTTACCATTTAATAAGTACGGGTGACTTGCATTATTCCTTCCCATGTGCATAACTTTACATTTGTCAGTGTTAAACCTCATCTGCCACTTCTCTGCCCAAGCCTCCAATCTATCCAGATCGCTCTGTAGTAGTATACTGTCCTCTTCAGTGTTAATTACTTTACACAGTTTAGTGTCATCTGCGAAAATTGATATTTTACTATGCAAGCCTTCTACAAGATCATTAATAAATATATTGAAGAGAATAGGACCCAATACTGACCCCTGAGGTACTCCACTAGTGACAGTGACCCAATCTGAGTATTTACCATTAATAACCACTCTCTGTTTTCTATCATTGAGCCAGTTACTTACCCACTTACAGACGTTTTCTCCCAGTCCGAGCATTCTCATTTTATATACTAACCTTTTATGTGGTACAGTGTCAAATGCTTTGGAGAAGTCCAGATACACGACATCCATTGATTCGCCGCTGTCAAGTCTAGAACTTACCTCCTCATAGAAACTGATTAAATTTGTTTGACATGACCGATCCCTCACAAAGCCATGCTGATATGGCGTTATTTGCTTATTTCCGTTAAGATGCTCTAACATAGCATCTCTCAGAAAACCTTCAAACAGTTTACCCACAACAGATGTTAAACTTACCGGCCTATAGTTTCCAGGCTCTGTTTCTGGACCCTTTTTGAATATTGGCACCACATTTGCCATGCACCAATCCTGTGGGACATTCCCTGTCAATATAGAATCTGCAAATATCAGAAATAAGGGTCTGGCTAAGACATTACTTAATTCCCTTAGGATACGGGGGTGTATGCCATCCGGTCCTGGCGATTTGTCTATTTTAATCTTTTTAAGTCGCTGATGTACTTCCTCCTGGGTCAGACAGGACACTTTTAATGGGGAATTTATTTCAACATTCGGCATGTCATCTGACAGTTTATTTTCCTCAGTGAATACATTGGAGAAAAAAATATTTAACAGCTTTGCTTTCTCCTCGTCGCTCTCTGCGACTCCCCCCTCATTACTCTTTAACGGGCCGACACCTTCAGATTTATACTTTTTAACATTTATGTAATTGAAGAACATTTTAGGGTTAGTTTTACTCTCTTTGGCAATTAATCTCTCGGTCTCTAGTTTGGCAGCTTTTATTTGTTTTTTACATGTTCTATTTTTTTCCTTATAGTTTTTCAGTGCTTCCGTGCTACCTTCCTGTTTTAGTGTTTTATATGCTTTCTTTTTGTCATTTATTGCTTTCTTTACAGTTCTGTTTATCCACATTGGTTTCTTTTTGTTCCTTAACCTTTTATTCCCATATGGTATGTACCTCTCACAATGAGATTTTAGGATGCTTTTAAAGATATCCCATTTTGTAGCTGTATTTTTATTTGTGAGGACTTTATCCCATTTAGTTAGGCCTATGGCCTCTCTTAGTTGGCTAAATTTAGCTTTTTTGAAGTTTGGTATTTTTGTTCCTCCCTGTAGAAACGCTCTTTTGAATGATAATTGGAAGGTTATTACTTTGTGGTCACTATTTCCCAGGTGTCCCCCAACCTGCACGTCTGTTGTTCTGTCAGGCCTATTGGTTAATACTAAGTCCAGTATGGCCGGGTCCTGAACCAGTTGGGAGAGGTAATTGTCTTTGGTTATTGCCAAGAACCTGTTTCCTTTATGAGATATACAAGTTTCAGTTTCCCAGTCTATATCTGGATAGTTGAAGTCCCCCATAATAACCACCTCATTATGATTTGCCGCCTCGTCTATCTCGTTTAGTAGTAGATTTTCTGTGGACTCTGGTATATTAGGTGGTTTATAGTAAACTCCTATTAGTAATTTATTATTGTTTTTAGCTCCATGTATCTCTACCCACAGTGACTCCACATGTTCATGTCCCTCATTTATATCTTCCCGGAGTGTGGGCTTTAGACAGGACTTTACATAAAGGCAGACCCCTCCCCCTCTCCGGTTTTGACGATCCTTTCTAAACAGGCTGTAACCCTGTACATTAACTGTCCGGTCATAGCTATCATCCAACCATGTCTCAGTTATTCCCACTATGTCATAGTCCTCCTCACACATCACCAATTCCAGTTCACCAGTTTTATTAGTCAGGCTTCTGGCATTAGTATACATACATTTGAGAGGTTTATGTATATTTTTTACTCTACACCTTTCCTTCTGAACTGTTCTAGTCCCTCCTTCCGTTCCTCCCCCAGTCTCACTACCTTGCCCCTGGTCTCTATCTGCACTATCTTCCCATCCTATAACATAATTACCCTCCCCCCCAGTCCCTAGTTTAAACACTCCTCCAACCTTCTAGTCATCTTCTTCCCCAACACAGCTGCCCCTTCCCCATTGAGGTGCAGCCCGTCCCTACGATAGAGCCTGTAGCCGATAGAGAAGTCGGCTCAGTTCTCCAGGAACCCAAACCACTCCTTCCTACACCAGTTCTTGAGCCACTTGTTAATTTCCCTAATCTCCCGCTGCCTCTCTTGTGTGGCCCGTGGTACAGGTAGTATTTCGGAAAATACTACCTTTGAGGTCCTTGCCCTCAGCTTTTGACCTAAATCCCTGAAATCATTTTTAAGGACTCTCCACCTACCCCTAACTTTGTCATTGGTTCCGATATGGACCATGACCGCTGGATCTTCTCCAGCCCCTCCCAGTAATCTGTCAACCCGATCCGCGATGTGTCGAACTCTAGCGCCAGCAAAACAGCACACTGTTCGGCGATCACGGTCTTTGTGACAGATTTCCCTATCTGTTCCCCTAATAATTGAGTCTTCCAATTGTCCCTGATTGGGGGCAGATGGGGTTTAAACACACATGGTGTTATGGGAAAAGGACAGTAGCTTGTTGCATCCAAAAATGATGCATCACAACAACACATAGCATGGCCATTTGAGTGAAGATGACACATTTGCGGAATGACAAGGCAATTTATACTTTTGCTTGCTGGCCAGAAGTCCAACACATGGCATGGGCTAGAAAATTACATTTGGGTGAAGGAGTGGAAGTGTGTCACAGTTCCAAAAAATGCATTATACAGCAGCAACTGCAACGCCAGCAACTTGGCCAGGTGAAAATTCAGCTTGCACACAAACTAAGTGCTGGTCAAGAATAGTTTTCTCATGGCCACACCTTCTGTTATGGATGTCTCACAATGGAGTGGAGGACAAGCAGATCCGACTTCCAGGTACTTTCAAACAATTAAACATTGTCATAGTCCTCACAAGAGTTGAGCGAACACCTGGATGTTCGGGTTCGAGAGGTTCGGCCGAACTTCCCGGAAATGTTCGGGTTCGGGATCCGAACCCGATCCGAACTTCGTCCCGAACCCCATTGAAGTCAATGGGGACCCGAACTTTTCGGCACTAAAACGGCTGTAAAACAGCCCAGGAAAGGGCTAGAGGGCTGCAAAAGGCAGCAACATGTAGGTAAATCCCCTGCAAACAAATGTGGATAGGGAAATGAATTAAAATAAAAATTAAATAAATAAAAATTAACCAAAATCAATTGGAGAGAGGTCCCATAGCAGAGAATCTGGCTTCCCGTCACCCACCACTGGAACAGTCCATTCTCAGATATTTAGGCCCCGGCACCCAGGCAGAGGAGAGAGGTCCCGTAACAGAGAATCTGGCTTCATGTCAGCAGAGAATCAGTCTTCATATCATAGCAGAGAATCAGGCTTCACGTCACCCACCACTGCAACAGTCCATTTTCATAAATTTAGGCCCAGCACCCAGGCAGAGGAGAGAGGTCCCGTAACAGACAATCTGGCTTCATGTCAGCAGAGAATTTGTCTGCATCTCATAGCAGAGAATGAGGCTTCACATCAGCCACCACTGCAACAGTCCATTGGCATATATTTAGGCCCAGCACCCAGGCAGAGGAGAGAGGTCCCGTAACAGACAATCTGGCTTCATGTCAGCAGAGAATCAGTCTTCATGTCATAGCAGAGAATCAGGCTTCAAGTCACCCACCACTGTAAGAGTCCATTTTCATAAATTTAGGCCCAGCACCCAGGCAGAGGAGAGAGGTCCCGTAACAGAGGATCTGGCTTTGTCAGCAGAGAATCAGTCTGCATGTCATAGCAGAGAATCAGGCTTCACGTCACCCACCACTGCAACAGTCCACTGTCATAAATTTAGGCCCAGCACCCAGGCAGAGGAGAGAGGTCCCGTAACAGACAATCTGGCTTCATGTCAGCAGAGAATTAGTCTGCATGTCATAGCAGAGAATGAGGCTTCACGTCAGCCACCACTGCAACAGTCCATTGGCATATATTTAGGCCCAGCACCCAGGCAGAGGAGAGAGGTCCCGTAACAGACAATCTGGCTTCATGTCAGCAGAGAATCAGTCTTCATGTCATAGCAGAGAATCAGGCTTCACGTCACCCACCACTGCAACAGTCCATTGTCATAAATTTAGGCCCAGCACCCAGGCAGAGGAGAGAGGTCCCGTAACAGACAATCTGGCTTCATGTCAGCAGAGAATTAGTCTGCATGTCATAGCAGAGAATGAGGCTTCACGTCAGCCACCACTGCAACAGTCCATTGGCATATATTTAGGCCCAGCACCCAGGCAGAGGAGAGAGGTCCCATAACAGACAATCTGGCTTCATGTCAGCAGAGAATCAGTCTGCATGTCATAGCAGAGAATCAGGCTTCACGTCACCCACCACTGTAAGAGTCCATTTTCATAAATTTAGGCCCAGCACCCAGGCAGAGGAGAGAGGTCCCGTAACAGACAATCTGGCTTCATGTCAGCAGAGAATTTGTCTGCATGTCATAGCAGAGAATGAGGCTTCACGTCAGCCACCACTGCAACAGTCCATTGGCATATATTTAGGCCCAGCACCCAGGCAGAGGAGAGAGGTCCCGTAACAGACAATCTGGCTTCATGTCAGCAGAGAATCAGTCTGCATGTCATAGCAGAGAATCAGGCTTCACGTCACCCACCACTGTAAGAGTCCATTTTCATAAATTTAGGCCCAGCACCCAGGCAGAGGAGAGAGGTCCCGTAACAGACAATCTGGCTTCATGTCAGCAGAGAATTAGTCTGCATGTCATAGCAGAGAATGAGGCTTCACGTCAGCCACCACTGCAACAGTCCATTGTCAGATATTTAGGCCCAGCACCCAGGCAGAGGAGAGAGGTCCCGTAACAGAGAATCTGTCTTCATGTCAGCAGAGAATTAGTCTGCATGTCATAGCAGAGAATCAGGCTTCACGTCACCCAACATTGGAACAGTCCTTTGGCATATATTTAGGCCCCGGCACCCAGGCAGAGGAGAGGTTCATTCAACTTTGGGTAGCCTCGCAATATAATGGTAAAATGAAAATAAAAATAGGATTGAATGAGGAAGTGCCCTGGAGTCCAATAATATATGGTTAAGGGGAGGTAGTTAATGTCTAATCTGGACAAGGGACGGACAGATCCTGTGGGATCTATGCCTGGTTCATTTTTATGAACGTCAGCTTGTCCACATTGGCTGTAGACAGGCGGCTGCGTTTGTCTGTAATGACACCCCCTGCCGTGCTGAATACACGTTCAGACAAAACGCTGGCCGCCGGGCAGGCCAGCACCTCCAAGGCATAAAAGGCTAGCTCTGGCCACGTGGACAATTTAGAGACCCAGAAGTTGAATGGGGCCGAACCATCAGTCAGTACGTGGAGGGGTGTGCACACGTACTGTTCCACCATGTTAGTGAAATGTTGCCTCCTGCTAACACGTTGCGTATCAGGTGTGGTGCAGTTAGCTGTGGCGTGTTGACAAAACTTTTCCACATCTCTGCCATGCTAACCCTGCCCTCAGAGGAGCTGGCCGTGACACAGCTGCCTTGGCGACCTCTTGCTCTTCCTCTGCCTTGGCCTTGGGCTTCCACTTGTTCCCCTGTGACATTTGGGAATGCTCTCAGTAGCGCGTCTACCAACGTGCGCTTGTACTCGCGCATCTTCCTATCACGCTCCAGTGCAGGAAGTAAGGTGGGCACATTGTCTTTGTAGCGTGGATCCAGCAGGGTGGCAACCCAGTAGTCCGCACAGGTTAAAATGTTGGCAACTCTGCTGTCGTTGCGCAGGCACTGCAGCATGTAGTCGCTCATGTGTGCCAGGCTGCCCAGGGGTAAGGACAAGCTGTCCTCTGTGGGAGGCGTATCGTCATTGTCCTGCCTTTCCCCCCAACCACGCACCAGTGATGGACCCGAGCTGCGTTGGGTGCCACCCCGCTGTGACCATGCTTCATCCTCATCCTCCTCCACCTCCTCCTCATCCTCGTCCTCCTCGTCCTAAAGTAGTGGGCCCTGGCTGGCCACATTTGTACCTGGCCTCTGCTGTTGCCAAAAACCTCCCTCTGAGTCACTTCGAAGAGACTGGCCTGAAAGTGCTAAAAATGACCCCTCTTCCTCCTCCTCCTCCTCCTCCTGGGCCACCTCCTCTTCCATCATCGCCCTAACTGTTTTCTCAAGGAGACATAGAAGTGGTATTGTAACGCTGATAACGGCGTCATCGCCACTGGCCATGTTGGTGGAGTACTCGAAACAGCGCAACAGGGCACACAGGTCTCGCATGGAGGCCCAGTCATTGGTGGTGAAGTGGTGCTGTTCTGTAGTGCGACTGACCCGTGCGTGCTGCAGCTGAAACTCCACTATGGTCTGCTGCTGCTCGCACAGTCTGTCCAGCATGTGCAAGGTGGAGTTCCACCTGGTGGGCACGTCGCATATGAGGCGGTGAGCGGGAAGGCCGAAGTTACGCTGTAGCGCAGACAGGCGAGCAGCAGCAGGATGTGAACGCCGGAAGCGCAAACAGACGGCCCGCACTTTATGCAGCAGCTCTGACATGTCGGGGTAGTTGTGAATGAACTTCTGCACCACCAAATTCAGCACATGCGCCAAGCAAGGGATGTGCGTCAAATTGGCTAGTCCCAGAGCTGCAACGAGATTTCGCCCATTATCACACACCACCAGGCCGGGCTTGAGGCTCACCGGCAGCAACCACTCGTCGCTCTGTTGTACTATACCACGCCACAACTCCTGTGCGGTGTGGGGCCTGTCCCCCAAACATATGAGTTTCAGAATGGCCTGCTGACGTTTACCCCGGGCTGTGCTGAAGTTGGTGGTGAAGGTGTGTGGCTGACTGGATGAGCAGGTGGAAGAAGAGGAGGAGGAAGCCGAGAAGGAGGAGGTGGCAACAGGAGGCAAAGAATGTTGCCCTGCGATCCTTGGCGGCGGAAGGACGTGCGCCAAACAGCTCTCCGCTTGGGGCCCAGCTGCCACTACATTTACCCAGTATGCAGTTAGGGAGATATAGCGTCCCTGGCCATGCTTACTGGTCCACGTATCTGTGGTTAGGTGGACCTTGCTACAGATGGCGTTGCGCAGTGCACACTTGATTTTATCGGATACTTGGTTGTGCAGGGAAGGCACGGCTCTCTTGGAGAAGTAGTGGCGGCTGGGAACAACATACTGTGGGACAGCAAGCGACATGAGCTGTTTGAAGCTGTCTGTGTCCACCAGCCTAAATGACAGCATTTCATAAGCCAGTAGTTTAGAAATGCTGGCATTCAGGGCCAGGGATCGAGGGTGGCTAGGTGGGAATTTACGCTTTCTCTCAAATGTTTGTGAGATGGAGAGCTGAACGCTGGCGTGTGACATGGTTGAGACGCTTGGTGACGGAGGTGGTGGTGGTGTTGGTGGTACATCCCCTGTTTGCTGGGCGGCAGGTGCCAACGTTCCTCCAGAGGCGGAGGAAGAGGCCGAGGCGGCAGCAGCAGAAGAGGCCGAGGCGGCAGCAGCAGAAGAGGTAGCAGGGGGAGCCTGAGTGACTTCCTTGGTTTTAAGGTGTTTACTCCACTGCAGTTCATGCTTTGCATGCAGGTGCCTGGTCATGCAGGTTGTGCTCAGGTTCAGAACGTTAATGCCTCGCTTCAGGCTCTGATGGCACAGCGTGCAAACCACTCGGGTCTTGTCATCAGCACATTGTTTGAAGTGCCATGCCAGGGAACTCCTTGAAGCTGCCTTTGGGGTGCTCGGTCCCAGATGGCGGCGGTCAGTAGCAGGCGGAGTCTCTTGGCGGCGGGTGTTCTGCTTTTGCCCACTGCTCCCTCTTTTGCTACGCTGTTGGCTCGGTCTCACCACTGCCTCTTCCTCCGAACTGTGAAAGTCAGTGGCACGACCTTCATTCCATGTGGGGTCTAGGACCTCATCGTCCCCTGCATCGTCTTCCACCCAGTCTTGATCCCTGACCTCCTGTTCAGTCTGCACACTGCAGAAAGACGCAGTAGTTGGCACCTGTGTTTCGTCATCATTAGAGACATGCTGAGGTGGTATTCCCATGTCCTCATCATCAGGAAACATAAGTGGTTGTGCGTCAGTGCATTCTATGTCTTTCACCGCTGGGGAAGGGCTAGGTGGATGCCCTTGGGAAACCCTGCCAGCGGAGTCTTCAAACAGCATAAGAGACTGCTGCATAACTTGAGGCTGAGACAGTTTCCCTGGTATGCATGGGGGTGATGTGACAGACTGATGGGGTTGGTTTTCAGGCGCCATCTGTGCGCTTTCTGCAGAAGACTGGGTGGGAGATAATGTGAACGTGCTGGATCCACTGTCGGCCACCCAATTGACTAATGCCTGTACCTGCTCAGGCCTTACCATCCTTAGAACGGCATTGGGCCCCACCATATATCGCTGTAAATTCTGGCGGCTACTGGGACCTGAGGTAGTTGGTACACTAGGATGTGTGGATGTGGCAGAACGGCCACGTCCTCTCCCAGCACCAGAGGGTCCACTAACACCACCACGACCATGTCCACGTCCGCATCCCTTACTAGATGTTTTCCTCATTGTTATGGTTCACCACAACAACAAAAATATTATTTGGCCCAATGTATTGTATTCAAATTCAGCTGAATATAAATTTGAGGCCTAGTATTTAGGCGCTGGGTGACCGGTATGGATTTACTAACAGAATTAGACTTGGAAATGCACAGTAGCGTGTGTGTGAAGTTATTCTGAATGACCCTATGTGCACCTTGAATATTATATACCCTTTTAGGGATAGATTTCAAATAGCTCTGATATAGCAGAAACCACTAAATTATGAAATTGCGAAATTGGGAATTGTATTTCAACCCTGAACAAAAAATGTGCTTTGACGGACACTAAATAACTTGCCCATCCACAACAGGACAGCGGTAACGACAGATTTAGCGGGATATAAATTTGAGGCCTACTATTTAGGCGCTGGGTGACCTGTATGGATTTAGTGACAGAATTAGACTTGGAAATGCACAGTAGCGTGTGTGTGAAGTTATTCTGAATGACCCTATGTGCACCTTGAATATTATATACCCTTTTAGGGATAAATTTCAAATAGCTCTGATATAGCAGAAACCACTAAATTATGAAATTGCTAAATTGGGAATTGTATTTCAACCCAGAACAAAAAATGTGCTTTGACGGACACTAAATAACTTGCCCATCCACAACAGGACAGCGGTAACGACAGATTTGGCGGGATATAAATTTGAGGCCTACTATTTAGGCGCTGGGTGACCGGTATGGATTTAGTGACAGAATTAGACTTGGAAATGCACAGTAGCGTGTGTGTGAAGTTATTCTGAATGACCCTATGTGCACCTTGAATATTATATACCCTTTTAGGGATAGATTTCAAATAGCTCTGATATAGCAGAAACCACTAAATTATGAAATTGCTAAATTGGGAATTGTATTTCAACCCTGAACAAAAAATGTGCTTTGACGGACACTAAATAACTTGCCCAGCCACAACAGTACAGCGGTAACGACAGATTTAGCGGGATATAAATTTGAGGCCTAGTATTTAGGCGCTGGGTGACCGGTATGGATTTAGTGACAGAATTAGACTGGGATATGGCCAAAAAATAACCACACTATTGCTGGTTAAATGCACTTGGTGTGACAGCTTGACCAACCACACTACTGAGGGTTAAATGCACTTGGTGACGGGCGCAGCTTGCCCCTGATGTAGTATATATATGGCCAAAAAATGAACAGACTATTGCTGGTTAAATGCACTTGGTGTGACAGCTTCACCCTGATGTAGGCTTTAGCCAAAAAACAACCACACCATTGAGGGTTAAATGCACTTGGTGACAGGCGCAGCTTGCCCCTGATGTAGTATATGGCCAAAAAATGAACAGACTATTGCTGGTTAAATGCACTTGGTGACCGGCGCAGCTTGCCCCTGATTTAGTATATGGCCAAAAAATGAACAGACTATTGCTGGTTAAATGCACTTGGTGTGACAGCTTCACCCTGATGTAGGCTTTAGCCAAAAAACAACCACACCATTGAGGGTTAAATGCACTTGGTGACAGGCGCAGCTTGCCCCTGATGTAGTATATGGCCAAAAAATGAACAGACTATTGCTGGTTAAATGCACTTGGTGTGACAGCTTGACCAACCACACTACTGAGGGTTAAATGCACTTGGTGACGGGCGCAGCTTGCCCCTGATGTAGTATATGGCCAAAAAATGAACAGACTATTGCTGGTTAAATGCAATTGGTGACGGGCGCAGCTTGCCCCTGATTTAGTATATGGCCAAAAAATGAACAGACTATTGCTGGTTAAATGCACTTGGTGTGATAGCTTGACCAACCACACTACTGAGGGTTAAATGCACTTGGTGACGGGCGCAGCTTGCCCCTGATGTAGTATATGGCCAAAAAATAAACAGACTATTGCTGGTTAAATGCACTTGGTGTGACAGCTTCACCCTGATGTAGGCTTTAGCCAAAAAACAACCACACCATTGAGGGTTAAATGCACTTGGTCGCAGCACCGCACAAGACACAAAATGGCCGCCGATCACCCCAGAAAAAAGTGACTGACAAACGGTCTGGGCAGCCTAAAAACAGTGAGCAATTGAGTATCAGCAGCTCAATGATCCACAGCTGCAGATCGATCGATTAATCAAGTCCTTTGGAGGAGTTAATCTGCCTAATCTCGCCCTACTGTCGCAGCCGCAACCTCTCCCTACGCTAATCAGAGCAGAGTGACGGGCGGCGCTATGTGACTCCAGCTTAAATAGAGGCTGGGTCACATGGTGCTCTGGCCAATCACAGCCATGCCAATAGTAGGCATGGCTGTGACGGCCTCTTGGGGCAAGTAGTATGACGCTTGTTGATTGGCTGCTTTGCAGCCTTTCAAAAAGCGCCAAGAAAGCGTCACAAAAGCGCCAAGAAAGCGACGAACACCGAACCCGAACCCGGACTTTTATGAAAATGTTCGGGTCCGTGTCACGGACACCCCAAAATTCGGTACGAACCCGAACTATACAGTTCGAGTTCGCTCATCCCTAGTCCTCACCCTCCATGCAACTTTTTTTATCAGACTGTAATATGCCATTGTGGGCTCCTTGGGCCCCCACCTTATTTCCTGCTCTGTATTTGCTACCAATGGTGTAATGGTGTAGTTGCTACCATTGTCCCTACTGTCAACACTGTAGCTACAAATGCCACTACTACTACTGTCTGAGTGGCTGGTGCTGTTACTACCCAGATTCTTACTGTAGGAGGTCTTTAGTTTTGCACTCTTCCATTTACCAGACATGTTATTATGAGGCCTATGAAAAGTCATGGGTTTGGTACACATAGATTATTAAACGGTACTAGCAAAATTACAAATGTTTTTCTGTAATTTAAAGACAGAGGTGCAATTAAATGTCCTGAATCCTTTCCCTTCCCCAAATACACTGCTCACTTGTATTGACAATTTACAATGGTAATGATACAATTTTTGCAATGAAATTAGACTATTCTCTCTGAGGCAGTAATACCAAAAATCACTGAAAAAAGGTGCACCACAATAATATGCGACTGACCATACTGGCTAGACCAGGCAGGCTCAAGCTGCGGCCCTCCAGCTGTTGCAAAACCACAACTCCCAGCCTGCCCAATCAGCCTACAGCTATCAGCCTACAGCAGGGCATTGTGGGAGTTGTAGTTTTACAATAGCTGGAGGGCCGCAGGTTGAGCATGCCTGGGCTAGACCCTAACGCTGATATTAAAAGCTGAGACTTTAGCCAATATATTCCAGTCAGGAACATATTGGAGCCTTGCACACCCCGTCAAGGTATCTCAGTGTGGCATGGGTCCTACCACTAAACTACCTATCGTGTGCGAACATAGTCTGATAGGTGTTAAGGGCCGACTCACAGCCAAGCTCCTACATATGGCCATAGTAAGATCACTAATACAGTGGGAGTGAGGAGGAGGCGGCGAGCCCCACCTATAACAGGCCATGTGACACAGGCTACCAGGTGCACCAGAATGTTACCAATGACAAGCATTAGCATATTCAATACATGTAAAGAAAAACATCACTGAATAAAATGACCTAAATGGGAGGAAATGCTCAACCCCAAACACTGTAGCTTGATTATAATCGGGGGAGCAATTCCTCTGCAAGTGATCCATTGTTAGCAGCAATCCCCAGCAAAAATGCATACAATAGAGAATGCTGGCAGTGGACCACATGCACCACAAAAACATCCTACACAAGATGAAATAATGTGTGGATGAAAATATAAGAATACATAAATCACTGAAAAAGTGCACCACAGTAATATGCGACTGACCCAACTGGCTAGACCCTCACGCTGATGTCTTGAATGCGCTAATGCTTGTCATTGGTAACATTCTGGTGCACCTGGTAGCCTGTGTCACATGGCCTGTTATAAGTGGGACTCGCAGCCTCCTCCTCCCTCCCACTGTATTAGTGATCTTACTATGGAGGCATGTAGGAGCTTGGATGTGAGTCCACACGGCAGGTAGTTTAGTGGTAGGACCCACACCACACTGATTTACCTTGACGGGGTGCGCAGAGCTTCGATATGTCCCTGACTGGAATATATTGGCTAAAGTCTCACCTTTTAACATCAGCGTGAGGGTCTAGCCAGTATGGTCGCATATTATTGTGGTGCACCTTTTTTCAGTGATTTATGTATTCTTATATTTTCACCCACACATTATTTCATCTTGTGTAGGATGTTTTTGTGGTGCATGTGGTCCGCTGCCGGCATCCTCCATTGTATGCATTTTTGCTGGGGATTTCCGTTAGCAACGGATCACTTGCGGAGGATTTGCTCCCCCGATTATAAACATGCTACAGTGTTTGGGGTTGAGCATTTCCTCACATTTAGGCCACTTTATTCAATGATTTTCGCAGTAATACCAACCCTTCATTGAAACGTGTAATGCAAATACAATTTTATTGCAGCGATGCCAGACATCTTTTGAACTAGATGCTGTTATGGATGTGAAATGCGGATGCTTCTGCTGTCCCCTTTCTACCCCTCACCTTGCAACAATATACATGCTCAGTAATACGGCTATGGTAATGGTGTTATTATTGCCATATGATTATCATTATTTTTATTGCAGTAAAATTATTGAATGTTTTTTTTTTAAAAAGAACATGCATTCACTAAAACGGTGTGCCTGCATTATTATTTTTTTGTGATGCCAGACTAGACACTAGACACTGTGATGCAGTTGCCTTCAGTAACATGGGCATACATTGTGTTACTGATGTGAAATGCATTTTCTTCCATATCAAATTCACCCCTTACAATTCAGCAATCTATGTGTTTAGTAACAGCTACGATAATGGCGTTATAATTGCTGAATTATTTTTATTGCAGTAAAATTATTGAGCACTTTTAAAAGAACAACGCATGTTCACCAAAACTCAGGTGTCTCTGCAATTTTTCTTTGCAGTGATGCCAGATGTCTTTCGAACTAGATGCTGTGATGCAGTTGCCTTCAGTAGCTTGGTTATAAATACAGTATGGATGTGAAATGTGTTTGCTGCTGTATCCAATCCACTTTTTGGCCTGTGTACTAGTTAGACCTGGGGTCTATACCACTATTGAGCAGCATGGCTTTGGATAAAAACATCTGTGGAGTTTGATTGGAGGTAGGGAGAAGCAGAGAGGGTTACCTAGTCATCAAGGTGAATCTCTGAAGTTGGGTGGGGGGGAGGGGGTTGTGACTGTTGGGGTAATATAGGCCTGGAGTAAACCAAAGACGTTTGAGTGGTCCTGAGCTCAGACTTGGAGATGACTATTGATAAATACTTTATATATTGATAAATACTGTCAGCACTGTGATTTTTGCCAGTTCTGAGAGTACTAGGAATTAGTTACAGCAAAAGTTTGGTTGACTGGAGGTCTGAGGTCAAGCCTTTTTTGTTATGAAGTATACCATAACTGAGCAGACTTGGTACATAATTAAAGGTAGAGAGAGTAACCCCTTGTGAGTAAAGGCCTAGGTCAGAGTGAACATCACTTACTTTTGTTGACTGTATAGTGTGAAGGTATTAGTGACTCATGTATTAGAGCTTCAGGAAAAATTGAGTATGTACACCTTTGGGGGAATTTTTTTATTGCATTGTACTTATTTTGAGCTAAAAATCATTTTTCATTGGTCTTTATTAAAAATATATTTTTTTGTACATAGCTGAGATGCTGTAGTAGCAGCTTGTTGATTTTCTGTCTTTTCCATCATTTGGGGAGCTGACAGGCTCCTTATCTTTGCTCTTTGACATGAAGTCTTTATAGCTCAGTTCCTATCTTACTGATAAGAATAAGACTTAAATACAGTCAGGTACATAAATATTGGGACATCAACAAAATTCTTACATTTTTGGCTCTATACACCACCAAAATGGATTTGAAATTAAATTAACAAGATATGTTTTAACTGCAGACTGTCTGCTTTAATTTGAGGGTATTTACATCCAAATCAGGTGAAAGGTATAAGAATTACAGTTTGCATATGTGCCTCCCACTTGTTAAGGGACCAAAAGTAATGGGACTTATCAACTGTTCCATGACCAGGTGTGCGTTATTCCCTCATTATCCCAATTACATCAAGCAGATAACAGAGTTAATTTAAAGTGTGCTATTTGCATTTGGAATCTGTTGCTGTCAACTCTCAAGATGAGATCCAAAGACCTGCCACTATCAGTGAAGCAAGCCATCATTAGGCAAAAAAGAAGGAACACACCGGTGAGCTCAGCAACACCAAAAGACCCGGAAGACCACGGAAAACAACTGTGGTGGATGACCGAAGAATTAATTCCCTGGTGAAGAAAACACCCTTCACAACAGTTGGCCAGATCAAGAACACTCTCCAGGAGGTAGGTGTATGTGTGTCAAAGTCAACAATCAAGAGAAGACTTCACAAGATGTGAACCATTGGTGAGCCTCAAAAACAGGAAGGCCAGATTAGACTTTGCCAAACGACATCGAAAAAAGTCTTCAAAGTTCTGGGACAACATCCCATGGACAGATGAGACCAAGATCAACTTGTACCAGAGTGATAGGAAGAGAAGAGTATGGGTAAGCAAAGGAACTGCTCATGATCCTAAGCATTCACCTCATCAGTGAAGCATGGTGGTGGTAGTGTCATGGCGTGGGTATGTATGGCTGCCAATGGAACTGGTTCTCATAGAAACATAGAATGTGTCGGCAGATGAGAACCATTTGGCCCATCTAGTCTGCCCAAAATACTGAATACTATGAATAACCCATGGCCGTATCTTATATAGTGATGTCCCGAACTATTCGCCGGCGAACATAGCTTGTTCGCGTTCGCCGCGGCAGGCGAACATATGCGATGTTCGGTCCGCCCCTATACATCATCATTGAGTAAATTTTGACCCTGTACCTCACAGTCAGCAGACACATTCCAGCCAATCAGCAGCAGACCCTCCTTCCCAGACCTTCCCACCACCTGGACAGCATCCATTTTAGATTCATTCAGAAGCTGCATTCTCAGTGAGAGGAGGGACAGTGCTGCTGATGCTGATCAAATAGGGAAAGCGTTTAGCTAGGGCAGTGTTCTGTGTCCACAGACTCATCTGCTGTAAGGACAGCGTCCTGACAGCACCTCAAAAATCCCTTTTCAGGGCTAGTACATCAGTGTACTATTTATTTATATATATATATATATATACATATATATTGCAGTTGCCTGGCTGCCCGTGTGTGAGAGGCTGCAGGCTCATTCACAGACAGTACTGTGTGCACATCATTCATACAGGGTGTCACAGACAATACCTTGCAGATAAAAAAATATATATTTAATATTTTTCTGTGATATAATCCCAGTTGCAAGCCAGTGTGTGTCTGGCCCCAGACTGTACTGTGGCCACTGGCTAGGCCTCCACTCATACTGTTACAGGGTGTCACTCACTCGCAAATACCTTGCAGATAAAAAATAATTATATTTAATATTTTTCTGTGATATAATCCCAGTTGCAAGCCAGTGTGTGTCTGGCTCCAGACTGTACTGTGGCCACTGGCTAGGCCTCCACTCATACCGTTACAGGGTGTCACTCACTCACAAATACCTTGCAGATAAAAAATAATTATATTTAATATTTTTCTGTGATATAATCCCAGTTGCAAGCCAGTGTGTCTGGCCCCAGACTGTACTGTGGCCACTGGCTAGGCCTCCACTCATACCGTCACAGGGTGTGAGTAACAAATACCTTGCAGATAAAAAAAATTATATTTAATATTTTTCTGTGATATAATCCCAGTTGCAAGCCAGTGTGTGTTAGGCCCACACAAACTGTACTGTGGCGACTGGCTAGGAATCCACTCATACCATTACAGGGTGTCACTCACTCACAAATACCTTGCAGATAAAAAATAATTATATTTAATATTTTTCTGTGATATAATCCCAGTTGCAAGCCAGTGTGTGTCTGGCCCCAGACTGTACTTTGGCCACTGGCTAGGCCTCCACTCATACCGTTGCAGCGTGTCACTCACAATTACCTTGCAGATAAAAAAAATTATATTTAATATTTTTCTGTGATATAATCCCAGTTGCATGCCAGTGTGTGTCAGGCCCACACAGACTGTACTGTGCCCACTGCCCACCACTTATATAGGGTGGCACAGTACCTTGTACACATAGTAGCACTTATCTAAAAAAAAAAATGACAGGCAGAGGCAGGCCACCCCGCAGGGGCCGTCGTGGTTGTGGTGCTGTGATTTCCATTGGCCCTGGAATAATACCTAGTGTTCAGAGGCCATGTACCCTGAACCCAAAAAATTCTGAGGAAATAGTTGACTGTCTTACACAGGACATCCAATCTTCAACAGCTTCCGCTAAGAACCTTGACGCACCATCCTCCTCCAGCTCACCTTTGGTCACCTGCTCTCAAGTTACCACTTTCCCACCCACCGCCACCACCACTACTACCACCACAGCCACCACAGCTACTTAACTTGATCCCTCTGAGGAGTTATTTACAGATCAGTTGGATGAAATTAGTGATGCGCAACCATTATTGCCAGAGGATGTAGATAACAGGGATATGTCTCAGTCAGCCAGCATTACACACATGGACGTACAGTGTAATGATGATGATGATGTTGTACCCACTGCTGCTTCCTTTGCTGAGGTGTCAGATACAAGTGAAGCGGTTGATGATGATGATGTGTCCGTGGATGCCACGTGGGTGCCTGCTCGAAGAGAAGAAGAAGAGGGGGAAGTTCAGAAGGGGAGACAGAGAGAAGGAGGAGACTAGTTGGAAGCAGGGGGAGGTCGTCACAAGGAGCTAGTGGCACAGTCAGACAGCATGTATCGGCACCCGGGGTCAGCCAGACAGCACGCCAATCAACGCATGCTGTTACCACCAACAGAATGCCTTCATTGCAAAGCTCAGCAGTGTGGCATTTTTTTTGTGTGCCTGCCTCTGATAACAACAATGCCATTTGCAAGCTGTGCCAAAAGAAAATGAGCCGTGGGAAGTCCAACACCCACCTCGGTACAACTGCTTTGCGAAGGCACATGATCTCACATCACAAACGCCAATGGGATCAACACATGAGTACAAGCAGCACACAAACTCAAAGCCACCATCCTCCTCCTGGTCCAGCATCTTCAGCCACGTCAACCACTGCTGTCCTCCTTGCCCCCTCTCAACCACCCGCCACTCCGCCTCTCACCTTTAGCAGTTCCATCTCATCTGCCCACAGTCAGGTGTCTGTAAAGGAAATGTCACAGAGTCACCCCCTTGCCCGGCATCTGACAGCTGGCTTGACGGACCTCTTAGCCCGCCAGCTTTTACCATACCAGCTGGTGGAGTCTGAGGCCTTCAAAAAATTTGTCGCTATTGGGACACCACAGTGAAAGGTACCCGGACAAATTTTTTTTTCAAAAAAGGAAATCCCAAACCTCTACTCAGTGATTGAAAAGGAAGTCATGGCATCTCTGGCATACAGTGTTGGGGCAAGGGTCCATTTGACCACTGATACCTGGTCTGCAAAGCACGGTCAGGGCAGGTATATCACATGGAATGCGTGGCTCTGCAGCGGAGTTTGTGACACCGCCACGACTTGCAGGCAGGCCTACTGCCACCTCCTCTACTCCTCCTACTCCATCCTCTTCCATAACCTCCTCGGCTGAGTCCTCTTCTGCAGCGGCGTCTGGCTGCACATCAACTGAATCCCCCCAGCTCCCCACGGGCTATTCCACATCCCGGATACGACAGTGTCACGCTGTCTTGGGGTTGACTTGCCTGAAAGCAGAGAGCCACACCGGACCAGCACTCCTGTCCGCCCTGAACACACAGGTGAATCAGTGGCTAACCCCGCACCAACTGGAGATCGGCAAAGTGGTGTGTGACAATGGAAGCAATTTGTTGGCGGCATTGAATTTGGGCAAGTTGTCACATGTGCCATGCATGGCACATGTATTGAATCTCATCATACAACACTTTGTGTCTAAGTACCCAGGCTTACAGGACGTCCTCAAGCAGGCCAGGAAGGTGTGTGGCCATTTCAGGCGTTCCTACACGGCCATGGCGCACTTTTCAGACATTCAGCGCCTAAACAACATGCCAATGAGGCGCTTGATTTTAATGTTCGACCGCCTGCTCCAACAAGAAAAAGCCATCGAGTATTTGTATGACCGGGGTGCTAGGACAGCCTCTGCGGAGCTGAGAATTTTTTTGCCAAGTTACTGGACGCTCATGCGCAATGCATGTAGGCTCATGCGTCCTTTTGAGGAGGTGACAAACATAGTCAGTCGCACCAAAGGCACCATCAACGACCTCATCCCATTTGTTTTCTTCCTGGAGCGTGCCCTGTGAACAGTGCTGGATCAGGCTGTAGATGAGCGTGAAGAGGAAGAGTTGTGGTCACCATCACCACCACACGGCCATGGCGCACCAGAAGCAGCCTTGTCATCATCGCTTGCCGGACCTGTGGCAACGCTGCAAGAGGAGTATGAGGAAGAGTCAGAGGAGGAATGTGGCTTTGAGGAGGACGAAGACCAACCACAGCAGGCATCCCACGGTGCTCGTTGTTGTCACCTATCTGGCACCTGTGGTGTTGTACGTGGCTGGGGGGAAGAACAGATCGTCAATGACATCAGTGAGGAGGAGGAACGGGAAATGAGTAGCTCGGCATCCAACCTTGTGCAAATGGGGTCTTTCATGCTGTCATGTCTGTTGAGGGACCCTCGTATAAAAAGGATAAAGGAGAACGACCTATACTGGGTGGCCACGCTACTAGACCCCCGGTATAGGCAGAAAGTGGCGGAAATGTTACCAAATTACCGGAAGTCAGAAAGGATGCAGCAGTTCAAAACCAAATAAAAAAATATGCTTTACACAGCTTATAAGGGGGATGTCACAGCACAACGGGAATCTAACAGGGGAAGAGGTGAAAGTAATCCTCCTCCTACCACGACCACGGCGGCAAGGACAGGACACTTTACAGATGTGTTGTTGATGGAGGACATGCAGAGCTTTTTCAGTCCTACACATCGCCACAGCCCTTCGGGATCCAGTCTTAGAGAACGACTCGACCGACAGGTAGCAGACTACCTCGCCTTAACTGCAGATATCGACACTCTGAGGAGCGATGAACCCCTTGACTACTGGGTGTGCAGGCTTGACCTGTGGCCTGAGCTATCCCAGTTTGTGATAGAACTTCTGGCCTGCCCCGCTTCAAGTGTCCTGTCAGAAAGAACCTTCAGTGCAGCAGGAGGCATTGTCACTGACAAAAGAAGTCGCCTCGGTCAAAAAAGTGTTGATTACCTCACCTTCATTAAGATGAATGAGGTATGGATCCCGAAGGGACTGACAGTGGGGGATACATTTGACTAACAAAAGGCCTGATGACATGCCTTGGCCGCAAAATGGTCCCCACGCTGCTGTATTTAATGTCTGCATACCGGATGACTTTCGTGAATTCTCCGTCACCAACTAGGGTTCAAGCCGCAATATTTTAGTTACCTTTCTGCCTGGAAAACATTAATTTTTCCAGCCAATGCTGCAGCAGTGGCTGCAGCAACACCTAATTTTTCAGGCATGTGTACATGCCTAATTTTTCTGGCCTCTGGTGCTGCACTGTGGCTGCAAAAAAAAAAAGGCACATACAAGTGTCAATTCCCCTTCGTGATCATTACCTTGTTGTGGTGAAAGGGGCTTGCGTATCACAATGAAGCGATCATCACCTTTGAGTGTGTTGGCAATGTTGCCACACCCCAGATGATAAGACAGTTGCTTCATTATGATCAGACTAAAAGCGATCGGCTGGATAATTTTTCATAGAAAAAAACTAATATTTTTTTTTTTACATAAAATAAAAAAATCATAATAAAGTCTCTTAATAGTTTATTAGAAAAAAAGCAGACAATTTAAAAAATCCCCATCAATTCCAATAAAAAGCAATTACAAAGCTCAGAACTAAATTATTGCAGAATGTCGTAATGGTTCGTTAATTCGACAATGATTAATCAATTCGACACACGTCCCCGGATAGGGGACGTAACAGGGATTAAACTGATAGGAATAGTACTAGTTTAGACACCAGTCATATAGGGTGTCACAGCACATTGCTCCGTGCACGCGCAGTGCCCCAACTTGGGAGTAAGAGGACCAACCAAGCTGCTTTTTCCATCTCCCGGTTCCTAAAATCAATTCAGTTTGGTGTATCAGAGTTTGGTCTGTCACTGTGCAGGCAGTCGAAGGTACCCGGACTTTTTTTTTCACAAAAGGCAATCCCTGATATGGGACGTAACAGGGATTAAACTGATGAGAAGAGAACTACAGAAAATACCACTCATATCGGGTGTGACAGTAAATTGCACAGCACAGACGCAGTGACCGTGGATTCAAACAAAGGGGAGGGAGCCAGCGTTTTTTTTACTATCTCCCCGTTCAAAAAATCAATTCAATTTTCCTTTCGGGGACCCTTGGTGTTGTACGTGGCAGGGTGGAGGAAGAAACCTTCAATGACATCAACGGGACATGGCTAGCTTGGTATCCAACCTTGTGCAAATGGGGAGTTTGCGGTTGGGCAAATGGACTGTTTGCGGTGCATTAAAAGGGGAGTTTGGTCTGTCAATGTCTGTTAAGCGGGCGTAACCCTTACACTACCTGATCGATACAACATCATACCTGATCGTATATACACACTTGATGTTTTAATCCACGTTGTTCAAAATATTTTAGGATTGTTAGGCGATTTATGCCCTTTATGGATTAAAATCCAACTCTGCGTCAACTATGTAATTTTCAATGGGAGTTTTGCAATGGATCCCCCTCCGGCATGCCACAGTCCAGGTATTAGTCCCCTTGAAACAACTTTTCCATCACTACTGTGGCTAGAAAGAGTCCCTGTGGGTTTTAAAATTCGCCTGCCTAGTGAAGTCAATGGCGGTTCGCCCAGTTCGCCCATTCGCGAACATTAGCATAAATTCGCGTTCGCCGTTCGCGAACGGAAAATTTTATGTTCGCGACATCTCTACTTGTGCTTAGCTTAGGCCTCTTTCACACTTGCATTGTCCGGATCCGGCGTGTACTCCACTTGACGGAATTACACGCCGGATCCGGAAAAACGGATCCGTCTTCAAAATGCTTTCAGTGTTACTATGGCAGCCAGGACGCTATTAAAGTCCTGGTTGCCATAGTAGGAGTGGGGAGCGGGGGAGAACGGTATACTTACAGTCCGCGCGGCTCCCGGGGCGCTCCAGAGTGACGTCAGAGCGCCCCATGCGCATGGATGACGTGCCATGCGATCACGTCATCCATGCGCGTGGTGCACCCTGACGTCACTCTGGAGCTCCCCGGGAGCCGCACGGACGGTAAGTATGCTGCTTCCCCGCTACACTTTACCATGGCTGCCAGGACTTTAGCGTCCCTGCAGCCATGGTAACCACTCTAAAAAAGCTAAACGTCGGATCCGGCAATGCGCCGAAACGACGTTTAGCTTAAGGCTGGATCCGGATCAATGCCTTTCAATGGGCATTAATTCCGGATCCGGCCTTGCGGCAAGTCTTCAAGATTTTGGGCCGGAGCAAAAAGCGCAGCATGCTGCGGTATTTTCTCCGGCCAAAAAAACGTTCCGTTCCAGAACTGAAGACATCCTGATGCATCCTGAACGGATTTCACTCTATTCAGAATGCATTAGGATAAAACTGATCAGGATTCTTCCGGCATAGAGCCCCGACGACGGAACTCTATGCCGGAAGACAAGAATGCAGGTGTGAAAGAGCCCTTAGCATGGTCAGCAGTGTGAGACGGACCTAAATAGAGCCTCATTACTGATAACAAGCAGAACCTGAGGAGAGGTGAGATCCTGCCAAACAATAACATACAAAGAGGAAAACAGAGAGAGATGTCAGATAGCCACATGTGCAGAAAGTCTATCCGATCTTCTCGCCTCTATCACGGGAGGGACTGTGACAGTTTCCTTTCTGACAATCGCCTGCAAAAATAGCCAGTGGACAGGGACCTTAAAGGGAACCTGTCACCTCCCAAAACCATCCCAAGCAGGGAGCAGTACCTGCGTGTAGACCGAAGTGTGTTTCTGATGATGCCTTTCTTCATGAAGGCAGATGCAACAAAAGTACTGCTGGCGGCTTGGGGTGATTTTGGGACGTGACAGGTTCTCTTTAAGTAACAGTCACCCAAAGTCATCAACAAATGATCCAGCTACAATCGACCAGTGCCCAAAATGGCACTCGGCCTCTGCCCATATGATACAAAGTGAGGTGACGGTAGCAAGACACATCTTACCCTGTTGATATCTTCTATGGAGCTGAGCTCTTTGTTACAAAGCTAGTCCCCTGGCCCCCCTAGCCACACCTAAAGGCCAGTACGCATGTACTATTCTTCAGGAACACGGCCAGGTATCAGACAAGAATAACCAACTACAATACAAATAATTAAAGTGGAAGGACCACTTTAAAACCTAAGGGAAAGGGAAGCAACCAGTGACCAATGTGAACATCGTTTGGCTAGTGTGAAAGGCCATTTGTATATTGAGTTCCGGAGAATTCAAATATCCTTGCCCTCAGAGTGACCATTGGCCTACAAGCTTATTGAGCACTTTCAAAGTAAACTTTAATCATAAAGATTTGATACTTTCAGTAAATACAGTTATGGTCTGTAATTAATTCACTACATGAACACTATATTGCTTATTAACCCCTTAAGGACCAACGCCGTACATGTACGGTGTTGTGATCAAGCGGATGCAGGAGAGGCGCCCGCCTGTTCCACGGCAGGGGTCCGGTAGTCACTGATAGCTGGACCCCTGCTGCACACACCGGCATCGGTGAAATCACTTATACCGGCACATTAACCCATGATGTGCCACGGTCATCGCTGAACACGACATGTGCGATGTGTGGAGGGACCCGATGGCAGGGAAGTAAGCCCGATGCCTTCCTTAGGCATCGTTGCTGCCTTCCGTGACAGCCTGGGAGAAACAGCCCCCTTGATCTCACAGGCAAACAGGCTGTAAGTGTATTACAGTCTGTAATACACTTACAGCTAATGCATCACAATACAGAAGTTTTGTGATGCATTGCAAAGGGGATCAGACCCCCAAAAGTTGAAGTCCCAGACTGAGACAAAAAAAAAGTGAAAAAAAAAAAGTGAAAAAATAAAGTTTTACAAAAAAAAATTACGTTTCTGTCACAGACTTTCCCGTGGCAGGTACCAGGAGATTAGAGAGACTGGCAATACATGGGTTAAATTGACAAGTTCATGTGGATCATATTGTGTGAATGCCACACCCTTTGCTTCAGGTGTTGCTTGTTGGTAATTTACCTTCCCGATAAGTATCTGCTTCTCATTCTTGGAGGTGCGGTTTATAGAATGTCTTCCTGTCTTCTAACTAGCTGGTTAGTTGTACTCTGTAGTGCTTCTGTAGTTGCGAGTTTTCTACTTTTCTACAACGTCAGTGGCCTGAGGAAGCGCAAATTTGCGCGTATAAGCCGTCGCCGCTACTTTGTGTATGTAACGTGGATTCCGCCAGCCCCTGTACATTGTACCCTGTATGAAATAAAGGATTGATTTTATTACATCGTATTGGTGAGTGCCGCCCCTTCTGTTTCTACTGTCTTCGAAGCTTATGCACTCTGTTTCGGTTTGAGCACCACCGCTTTGTGTTGAAGACGATGTGCGGTGGACATCATTTTGCTTGTGGTCTATTATGCTTGGAGTCCAGCAGCTGTGCCGCCTTTCTTCTACTCTTCTTTTGCTATTCATTTTCTACTTTAAGCTAAGTCTTGTATTTTCGTATTGTATTGTGTTTGTTATATTCCCTGTTGTTTGTATATGGGCCTGAGACAGAGACTTCAATTCATCCATCTGGGGAGGAATTGGTTGTTTCTGGTGCTAACCTTATTCCAGGGCATTATAGGGAAATAAGGGCCTAGGTATCCTTCAAGGTCTATTCATATTGATAGGTAGTTAGGGCCCGGATTAGGGTTGTTTAGGAGGTGACCTGTTCCTTCCTTAGTTTCCAGGCCAAGTTACTGTTACCCTTCCCTCCCAAAAGAAAGTACTTTTTTTTTTAAAAATAGGGAAAAAAAGAAAAGTAGACATATTAGCTATCGCCGCATCTGTATCAACTGGCTATATAAAAATAGAACATAACCTAACCCCTCAAATGAACACAACACTAAAAGTGCAACCACGCGATCAAAAAGGCGTATGCCCCCCAAAATAGTACCAATCTAACCGTCACCTCATCCCACAAAAAATGAGCCATTTCCTAAAACAATCGCCCAAAAAATAAAACAACTATGGCTCTCAGACTATTGAGACACTAAAACATTTTTTTTGTGTAAAAGAAAATGCTGTTATTGCGCAAAACTTAAGTAAATAAAAAAAGTATACATATTAGGTATCACCGCGTGCGTAACAACCTGCTGTATAAAAATACGACATGACCTAAGGAGGACCTCAGGGACGTCATACGAGCTGGACAATGCAAAACAGGCCAAGGACCACGGAACACATAACCATACAAAGGAAACAAGGCACGTGACAATGACAATAATAGAAGACCTCAATGTACTGAAACAGATCAGTGGGTGAGAATCCCCTGCACCATTGACTAGCAATACTCTGGAGGGGCGTAACTAAGCAACATCAGGTCTTCACTAGCTCCTCTGGTGGTGAGGATAGACTTGAGCCTCGGTAGTTGCCAGGGGCTACTCCAGAGTGTGAACAAAGTCAGTGCCAGCAGGAGCCAGCGGCAAGGAGATACCAGACAAGGTACCGACAGTACATGAGCAAAGCATGGCATGGTACAGAACAGGGAAAAGACATAGAGACAGACAAGACATAGCAAGGCAGAGAATGGGCATCCCCCCCTCCAGAGAACACAGGAACCATCTTCTAAAGGTGGACATGGACTGACAAGAACAGAAGCAGACGTGAATGGTATACCAGAAGCAGTAAGGACTGCCAGACAGACAATAACAGGAACATGAAACAGACATGAACAGGAACAGACGCAGATAAGCTCTGCTAGGCTATCAGATGCAGTTACGCACTGCTAGGCGAAAATGGACAAGACGCAGTTACACACTACTAGGCGAACAAATACAGGGCAGAAACAAGGCATGATGCAAGGCATAGTACAAAGCATGGACAAGGCATAGAACGGTACAGGACAGGGACAAGGCATAGCATGGTACAGCAAAGGACAAGGCATAGCATGGTACAGGACAGAAGACAACAATGCAGAACCAGGCAGCACATACCGAGACGTAGATGGACAGACCCCTTGGGTCAGCAGCAAAAGGCAAAACCTGGCAAGGCAAACATAGACAAACCTGACAGAGCATAAGGTTGAAACACCCACAAGACATGACAAAGACAGACTGACTAAGACTGACCTTAACACTCCACGCTCAAAGGCAGAAATAGCAGCCTAACGAGCGCACCTGAAAGGACACACCCAGGAACTAAACCGGGGAGATTAACCCCAGCAGAACCAAAACAGGGGTTGCCAAATCAGGGCAGGGGTAACCAGAAACCGCAGCCACCTAGCTGCGATAAAGGAAGTTGGCTTTAGCAACCAGCATGCACGGAACACTGCAGCCAGTACGCAAGAGTGCGACAGACCTGAATACCTACAGGGAGACAATACTGCCAAAGGTGGGTACAGGCACACACACGGGCAGGAATACACAAGATACCGCAGCCAGCATGCAGCCAAAAGCAAGCAGAATCACCCGCGGACAGTACGCAGAAGGCAACCGCACCGTGACAATATTATTGTGTAAGCCTTAAATAAATCAAAATGTAGACATATTAGGTATTGCCGCATCCAGAAGAACCTACTGTATAAAAATATAACATGACCTAACCCCTCAGGTGAACACCGTAAAAAACAAAAAAAAGGTCAAAAAAGCCATTTTTTGTCACTCTACATCACAAAACGTTTAATACCAAGCAATCAAAAAGTCATACCACCCCACAATAGTACCAATCAAACTGTCATCTCATACCCAAAAAAATTAGCCCCTACATAAGACAGTCTCCCAAAAAGTAAAAAAATCTACGGCTTTCAGAATGTGGAGACACTAAAAAATATATTTTTTCCAAAAATGCTTTATTATGTAAAACTGAAACAAACAATTATATTTGATATTGTCGCGTTCGTAGCAACCTGCTATATAAAAATACTACATGATCGAACCTGTTGGATGAACATCGTAAATAACAAAAAAAATGGTGCCAAAACAACTATTTTTTATTACCTTGCCTCATAAAACGTGTAATATAGAGCAACCAAAAATCATATGTATCCTAAAATAGTACCAACAAAACTGCCACTTTATCCCGTAGTTTCCAAAATTGGGTAACTTTCTTGGAGTTTCTACTCTAGGGGTGCTTCAGGGGGGCTTCAAATGGGACATAATGTCAAAAAACCAGTCCAGCAAAATCTGCCTTCCAAAAACCATATGGCGTTCCTTTCTTTCTGCGCCCTGCCGTGTACCCGTACAGCAGTTTACAATCACAAAAATGGTGTTTCTGAAAACTACAGAATCAGGGCCATAAATATTGAGTTTTGTTTGGCTGTTAACCCTTGCTTTGTTACTGGAAAAAATGGATTAAAATGGTAAATCTGCCAAAAGTGTAATTTTTTTTTTTTTAAACTACGTTTGTATATAAATTTTTCTCAAAATTTATCGTTCTACATGTTTTACATAAAAAAAATGTTTGGGTAAAATAAAATGGTTTAGGTAAAAGTTATAGCGTTTACAAACTATGGTACAAAAATGTGAATTTCCGCTTTTTGAAGCAGCTCTGACTTTCTGAGCACCTGTCATGTTTCCTGAGGTTCTACAATGCCCAGACAGTAGAAAAACCCCACAAATGACCCCATTTCGGAAAGTAGACACCCTAAATACCGCAATATCACATGTGTGACCCTTTTTTGCAGCCTAGGTGGGCAAAGGGGCCCACATTCCAAAGAGCACCTTTAGGATTTCACAGGGCATTTTTTACACATTTTGATTTCAAACTACTTCTCATGCATTAGGGCCCCTAAAATGCCAGGGCAGTATAAATACCCCACAAGTGACCCCATTTTGCAAAGAAGACACCTCAAGGTATTTTGTGATGGGCATAGTGAGTTCATGGAAGTTTTTATTTTTTGTCACAAGTTAGTGGAATATGAGACTTTGTAAGAAAAAAAAATCATCATTCTCCACTAACTTGTGACAAAAAATTAACAATTCTAGGAACTCGCCATGCCCCTCACAGAATACCTTGGGGTGTCTTCTTTCCAAAATGGGGTCACATGTGGGGTATTTATACTGCCCAGGTATTTTAGGGGCCCTAAAGCGTGAGAAGAAGTCTGGAATATAAATGTCTAAAAAAATTTACACATTTGGATTCCGTGAGGGGTATGGTGAGTTTATGTGAGATTTTTTTTTAAAAAATTATATAAAAATCAATTTCCGCTAACTTGTGCCCAAAAAATGTCTGAATGCAGCCTTACAGGGGGGTGATCAATGACAGGGTGGTGATCTATGACAGGGGGGTGATCAGGGAGTCTATATGGGGTGATCACCACCCTGTCATTGATCACCCCCCCTGTAATGCTCCATTCAGACGTCCGTATATGTTTTGCGGATCCGATCCATAGATCCGTGGATCCGTAAAACACATACGGACGTCTGAATGGAGCCTGACAGGGGGGTGATCAATGACAGGGGGGTGATCAGGGGGTCTATATGGGGTGATCACCCCCCTGTAAGGCTCCATTCAGACGTCCGTATGTGTTTTGCGGATCCGATCCATGGATCCGTGGATCCGTAAAACACATACGGATGTCTGAATGGAGCCTTACAGGGGGTGATCAATGACAGGGGGGTGATCAATGACAGGGGGGTGATCAGGGAGTCTATGTGGGGTGATCAACCCCCCTGTCATTGATCACCCCCCTGTAAGGCTCCATTCAGATGTCCGTATGTGTTTTGTGGATCCGATCCATGGATCCGTGGATCCGCAAAACACATACGGACGTCTGAATGGAGCCTTACAGGGGGTGATCAATGACAGGGGGGTGATCAGGGAGTGTATATGGGGTGATCACCCCCTGTCATTGATCACCCCCCTGTAAGGCTCCATTCAGACGTCTGTATGTGTTTTGCGGATCCGATCCATGGATCCGTGGATTCGTAAAACGCATACGGACGTCTGAATGGAGCCTTACAGGGGGGTGATCAATGACAGGGGGGTGATCAATGACAGGGGGGTGATCAGGGAGTCTATATGGGGTGATCACCCCCCTGTAAGGCTCCATTCAGACGTCCGTATGTGTTTTGCGGATCCGCGGATCCACAAAACACGGACACCACGGATCTGCAAAACACTTACGGACATCTGAATGGAGCCTTCCAGGGGATAATCAATGACAGGGGGGTGATCAGGGAGTCTATATGTGGTGATCAGGGGGTTAATAAGGGCTTAATAAGTGACAGGTGGGGGTGTAGTGTAGTGGTGTTTGGTGCTACTTTACAGAGCTGCCTGTGTCCTCTGATGGTCGATCCAAGTAAAAGGGACCACCAGAGGACCAGGTAGCAGGTATATTAGCGCTGTTATCAAAACAGCGTCTAATATACCTTTTAGAGGGTTAAAAAAAATCGCATCTACAGCCGCTGGCAGGCTGTAGATCCATTCGCTTATCGGCCGATCCTGTGAACGCGCGCTCCTTCGTGCGCGCGTTCACAGGAAATCTCGCGTCTCGCAAGGAATTACAGGGCCGCCGCAAAGACGCATCCCTGCGTCCTGTAGTGTTTAAAGTTATCACCACATAAAGTGACACATATCAGATTTTCAAAAAATGACCTGGTCCTTAAGGTAAAATATGGCAGGGTCCTTAAGCGGTTAATGACTGCTTGAAATTACTAATTCACTATTAACATGTGTCTGCACAGTTTAACTTAGATGTACAGTCGTGGCCAAAAGTTTTGAGAATGACACAAATATTAGTTTTCACAAAGTTTGCTGCTAAACTGCTTTTAGATCTTTGTTTCAGTTGTTTCTGTGATGTAGTGAAATATAATTACACGCACTTCATACGTTTCAAAGGCTTTTATTGACAATTACATGATATTTATGCAGTATTTGCAGTGTTGGCCCTTCTTTTCAGGACCTCTGCAATTCGACTGGGCATGCTCTCAATCAACTTCTGGGCCAATTCCTGACTGATAGCAACCCATTCTTTCATAATTACTTGTTGGAGTTTGTCAGAATTAGTGGGTTTTTGTTTGTCCACCCGCCTCTTGAGGATTGACCACAAGTTCTCAATGGGATTAAGATCTGGGGAGTTTCCAGGCCATGGACCCAAAATCTCAAAGTTTTGGTCCCCGAGCCACTTAGTTATCATTTTAGCCTTATGGCACGGTGCTCCATCGTGCTGGAAAATGCATTGTTCTTCACCAAACTGTTGTTAGATCGTTGGAAGAAGTTGCTGTTGGAGGGTGTTTTGGTACCATTCTTTATTCATGGCTGTGTTTTTGGGCAAAATTGTGAGTGAGCCCACTCCCTTGGATGAGAAGCAACCCGACACATGAATGGTCTCAGGATGCTTTACTGTTGGCATGACACAGGACTGATGGTAGCGCTCACCTTTTCTTCTCCGGACAAGCTTTTTTCCTGATGCCCCAAACAATCGGAAAGAGGCTTCATCGGAGAATATGACTTTCCCCCCAGTCCTCAGCAGTCCATTCACCATATTTTCTGCAGATCAATCTGTCCCTGATGTTTTTTTTTGGAGAGAAGTGGCTTCTTTGCTGCCCTTCTTGACACCAGGCCATCTTCCAAAAGTCTTCGCCTCACTGTGCGTGCAGATGCGCTCACACCTGCCTGCTGCCATTCCTGAGCAAGCTCTGCACTGGTGGCACTCCGATCCCGCAGCTGAATCCTCTTTAGGAGACGATCCTGGCGCTTGCTGGACTTTCTTGGACGCCCTGAAGCCTTCTTAACAAGAATTGAACCTCTTTCCTTGAAGGTCTTGATGATCCTATAAATTGTTGATTGAGGTGCAATCTTAGTAGCCACAATATCCTTGCCTGTGAAGACATTTTTATGCAACGCAATGATGGCTGCACGCGTTTTTTTGCAGGTCACCATGGTTAACAATGGAAGAACAATGATTTCAAGCATCACCATCCTTTTAACAGGTCAAGTCTGCCATTTTAACCCAATCAGCCTGACATAATGATCTCCAGCCTTGTGCTAGTCAACATTCTCTCATGAGTTAACAAGACGATTACTGAAATGATCTCAGCAGGTCCTTTAATGACAGCAATGAAATGCAGTGGAAAGTTTTTTTGGGGATTAAGTTAATTTTCATGGCAAAGAAGGACTATGCAATTCATCTGATCACTCTTCATAACATTCTGGAGTATATGCAAATTGCTATTATAAAAACTTAAGCAGCAACTTTTCCAATTTCCAATATTTATGTAATTCTCAAAACTTTTGGCCACGACTGTACATTTAGAATTATTATATAGTGTGTGTTTCTTTTGCAGCCACCGTAGAGATGCTGTGCCATGAACTGTCATTGGATATTTACCTGAACACAGTTAAACTACTTATGAAGCACAATAGGTAAGATGAGCCGTTGACTATCATCTTGTCTTTTTATACATTTCTTAGAAGTATTACTCAACTAACTTTATAAGAGGTTTCGTGGCACTCAAGAAGAATAAAGTTTGGGTGCTTCAGTCCCAACCCATAACCAGTAGTAAACACATGAACTTTAACACTCCACTTGAAATTAAATAGATGGAAGCATTTATTGATTAACATTCAAGGCAATAAATAGGTATGATGTTTCGGTCTAAATGACTTTCATCAAACACTATAAATTAAGCAGAAACTACAGTACCTTGAAAAAGTATTCATAGTTTCATACCCCTTGAACTTTTCCACATTTCGAGTTAAGCTACTTTCACACTAGCGTTCGGGGCTCCGCTTATGAGTTCAGTTTGAAGGCTTTCACAAGCGGCCCGAATGGATCCGTCCAGCCCTAATGCATTCTGAGTGGATGCGGATCTGCTCAGAATGCATCAGTATGGCTTGGCTTCCGCTCCGCTCAGCAGGCGAACAGCGTTCGGGTGTCCGCCTGGTCGTGCGGAGGCAAACGGATCTGTCCAGAGTTACAATGGAAGTCAATGGGGGCGGATCCGTTCAAAGGTGACACAATATGGTGCATTTTTCAAACGGATCCGCCTCCCATTGACTTTCAATGTAAAGTCAGGACGGATCCGTCTGAATACAAATTGTACTTAGACTTTTTTAGTGAAATATAATGCAGACGGTTCCGTCTGAACGGATACCATTGTTTGCATTATAGGAGCGGATCCGTCTGTACAAATACCAGACGGATCCGCTCCGAACGCAAGTGTGAAAGTAGCCTTACACCCACTAACATAAATGTATTTTTATTAGGATTGTATGCGGTAGACCAACACAAAGTAGCAAATATGTTTGCAGTGGAAAGAAAATGATACATTAATTAATTAACATTTTTAATAACTTAAAACCTTAAAGGGGTTGTCCGGACATACCCATATTTTCACCTAGGCAGCTCCCTTGATGTTAGCATCGGAGCATCTCATGCTCCGATGCACTCCCTTGCCCTGTGCTACAAACAATTCAAGCGGGGACACACATCTGTTTCATTGGCAACCCCTGTCCATCTTTACTTCTGTTAGGAACATTATTCATTGAACTACTACTATTCCCATTTTTGTCATCATCACCACTCCCTACATATCCTTGCTCTGTGGGCAGTTGCGTGGCTGCTTCTAATTGTTAATCAGTTTCTGCAGTAAATCCTGGACTACCTTCTCACTCCTTGCCTGAGCTTAGGTTTCTAGTTTACTAGTTTACCCGTGAATGTGTGATATTGTCTGCCCATGTACCAAACCTCTGCCTGTTAATCGACTTTGATTCTCTGCTGCCTGCTCTGACCTCGGATAGTTTCACAGAATTGAATGCACTCTAGCTGGCTTGACCCCTGCCTGTTTACCAAGTATGAGTATTGCCTGACCCCTTGGTGCTGACTCCTATAGGTCAGCTGCCAACTACATGGCACTATTCCAAGGAGTAGCGGCTTGGTGGGTCCCCTGCAGAGTTATCAAAACTCCAAACTTAGTTTTATATATCAGCCCATAAAAGGGAAAGATTACAGAAGATCCAGGCAACCCAGAGAGGAAGTAAGAATATTGGCAAAGGAAGTTAATTGTCGTTTATCAGGCTCTAGTCTCCTTTGCATTAGGTGGAGAGATTCTAAGCTACCACTATAGCGTAGCTAAAAGCCTCAGTGGATATGTCACCAGTGTATGGTTTGCATTATCCTTAAGGGAGTCTAATTGCCAGTGAAGTAACTGGTGATCCTTGCACAGTTTCACTTTAGCATTTCACAGACATGGTCATTTGTGCAGCATTGGGGGCATAGTACACGTCCCCTGCCGGCTACCATCTGTATAGTGCATGATTTCTAATAGTATACGCACTGGATGCAGCTAATTTAAACTTTTGTTGGCTCACAAGAGTTCTTTTAAACCAGCACGAATAAAAGTTAAATTTTATATACACTTTATATCAGGGTCAAGTTTGGGTAATTAGCCTTGTTTGGCTTTCAGTGTTAATAAAGCTACTAGCTGCCCACCATAACCAAAGACAGAAAGGCCACCTGTCAGGAGATAGTATTCCTAGAGAGGATACAGAAGTATATGAATATACAGTACAACAGAAGTAGTATATTCCTCCAAGGGAGAAATACTGATATAGAGGAAAACTTCCCCTTATGCAACTTTTGGAAACTAACATGAACCATTGTAGAAGCTGCCTTGCTGTAAATGACATTTGTGCACATTGATGACCTTTGGATCAGCTTCAGTAAAGTACTGAGAATTTGTTAAGAGAATTGGTCTCCTTATTGTGTGAATTTATCACCTATTTGTACCTTACTGTGCTGGCATCACAAACACCTGGGACCCTGCCTCCATGGCCTCTTAAACTCACATCACCAAGGGCACCTCAACCACCATCTGGCAGAAATCCCTGGACAACAGAGTGTACCCCAAAGGAACTGGTGCTGTCCTTCTTATCACTGCATGCTGGCCCAGGGAGCTCTGCTAACCATTAGTAAATTAACTACTACCCCCATCGGCCCACTGTACCTCATGTGTTGCCCCTGCAGACCCGGTTGCTTCACTCTCTCTGTTTAAGTCGCTGAAAGAATATTCTCCTTCTCTATGCACCTTGATTCCTTCCTTTGTCCCCAAAGACAGGCCCGAATGTACTGTAGTTTAAGCCCCACTGACATTTTAGTAACTATACAAGTAGTGTTGAACAAATTGAAGAATCTGAATCAGAATTTGATCCGAAGTTTAGGAAAAATTTGATTCGCCTGAAAGCCCAATTTCCTCATGCTTCATGGTAATGAATCAGATTCTTTCTAAAATGGCTGCTGCACATGTTACAATGTGAAAGTAAGAAACCCTCTAAAGTGATATGCCCCATAATGCCATGCAGCCAGCCAATCACCAGATAGCCTCACATCACCAAGGGCACCTCAACCACCATCTGGCAGGAATCCCTGGACAACAGAGTGTACCCCAAAGGAACTGGTGCTGTCCTTCTTGTCACTGCATGCCAGCCCAGGGAGCTCTGCTAACCCACTGTACCTCATGTGTTGCCCCTGCAGACCCGGTTGCTTCACTCTCTCTGTTTAAGTCGCTGAAAGAATATTCTCCTTCTCTATGCACCTTGATTCCTTCCTTTGTCCCCGAAGACAGGCCCGGAGAACGTGTCAGTGACAAATGCAGTATGATGTCAGAAACAGTTCTATTTATTGTTTGTCGTACAGGGCCTTATATACTTTCAAGCATACATACAAGAATAGCTGCAGCTCTCATTACAATAATGCTGACTAGAAACTTTTCCTTATAAAGACAGGAGGTAAATGTATACATAGTCACCCTTCAATATGATGTCACCCAACCTCTTGTCTTTCATACAGATTATACAGCTAATTCTGTTTAACCCTTCAGTCACTTAGTTCTGTTACTCTCTCTCCTAAGAATTGGAATATGTTCAATGATTTGGAAACTGAGTTGTGAAATAGTGATGGACGAACATCTGCCGGGACGGTTCGCGAACGCGATCACGCGAACGCGATCAAATGTTGGTGAACTGCAAGTTCGTAGCGGGTCCCATTCATTTTAATGGCAGGCGAACCTGAAAAACTTTCAGCTTATATTTGCAGCAAAGAAATAATTACTAGAAGTGCACAAATAGTCCCACAACATGGACAGTGACATACCAGATGTATTATTCGAATTAGCGATCTCCAGTTATTATTTTTTTCAATGCGAAATATCAGCAATAGAATTTATACATACGCACATGCGCAAATGCACTATTCAGTACCAAAATGCACTATAAAGAAAGTATATTGGTATATAACACCCCGCTTCAATCAGTTTTTGTGGGGGCAACTGGTATATTACACCAGTTATAATTATTTTTTCCAATACCGTTTGCCACTGTGTGTAGCAGAGGGAACACAGCAAACCACAAACAAATGCTGCAGTACCCAAATGCACTATATAGAAAGTATATTATTGGTATATAACACCCCACTTCAATCAGTTTATTGGGGGGGCGGTGACTGGTATATCACACTAGTTATTATTTTATCCAATACCGTTTGTCACTGTGTGTAACTGCAGTATCGCTGCAGAACCGCTCACCACTGCTGTACAATACAAATCCACTATAATATGCTTTCTATGTTAGAAAGTATATTATAAGTGTATTAATTCCCTCTGTACTGCACACCTATCAATAGTACACCTATTCCAGTCTTTAAAAGAACTTTTGTGGACCTATTTGATAGTGTTTTTGTCCCTAACAGTCTGTCCCTGCTCCACACAGCAACCTTTCACTACTCTGACAAAAGACTGAATGTAAAATGGTGGCCAGATCGGGTCTATTTATAAGGTAGGGAGTATGTCCATGGGCTGAAACTTCTCAATTGGCTGTTCTGTACCACCTGATGGATGTGTTATGGGTCGAAGTTCTTCATAATGTAAAAGAATATGGCGGACGTGAATATCTCCATATGTTCACATGTTCGGCAAACCGCGAACACGCAATGTTCGCCGCAAACCGAACGCTGGGTGAACCGCAAGGCCTTCTTTATCGTGAAATATTGTGCATAGCTTTGTGAAACTGAGCTGGTACTGGAAGTAGTAGATTTTGACAGTGCAGGGATAATTTCTTTTGAATAATGCAATCTCTTATATTTTGTGCAGTCTTGCCAATGTACTGTAGTTTAAGCCCCACTGACATTTTAGTAACTATACAAGTAGTGTTGAACAAATTGAAGAATCTGAATCAGAATTTGATCCGAAGTTTAGGAAAAATTTGATTGCCTGAAAGCCCAATTTCCTCATGCTTCATGGTAATGAATCAGATTCTTTCTAAAATGGCTGATGCACATGTTACAATGTTAAAGTAAGAAACCCTGTAAAGTGATATGACCCATAATGCCATGCAGCCAGCCAATCACCAGATAGCCACCCCTGTGATGTCACAGCCCTATAAAAAGCTTCATCCCGTGCAGTCTCAACCATTAGTGATGAGCGGCACGGGTCATATTCGAATTCGCAATTCTCAATTTTTTTTTACTCGAAAAATCGGCAAGGTAATGATTGCGTAATATGCAAATTTTCATAATTCAAATTTTCGGATTCGCATTTTTATTGCAAATTTTTCAACACAACTATGATTATAGCACTATATTAGCTAAATTGCTCTATATTCGATTTTTTAGAATATTCGCTATATTGCTATAACTTAGTTTTTTTATAATATTCTAAAACAAGAATATATAGCAATATAGCGAATATTCGAAAAAAACGAACATAGAGCAATTTAGCTAATATAGTGCTATAATCTTCTTTTTGTAATAGTTGTAATTTTCTTCTCATCTGAAGTCCAGATTGGAAAAAAATTACAACTATAAAAAAAAAGATTATAGCACTTTATTAGCTAAATTGCCCTATATCCGTTTATTTCGAATATTCGCTATAACTTTGTTTTTTCGAATGTTCGTAATATTCTAAAACAAGAATATATAGCAATATAGCGAATATTCGAAAAAACGAATATAGAGCAAAATTCGCAAACACTACTACTCCTAAAGTCAAGTATATTGCATCCTTCTTATTGGCCCACAAACTAGAAGCAGGAAGGGATCATGTGTACTGATTTAAAAAAAATAAAATCGGATATTCGAAATTTCGAATATATATAACTATATTCAATATATTCGCAAATTTTCAAAGTACCTATATTCGTGATAAAAATTCAAAATTCGAATATTCGTGATCAACACTATCCACCATTTCACTGTGAGCTGAGCTTAGGGAAAGACATGACAAGTGCTTATGTGCTGGGGAAAATATTGCAAAAAGCTTTTAATTGGAGAATATTGGATAGGGAGAGTGCAGAGAGATTGTAGGGAGATCGTAGGATCAGTGTTTAGACACTGTAAGGAGATCATAGGAAGGCTGCAGGGAGAGTGTAATTGCCATGTACATCTTGTTGAACTGCTGCCACAATCTCATTTATTCTGTTAGATTATATATAGAATTACTGTGCCTCAGTATTAAAGTGGGGTCTAATATATCGCTGTCTGAGTCTTGTTAAACAGCTAAGACAATCCCTGTTAATCTGTTAGTTTACAAACCGGATTCCAAAAAAGTTGGGACACTAAACAAATTGTGAATAAAAACTGAATGCAATGATGTGGAGATGGCAAATGTCAATATTTTATTTGTAATAGTACGTAGATGACAGATCAAACATTTAATCCAAGTAAATGTATAATTTTAAAGGAAAAGTACGTTGATTCAAATTATCATGGTGTCAACAAATCCCCAAAAAGTTGGGACAAGTAGCGATAAGAGGCTGGAAAAAGTAAATTTGAGCATAACGAAGAGCTGGAAGACCAATTAACACTAATTAGGTCAATTGGCAACATGGTTGGGTATAAAAAGAGCTTCTCAGAGTGGCAGTGTCTCTCAGAAGCCAAGATGGGTAGAGGATCACCAATTCCCACAATGTTGCACAGAAAGATAGTGGAGCAATATCAGAAAGGTGTTACCCAGCGAAAAGTTGCAAAGACTTTGCATCTATCATCATCAACTGTGCATAACATCACCCGAAGATTCAGAGAATCTGGAACAATCTCTGTGCGTAAGGGTCAAGGCCGTAAAACCATACTGGATGCCCGTGATCTCCGGGTCCTTAAACGACACTGCACCACAAACAGGAATGCTACTGTAAAGGAAATCACAGAATGGGCTCAGGAATACTTCCAGAAACCATTGTCAGTGAACACAATCCGCCGTGCCATCTGCCGTTGCCAGCTGAAACTCTACAGTGCAAAGAAGAAGCCATTTCTAAGCAAGATCCACAAGCTCGGGCGTTTTCACTGGGCCAGGGATCATTTAAAATGGAGTGTGGCAAAATGGAAGACTGTTCTGTGGTCAGACGAGTCACGATTCAAAGTTCTTTTTGGAAATCTGGGACGCCATGTCATCCGGACCAAAGAGGACAAGGACAACCCAATTTGTTATCAACGCTCAGTTCAGAAGCCTGCATCTCTGATGGTATAGGGTTACATGAGTGCGTGTGGCATGGGCAGCTTGCATGTCTGGAAAGGCACCATCAATGCAGAAAAATATATTCAGGTTCTAGAACAACATATGCTCCCATCCAGACGTCATCTCTTTCAGGGAAGACCCTGCATTTTTCAACAAGATAATGCCAGACCACATTCTGCATCAATCACAACATCATGGCTGCTTAGGAGAAGGATCCGTGTACTGAAATGGCCAGTCTGCAGTCCAGATCTTTCACCTATAGAGAACATTTGGCGCATCATAAAGAGGAAGGTGCAGCAAAGAAGACCCAAGACGATTGAACAGTTAGAGGCCTGTATTAGACAAGAATGGGAGAGCATTCCTATTTCTAAACTTGAGAAACTGGTCTCCTCGGTCCCCAGACGTCTGTTGAGTGTTGTAAGAAGAAGGGGAGATGCCACACAGTGGTGAAAATGGCCATGTCCTAACTTTTTTGGGATTTGTTGACACCATGAAATTCTGATTCAACATATTTTTCCCTTAAAATTGTACATTTTCTCAGTTTAAACTTTTGTTCCGTGATTTATGTTCTATTCTGAATAAAATATTAGAAGTTGGCACCTCCACATCACTGCATTCAGTTTTTATTTACGATTTGTATAGTGTCCCAACTTTTTTGGAATCCGGTTTGTATATGCATTGTCTAAGTGGTACTCATTGTCATTATGCAGAACTCATGGTACTCCGCGTATGCAGTATTGTAGGCCAGATGATGCTCCTACTATGCCAAGTACATATTACACACAGTAGTTTATAAGGCTGAAAAAAGATATCTGTCCATCCAGTTCATCCTGTTATCCTGCCAAAAAAAAAAAAAAATTAAAAAAATATATATATTGTCCCCACTTTAGGGGAATAAAATACCTTCCCAACTCCAATCAGGCAATCAGAATAACTCCCTGGATCAACGACCCCTTTCTAGTAGCTATAGCCTGTAATATTATGAAGACTCCATAAATACATCCAGGCCCCTCTTGAACTCTTTTAGTGAACTCACCATCACCACCTCCTCAGGCAGTGAGTTCCATAGTGTCACTGCTCTTATCGTAAAGAATCCTCTTCTATGTTTGTGTGCAAACCTTCTTTCTTCCAGACGCAGAGGATGTCCCCTCACAGTCACAGTCCTGGGGATAAATAGATGATGGGATGTACTGACCCCTGATATATTTATACATAGTTATTAGCTCTTCCCTCAGTTGTCTTTTTTCTAAATTGAATGGCCCTAATTCTTCAGGGTACTGTAGTCCACCCATTCCAGTTATTTCTTTAGTTGCCCTCCTCTGAACCTTCTCCGGCTCTGCTATCTTTGCCGTGTTCACAGGAGCCCAGAACTGTACACAGTACTCCATGTGTGGTCTGACTAGTGATTTGTAAAGTGGCAGGACTATGTTCTCATCACGGGAAGCTATGCCCCATTATTGATGCAACCCATTATGTTATTGGCCTTGGCATCAGCTGCCTGACACTGGTTTCTACAGCTTAGTTTGCGGTTCATCTTTTTCATGTCAGTGCTATCTAGTATTTTACCATTTAGTATGTACTGGTGACTTGCATTATTCCTTCCCATGTGCAGAACCTTACATTTGTCAGTGTTAAACCTCATCTGCCACTTCTCTGCCCAAGCCTCCAATGTAACCAGATCCATCTGCAGCCGTATACTGTCCTCTTCCGTGTTAATTACTTTACACAGGTTAGTTTCATCTGTAAAAAATGATATTTTACTGTTCTAGCTTTCTACAAGATCATTAATAAATATATTGAAGAGAATAGGGCCCAATACTGACCCCTGTGGTACCCCACTAGTGACAGTGACCCAATTTGAGTGTGTACCATTAATAACCACCCTGAGCTAGTTACCCACATACAGACATTTTCCCCCAGTCCAAGCATTCTCATTTTATACACTAACCTTTTATGTGGTACAATGTCAAATGCTTTGGCAAAGTCCAGATATACGACATCCATTGATTCACTGCAGTCAAGTCTAGAACTTACCTCCTCATAGAAACTGATTAAATTTGTTTGACATGACCGATTCCTCATGAAGCCATGCTGATATGGCATTATTTGCTTATTCTTATTGAGGTACTAGAAGACAGCATCTCTTAAAAAACCTTCAAACCGTTTACCCATGACAGATGTTAAACTTACTGGCCTATAGTTTCCTGCTCTGTTTTTGGACCCTTTTTGAATATTGGCACCACATTTGTTATGCACCAATCCTGTGGAACACTCCCTGTCAGTATAAAGTCCTTAAATATCACAAATAAGGGTCTGGCTATGATATTACTTAATTCTCTTAGGATACAGTGGTTTATGCCATCTGTTTCTGGCGATTTGTCTATTATAATCTTTTTAAGATGCTGCTGCACTTCTTCCTGGGTCAGACAGGGCATTTTTAATGGGGAATTTACTTTTACATTCTGCATTTCATCTGACAGTTTATTTTCTTCAGTGAATACAGTGGAGAAAAAAATATTTAATAACTTTACTTTCTCCTTTTCACTCTCTGCAACTCCCCCTCATCACTCTGTAAAGGGCCGACACGTTCAGATTTATACTTTTTACCAAGTATATAATTGAAGAACATTTTAGGGTTAGTTTTACTCTCTTTGGCAATTAATCTCTCAGTCTCTAGTTTGGCTGCTTTAATTTGTCTTTTGCATATTCTATTTTCTTCCTATAGTTTTTCAATGATTCCTCTCTACCCTCCTGTTTTAGTGATTTAAACGCTTTCTTTTTGTCATTTATTGCTTTCTTTACATTTCTATTTATCCATTGTTTTTTCTTTTTCTTTAACCTTTTATTCCCATAAGTACCTCTCACTTTTAGATTTTTGGATGATTTTAAAAAATATTCCATTTTGTGGCTGTATTTTTATTTTTGAGGACTTTGTCCAGTTAGTTAGGCTTATGGATTTCTTAGTTGGCTAAATTTAGCTTTTTTGAAGTTTGGTATTTTTGTAGGTTATTACTTTATGGTCACTATTTCCCAGGTGCCCACCAACCTGCACATCTATTGTTCTGTCAGGTCTATTGGTTAATACTAAGTCCAGTGTGGCCGTACCTCTAGTCGGGTCCTGAACCAGTTTGGAAAGGTAATTGTCTTTGGTTATTGCCAGTTATTCCTTTATGAGTTGTACAGATTTCAGTTTCCCAGTCTATATCTGGGTAGTTAAAGTCCCCCATAATAAAGACATCATTATGATTTGCCGCCTCGTCTATTTCGTTTAGAAGTATTGTAGGGCAAGCAATGCACCTGGTACGCTGGTACGTCGAGTACGTGTGCACATTATTGTAGACCAGGTGATCCCCCTATGGGTTTCTGGGAAAGGTATTTGAATAAGTTTTCCTAAATCTGATGCTGACAGATGTTAGACATGATCATTTGCATATATTTTACCCAGAAATTCAGAGGAGCTTTGTCTAGCCTACAATAGCTGTCACGTGTATCAGCGGGTCTCCACAGTAGAAATAGTACAGAGGCTCCCCCTAAAGCTTTACAACTAGAAATGTTGTTCTCATCGGCTTGTCTCTGATTAAGGGCTAGTTTAATACATTATGGGAAATATCTAACTGGAATAGCTTGCTAAAGACTCGGGTAGTAAAGAGCTTTGCTTTAACCACTGTATACCAGGAGCACTGCACAAGACCTGCTGTTACAGATGTGCCCTGACCCAGTCGTCTAGGCATGACAATTTGTCCCTGGTCAAAGTTTTTCATATCTTAATGCTTTCCCATTTTTCCTGCCTCAAACACATCAATTTCAAGAGCCAACTGCTCACTTACTACCTAATATATTCCATCCCTTGACAGATGTCATTGTCACAAGATAATGAATGTTATTAATTTTACCTCTCCGTGGTTTAACTGTTATGGCTGATTGGTTAAACACCTGATAGCTTGGTCCAAAGTGACCAGCAATGTGCATTTGGTGTTACACCTAAAGACTCTGCTCTCTCTTCAACTGATGCGACCTCTGCACTTTGACAGGGCCAGGCAGGCATGATCATGTTTACACTGCCTGGCCCGGTCTATCAAAGTGCAGAGTGTGTGGCTATTGCAGAGAGAGCAGAGCCTCTAGTTGTAGCGGCAATGTCCCTGTTGCCCCTATAGACTAATTTGCATATATTAAACTTACATACTGTGCCGGCTGTGTCTCGGTCTCTTTGTTGTTTGCCATGATATGTTTGCAGTGCATGCTGGTTGCTTGGGGCAACATGTAGTTTATGCAGCATGTGTGTTCACTTCTCCTTTAAGGTTTGTTTCCCTTCCCTGCCTGGTGCTTGTGGAGTTAACTACCTGGCTGGGTGTGATCACTAGATTCTTATATTGCCTGTGGCTGGTAGCCTGGAGTTTGAGTTGTCTTCCAGCCTCTGTTGGTGATGGAGCTATGCTCCTACCTTACCCGTTTCTATGTATGGTGTGGTTTATGTTCAGGGTTTGTGTTGTATGTCTAGTTGTTGTTCCATGTTTGGTCTGTGTTGGTGTGTACGGTCCTGCATGGATGCTAGAGACTCCCCTGTCTGTCACCGCCTTCGGTGAAAGGGCTCCTAGGTTCCCTAGAGGGGGAACAAAGAGTCAGTGAGCAGCTCTGCCTGGGACCGCAAGGCAACCTGTCTGCTTGGGAGTTCAGGCAGTTGCTGGTGAGTTGGTTCCTGTGTTTTTGTTTTGTGCTGAATCCAGTACAGTGTTCCAGTACTAGTACATTTGCATGGGTTCCAGTTCGTTGTGGTGTGGACTGCACATGTGCCTTCCAGCAGCCGCGGAAGGTAATTTACCAACTATTCTGGGGTTCTTGGGTCAGTGGTTATTCCTGCCACTGGACTCTTACCTGCCAATCCAGTTTGCTTCTCACTACTCTTACTGTTGTGGTGTAATGTTCTAGGGCCAGGTGGACCCGCTCTACGACACAACAGTAAGTTTTGTTGTTTTCCTGTTGTCGCTGGTAACTAGGCTTTAGTGAGACGCTTGTTCGTTCACCTGGGAAGGAACAGGTTTTCCCTAGTCCTGACATTACTTCCAGGGAACATTAGAGTTAGTAGGGATCAAGGTTTCTGTGTATGAGCCATCCTACTATCTGGGTTCGCTCATACGGTTAGGAGTCAGGGCTAGGATTAGAGTGGCATTAGGAGGTGACCTGCTCCCTGTCCCCAGGCCTAGTCTTTATTACCTATTAACAATGCCATCCACAGATCCCCCATAACAGTGCCATCCACAGTTCCCCCATAACAGTGCCATCCACAGTTTCCCTACATGACAGTGTGTCATCCACAGATCCCACATAATAGTGTCATGCACAAACCACCATTATTTCAAACCCCACCAAAAGCACACCTTTTGGTTCAAAATATTTTTTTTCTTATTTTCCTCCTCAAAAACCTAGGTGCGTTTTATAGGCCAGTGCGTCTTATATGGCGAAAAATACGGTACCTTTTTTTGTGGTGGAAGGGGTGCATGGGAATACAGTGTATTCAGTACATTATAAAAAAACACATTTAAAGTGCCTTTATGCTCAGCTGCTTTCCTCTGGTGGAGTAGAGACGTCAGGGGCAATCCAGGCCTTGCCATTTTTATAAGAGTCAACCTGTCAGCATTTTCAGTTGACAGACGGATGCGCTTATCAGTTATTATGCCCCCAGCAGCACTAAATACCTGCTCTGACAAGGCATAGAGCGCCAATTTGTGCCACGTGTCCAGCTTGGACACCCAATAGTTGGAAGGCACAGAGGGGTCATTGAGGATGCTGACACGGTCTGCTACAGTACGTACTCCTTCACCATCTTCCCAAATTTTTCCCTCCTTGTGACACTAGGCCACGCATCAGGCTGAGGGTGCTGGCCAGGCTCTGGAGACTGTTGCCCTGCCTCGGTTCGAACTGCTGTGTATTCTTCTCGTCGTCTCCCCTCCTCGGTTGCCCAAGGAACTATGTACTCTGCTGCCAGCGTTGTCAGCTGGAAATTTTGGAGCAATTTTTCAACAAGGACCTTCTGGTATTTCACCATTTTGCTCATCCTCTCCACCACAGGAATGAGAGATGAGAAGTTCTCTTTATATCGGCGGTCGAGAAGGGTGAACAACCAGTAATCGGTGTTGTCCAAAATGCGTAAATCGCGTGGGTCATGGGAAAGGCAGCCTAACATAATGTCAGCTATGTGTGCCAGAGTCACAACAGGCAAGACTTTGCTGTCGTCATCGGGAGGATGACTCTCAATCTCCTCATCTTCTTCCTCCTGTTCTGCCCATCCCCGCTGAACAGATGGAATTAAACTTCTATGGGTACTACCCTCTTTAGCGGAGGTAACCGTCTGCTTCAACTCCTCCTCCTCGTCATCATCTAATTTGTGCTGAGAAGGTGAACTTAGGGTTATCTGGCTATCACCCTGTGTAATGTCTTCCCCTATTTCCACCTCTTCCACATGCAAAGCGTTGGCCTTAAATGTGAGCAGCGAGCGTTTGAGAAGACACAGAAGTGGGATGGTGACGGACGCTGATAATAGCGTTAGCGCCGCTCACCATCTGTGTTGATTCTTTAAAGTTTCTTAAAATCTCACAGAGGTCAGACATCCATGCCCACTCTTCGCTTGTGAAGAGTGAAAGCTGACTGGAAAGGCAATGACCATTTTGCAGCTGGTATTTCACTACTGCCCTCTGCTGCTCACAAAGCCTGACCAACATGTGGAACATCGAGTTACAGCGCCTGCTCATGTCGCACAACAGTCGCTAAGCGATGCTGCAGCATTGACAGACCGGCATCAGCTGTAGAAGACTTTCGGAAATGAGCACACATGCGGGGCACCTTAACCAGTAGCTCAGGCAAATTGGGGTAGGTTTTGAGAAACAACTGAACCGCTAAGTTGAATACGTGGGCTAGGCATGGTATGTGTGTGAGCTTGCCGAGCTCCAAAGCCGCCACAAGTTACGGCCATTATCAGACACAACCATGCCTGGATCTAGGTTGAGTGGCAAGAGCCACAGCTCAGTCTGGTCTCTTATCCCCTGCCACAGCTTTGCGGCGGTGTGCTGTTTGTCACCTAAGCAGATCAGCTTAAGCATGGCCTGTTGACACTTCCCCACTGCAGTGCTACACTGCTTCCAGCTACTGACTGATGGCTGACTGGTGCTGCAAGAGGATAATTCTGAGGTGGAAGTGGAGTAGGAGGCAGAGGAAGAGAAGTGGGGGTTGGAGCCACTTACATAGGTGGCGGCAAAAACCCTGATGGAATTAGGGCCCGCAATCCTTGGCGTCAGTAGCACCTGTGCCATCCAAGAGTACGACTCGCTCCCGGCCTCCACAACATTCACCCAGAGTGCTGGCAGGGAAATGTAGCATCCCTGGTCGAAAGCACTTGTTCATGTGTCAGTGGTTAAGTGGACCTTCCCAGTAACTGCGTTGGTTAGGGCACGGGTAGTTTTACAGGACAAATGCTGGTGTAAAGCGGGCATAGCACACCGTGAAAAATAGTGGCGGCTGGGAACTGCGTAATGAGGGACGGCCGCTGACATCAGGCTGCGGAAGGCTTCAGTGTCCACAAGACTAAATGGCAACATTTCTAGGGCCAGTAATTTGGAAAGTTGCGCATTTAGTGCTATGGCCTGTGGGGTGGGTGGCTGGGTATTTGGGCTTGCTTTCAAATGCCTGGGGTAAAGACATTTGCACTTTGCGCTGGAACATGAAAGTGGATGTGGTCGCTGATGGTGCTTGCAAAGGTCCAGGTGCAGGGCGGGAGGCATCCGGGCCTGCGCCTTTGACAGGGGATTGGCCAGCACATAACACAGAGGAAGAGGAGGCAGTGGTGTGACCCGCATGTACAGATTGTGGACCCATGCATTCGGCCCACCTATTACGGTGCTTTGATGCCATGTGGCGGATCATGCTAGTGGTGGTGAGGTTGCTAGTGTTCACGCCCCTGCTCATTTTTGTATGGCACAGGTTGCAAATTACAATTCTTTTGTCGTCCGCACTTTCCTAAAAAAAGCAACAGACTGCGGAACACCTACCCCTTAGCAAGGGAGATTTCCACAAGGGGGTGCTCCAGGGAACAGTAGCCCACCTTCTCCCTTTTTCCACCCCACTGCCTCTTCTAGCCTGTTTCTGCGCTACAGATCTCTCCCCCTCTGTACTGCTGTCCTCACTCGGCTTGCCAGCTTCCCAGGTTGGGACTTCATCGTCCACCACCTCCTCTTCCACTTCCTCACTCTGGTCATCCTCCTAACTTGACCTAAAAACAACCTCAGTTATTGACAACTGTGCCTCATCCTCATCATCAACCTCGTGAAACACTAATTGCCATTCCCCACCGTCATCTTCCTGTGACTGTGGATGCTTAAGAGTTTGGGAATCAGGGCACAAGATCTCATGTCCCTCTTCAAGCGGGCATGTCGAGAGGCCCAAATGAAGGAATGGCGCTGAAAATAGCTCCTCGGAATATCCGAGTGTTTGGCAAGACTCTCCATAGTGGGAGGAAGGAGGATCAGGGTGAGGATTGTGTTGACCAGACTCTTGGCTACTGAGACTGTACTTGGTGGAAGACAGGGTGGTGCTTAACTAACTGGAAGCATTACCTGCTGCTATCCAGCCGACCACCTGGTTGCACTGGTATGATTTCTTGTCCTGCGCCGCTCTGCAAACTGGGACATGAAGCTAGGTATCGTGGATGTTTGTTTTTTCTTGTGCTCTGGCAGCAGGCACAGTATCAACGTGCCCAGGGCCACGACCTCTGCGTGCAACATCAGCATCACGGCCACTTACCTGTTCCTTACTACTCCCCTTCATATGAAATGTTATATATGCTTGAAAGTATGTCACACGTACAGTAGTATAGGATTTGCGCCAAATTTAAAAGGGCATTTGGGATTTGAAAACATTACACAGGAGAAATACTGCAGATAATGTTGCTGATATCAGCAGCGGCTAATATAAAATGACAGGAAATGTCAAAGGTATTTGGGATGTGTTAAACGTTACACAGGAGATGTACCCTGTCGGAATATTTATGCTGTCTCCGATTGACAGTCTATATGATTTATGTGAATAAATTAAAATCGGTAATAAAGGAGATTCTAACTTATTATCATAAATATCAAGCTAAAACAAGCTCGTGATCTGCGTTGAATTGAAGACAAAACCCAGTTACAGACAAAATATATATATAATTTATTAATACAATTTATAGTGCAAAATAATATATATAACAAAATTGGCGGTAATAAAATTCAATCAATGATATGCAAAATAGTGGTAAAGACAAAAATAATTGAGAACATATATATATATATATATATATATACACAATTATGCCTTCTTATAATAATACCCCTCACTTATTTTAAAAGTCAATTTAATACTTGTCCGATTAAACCCAAATCTGGTTTATCTTTTATCTATATAAATATATATATATATTATCAACCATACTGGTCTAGAACTGAATTCAGTTCCTTGGAGATAATACCGTGTTTTCACTAGTATATTTTTAATCTCCCTGTATTGGATTAATTTTTAGGATGATGCTGCAGGTACACCCCAATCTTATTCCAAAACAGATACTATACACAAAGTATGGTTAATTGAATATATCTATAGATATGTATTATATTGATTAATTATCTTATAAAATATAGGTAAGGTTATACTATACCAAAATGTCAGCTAGCAGAAATCAGTTTCAATGGTTCTAAGATGGCTGCCTCCAATGACTGGCAAGGTGGTCAAGATGATGTTCAGAGAGAGAGCGAGATCGACCCCTTCTGTCAGCCCATACCATCTTTTTATCCTATCTTAGAAAGGGCTTGGCCAAGTTTTATCATTAACTAGTGACCTCACTTTATAATTAATAAAACCTTCCTCTAGGGAAAAATATACCCTAGATCTTTGTTACCCTAACACTAGATGGCACTAGTATTCCATACAAAAATCGAAGCATTCATTTATTTCTCTTATTCATATAATAGCGATAAAATGTAATCTAAGGTTTCAGACAAAACCTTGAGAAGATCTTGAAGAGACAATGAGTTTTATACTTGGTCAACTAACTTGTGTATCCTTAAGTCTTTTGACCAAACTTGATTAAATCAAGATAAATAGGGCTATCTCAATTCATTGTTCGTGGAGGAGACAGGGTTTGTTCATGATCACCTGTGTCCACATTTTTCCATTCCAGGAAAGAAATAATTAATTTGTGTGTTCCACTGAGACAGATTCTAAACATGACAGAGGAGTTTATACCTCGTTTCTAATCTTAAAACTGAATATATCTATGAGGACTATACTATATATTCAGCACACCTATTAAAATTGATAATATAAAATCAATCTACTCCTATATTGATTAATATAAAAACCACAAAGAAAGATTAGAGTCTTTCTATTCACTAAAATCATCAAAACTCAAATACATTGTCTTATCTAGGCCTTGCGACATCTTCTTCTCACAAAACAGACCTAGGTAAACACTTTGGTATATATCGTAAACCTTAGGTTAGCAATTTCAGAGTAAAAAAAAAAAAATCCTGAATTCACTTTGCCTTAATATAAGACAAAATGGTTGTCCCTTAGGCTCATGTCCATACTCTTTTATATAGGCCTTATAATTATGGACTTTATTCATACCCAATAGTTCTGACAAATCCCCCCCCTTCTTCCCACGTTAGTCAAGGATCCCCTTAAGACCTAACTGGGAGAAGGTCGGAAGAATTTTCATGTTCATCAATATTGTATCTGAGTCTTTTATTGCATCATAACGTCAATCCTGGAAAAGTATATTATCACAGAGATTCTGTGTCCAATGGTTTTAGCATGTGAGAAAAATGCAAAACTTGGCACCAATCATGCCATTATTGCTGTGACTTTGTTCTCATGCATAATGTACCAATTTGGTTCCTTTCCCAAGCTAAAATGGTGATATCCGGTATCTTCATCCAATGAATGTCCTTGGATCCAGTTTCGCAAAGATTCTTGAAATATAATCTTCTTAGCCATCATTCACAATCCTGGGACATCTGAAACACAACTGTAGATTTGGGTTGATGATTAGTTCCGTCTTTAATTGGACCTCTTGAATCAACACCATCTGCACGATATCTGTATCTTTGTTGTCATTATCATCGCCAGGAATCACGTCTGGTTCCGCCCGTCCTTTTTCTATAAAGGAAAATGAAAGTATGAATACAGTATATATATATATATATATATATATATTTATTTATTTTTCCTTTTGATATACAGTTTCCCTAGCGTTGCTATGTAAAATGCTTTATATGGAAACCCCAGAATTGGAACATCTGTGAACTGAGAGAAATTAGATTAACGCATCCTTATTCATTCTCTTATTCAGCGTCATCTTCTATGATTCTCAATTCTGATCTTGGATGACATACTCGCAATTGATTTACATGGACCCATTTCTCGATGAAACCATCTTTGGTATTAATTTTCACCTTATAAACTACAGGTGATATTTTATCAATTACATCATACGGACCTTTCCATGATGGGAGAAATTTTCTTTCTTTTACCCGATCCCGGGCAAAGTTATAGAGATACACTCTATCTCCTACCTCATATTCTTTTTTGGTCGTTTTCAAGTCATAATAAGTTTTGTTACTTACGGCGGCTTTCTCGAGATTCTTCTGCGCGAAAGCAAACGCGTGTTGAAGATACTTACGAAGGTCCTCCACATACTGATGTGTCGTGGCTGCATTGATCAGGTTATGATCTGATGTGCGATACAACAGATGTTGAGGAAGTACCATTCTTCTTCCTGTCATCAGCTCAAAAGGTGACATCTGGGTAGCCGTACTTGGAGTAGCTCTAATGGCCATGAGTACTAATGGTAACCTTACATCCCAGTCTTTACCCGACTCCTTAACATATTTCTTAAGGATGTTGACAATAGACTGGTTATAGCGCTCAACGGATCCGCTAGATGTTGGACGATAAGCCATGTGTAATTTTCTCTTCACACCCAACATCTTCCACATCTTCGCCATTACCTCACTTACAAAGTGTGATCCACGATCTGAATCAATCCTTAATGGTAACCCAAATCTGGAAAATACATGGTTAATCAATAAAAATGCACAGGTCTCGGCTGTATTATTGCGGGCCGGTAGACACTCTACCCATTTTGTAAACACACAAGTGACGGTTAACATGTATTTATTTCCTCGGGATGACCGGGTAACAGGACCAATAAAATCGATTTGGATGTCAGACCATGGTAATGAAAAACCTTTCTTCTGAAGTGGAGCCCGATGTTTAGGACCTTGCGGTTGAAATTGCGCACATACCAAACAACCTTGACAATAACTCTGGACATCCTTTAACATATGAGGCCAGTAGGCATAATCACGTAGTGACTCATATGTAATCTTTTCTCCACGATGACCAGCTGTAGGTGCATCATGGGCATGCTGTAACATTAAACCTCTAAATGTAGTAGGAACTACCCACTGCTGAATACCCTTTTTAGAGGTTCTCATTAATAACCCATCCTGAATACTAAATTGGGATTTGGATTTCATAAGTAATCGGAGGTCTTCTTTTTGGGTAAAATTATCCTCCGATATGGGATTATTATTAGGATCCTCAATATGTTTATAGAAGATTCCCAATATAACATCTTCCTTCTGGCTTTTGATCAGATCCTCACTAGAAGATTCTTGGCTCCATTGAACTATACTATTTTCAGTTTGGGCCTTAGCCTGTTGTCTAGTGATAGCGTCAATGGGAATCATCTCTAGTAGATGATCTATATTCACATGATCACCATTTATGGCTCCTTGTTTGGCTAGTCTGTCAGCTAGGTCATTACCCTCTTTATCTTTATTTTGGGTTTTGGAATGACCTTTAGTCTTTTTCCAATAAATGGTTAGATCATTATGTCGGACTAGCTCATCTATGGCACAAAACAACTTGGCGTGTTTCACTGGTTTGTTATTGGACCGTAACATATGACTCCTCTTCCATGTGGGCATATATTCTACAAAGCTGTTCCGCACATAATTTGAATCAGTAACAATGACGAATTCCTTTATAATGTGCTCTATAGCAATTTTAACGGTTTGGTAGACAGCTGCTAATTCGGCTACCTGGCTACTCTTAGCACCAATACTATAACCTATTGAAATACTCGGGCACCCATCTATCCACGTGATACCAATTCCTGCCACTAGTTTTCTTTCGTCCCCTACAATGGTGTGGTAAGCACAACCATCTATGTACGCATAAGGGAGTAGAGAGCAATAGTCGTCTTCATACGCTTTGTAAGGGGAAGATTTTTGTTCCTCTAGAAAATCATCTATCAGTTCTTCCGTTTGAGAATTAGCAGCGCAATTATGCAGTTCAGCAAGTCCTTGGGCTACTGGACACTTTTTATTTTGCTTATACTGAACTTCCAACGACCATCCTTGTAAAGACAAGGTCCAAGCAGTGATCCTGCTGTTAGACAAGTTACCATCCCTAATTTTATCACTCTGTAGATATTGTAGGGGTTGATGGGCCGTTTCAACAATGATTTTCTCACCCTGTACAAAACTTCTAAAGTTTTGAAGCGCCCAGACTGTGGCTAGTAAAGCTTTTTTACAGTTGCTAAACTTTATTTCTACTGGTGACAGTGATTTACTTGCATAAGCTATAACTTTATGCAATTTATCCTGTTTTTGGCATAGGACAGCACTAATACTAAGATTTGTAAAACCAGTTTCCAGATAAAAGGGTTTACCCCCCTCGGGATAAGCTAGACATGGGGCTTGGGTGAGTCTCCTTTTAAGCTCAGACATAGCTTTTTCCTGATATTCCCCCCATGTCCAGGGTACACCTTTCTTTAACAATGTCAGCAATGGTTTACTAATCTCAGCATAGTTATCAATGAATTTACGGGAGTAATTCATCATACCCAGAAATGATCTTAATTCACTAATGTTGGTAGGCGTTTTAGATTTCATAACAGCCTCCACCTTTTTCTTCTGGGGATTCAGGCCTTCACAGGTAACCTCATGTCCAAGGAAATTTACCTTAGTTCGACACCACTGGGCTTTCTGTAAAGAAATTTTCACACCTGCCTCTTTCAACTGATTCAGTACATGCCTAATTTCTTGAATATGCTGGTCAAATGAAGTACTTTTCATCAAAATGTCATCTACATAAGTTAAATTTCCTCTTTCTGTGGCATCAGGCATAGCCTTATGTAAAAATACAGCAAATTCATGACCTGAATTTATGTACCCAAACGGTAGTCTAGTCCAGGCAAACTGTTCTTTACCAAAAGTAAAGGCTAATTTGTATTGATCTTCAGGGCTTACTTTGATGGTCCAATATCCCTGAGGGCAATCTAAGGTGGTAAAGATCCTAGCGCCTTGCATTTGTACCAAGCATTGGTCTATATACGGCACGGGCCAGCCGGACATATATACACGTTTATTTAGCTGACGAAGATCAGCACATAAACGCCATTGACCATTCGGTTTAAGAATTCCAAGAATAGGATTGTTATAAGAACTGTGCACTGGTCTTATAATACCTCTCTCCTTGAGATTTTGGATTATTTCCGCTAGCGAGTCGTAACAAGCTAGTGGAAGACGATATTGCTTGATATAAACGGGAGGTGCCTCAGGATCAGTCTGAATCCTAGCAATGTGTATGTCAGTCAGACCACAATCAAAGGAATCTTTAGCAAAGATATCCTTGAATTCTAAGAGAACTTCCTTTAGTTGTTGTCGCTCTGGGTCATTGGAGCATCCATCAGCTAATGAGATTTGTTGCTGGACCATTTCCATAAACCCTGGAAAAACTTCTGGTTGACCTATTTCATAGGTTTCCTCCAATCTGTCAGTGAGGTCATGATTTGCTTTTTCAGCAAACTCATGATATTCCTGGGCTTCCTGCTCATTGATTGTATGATCAAAGGTAAGAGAGGATTCCTCTACCTTACAGGTACCTTCTTCAAGATTAAAAGGATATACTGAACTAATGGTGAACAATCCTTCAGGAGAAGAATAAAATGTTTGTTCAACCAATTGTTCTTCTGTTAGATACGATTCAGGTATTAGGCCAATAATTATATTCTGAAACCCAAAAGTATAATAATCTGAATCTAATGCCATACCAATGATAGTGTCTTTAGACAAATGAACTTCATTTGGCATACCATTATTCACAATTATTTGGGTTTTAAAGGTTTGTAAATTCACCATAGGGGTATGATTTACTGAAATACCTAATTGTTGCATTCTGTTTGATAGGCATATCAATGCATCACCATTCTTTAATTTTTGGCCTTTTGACACCTGAATGGGTAACAGGAAATTATTAGTACCTGGAAGGATGATTATATCTCGTGGCACTAATACACTGACTGCATAAGGCAGTATCTGGGATGACTTGAGTGCTTCATGTTCATCCATAAAACCTTCAGGATTCCCTTTTAATCTTGTCCACAATGTGGAATTCACGATATCCACATGGATAGCAAAACGATGTAAAATATCGTTGCCAATGTACATAGGATATCTGGGTTCATCAAGCACCAGGAATAAATGAGTAGCCGATTTTCCTGCAATAGAAATGGTTAATATACATTTTGCAATTATATTATGATCATCAGAATCATTATCTAAGTCATGTATCCAATTATCTTGTGGATTTGGATATCGAATCACTTTAGAATTGGCCACTTGATTTAGTAGATCCCTACTAATATAACTGTTTTCATGGCGCAAATCCAATTTAGCCCTCTTAGTTCTTCCTAAGTCATTCACCTGTACTGGGAAGAACATCTCATCATCCACCTTTTCCATTCCCACTAGGAATTGTTCGTGACCATTAAACCCAATAGGGTCAGTAGTTTCTGGGTGTAGGTGGATTGTAAGAACATCCCCTTCCAAACAGACATCTTTTACTCGTTCAGGAGACACACATATAGTGTTATCTTCCTGTTCACCTATAGTGGAATTTGGAGTGATTTGCAGGAAAGAGACATCAGGGACTTGGCTATTTCGGAAATGTACCTCAATGGAATCCGGCCTTTCCTCTATCACATGGCAGTTACGCCTATTGTGATAGGATTGTGATTGTTCATAATTAATGGGCATCCTCACTTGAGACCATATCACCTTATTAACAAAATCAATAACTGGACTTAATCTTTTCAGGAAATCAATGCCAATAATTAATCTATCAATGGGCATATCCACGATCAATGTAGGATGGCTAATTACTTTGTTTCCTACTTTAAAATCCAGCCAAGCTTTACCTAAAACCTTGAGGGCATTGCCTGAGACACTTACCAGGTTAGCATTAAAACTTTTTAACTTGTACCTGTTAGAAGATACATCCTGCAATTGTTGGAAGTATTTTACAGATAATAAAGTTGCTTGGCTACCTGTATCTATCAAGGCTATTATTGGCGAGAAATTATCAAATAATTCAACTTTCATATAATATCTATTATCTATTTCCTGTATGGAACAAAGATATTTGGCATGATTATTGAAATGGTTTTCCTGCTCAGCAGTTAGACTTGTCCTCAACTCCTCCTCCTTCCTTTTATGAGCAGGATTGCATGTCTTCTTCTGTGCAGCTGAGGACTTTGTGTGCTGTAAGACAGAACAAACAGGTTTCCCCTCCCCCTTGCCATGTGGCTTTGTAAGGGTTAAATTATTTTTAAAGGGAAAGACAATTATATTAGATTGCTCCACTTTACATACATTTAAGTCATCAACCCCTGCAACATTTGACATACTTACCTGCTTCTCCCCCTTTATATTTGGGGAGGATTCTCTACAGGAGGGGTTACCCCTAAAAAAGGATTTTTAGGGTTAGCAGTGATTGTTTTAGACAATTCCTCCATCCGCTGCATCAACATACCAAACTGATCTTGGATTTGATCCATTCGATCATATAGGTTACTTCTCTTTCTCCCATAATCTTTGGGAGATTGATTTTGGTACCGATATGTTCGTGATCTCCCAGAACCATCTGACTCAGAACCACTTTGAGCCCTTTCTGGCCTACGTTGATATCCCCTATAATAATTATTCTGATATCTTTGAAAAGGAGGGAACCGTCTATTTCTAAACTCCTTCTGGTGGTTTGGGTTCTTTTCAGCAACATTTGGACCCTTATTCCCATCTGGCCTAGGCTGAATTTTATTTGGCTCAGAAGGTCTAGGAGTTTTTAACACATCAGCATAACTTCTTTTAGGGCTTTCAAATTTTCCCTGATCTCTTTTTATGTGAGTTTCTGCTATTTCCTCACTCGCTCTTTTAAATTTTCTATCAGGAGACTCATCACAATTTTGTATTGCAGCGTACAGAGTTGTACTCTCAGTGAGTAACCAATCCAGAGTCTTTCTGGGATGGTAATCCCTGGCCAAAATAAATTTTATTTTATTGGGCAAAGCGTCATACAATAACTGGATAAATTCACTACCTTCAAAATTGGGATCTTTTTCAGATAAACTATAGGCATTTTTGAGGACTGACAAAAATTCCCTGGGACTTTGATTATGTCTACATTTCAGGGTAAATAAGGCCCTCCTTGCAGCAGTAGCGGACTTATAGGGACCAAATTCAGTTTTTATTTCTGCGACCACATCTGACCAAGAATCCCTACCCATATCTCTAAGGGAATTAAAGAAATACCGGTGTTTTGGTTCGAAAACCCAGGTAATAAATTCAAGTTTCTGTATGTCCTTTTCTAAATGTAAAGTTTTCATGGCCTCCTCATATATTTCCAAATGACTTATTATGGAGGGTGAACCCTTTTTTGCAAATTGACCCACAGTTTCCTTGAGAAACTTGATCACTTTAGTAGTGTCTATCATGGGTTGATAAGATCTCTGTACTGAACTCTTAGAGGACCTAGGAGGTGAAATCGGTCTTAATTTAGGAAGAGAATGTTCTCTCAGAGCCATTAATTCTTCTCCATTAAAGGGGTTGTCATATTTACTTTCTGCATCTAATTCCCCCCTGGAATATTTTACCTGCACTCTATTAGAATCCTTAGGCTGTCTGAATTGAAGAGGGTCAAGATCCCGGTTATCTAACTCTGTTTGTAAATTTCTATTGTCCTTATACAACTTTTTACATTCCTCATCTAGATCCACCATAGACAATTGACATTTAGACAATTCATTAGTAACCTGACTTAATTTCCATTCCAGAGTCCTAATAACTTCTTGCTGTTGACTGTCTCTGTCATTATATTCAGATAATTTAGCAGACCATTGTGCTAATTCACCAGAAACCATGGCCGCCTTATTTTCCATTTCAGATAAATCTTTTTGAAATTTATCAATTTCATATGCCTGTTCAACATTTTTATATTTTGCTTTTTCTAATTGCTTTGCTATTTCAATAACTAAATATACAAATTCAGGCCAAGATTGAAGGATTAATGAATCCTTATCTTTCTTATGTTTAGCTTGGGAAATGTGACAGAGATAATCAGCAAACCGGGATTTATCAGACCAGACATCATCTGCATATTCTGCAGCTCTCTTTTCCAATTCAACCCTCCAATCCTTTAACTCTCTTTTAATATCCAACCTGTCATGCATATGACCCAACACAATACAGTCATGTGAAAAAATTAGGACACCCTTTGAAAGCATGTGTTTTTTTGTAACATTTTTAATAAAAGGTTATTTCATCTCCGTTTCAACAATACAGAGAGATTAAAGTAATCCGACTAAACAAAGAAAACTGAAGAAAAGTCTTTTCAAGATCTTCTGTAAATGTCATTCTACAAAAATGCCTATTCTAACTGAGGAAAAAGATAGGACACCCTTGCCCCTAATAGCGAGTGTTACCTCCTTTGGCTGAAATAACTGCAGTGAGACGGTTCTTGTAGCCATCTACCAGTCTTCGACATCGGTCTGAGGAAATTTTACCCCACTCCTCAATGCAGAACTTTTTCAGCTGTGAGATGTTTGAGGGGTTTCTTGCACGTACAGCCCTTTTCAAGTCACCCCACAGCATCTCAATGGGATTCAAATCTGGACTTTGACTTGGCCATTCCAGGACTCTCCATTTCTTATTTTTCAGCCAATCTTTGGTTGATTTACTAGTATGTTTTGGGTCATTGTCATGTTGCATGGTCCAGTTCCGCTTCAGCTTTAATTTTCTAACTGATGGTCTCACATGTTCTTCAAGCACCTTCTGATACACAGTAGAATTCATCGTGGATTCTATGATGGTGAGCTGACCAGGTCCTGCTGCAGCAAAGCAGCCCCAAACCATGACACTTCCACCTCCATGCTTCACAGTTGGTATGAGGTTTTTTTCTTGGAATGCTGTGTTTGGTTTACGCCAAACATGTCCTCTGCTGTTGTGTCCAAATAATTCAATTTTGGACTCATCTGTCCAAAGAACATTATTCCAGAAGTCCTGGTCTTTGTCAACTTTATCTCTGGCAAATGTCAGTCTGGCCTCGATGTTTCTCTTGGAAAGCAAAGGTTTCCTCCTTGCACACCTCCCATGCAAGTTAAACTTGTACAGTCTCTTTCTGATTGTAGAGGCATGTACTTCTACATCAACAGTAGCCAGAGCCTGCTGTAGTTCTCGAGATGACACTTTAGGGTTTTTGGAGACCTCTTTTAGCATCTTGCGGTCTGCTCTTGGGGTGAACTTGCTGGGGCGACCAGTCCTGGGCATGTTGGCAGTTGTTTTGAAAGCCCTCCACTTGTAGACTATCTTCCGGACAGTGGAATGGCTGATTTCAAAATCTTTTGAGATCTTTTTAAATCCCTTCCCAGACTCATAGGCTGCTACAATCTTTTTTCTGAAGTCCTCTGACAGCTCTTTTGCTCTCACCATGGTGCTCACTCTCACTTCAACAGTCAGGAGCACACCAAACTAAATGTCTGAGGTTTAAATAGGGCAAGCCTCATTCAACATGCAGAGTAACGATCTACTAATTATGTGCACCTGGTGTGATATACCTGTGTGAGATCTGAGCCAATTTAAGAGGGAATACATGTGAGGGTGTCCTATCTTTTTCCTCAGTTAGAATAGGCATTTTTGTAGAATGACATTTACAGAAGATCTTGAAAAGACTTTTCTTCAGTTTTCTTTGTTTAGTTGGATTACTTTAATCTCTCTGTATTGTTGAAACGGAGATGAAATAACCTTTTATTAAAAATGTTACAAAAAACCACATGCTTTCAAAGGGTGTCCTAATTTTTTCACATAACTGTATATTCAATTAATTCTTGAGTCTTTCTATCATGCATATCAGTCTTTACCACTGCAGAAGCAGCCTGCATGCCTTGGCTAGCCTCGCCATTGTTGTCAGACATTTTTTTATTTGTTGCACTACAAGTACCACAATAACTTTATCAAATATATATTTTGCACCCCAAAATTTTGTTTCTATTACAAGCAGATCTCGGTAGGGACCTCCAAATTAATGTCGGAATATTTATGCTGTCTCCGATTGACAGTCTATATGATTTATGTGAATAAATTAAAATCGGTAATAAAGGAGATTCTAACTTATTATCATAAATATCAAGCTAAAACAAGCTTGTGATCTGCGTTGAATTGAAGACAAAACCCAGTTACAGACAAAATATATATATAATTTATTAATACAATTTATAGTGCAAAATAATATATATAACAAAATTGGCGGTAATAAAATTCAATCAATGATATGCAAAATAGTGGTAAAGACAAAAATAATTGAGAACATATATATATATATATATATATATATACACAATTATGCCTTCTTATAATAATACCCCTCACTTATTTTAAAAGTCAATTTAATACTTGATTTCTCTCAGCCGACAAATGTCCAATTAAACCCAAATCTGGTTTATCTTTTATCTATATAAATATATATATATTATCAACCATACTGGTCTAGAACTGAATTCAGTTCCTTGGAGATAATACCGTGTTTTCACTAGTATATTTTTAATCTCCCTGTATTGGATTAATTTTTAGGATGATGCTGCAGGTACACCCCAATCTTATTCCAAAACAGATACTATACACAAAGTATGGTTAATTGAATATATCTATAGATATGTATTATATTGATTAATTATCCTATAAAATATAGGTAAGGTTATACTATACCAAAATGTCAGCTAGCAGAAATCAGTTTCAATGGTTCTAAGATGGCTGCCTCCAATGACTGGCAAGGTGGTCAAGATGATGTTCAGAGAGAGAGCGAGATCGACCCCTTCTGTCAGCCCATACCATCTTTTTATCCTATCTTAGAAAGGGCTTGGCCAAGTTTTATCATTAACTAGTGACCTCACTTTATAATTAATAGAACCTTCCTCTAGGGAAAAATATACCCTAGATCTTTGTTACCCTAACACTAGATGGCACTAGTATTCCATACAAAAATCGAAGCATTCATTTATTTCTCTTATTCATATAATAGCGATAAAATGTAATCTAAGGTTTCAGACAAAACCTTGAGAAGATCTTGAAGAGACAATGAGTTTTATACTTGGTCAACTAACTTGTGTATCCTTAAGTCTTTTGACCAAACTTGATTAAATCAAGATAAATAGGGCTATCTCAATTCATTGTTCGTGGAGGAGACAGGGTTTGTTCATGATCACCTGTGTCCACATTTTTCCATTCCAGGAAAGAAATAATTAATTTGTGTGTTCCACTGAGACAGATTCTAAACATGACAGAGGAGTTTATACCTCGTTTCTAATCTTAAAACTGAATATATCTATGAGGACTATACTCTTATATATATATACTATATATTCAGCACACCTATTAAAATTGATAATATAAAATCAATCTACTCCTATATTGATTAATATAAAAACCACAAAGAAAGATTAGAGTCTTTCTATTCACTAAAATCATCAAAACTCAAATACATTGTCTTATCTAGGCCTTGCGACATCTTCTTCTCACAAAACAGACCTAGGTAAACACTTTGGTATATATCGTAAACCTTAGGTTAGCAATTTCAGAGTAAAAAAAAATAAATCCTGAATTCACTTTGCCTTAATATAAGACAAAATGGTTGTCCCTTAGGCTCATGTCCATACTCTTTTATATAGGCCTTATAATTATGGACTTTATTCATACCCAATAGTTCTGACAACCCCAGGTAATGTCACTGTCCACAGAGCACACCGTCTACAGAAAAAGTACACTGGATGTCACTGATATTTTTTGGATGTGCACACGTTACACAGGAGATGTAGCGCAGCTAATGTCACTGTCCACAGCGGAAACCGTCTACGGAAAAAGTACACTGGATATCACTGTTATTTTTGGGATGCGCACACGTTACACAGGAGAAATATCACAGATAATGTCGCTGATGTCAGCAGGGGCTAATATAAAATTAAAGGGAATGTCACAGATATTTGGGATGCGCACATGTTACACATTAAAAATACCACAAATAATGTCGCTGATGTCAGCAGCAGCTAATATAAAATTACAGGGAATGTCACAGGTATTTGGGATGAGCACATGTTACATAGGAGAAATATGAAGTAGAGTTAACCCTCCTGTTTTCTTAGATTTATGAGTTGTGTTATCTAATCTAAGCAAACACCTTCAATTGCTTTTCAATGGCTTTTGTCTCAAGATACCGAGATGAGTTAAGAAATTTGAGTTAAGAGCTGGAGTGCTAACCCTGCTACATCAGTACACGTACCGCAGATAATATCTCTGATGTCAGCAGCGACTAATATAAAATTACAGGGAATGTCACAGGTATTTGGGATGCGCACACGTTACATAGGAGAAATACCACAGATAATGTTGCTGATGTCAGATGTGCTGCACACGTTACACATGAGATGTAGCACACATGAGGAAACTGATGTGATCTGGCGATGCGCGTGGGGCGTATTGCCCTCTAACCTGGGCCACCAAATTGTCCAATTGATAAGTATTCTACGATTTTTTATGCCATATTTTTATATTTTATATTTTGTACATTGATGTGGTGGTATACAGATGCCCCTGTTTAGAACCAGGATGTTGTGTGCATGTGTGTTGGATGTATTGTGAATCATATTTGTATACAATAATTTTATCTTATGTGTTTTGTGTTTCTTTTTCTCATTTCTTATGGTTCTATTTTGATGCCGCAGCTTATACGCTCTAGGATTTATATTAGGTGTGACCCCACATTTTCATTCTTTGTTCACGCGTTACACAGGAGATGTAGCACAGCTAATGTCACTTTCCGCAGCGGACACAGTCTACTGAAAAGGTACAGTGGATGTCACTGATATTTTTAGGATGTGCACACGTTACACGGGAGATGTAGTGCAGCTAATGTCACTGTCCGCAGCGGACACCGTCTACGGAAAAATTACACTGGATGTCAAAGATATTTTTGGAATGCGCAGTGAGCTGAACCGGGGTATGCACTCTGACGCCAAATTATGCAATGGCTAGGTCAGGTGTAGGTCATAGTCTATAATTTTGTTCGTGATGCCAATTGCAGTGTGTGCAGGGTACTGTCACAGGGCCCTCCAAGGTGTTATAACTCATGCCCCAGGTTAGGAATGCCAGATTGGTGTAATGTCTCTGTATGGTAGTAGTAATGGTGTCTGTGGCGAAAGCCACTTCGCCACGGTGTTTTGGAGGGGGCTGTTTGCCCTCCTCCTGCCACTGGATTACAGGCCCTCTCATCAGCCAGGCCTCCTTTGTTCACAAACGACTTGTACTAACTTGAACCCCTGGTCTAATTCGTGCCGTTTTGGGATGTTAAATGTCTATGTGTATTGTAAAGGGTGGGACATTGTATACGTTAAGTAGTGAGGTCTGTTCCATTGTCTCTCTGTGTGTATTGGCGATGGCCCTTTGTCCTGAGAGATAATTGAATTACGTCTCGGTTGTCTCCAGGACAGAAGACTATTGTGTATTATCCGGCCTGTGATGATTGCATCAACCCAGTGTGAGGTAATTGTATCACAGGCAGAGGGCAGTGGTTATTGGCTGTTTTTACAAAACCCTGTGGGTGGTAACCTTGTTGGAAGATGTGTATAAATCAATGCTTGTGTGTTCAAATAAAGAGTTCCTGTTTTACCCTTCATCATGTTGAGGCTGGTGTTTGGGTAACTGATCAACACTGGGGGATTGCTAAATGCTGAAGATTTGCTATACTCCCTTGGCTATAACTACTAGCTCTTGTAAGAGCTGTTCCTGCTCTCTGGATTTAAGAGAGGTTCACTCACTGGAGCCTGGAGCCTTGTCGTAGGTCCAGGGTGGGTAGAACACGGCGAGACCTCAACCAAGCTTCGGCAGTTCATGGGGTCTGTGGTGGTTTTGGTGTAGAGTGGAGTGCTTGGAGTCCTCGGGAATCACTGGGAGCATCCATCAACGGAGGTATCCGGTCGGGGTGCTAGGAGATCAGTTACATTGGTAGCAAGCAGTGGGATGGCGTCCTAGTGAGAGGAGAAGCAACTCAGAGACACCGTTCGTGGATTTACAAAATTGAGGGCAACGCTAGTATCCGTACAGCGCCCCTGGCTACAGCAGGATGGAATCGGCTAGTCTTCAAACAGCGTTCCACTACGAGGAGGAGGATGAACCAGACTGGAGGGATGCAGTCCGGAAAGGCATCTGGCGCGAGGCCCTGGAAGATGTACAAGTTCGGCGGGGCGAGTGTCTCCCCAGCGAGGAGCAGCAGTTGCGGATGCCAGTGGCCCTTCTGGGAGAGCAGCCTCTGGATGAGTGGGTGACAGAACTGGAGAGCCTGGTATGGAAGGAGCTTTGGCTAGACAACGCTTACCAGGCACTCTGATGGTATGTGATTCGGCACTCCCCCTGGATAGCTAAGCACAACAAACCTGACGGTGAGGGTCATGATGGCCCTGGCCTGTTGTTTGAGGGCCTTCGCAGAACCAGAGTTCGGAGATGCTGGAGAGTCCCGGTTCTGGGATATCTATGACTACAGGGAGGCTGTGCATGATTGGGCTTCAGCAAGAGAGGTGAGACAAGACCTGACATCTCTAGTGACAAAGGAGTGAGAGCTGGAGCAGGATTACTATACTGTCCTCATACACGTTAGCACAGTGTGTAATCTGACATGTAGCTAAACCTTTTTGTCCTCTGAGAGAAAAGAGACTGTTCCGCTTTAAGGTTCTCTTTATTGCTCGTAGACTGACAGAAAAGGTGAAACTACAGAATAAAACAGTAGTATTTTAGAACATAAATACCATGGTATATGGCATAAAACACAGATTAACCTCCTATACATTCAGTATATGATATAATACAATGATAGTAATGAGCTATCAATACAAGAAACATAATAAAATGCAGTAAATGACACATAGATAGTGCTCTTACCGACTATGCTCAAAAACAGGCTGAATAACAGATGATGTGACAGGAAAACCAGTGAGAGAGCATGGTTGCTGAGACATAAGATGATGGCTGCTTGCTGTACCAGCACAAGACTAGCAAGAACCAGGAACTACCCACAATGCACTGGGACTCCCATAATGCATAGAGAAAAACAGGCTGGGTGAAATACCTGAACTCATCAATAGATGGTGCTGTTACGACACAATGTAATGCAAATGAATTACAACAGTTAAAATGCCATGTCAACTGATAATGAGACAGAAACAACTGGAACTGAATCTGGGGACAGAACAATTACCAATACATCTTCAGCTCAATTCGGTCCCAATTTACACTGCCAGAGAGCTGGGTGGCAGTCCCAGATCTACAACCCTACAGCTGGGAAGACCCGACTTAAGTATCCCCTGCTTCAGTACCAGCTACAGAGGTAGGGGACCTCATAGACTGGTCCTGGGGGGAAACTCATATGGCAGGTGGAGATGGGACCGAGATCTCTCCACCGGCCCTACAGGGATGCTGGGCAGTCGGCCCAGATCCCCAATGGCAGCCGGAGTTTCAGGGAGTAGAGACAGTTGGTCCTGCTCCCCAGTGGCAGTGTACTTTGAAGGGAGAGGAGACAAACGGTCTCTCTCCCCAACCACAGGGGGACAACACCCCTAACTCCAATGGTGCAGATGGAACTGCAGTCTCTCAGTCTCTGCACCAGGCCGACCGGGATGCTGGACGGCCGGTACAGATTCCCCACCAACCCCGCAGGAATGCCAGGAGGAGGAGGTAAGCGATCCCTCCTCTCCACAGCTGATCCGCAACAAGGTCCTGGGGGTAGGATTCCCTGACCCCATCCCAGCAGATGAGCTGGCATCTGGGCAGAGCGCCGCTGGCCTCTGCCCTAACTTTCCCTTTGTCACCGGGCAGGACTAAACCCTGGTTTCTCCAGCGGAAGAGCTGGCAACAGGGCAGAGCACAGTTGGCCTCTGCCCTCCTTTGTCCCCTTGTCCCAGGCTTGTCTATCTGCAGGTCCCCCCAGCTGAAGCGCTGGCACCAGGGCTGAGTACCGCCAGTCTCTACTCACTCAGCGACCCACAAAGCCAAGAGACCAGTGCCTATCACAGCCATGGTGAAGCTATGGGACCGAAACAAGCTACAAAATTGCCCAGGTGCAGTAACCAAGTGTTGGGGGGGGGGACTGCACTGCGGATTGTATATTATTGTGGGGGGGCTGCCTTGTTGATTGTAATTTACTGTGGGTGGGTGACTCGACTAACTCAGGCACTGGTCGACAGAAGGTCAGCTACCTGGTTAGTCTCCCCCCGGAAGATATGTGGCGAAAGCCACTTCACCATGATGTTTTGGAGGGGCTGTTTCCCCGCCTCCTGCCCCTGGATTACGGGCCCTCTCATCAGCCAGGCCTCTTTTGTTCACAAACGACTTGTACTAACTTGAACCCCTGGTCTAATTCGTGCCATTTTGGGATGTTAAATGTCTATGTGTATTGTAAAGGGTGGGACGTTGTATATTTTGAGTAATGAGGTCTGTTCCATTGTCTCTATGTGTGTATTGGCGATGTCCCTTTGTCCTGAAAGATAATTGAATTACGTCTCGGTTGTCTCTAGGACAGAAGATTGTATTCTCCTGCCTGTGATGATTGCATCAACCCAGTGTGAGGTAATTGTATCACAGGCAGAAGGGACGATTTTGTGTGGGAGTGTCTGAGTGTATTGTACGTGGTTATTGGCTGTTTTAACAAAACCCTGTGGGTGGTAACCTTGTTGGAAGATGTGCATAAATCAATGCTTGTGTGTTCAAATAAATAGTTCCTGCTTTACCCCTTCATGAAGTTTTGGCTCATGTTTGGGGAATGGGATAACTACACTCTTGGGGATGGCTATATCACAATACTTCCCTGAGTATAAGCTCTTGTAAGAGCTTGTTCATGGTTCCTGCTCTCTGGATTTAGGAGAGGTTCACGCACCGGAAGCTGAAGCCCGCTCTTGGGTCCAGCGTGGGTGGAGGACGGTGAGACCCCAACCAAACTGCAGCGGTTCGTGGGGTCTGTGGTGGTTATGGTGTCAAGTTGAGTGCTTGGAGCCCTCGGGAAGCACTAGGAGCATCTATCGACGGAGGTACCCGGTCAGGGTGCCAGGAGATCCATTACAGTGTCACTGGTGTGTCCTACTTAGGTACGGCTGGACTCCTGGATCCTGGTTTTCTTGCAATAAAATGAGTGTAGTGTTAGTAGGAGAAATAGAGGAATTTGCAGCAGAAATTGAGATCCAGACCTTTGGTAAAGTTCAAACTTGTCTTTACTGATTGTAACTTTCATCCAAGCAAGATGCAGCTTTAGTCTTAGGTCCCAGCATGTATTGGCAATGGTTGGCAGGGATATACCTTCTGCTCTATCAACCTCGAGCTTGTAGGAATAGACGTCTGCTTGTTAGCTCTATATTGTGGCAGGAATTTGGCTTCTGCACGCTCCATCTTCTGCTGTCTGGGGACTGACTAGCTGAGAAGGAATATGGCTTCTCCTGGGTCTCTGGACTTTACTCACAGTTATCTTCTCAGGGAATGATTTCTTCCTGGAACTGGAGTTGTCTGCTTGCTTCATCCAGCCAAAACCGCAAGACTCAGGTTGGGGATGATGATCAATGTCTCAGCCGAGACAAGATCCTGGTTTGGTTCTCTATATCTGGGAGCTCCTAACATGCACACCCTACCCCTAGCAGGGGGTAGGCTACACTCCTCTAACTTCCTTCTCTCCCCATGCTGCAGGATATGGGCACAGCCCACTCTGCTCACAGAGGGGGAGCTAAACTGCAATTAACTATTCCAGCCTAGATATACTAAACTGAACCTAAGTCCTTGCTAACACATTGCTGCCACCTGCTGGTGAACATGAAATTACAGCAATATACACTTAACATGGTTTATAGAATGCACAGTTGTGAGGATATAATGTAAAATCACTTCAGATGACAAGGTTAATGCTCTTAGGAGATTGTAGCGGGGTAAAAGAGTTTAGTAACACAACTCTGGGTGTTACAGATGCGCACACATTACACAGGAGATGTAACGCAAATAATGTTGCTGTCTGCAGCGGCCTAACTATTGCATGCTATTTAGCGCAGGATACGCTAAAAATAGATATTGCTGCCACATAGTAGTTCTTAAAAGGAATTTTGGGTCTCTGACAAGTTTTTCTACTTAAATTTAAAGGGACACTGACAGGCCCAATAAGCATATTTAGGTATATATATGACAGTACAGGTCTTATAAAGTGTATTAAAATCATCTAAGTATCCCCCCTGTTCACCTTATAAATACAGTAAACTGAAGTTTTATAACCTGCTTGAATCGTCTTCAATCTGCCCAAGGGGCGGCGTTTCATCTCCACTTGCACCCAGCCAGCCTCGCCCCAACTGCCGTTTTGAAGCGCCGCCCAGCTCATCAATATTCACTTCGCTGGGCGGCTACTACTGTCCACGACTTCACAAGATCCGGCGCATGCCCAATACAATCCTATGGGCATCGGCCTCTGTCTCATCTTCAGCGCATGCGCCCGGCACCCTCACTGGCCGGGATTACATTGCGCCTGCGTACAGTCTGCATCTTAGAGGCCGCTTCAGCCTCTGCATTATGCGCATTCGCCAGGCACTGTATAGCGCAGCGCTTCAGAGCGGGGACAGCAGAAGACGCCCAGCAAAGTGAATATTGATGAGCTGTGCGGCGCTTCAAAACGGCAGTTGGGGCGAGGCTGGCTGGGCGCAAGTGGAGATGAAACGCCACCCCTTGGGCAGATTGAAGACGATTCAAGCAGGTTATAAAACTTCAGTTTACTGTATTTATAAGGTGGACAGGGGGAATACTTAGATGATTTTAATACACTTTATAAGACCTGTACTGTCATATATATACCTAAATATGCTTATTGGGCCTGTCAGTGTCCCTTTAAAAAGACACTCTCCTACACTATCTTTCCCTTTTTCAGCACAGCTCTCCCTGACTAACACTGTACCAAACACGTGTCATCGGGTGCTATATAGCACCCGATGATGCGTTCCAGCCAGCCAATCACTGTTATGCCAGTAACCAACATGGTTATGGCATTGCAGTGAAGGGCAGTATTTACCTGCATGTTTATTGGCTGCGTAGCAGCCAACAAACGTGCAGGGAGGAGAGTCGAGCATTGGAGTTCAGCCGAGTATGCTCGATCAACACTAGCTTTAGTTTAAATGTATACAGAAATATAGACAATTTTGATTAGTTACCAAAATTTCAAGCATCGCTGTATTCTCACAATGCACATTTGTTGCAGAAATCTTTGGGACTGTCCCAGTAATCTGCATGTTGCATGCCGAAATGCATGCTCATGATGCAAAAACAACCCTTTTTCTGATATATGTAATCAATTTTAGAGTTGCAAAAAATTATAAAAAGAATCTGACCACTGAGATTAGAAGAACATACTGTATAACAATGTGCAAATTGAATTTACAGCAATTGCAATGACCACAGGGGCAATATGTGAGTGCTGGTGAGCTGATGGCGGTAGTAGTTGTTTGTACTGACTGTTAGCAGAGCCTCCCTGGGCTGCCGTGCAGTGATGGGAAGGACAGCACCAGTTCTTTTGAGGCACATTCTGTTGTCCAGAGATTCCCGCCAGATGCTGTTGAGCTGCCCTTGGTGGAATGTTTTTTTTAGGTGCCTTGGAGGCAGGGTCCCTGTTGTTCGTGACACCAGCACCATTAGGTGCAAAAGAAGGTGGTAGAAAGGATAAGGAGTCAATTGTAAACAACATAATTTTTACTTGATCAATTGTCTCAGGGTAGCCAGTACAGTTAATTTAGATAGCAAAGCAATAATCCAAATATTAGTTCAGCTGTATTCCTTGTGCAGCGGACCGGACCACAGGAGCAGTATGTGAGTGCATTGTGGGCTGATGGGGGTAGTAGTCATACTCACGGTTTTGTAGCTCCCTGGGTCTGCGTCCAGTGATGAGGAAGAAAGCACTAAATCCTCCGGGGCACTCTCTATTGCAGGGAACACCAGCCAGATGGAAGTTGAGGTGCCTTTGAAGGTAGTGGGTATGCTTAGGGTGCTTTGGTGGCTGGGCCCCTGTGTTCATAACCCCAGCACCATGAGGTGCAATAGAATAAGGAGACCAAGTTTCTTAACAAACTCCCAGTACTTTACTGAAGCTGATCCAAAGGTCATCAATGTATGCAAAAGTCAAAAGGCTGGAGGGATGTACTATGTCTGATGTATTGTGTAATCACATACTTCTGTATCCTCTCTAGGAATACTATATGCTGACAGATGGCCTTTCTGTCCTTGGTTATGGTGGGTAGCTTGTAGCTTAGAATCTCTCCACCTAATGCAAATGAGACTAGAGTCTGATAAACGACAGTTACCATCCTTTGCCAATATTCTCACTCCCTCTCTGAGTTGCCTGGATCAAATGAGTGACAAGGGCCGTAGTTTCTCTTGTAACTGGGCATCTGGGGGCACTGACCTGGCACAGCGAACAGCAAAGACAAGGATAGTCCATAATGTAAACAAAAAAGGAAAACTTCTCAGGAGGCTCACAGGGTATGACTCCTTTCCCTGGGCATGAAGCATGATGGTTGTAGAACATCACAGAGGGCTTTAGTACATGAATGTCCATCTCCGGGCACATGACTTCAAAGTTGCAAAATAAGGGCAAAGGAGTCTTTAGAGAATCCTTAGAGCAAGGCAAATAATCAATGCAATGAGTTTCTCACTTGGGCTCTGTAGTTCCAAATGATGCAAGAATGCAATCACAGTTGAACTGTAAGGACTGGAAGTCTCCTCCTCAGCTGCAGCTGCTGGAACTCCCTATAACGGGCAGGCGACTGACCTTTAGTGGTCCGGTCGGATCTTCGAAGTGGATGTGACTCTATAGGCCTTGGTTCATGTTGAGCTTCTGAGGATCCTTCACAAGGTAGTTCTTCTGGCTGAAGTGGGGCTGTATTAGTCTTTGTGGGATCAACACAGTTAAGCCATGGTGTAAGGAACCACTGAAGGGGTTCTGAGTCTAATAGTAATTTTCCAATAGACTGTGTTGGTTCCTCTGGATCAGGTGACTTTTCAGACAATTGCTCTGTGGGTGGAGTTTCTTATTGGACAATTTCTTTCAAACACAACTTGAGATGGCTGCGATGCACTATTTGTGGTACTCTTCTCTTTGGTGATTTCGTCTATCAGTCTCAGGATTAGGAATAGCTGTGATGATGTAGAGTTCTCTTTCCCATTTACTATCCAGCTTACTAGTGCGATTATTATTTTTCAGCCACACATGGCTACCAATTTTTAAGGGTTCTGCTTTTGCAGACTGATCATAGTCTTTCTGTTGTTGTTGGCATACATTCACCATGCAGATCTGAACCATCTCTAGGCATCAGCTAGGCGTTTTTGATGTTCACTCACCCAATCTGTTTGTGATAAAGGATTGATGGAATCTGGAACTTGTACATCGAAGGTGAGATTTGCAGGTAATCTGCCTTGACAGCCAAAAATATGATAATATAGGGTGTATCCAGTAGAACAATGGGTGGAATTGTTGTAAAGATACATCACTTGAGGTAGTAGAGTTGGCCAATCAGTTCTGTTAGCAGGTGGTACAGCTCTCAACATTTCAATCAAGGTTTGGTTTATTTTCTCGCAAAGTCCGTTACCTTGAGGTATGTTCTCATCTTCTGAAAATTGTGAAGTGAACATAGTTCATGGAAGAGTTGGAATTCAAAGGCAGATCCTTTATCTGTGAGAATCTTTTCAGGACATCTATAGGGCAACAGGAAATTCTTCCAGAAAACGTTTGCAGCGGTTTTGGCTGTCAAGTCTTTAACAGGTACAGCTACTACAAATTTAGTGTAGAGATTAATTATTGTCATGGCGTAGGTATATCCTGAGTGACTTGGTTCTAGCTTTACCTGATCAATAGCCACTAGCGAGCATAGGTCGGGACGTTTTGCGAACGCGATCAAATGTTCGCGAACCGCAAGTTTGCGGCGGGCCCCATTAACTTTAATGGCTGGCGAACCTGGAAAACCTTCAGGTCATATTTGCAGCCACCAAATGCTTACTAGGAGTGAACAAATAGTCCCACAACATGGACAGTGATATACTAGAGGGGGATCAATAACAAATATTCCCACAAAAAAATGTTTTTTAATCAGGGGTAATTTTTATGCGTCTTAAAGTAAAATTCCCAAAAATGTGCCCTGCTGGAGCCTATTAAAATGTTATTTTAGGCCACGAGAGTACGGCACTAAAAATTAGGCATTTACCTGACATAAAAGAAATTGTAATTATGTGGCTCGAGGTACATTATGCGGTTAGTGGATAAAAATTTTACTGTAGCCCACTGGAGTACAGGCCCCAAACATTATGCATTCCCCGGACAGAAAAGATCAAGTGATTATGTGGCTGGAGGTACATTAGGCGGTCACTGTATGACAATTTTACCGTTGGTCAGTTAGATTACAGGCCCCAAAAATTATGCATTCACCGGACAGAAAAGAACAAGTGATTATGTGGCTGGAGGTTTATTAGACGGTCATTGGATAACAATTTTACTATAGGCCCATACAAATACATGTCAAATACATATGTTTAAAAGAACTAAAAATATAAAATTGGATTAAAAACATGGCTAACGAAATCCCCTCTCTTAAATAAGCCCCAAATTATAATAGGTGAAATTCGATAACACGTGGTCTTCACAGGTGTTGAATTCCTCCAAGGCCCCAAAAATTATGCATTCACCGGACAGAAAAGAACAAGTGATTATGTGGCTGGAGGTTTATTAGACGGTCATTGGATAACAATTTTACTATAGGCCCATACAAATACATGTCAAATACATATGTTTAAAAGAACTAAAAATATAAAATTGGATTAAAAACATGGCTAACGAAATCCCCCCTCTTAAATAAGCCCCAAATTATAATAGGTGAAATTCGATAACACGTGGTCTTCACAGGTGTTGAATTCCTCCAAGGCCCCAACAATTAGGCATTCACAGTACAGAAAAGATCAAGTGATTATGTGGCTAGAGGTATATTAGACGGTCATTGGATAACAATTTTACTGTAGGCCAGTACAAATACATGTCGATGGGTTGGTTGCAAGAATGATCTCATATCCGAAGTGACTAACACATCTTCAAACTGCCCTCTTCTTGCATGCGCAGTAGAATTGGTACCCGCATCTGTTTCTCTGTGGGTGGAAATTGCTCTGCAAGCGCTCACAACAGCAGAATGAAGCATCTTTCGCAGCAAGGCCTGAAAATGCTGCATTCTAGCAGCCTTCTGTGATGCTGGTAACATGTCCGCCATTTGGTGTTTGTACCAGGGGTCTAAGTACGTTGCCACCCAGTACTGGTCCTTGCCGTTAATGCTTTTTATACTGGGATCCCTCTTCAAACACTAGAGCATGAAGGCCTAAATTTGCACTAAATTGGAAGCGGTGGAGCGCCCTGGCTCCTGCTTATCGCCCAGGAGAATGTTGTCCTCGGTCTCCTCCCCCCGGCCATGGACAACACCAGGGATCCCCGAAAAGTTTAAAGCCTGCTCTTCTTGCTCCTCCTCCTCCCCCCAGCCACCATCCTCCTTTGACTCCTCTTCAGACTCCTGCTGACTTGTCTCAGATGGAGTAGCCGCCCCCTGGGAATTTATTTAGCATTGCGACTTCCTCATCTTCCAGCTCCTGCTCCTTGACGGCTTGATCAATGACATGACGCAATGCAAGCTCCAGAAAGAAGGCGTAAGGTACGATGTCACTGATGGTGCCCTGGCTGCGACTGACCAGTTTTGGTGATCTCATCAAATGGCCACAGAAGTCTGCATGCGTCGTGCATGAGCAGCCACTGGCGTGGTAAAAGAAACCAAGAACCTGTCCTGCTGCAGAGTTCGTACAGGTAGTCTTTAATGGCACGTTGCTGCTGGAGCAGCCTATCAAGCATATACAAGGTGGAGTTCCATCGCGTCGGGCAGTCACAAATCAGACGTCTGACAGGCAGGTGGTGTCGCCGCTGAATGTCAGCAAGGCGGGCCATGGCAGTGTAAGATCTTCTAAAATGAGAGATTTTCCTGGCTTGCCGCAAGACGTCCTGGACCCCGGGGTATTTGGCAACGAATCGCTGCATGACTAAGTTCAGGATGTGTGCCATGCACGGCACGTGTGTCATTTTGCCTTGTTTCAGCACGCTCAGCAGATTGGCACCGTTGTCGCACACCACTTTACCAACTGTCATATTGAGCAGGGTTAGCCACTGATCGGCCTGTGACTGTAGAGATGAAAGCAGTGCAGGACCGGTGTGGCTCTTGGCTTCCAGGCACAACAGCCACAGCACAGCATTGCAATGTCTCACCTGGCACGTCGAGTAGGTTTTGGGTAGCTTGGGGGGTGCAGCGGAAGAGGCCACGAAAGCCTGACTTTTGCCAGATGAACGCGGCGACAGCACGGTGGAAGGTGGAGTGGAGGACAAATGGGAGGAGAGAGGAGAAGGAGAAGAGGCAGGACGTGGAGCGCCAGGAGTGTGGCTTTATGGGTTCTGACGGCGTTGCTCACACTGGGCTCAGTGATGGGAGGCCAGGTGCCTTCTTAAGGCGGTCGTCCCTAGGTGAGTGTTGGGCTTACTGCGACATATACTTTGACAGCACAGGCTGCAGATATTACTATTGTCCGCAGCTGACACGTTAAAAAAAGTCCACACTGCGGAGCCATGTGTCGGCGTCCTGGGAGCGCAAAATGTGACCGTGCATGGTGGATGGCTCGCTCCAGATACATTTGCAGTCTGCTTTTTGCCTCCTGTGCACTGTGAGTTCTGCCTGCTTCTCCTCCTTCTCCTCCCTATCTACTCCTACGTCTCTCTCTCTGAACTCCTCTCCTCTTCCTCTCTTGCGGGCACCCTCATGACGTCCATCGACACGTTATCATCGTCACCTTCACCACCACTTACATTAGAGATCTCAAAGTAGGCAGCAACAGCGGGTACCACCCTCCTTGGGCTAATCTGGATACTGTCGTCAGATCGTTGGGTGGTGGCCGTTGCTATCTTCTCTTCCTCATCCGATGCCAAGAATGGCTGCACATTGGTAAGGTCTGGGAATGGATGGGAAAATATTTCCTCTGACTCGAGTGGAGCGGCTATGGTGGTGTCTTTGGGGGTGCACACAGCAGAGTGAAGAGGGTGCAAATACAGAGGATGAGGAGGGTGAAGAAGCGACTCTGGTGTGTCGTTTGACATAATCGCATGCACCTTCTCCAACTTCCCATTTAGGCTACTGCCTGGTGCACCTGCCCGACCCCTAACACCCCTTTGGAACTTCCTGCCTCTTCCTCTGTCTGTCATTTTCAAAATAACCCCTGTGCCAAAGTCCCTAGAGAAGAGCAGTATTTGTGGAAGCAGGAATATCGCAGGCCTCAATTAATATTACCGTATTTTTCGCCCTATAAGACACACTTTTTCATCCCCAAAAATGGGGGAAGAAAGTTAGTGCGTCTTATGGGGTGAATATAGGTGTAAACATGGGGTAAAAAAAGAATATCCGGCGCTCATGAGGAGTGAATTGTACCTTCAGCGCTCACATGTCTGGCGGGCGGCACTTGTACTTTGCAGGAGCGATGCGGTCTTTTCATGGGCGGGTGATCATGGGCTGCTGCAGATGGTGATGGGGCTGGTCGGCTCTGAGGGCTTTTGGTGGTGTGGGCCGGCCGGCCTCAGTAAGTGCTGGATGGTAGGGACTGGCCGGCCCGAAGCGCTGGTATGGAGGAGGAAACGGAGCGCAGGAGCAGGAAGACGAGGGGCGGAGCTGGCATGTGTGACAGGGAAGTCTGCTCCGCCTCTCGTCTCAGTCGTCAAGCTGCCTGCGCTCAGAGGTACGGTACCTGTATGCAATATTCAGAGGCTGTGTTTAGCACTTTTTCTTCCCCACATTTAAAATGCTCCTGGCTGCAGAAAGACATCCCTAAGGAAAAGCACTGTTAATAAAGTGCCACCCATAATAATAAAGTGGTGTGCCCTGCCAGAAAGACACCACTAAGGACCCCACTGTTAATAAAGTGCCCCCCCCCCCACTTTATTAACAGTGGGGTCCTTAGGGATGTCTTTCTGGCAGGGCACACCACTTTATTATTATGGGTGGCACTTTATTAACAGTGCTTTTCCTTAGGGATGTCTTTCTGCATGCAGCCAGGAGCATTTTAAATGTGAAGTGGGGGGAAGGAAATGTGCTAAACACCGATCTTGACAGCCCCCCCTCCTAATAAAGTCCCCCTCCTAATAAAGTCCCCCCCTCCTAATAAAGTGCCCCCTCCTAATAAAGTGCCCCCTCCTAATAAAGTGCCCCCCTCCTAATAAAGTGCCCCCCTCCTAATAAAGTGACCTCACTCCTAATAAAGCGACCTTACTTCTAATAAAGCGACCTCACTCCTAATAAAGTGACCCCCCCCCCCATATAAAGTGACCCCCTTATTTACGGCGTCATGCAGACATCCGTGGAGCACTGTCCATGATATCCCAGCCTGCCGTCCTGAGTGCACGAAGCGCATGGCATCATTGGTTGCTATGACACCGTTACCTTCGTGCAGGATTTCACGGACCATGCTCCATGGATGTCTGCATAATGCTTCAAAGTGTCATTGGATCCCCCCCCCCTCTTTGCCAATAAGTACTGAATGTCAGCAGCATATCACCCCCCATAAATTTGTGTCAGCAGCAGATCCTCCCATAACATTGTCATCCACTGATGTTCTTAGCTACAGTACCCCCATAATTGTAGTGCTAACAGTTCTTTTATTACTGTATTCTATTGCAGAAAATTACCGCAGTCTCCTGCTGCATACTGTACATTTCTGAGCAATGTCAAAGCAGAAAAGGCTTTCTTATAAAATTCCTTTTAAACTAGAGGTGATAAAGTACGCCAAAGAGCATGGAAACAGGGCAGCGGAGAGACATTTCGGTCCGCCTCCAACTGAAAAGATGATTCGTGCATGGAGGAAACAAGAGGATCAGTTGGAGAAAGTGGAGAAAAGTAAACACACTCTTCGTGGGTGTGCTGCAAAGTGGCCACAGCTAGACGTGGACATGAAGGAGTGGATCACATGTCACAGGAACAACAGCTTTTCAGTATCCACAAAAATGATCATCTATGAAGCCAAACGTCTTGCTGCAGAGAAAGGCATTGACGACTTCACTGGATCGGCATCTTGGTGCTACAGATTCATGAGGAGATGTGGCCTTGCTATGCACACCAAAACAAGAATTGCCCCAAAAATGCCCAAAGAATATGAGTCCAAGATTCTTTCTTTTCATAAATTTGTGCTGGACTCAAGAAAGAAACATGGCTATCAAATAGGCCAGATTGGGAACATGGATGAAGTTCCGTTAACCTTCGATGTTCCATCGAATAGGACCGTCGATGTGAGAGGCGCAAAAACTGTAACTGTAAAGACCTCTGGACACGAGAAAACGCATTACACGGTTGTCTTGTCCTGCTGCGCAGATGGCACCAAACTGCCACCAATGCTGATTTTTAAAAGGAAGACCATGCCAAAAGAGGTGATCCCACGAGGAGTGATTGTCCATGTTCACGACAAAGGGTGGATGGACGAAAATGGCATGAAAGTATGGATCGAAAAGGTGTGGTCCAAACGCACTGGAGGACTTCTGAAGAAACCTGCCCTACTAGTGCTTGACCAGTTTAGGGCACATATCACCGAATCCACAAAAACAAGATTTAAGGAAGTGAACACCCATCTAGCGGTAATTCCTGGGGGGCTTACCAGCCAGCTACAACCTCTGGACGTTTCCATTAATAAACCATTTAAAGTGTTCATGAGGGAGGAATGGAACAAGTGGATGGCAGCCGGGAACCATGACCTGACTCCCACTGGACGGATGAAGAGGCCCACCATCACCTAAGTCTGTGAGTGGGTGAAAACATCATGGCAGGCAGTTAACGAGGAAATCGTCGTCAGATCCTTTAAAAAGTGTGGCATTAGCAATGCCTTGGATGGCACTGAGGACAATATGCTGTACGACGAATCTGAAGGCAGCGATACTAGTGATACTGAGCCACAGAGTGCGATTAACCTGGACAGTAGTGATGAGGAGTTTTTGGGGTTCCCTGATGAATAGAAGAGTACTGTACCTGGACATTTAAGTCAATAATGATGGTTATTAATGCTGCTGGTTACTACTGTTAATGTTTACAGTGTTAAAATATTGGTCTGTTATTTTATTAAAATTTTTGACACACCTTTTGTCAAAAATATATTTTTTCCCTATTTTCACCCTCTAAAACCAGGTGCGTCTTATGGGCAGGTGCGTCTTATAGGGCGAAAAATACGGTATGTGGAAGCCGATATATATCGCACCCCTCAATCAGTATTTTGTGGAAACAGGTACAGAGGATATAAAAAGTCTGTTAAACCCTGTTAGAATGTCAGGTTTCTGTGATGTCAAAAAATTTGACAAAGATAAATAATTTCAGAACTTTTTCCACCTTTAATGTGACCTATAAACTGTACAACTCAATTGAAAAACAAACTTTTAGGTAGAGGGAAAAAAAATATAAAAATAAAATAATATGGTTGCATAAGTGTGCACACCCTTAAACTAATACTTTACTAATGCACCTTTTGATTTTATTACAGAACTCAGTCTTTTGGGGTTTGAGTCTATCAACATGGCACATTTTGACTTGGCAAGATTTGCCCACTCTTCTTGGCCAAAACACTCCAAATCTGTCAGATTGCAAGGACATCTCATGTGCACAGCCCTCTTCAGATCACACCACAGATTTCCAATCTGATTCAGGTCTGGGCTCTGGCTGGGCCATTCCAAAACTTCAATCTTCTTCTGGTGAGCCATTCCTTTGTTGATTGGGATGTATGCTTTGGGTCATTGTCATACTGAAAGATGAAGTCCCTCTTCATGTTCAGCTTTCTAGAAGAAGCCTGAAGGTTTTGTGCCAATATTGACTGGTATTTGAAACTGTTCATAATTCCCTCTAGCTTAACTAAGGCCCCAGTTTGAGCTGAAGAAAAAAAAAACTAAGAATGATGCTGTCATCACCATGCTTCACTGTGGGTATGGTGTTCTTCTGGTGATGTGCAGTGTTGTTTTTGCGCCAAACATATCTTTTGGAATTATGGCCAAAAAGTTCAACCTTGGTTTTATGGAGACCATAACACTTTTACCCACATGCTTTTCGGAGACTTCAGATGTGTTTTTTCAAAATGTAGCCTGGCTTGGATGTTTTTCTTCGTAAGAAAAGGCTTTCGTCTTGCCATTCTACCTCATAGCCCAGAAGAATTCGGGAGATTGTTGTCACATGTACCACACAGCCAGTACTTGCCAGATATTCCTGCAGCATGTTGCTGTAGGCCTCTTGGTAGCCTCTCAGATCAGTTTTCTTCTTGTCTTTTCATTGATTTTGGAGGGACGTCCAGTTCTTGGTAATGTCACTGTTGTGCCATATTTTCTCTACTTGATGATGTCTTCACTGTGTTCCATGGTATACCTAATGCCTTGGAATTTCTTTTGTACCCTTCTCCTGACTGATACCTTTTAACAATTAGATCACTTTGATGCTTTGGAAGCTCTCTGTGGACCATGGCTTTTGCTGTGAAATGCGACTAAGAAAATTTCAGGAAAGACCAACTAGAGCAGCTGAACTTTATTTGGGGTTAATCAGAGGCACCTTAAATGACGGCAGGTGTATGCTGACTCCTATTTAACATGATTTTGAATGTAATTGCTTAATTCTGAACACAGCTACATCCCCAGTTATAACAACCACATAATTTTTATTTATTTTTTTCTTCCCTCCACCTAAAAGATTTCAGTTAGTTTTTCAATTTAGTGGTACAGTTTATAGGTCACATTAAAGGTGGAAAAAGTTCTGAAATTATTTATCTTTTTTACATAACAGAAACCTGACATTTTAACAGGGGTGTGTAGACTTTTTATATCCACTGTATATAGAACACCTGAATCAATATTTGGTGGAAGCAGGCATATCGCACCCCTCAATCAGTATTTTGTGGAAGCAGTCATATCGCACCCCCCAAACAGTATTTTGTGGAAGCCGGTGTATTGCAGGCCTCAATCAATATTTGGTGGAAGCAGGTATATCGCACCCTTCAATCAGTATTTTGTGAAAACAGGTATATAGAAGCACTGAATCAATATTTGGTGGAAGCAGGTATATTGCACCCCTCAATCAGGATTTTGGAGAAGCAGGTATATCAAACCCTTCAATCAATATTTTGTGGAAGCAGGTATATCAAACCCCTTAATCAGTATTTTTAGGAAGCAGGTATATCGAACCCCTCAATCTGTATTTTGTGTGAACAGGTATATAGAACCCCTGAATCAATATTTAGTGGAAACAGGTATATGTGAGCCCCTTCAAACGGAGCTCACGAGCGGACACCTGAACGCAGGTGTGAAAGTAGCCTTAATCAGTACAAACCGGATTCCAAAAAAGTTGGGACACTAAACAAATTGTGAATAAAAACTGAATGCAATGATGTGGAGATGGCAAATGTCAATATTTTATTTGTAATAGAACGTAGATGACAGATCAAACGTTTAATCCAAGTAAATGGAAAAGGAAATGGAAAGAGTAATTTAAAGGAAAAATACATTGATTCAAATTTTCACGGTGTCAACAAATCACAAAAAAGTTGGGACAAGTAGCAATAAGAGGCTGGAAAAAGTAAATTTGAGCATAATGAAGAGCTGGAAGACCAATTAACACTAATTAGGTAAATTGACAACATGATTGGGTATAAAAAGAGCTTCTCAGAGTGGCAGTGTCTCTCAGAAGCCAAGATGGGTAGAGGATCACCAATTCCCACAATGTTGCGCAGAAAGATAGTGGAGCGATATCAGAAAGGTGTTACCCAGTGAAAAATTGCAAAGACTTTGCATCTATCATCATCAACTGTGCATAACATCATCCAAAGATTCAGAGAATCTGGAACAATCTCTGTGCGTAAGGGTCAAGGCCGTAAAATCATACTGGATTGCCCGTGATCTCAGGGCCCTTAAACGACACTGCACCACAAACAGGAATGCTACTGTGAAGGAAATCACAGAATGGGCTCAGGAATACTTCCAGAAACCATTGTCAGTGAACACAATCCACCGTGCCATCCGCCGTTGCCAGCTGAAACTCTACAGTGCAAAGAAGAAGCCATTTCTAAGCAAGATCCACAAGCTCAGGCGTTTTCACTGGGCCAGGGATCATTTAAAATGGAGTGTGGCAAAATGGAAGACTGTTCTGTGGTCAGACGAGTCACGATTCAAAGTTCTTTTTGGAAATCTGGGACGCCATGTCATCCGGACCAAAGAGGACAAGGACAACCCAAGTTGTTATCAACGCTCAGTTCAGAAGCCTGCATCTCTGATGGTATGGGGTTGCATGAGTGCGTGTGGCATGGGCAGCTTGCATGTCTGGAAAGGCAACATCAATGCAGAAAAATATATTCAGGTTCTAGAACAACATCTGCTCCCATCCAGACGTCATCTCTTTCAGGGAAGACCCTGCATTTTTCAACAAGATAATGCCAGACCACATTCTGCATCAATCACAACATCATGGCTGCGTAGGAGAAGGATCCGGGGACTGAAATGGCCAGTCTGCAGTCCAGATCTTTCACCTATAGAGAACATTTGGCGCATCATAAAGAGGAAGGTGCAACAAAGAAGGAGCAACAAAGATTGAACAGTTAGAGGCCTGTATTAGACAAGAATGGGAGAGCATTCCTATTTCTAAACTTGAGAAACTGGTCTCCTCGGTCCCCAGACGTCTGTTGAGTGTTGTAAGAAGAAGGGGAGATGCCACACAGTGGTGAAAATGGCCTTGTCCCAACTTTTTGGGGATTTGTTGACACTATGAAATTCTGATTCAACATATTTTTCCCTTAAAATGGTACATTTTCTCAGTTTAAACTTTTTTTCCGTGATTTATGTTCTATTCTGAATAAAATATTAGAAGTTGGCACCTCCACATCATTGCATTCAGTTTTTATTCACGATTTGTATAGTGTCCCAACTTTTTGGGAATCCGGTTTGTAGTTTTTGGAAACAGGTATATAGAACCCCTGAATCAATATTTGGTGGAAGCAGGTATATTGCACCCCTAAATGAGTATTTTATGGAAGCCGATGAATTGCAGGCCTCAATCAATATTTGGTGGAAGCAGATATATCGCACCCCTCAATCAGTATTTTGTGGAAGCAGGTATATAGAACTCCGTAATCAGCATTTTGTAGAGCAGGAATATATCACCCCTCAATCAGTATTTTGTGGAAATAGGTATACAGAACCCATGAATCAATATTTGGTGGAAGCAGTTATATCGCATTCCTCAATTAGTATTTTGTGGAAGCAGGTATATCAAACCCCTTAATCAGTATTTTGTGGAAGCAGGTATATCGCACCCCTCAATCAGTATTTTGTGAAAACAGGTATATAGAACTCCGTAATCAGTATTTTGTAGAGCAGGAATATATCATCCTTCAATCAGTATTTTGTGGAAATAGGTATAAAGAACCCCTGAATCAATATTTGGTGGAAGCAGTTATATCACCCCCCTCAATCAGTATTTTGTGGAAGAAGGTATATAGAACTCCGTAATCAGTATTTTGTAGAGCAGGCATATATCACCCCTCAATCATTTTTTTGTGGAAATAGGTATAAAGAACCCCTGAATCAATATTTGGTGGAAGCAGTTATATTGCATTCCTCAATTAGTATTTTGTGGAAGCAGGTATATCAAACCCCTTAATCAATATTTGGTGGAAGCAGGTATATCACACCTCTCAATCAATATTTTGTGGAAGGAGGTATATCTCACCCCTCAATCAGTTTTTTTGGAGCATCAGGTATATCACATTTGTTGCAAATAGTTATTCCAATAACGCTTGTCCCTCTATATACCTGCATTAGAAGCAGGTATATCCCACCCCTCAATCAGTATTTTGTGGAAACAGGTATATAGAACACCTGAATCAATCAATATTTGGTGGAAGAAGGTATATCGCACCCCTCAATCAGTATTTTGTGGAAGCAGGTATATAGAACACCTGAATCAATCAATATTTGGTGGAAGAAGGTATATCGCACCCCTGAATCAGTATTTTGTGGAAACAGGTATATGAAACCCCTCAATCAGTATTTTGTGGAAACAGGTATATAAAACCCCTTAATCAGTATTTTGTGGAAGGAGGAATATCTCACCCCTTAATCAGTTTTTTTGAGCAACAGGTATATCACATTCATTGCAAATAGTTGTTCCAATAACGCTTGTCCCTCTATATACCTGCGTTAGAAGCAGGTGTATCCCACCCCTCAATCAGTATTTTGTGGAAACAGGTGTATAGAACACCTGAATCAATCAATATTTGGTGGAAGAAGGTATATCGCACCCCTCAATCAGTATTTTGTGGAAGCAGGTATATAGAACACCTGAATCAATCAATATTTGGTGGAAGAAGGTACTCAATGATGATGTACATTGTTCTGTGTCCAAAGACTCATCTGCTGTAAGGACAGCGTCCTGACAGCACCCCAAAAAGCCCTTTTCAGGGCTGGTACATCAGTGTGCTTTTTTTTATTTTTATATATATATATATATATATATATATATAGTTAAGGCTGCATGCAGCCTGTAATTGTGGGTGGAGCGTCCTCCCGTATTTACACCCCCAGCTACAAGCAGGAGGGCGCCCGTTCGTTGCTGTTTCTGCTCGTACTTGATTCCACTTCCGGTTTCGCTACCTTCCGTGACGCCACTTCCGGTTTCGCGTCCTCGTGGGTCCCAGACCGCGGTGCCTCCGGTAAGTTGGTGCTTGGGCACGGCTGGGAGGCCTATCAGCGGTGCGGGCGCTTCTTCCCCCGCTTTGCTTCCTCCTGGCCGGACGTGCCCTGCAGCCAAGGCAGGCTCCAGGTCCTTGCACAGCAGTTCCGGTCGTGGGGCCCGTGCAGCGTCTCCGGTCATCTTTCCCCCACCATCGGGTGCTGGGCACCACTGACGCAGTGGAGGTCGATACGGCAGCACTGGGGCAACATCCGGCGCCGCGGTCCTCAGGTGGGGGACGGGTTCCCCGTGTGGATCTGAGCTCCTTGCTGACCAGTCAGGTGGCGGGGTCCTGGTCACCCCCTGTCTTCCTGGGGCTTGCGCCGCTCCTGCTGGCCATTCCTGGACCTCCGTCCCGCAAGCACCCCAGCTGTCCCTGTCACCGGGGGTCAGCATGGGGGGGTCAGGCTGTTCCCAGGGAGCGCCGTGGCGGGCGCCGCTCCCCTGTCCCCTGCAGGTCAGGGGGTGGGTTCTGCCGGCCTGCTGCGGCCCATAACCCACGCAAAAAAAAAAAAAGGAAATAATAATATACCTGTTTCTTCACAGTGGGTTCGCACTTGGGTTTGCCAAATCTGCAAATGTACGCATTTTTATGTTTTTATTCCAGGGTTGTTTCAGTATGTGAATTCCTGGAATCAGTCAGGGGTCATATGTTCCCTGAATCGCTCAGGCGTTTTTTTTTTTGTGTGGTAATTTCTTGAAGCACGCCTGTGCTCTGGCTTCCCTGAATCGCTAAGGTTTTGTTCCCTGTTTCGCTCAGGTGTCATGTTTTTCCCCGAATCACATGTGTTATGTTCCCGGAATCGCAGTTCATGTCTTCCCAGAATCACTCAGGTTTTGTTTCCCTGAATCGCTTAGGTGTCATGTTTTTCCTCAATTCGCAGGTGTCATGTTCCCGGAATTGCAGGTGTCATGTTTTTCCCCAAGTCGCAGGTGTCATGTTCCCGGAATCGCAGGTGTCATGTCTTCCCTGAATCACTCAGGTTTTGTATTCCCTGATTCGCTCAGACGTCATGTTTGATTAAATTTTTTTCTGTGATCTAATCACATTTGCAAGCCCGTGTGCATCAGGCCCACACATTCTGTATTGTGCCCACTGGCTAGTGTCTAGGCCTGCACTCATACCGCTACAGGGTGTCATTCACCCAAATACCTTGCAGAAAAAAATAATTTGATTAAAAAAAATTCTGGGATCTAATCACATTTGCAAGCCCGTGTGCGTCAGGCCAACATATACTGTATTGTGCCCACTTGTTAGTGTCTAGGCCTGCACTCATACTGTTACACGGTGTCATTCAATCAAATACCTTGTAGGAAAAAAAAATCCATGTAAAATTGATCTGTGATCTAATCACATTTGCAAGCCCGTGTGCGTCAGGCCCACACATTCTGTATTGTGCCCACTGGCTAGTGGCTAGGCCTGCACTCATACCGTTACAGGGTGTCATTCACCCAAATACCTTGCAGAAAAAAAATTCTATTGAAAAATTTTCTGTGATATAATCACATTTGCAAGCCCGTGTGTGTCAGGCCCACACAGACTGTACTGTGCCCACTGCCCACCACTTATATAGGGTGGCACAGTACCTTGCACACAATAAAAAATGACAGGCAGAGGCAGGCCACGCCGCAGGGGCCGTCGTGTTTGTGGTGCTGTGATTTCTACTGGCCCTGGAATAATGCCCAGTGTTCAGAGGTCACGTACACTGAGCCCCAAAAATTCGGAGAAAATAGTTGACTGGCTTACACAGGACACCCAATCTTCAACAGCTTCCGCTAAGAACCTTGACGCACCATCCTCCTCCAGCTCAGCTTTGGTCACCTGCTCTCAAGTTACCACTCTCCCGCCCGCCGCCACCACCACCACTACCACCACAGCCACTTCACTTGATCCCTCAGAGGAGTTATTTACACATCAGTTGGATGAAATTAGTGATGCGCAACCATTATTGCCAGGGGATGTAGATAACAGGGATATGTCTCAGTCAGGCAGCATTACACACATGGATGTACAGTGTGATGATGATCATGATGTTGTACCCGCTGCTGCTTCCTTTGCTGAGGTGCCAGATACAAATGAAGTGGTTGATGATGACTATGTGTCCGTGGATGCCACATGGGTGCCTGCTCGAAGAGAAGAACTAGAGGGGGAAAGTTCAGAAGGGGAGACAGAGAGAAGGAGGAGACGAGTTGGAAGCAGGGGGAGGTCATCGAAAGGAGCTAGTGGCACAATCAGACAGCATGTATCGGCACCCGGGGTCAGCCAGACAGCACGCCAATCAATGCATGCTGTTGCCACCACCAGAATGCCGTCATTGCAAAGCCCAGCAGTGTGGCATTTTTTTTGTGTGTCTGCCTCTGACAACAGCGATGCCATTTGCAACCTGTGCCAAAAGAAACTGAGTCGTGGGAAATCCAACACTCACCTAGGTACAACTTCTTTGCGAAGACACATGATCACACATCACAAACGCCTTTGGGATCAACGCATGATGACGAGTAGAAGCAGCACACAAGCTCAAAGCCACCATCCTCCTCCTGGTCCAGCATCTTCAGCCACGGCAACCACTGCTGTCCTCCTTGCCCCCTCTCAACCACCCGCTACTCCACCTCTCACCTTGAGTTCAATCTCATCTGCCCACAGTCAGGTGTCTGTAAAGGAAATGTTTGAGCGTAAGAAGCCAATGTCACAGAGTCACCCCCTTGCCCGGTGTCTGACAGCTGGCTTGACGGAACTCTTAGCCCGCCAGATTTTACCATACCAGCTGGTTGAGTCTGAGGCCTTCAAAAAATTTGTCGCTATCGGGACACCACAGTGGAAGGTACCCAGACGAATTTTTTTTTTTCTAATAAGGCAATCCCAAACCTCTACTCATTGATTGAAAAGGAAGTCATGGCATACAGTGCTGGGGCAAGGGTCCGTCTGACAACTGATACCTGGTCTGCAAAGCACGGTCAGGGCAGGTATATCACCTACACTGTGCATTGGGTCAACCTGCTGACGGCTGCCAAGCATGGAATGCGTGGCTCTGCAGCGGAGTTGGTGACACTGCCACAACTTGCAGGCAGGCCTACTGCCACCTCCTCTACTCCATCCTCTTCCATAACCTCTTCGGCTGAGTCCTCTTCTGCTGCGGCGTTTGGCTGCACATCAACTGAATCCCCCCAGCTCCCCAGGGGCTATTCCACATCCCGGGTACGACAGTGTCATGCTGTCTTGGGGTTGACTTGCCTGAAAGCAGAGAGCCACACAGGACCAGCAATCCTGTCCTCCCTGAACGCACAGGTGGATCAGTGGCTAACCCCGCACCAACTGGAGATGGGGAAAGTGGTGTGTGACAATGGAAGCAATTTGTTGGCGGCATTGAATTTGGGCAAGTTGTCACATGTGCCATGCATGGCACATGTGTTGAATCAAATCGTACAACGCTTTGTGTCTAAGTACCCAGGCTTACAGGACGTCCTCAAGCAGGCCAGGAAGGTGTGTGGCCATTTCAGGCGTTCCTACACGGCCATGGCACACTTTTCAGACATTCAGCGCCGAAACAACATGCCAGTGAGGCGCTTGATTTGCGGCAGCCCGACACGTTGGAATTTAACATTCCTAATGTTTGACCGCCTGCTCCAACAAGAAAAAGCCGTCAACGAGTATTTGTATAACCGGGGTGCTAGGACAGCCTCTGCGGAGCTGCTAATTTTTTTGCCACGTTACTGGACGCTCATGCACAATGCCTGTAGGCTCATGCGTCAACGCTGCAAGCGGAGTATGGGGAAGAGGAGTCAGAGGAGGAATGTGGCTTTGAGGAGGAGGAAGACCAACCACAGCAGGCATCCCAGGGTGCTCGTTGTTGTCACCTATCTGGGACCCGTGGTCTTGTACGTGGCTGGGGGGAAGAACAGACCGTCAATGACATCAGTGAGGAGGAGAAACGGGAAATGAGTAGCTCGGCATCCAACCTTGTGCAAATAGGGTCTTTCATGCTGTCATGTCTGTTTAGGGACCCTCGTATAAAAAGGATGAAGGAGAACGACCTGTTCTGGGTGGCCACGCTACTAGACCCCCGGTATAAGCAGAAAGTGGTGGAAATGTTACCAAATTACCGGAAGTCAGAAAGGATGCAGCAGTTCAAAACAAAACTAAAAAATATGCTTTACACAGCTTATAAGGGGGATGTCACAGCACAACGAGAATCTAACTGGGGAAGAGGTGAAAGTAATCCTCCTCCTACTACGACCACGGCGGCAAGAACAGGACGCTTTACAGATGTGGTGTTGATGGAGGACATGCAGAGCTTTTTCAGTCCTACACATCACCACAGCCCTTCGGGATCCAGCCTTAGAGAACGACTCGACCGACAGGTGGCAGACTACCTCGCCTTAACTGCAGATATCGACACTCTGAGGAGCGATGAACCCCTTGACTACTGGGTGTGCAAGCTTGACCTGTGGCCTGAGCTATCCCAGTTTGCGATAGAACTTCTGGCCTGCCCCGCTTCAAGTGTCCTGTCAGAAAGGACCTTCAGTGCAGCAGGAGGCATTGTCACTGACAAAAGAAGTCGCCTCGGTCAAAAAAGTGTTGATTACCTTACCTTCATTAAGATGAATGAGGCATGGATCCCGAAGGGACTGACAGTAGGGGATACGTTTAACTAACAAAAGGCCTGATGACATGCCTTGGCCTCAAAATGGTACCCATGCTGCTGTATTTAATGTCTGCATACCGGATGACTTTCGTGAATTCTCCGCCACCAACTAGGGTTCAAGCTGCAATGTTTTAGTCACCTTTCTGCCTTGAAAACATAAATTTTTCCGGCCACTGCTACAACAGCGGCTGCAACAATAACATTGTTTTACAAGCATGTGTACATGCCTAATTTTTCTGGCCTCTGGTGCTGCACTGTGGCTGCAAAAACAAAAACAAAACAAAAAGGCACATACAAGTGTCAATTCCCCTTTCGTGATCGTTACCTTGTTGTGGTGAAGGGGCTTGCGTATCACAATGAAGCGATCATCACCTCTATGAGTGTGTTGGCAATGTTGCCACACCCCATATGATAAGGCCGTTGCTTCATTATGATCAGACCAAAAGCGATCGGGACGGCTGGATGTTTTTTCATAGAAAAAACGTACATTTTTTTATTTTGTTTTTTTAAGTTGTATGGGTGGGTTTTTAATACATAAAATAAAAAAATCATAATAAAGTCTCTTAATAGTTTATTAGAAATAATGCAGACAATTTAAAAAATCCCTATCAATTCCAATACAAATCAAGTACAAAGCTCAGAACAAAATTATTCCAGGATGTCGTAATGGTTCGTTAATTTGACAATGGTTAATCAATTCGACACACGTCCCCGGATAGGGGATGTAACAGGGATTAAACTGATAGGAATAGTACTAGTTAAGACACCACTCATATAGTAGGGTGTCACAGCACATTGCTCCGTGCACGCGCAGTGCCCCAACTTGGGAGTAAGAGGACCAACCAAGCTGCTTTTTCCATCTCCCGGTTCCTAAAATCATTTCAGTTTGGTGTATCAGAGTTTGGTCTGTCACTGTGAAGGCAGTCGAAGGTACCCGGGCTTAAATTTTTTTTCACAAAAGGCAATCCCACCCTCATATGGGACGTAACAGGGATTAAACTGATGAGAATAGTACTACAGAAAATAGCACTTATATCGGGTGTGACAGTAAATTGCACGGCGCAGACGCAGTGACCGTGGCGTGGATTTAAACAAATGGGAGGGAGCCAGCGTTTTTTTAACCATCTCCCCGTTCGAAAAATCAATTTAATAAATGGACCCCATATTGGGGACGTCACGTAACAGGGATTAAACTGATGAGAATAGTACTACAGAAAATAGCACTCATATCAGGTGTGGCAGTAAATTGCAAGGCACAGATGCATTGACCGTGGCGTGGATTCAAACAAAGGGGGGGAGCCAGCAATTTTTTAACCATCTCCCCGTTCAAAAAATCTATTTAATAAATGGACCCCAGATTGGGGACGTAACAGGGATTATACTGATGAGAAGAGAGAACTACAGGAAATACCACTCATATCGGGTGTGACAGTAAATTGCACGGCGCAGACGCAGTGACCGCGGCGTGGATTCAAACAAAGGGGAGGGAGCCAGCATTTTTTTAACCATCTCCCCGTTCGAAAAATCCATTTAATAAATGGACCCCAGATTGGGGACGTAACAGAGATTAAACTGATGAGAAGAGAGAACTATAGAAAATAGCACTCATATCGGGTGGGACAGTAAATTGCACGGCACAGGCGCAGTGACCATGGATTCAAACAAAGGGGAGGGAGCCAGCGTTTTTCTAACCATCTCCCCATTCAAAAAATCAATTCAATTCACCTTTCCGGGACCCTTGGTGTTGTACGTGGCTGGGTGGAGGAAGAAACCTTCAATGACATCAACGGGACATGGCTAGCTTGGCATCCAACCTTGTGCAAATGGGAAGTTTGCGGTTGGGCAAATGGACTGTTTGCGGTTGTTTGGGGGTGCATTAAAAGGGGAGTTTGGTCTGTCAATGTCTGTGAAGCGGGCGTAACCCTTACACTACCTGATCGATACAACATCATACCTGATCGTATACACACACTGGATGTTTTAAACCACGTTGTTCAAAAAAAAAATTGGATTGTTAGGTGATTTATGGATTAAAATCCAACTCTGCGTCAACTATGTAATTTTCCATGGGAGTTTTGCCATGGATCCCCCTCCGGCATGCCACAGTCTAGGTGTTAGTTCCCTTGAAACAACTTTTCCATCACTACTGTGGCTAGAAAGAGCCCCTGTGGGTTTTAAAATTCGCCTGCCTATAGAAGTCAATGGCGGTTCGCCCGTTCGCGAACATTTGTAGAAATTCGCGTTCACCGTTCGTGAACGGAAAATTTTATGTTTACGACATCTCTATACTCGCAATCAGTAATTTGTGGAAACAGGTATAAAGAACCCCTTAATCAATATTTGGTGGAAGCAGGTTTATCGCGCCCCTCAATCAGTATTTTGTGGAACCCGGTGTATCACAGGTCTCAATCAATATTTGGTGGAAGCAGGTATATCGCATTCCTCAATCAATATTTTGTGGAAGCTGGTATATAGAACACCTGAATCAATATTTGGTGGAAGCAGTTATATCGCTCCCCTCAATCAGTATTTTGTGCAAACAGGTATTATCAAACTTCTTAATAAGTATTTTGTGGAAGTAGGTATATCGCACCCCTCCATCTGTATTTTGTGGAAGCAGGTATATCAAACCCCTAATCAATATTTTGTGGAATCAGGTATATAAAACCCATTAAGCAGTATTTTGCAGTAGCAGGTATATCGCACCCCATAACCAGTATTTTGTGGAAATATGTATATAGAACCACTGAATCAATATTTGGTGGAAGCAGGTATATCGCACCCCTCAATCAGAATTTTGTGGAAGCCGGTGTATCACAGGCCCCAATCAATATTTGGTGGAAGCAGGTACAGTACAGACCAAAAGTTTGGACACACCTTCTCATTCAAAAAGTTTTCTTTATTTTCATGACTATGAAAATTGTAGATTCACACTGAAGGCATCAAAACTATGAATTAACACATGTGGAATTATATACATAACAAAAAAGTGTGAAACAACTGAAAATATGTCATATTCTAGGTTCTTCAAAGTAGCCACCTTTTGCTTTGATTACTGCTTTGCACACTGTTGGCATTCTCTTGATGAGCTTCAAGAGGTAGTCACCTGAAATGGTTTTCACTTCACATGTGTGCCCTGTCAGGTTTAATAAGTGGGATTTCTTGCCTTATAAATGGGGTTGGGACCATCAGTTGCGTTGTGGAGAAGTCAGGTGGATAGTCCTACTGAATAGACTGTTAGAATTTGTATTATGGCAAGAAAAAAGCAGCTAAGTAAAGAAAAATGAGTGGCCTTCATTACTTTAAGAAATGAAGGTCAGTCAGTCCGAAAAATTGGGAAAACTTTGAAAGTGTCCCCAAGTGCAGTCACAAAAAGCATCAAGCGCTACAAAGAAACTGGCTCACATGCGGACCGCCCCAGGAAAGGAAACCAAGAGTCACCTCTGCTGCGGAGGATAAGTTCATCCGAGTCACCAGCCTCAGAAATCGCAGGTTAACAGCAGCTCAGATTAAAGACCAGGTCAATGCCACACAGAGTTCTAGCAGCAGACACATCTCTAGAACAACTGTTAAGAGGAGACTGTGTGAATTAGGTCTTCATGGTAGAATATCTGCTAGGAAACCACTGCTAAGGACAGGCAACAAGCAGAAGAGACTTGTTTGGGCTAAAGAACACAAGGAATGGACATTAGACCAGTGGAAATCTGTGCTTTGGTCTGATGAGTCCAAATTTGAGATCTTTGGTTCCAACCACCGTGTCTCTGTGTGCGACGCAGAAAAGGTGAACGGATGGACTCTACATGCCTGGTTCCCACCGTGAAGCATGGAGTAGGAGGTGTGATGGTGTGGGGGTGCTTTGCTGGTTACACTGTTGGGGATTTATTCAAAATTGAAGGCATACTGAACCAGCATGGCTACCACAGCATCTTGCAGCGGCATGCTATTCCATCCGGTTTGCGTTTAGTTGGACCAGCATTTATTTTTCAACAGGACAATGACCCCAAACACACCTCCAGGCTGTGTAAGTGCTATTTGACCATGAAGGAGAGTGATGGGGTGCTGCGCCAGATGACCTGGCCTCCACAGTCACCAGACCTGAACCCAATCGAGATGGTTTGGGGTGAGCTGGACCGCAGAGTGAAGGCAAAAGGGCCAACAAGTGCTAAGCATCTCTGGGAACTCCTTCAAGACTGTTGGAAGACCATTTCAGGTGACTACCTCTTGAAGCTCATCAAGAGAATGCCAAGAGTGTGCAAAGCAGTAATCAAAGCAAAAGGTGGCTACTTTGAAGAACCTAGAATATGACATATTTTCAGTTGTTTCACACTTTTTTGTTATGTATATAATTCCACATTTGTTAATTCATAGTTTTGATGCCTTCAGTGTGAATCTACAATTTTCATAGTCATGAAAATAAAGAAAACTCTTTAAATGAGAAGGTGTGTCCAAACTTTTGGTCTGTACTGTATATCACACCCGTCAATCAGTATTTTATGGAAACAGGTATATAGAACACCTAAATCAATATTTAGTGGAAGCAGTTATATCGCACCCCTCAATCAGTAATTGTGGAAGCAGGTATATCAAATCCCTTAATCATTATTTTGTGGAAGCAGGTATATCGCTCCCCTCAATCTGTATTTTGTGGAAGCAGGTATATCGCACCACATAATCAGTATTTTGTGGAAACATGTATATAGAACCACTGAATCAATATTTGGTGGAAGCAGGTAAATTGCACTCCTCAATCAGAATTTTTTGGAAGCCGGTGTATCGCAGGCCTCAATCAACATTTGGTGGAAGCAGGTTTATCGCACCCCTCAATTAGAATTTTGTGGAAGCCGGTGCATCGCAGGCCTCAATCAATATTTGGTGGAAGCAGGTTTATCGCACCCCTCAATCAGTATCTTGTGTAAACAGGTATATAGAACCCCTAATTAGTATTTTGCAGAAACAGGTATATCGCACTCCTCAATCAGTATTTTGTGGAAGCAGGTATATGAAACCCCATAATCAGTATTATGTGGATGCAGGTATATCTCGCCACACAATCAGTTTTTTTGGAGCAACAGGTATATCACATTTGTTGCAAATAGTTGCTCCAATAACGCTTGTCCCTCTATATACCTGCGTTAGAAGCAGGTATATCCCACCCCTCAATCAGTATTTTGTGGCAACAGGTATATAGAGCACCTGAATCAATATTTGGTGGAAGCAGGTATATCGCACTCCTCAATCAGTATTTTGTGGAAGCAGGTATATGAAACCCCTTAATCAGTATTTTGTGGAAGCAGGTATATGAAACCCCTTAATTTGTTTTTTGGGGGGCAACAGGTATATCACATTTGTTGCAAATAGTTGTTCCAATAACGCTTGTCCCTCTATATACCTGCGGTATATGCAGGTATATCCCACCCCTCAATCAGTATTTTGTGGAAACAGGTATATTGAACACCTGAATCAATATTTGGTGGAATCAGGTATATAAAACCCATTAAGCAGTATTTTGTAGTAGCAGGTATATCGCACCCCATAACCAGTATTTTGTGGAAATATGTATATAGAACCACTGAATCAATATTTGGTGGAAGCAGGTATATCACACCCGTCAATCAGTATTTTATGGAAACAGGTATATAGAACACCTAAATCAATATTTAGTGGAAGTAGTTATCACACCCCTCAATCAGTATTTTGTGGAAGCAGGTATATCAAATCCCTTAATCATTATTTTGTGGAAGCAGGTATATCGCTCCCCTCAATCTGTATTTCGTGGAAGCAGGTATATCGCACCACATAATCAGTATTTTGTGGAAACATGTATATAGAACCACTGAATCAATATTTGGTGGAAGCAGGTATATCGCACCCCTCAATCAGAATTTTGTGGAAGCCGGTGTTTTGCAGGCCTCAATCAATATTTGGTGGAAGCAGGTTTATCGCACCCCTCAATCAGAATTTTGTGGAAGCCGGTGTATCGCAGGCCTCAATCAATATTTGGTGGAAGCAGGTTTATCGCACCCCTCAATCAGTATCTTTCGGAAACAGGTATATAGAACCCCTTAATTAGTATTTTGCAGAAACAGGTATATCGCACTCCTCAATCAGTATTTTGTGGAAGGAGGTATATGAAACCCCATAATTAGTATTATGTGGATGCAGGTATATCTCACCACACAATCAGTTTTTTTGGAGCAACAGGTATATCACATTTGTTGCAAATAGTTGTTCCAATAACGCTTGTCCCTCTATATACCTGCGTTAGAAGCAGGTATATCCCACCCCTCAATCAGTATTTTGTGGCAACAGGTATATAGAGCACCTGAATCAATATTTGGTAGAAGCAGGTATATCGCACTCCTCAATCAGTATTTTGTGGAAGCAGGTATATGAAACCCCTTAATCAGTATTTTGTGGAAGCAGGTATATGAAACCTCTTAATTAGTTTTTTGGGTGGCAACAGGTATATCACATTTGTTGCAAATAGTTGCTCCAATAACGCTTGTCCCTCTATATACCTGCGTTAGAAGCAGGTATATCCCACCCCTCAATCAGTATTTTGTGGCAACAGGTATATAGAGCACCTGAATCAATATTTGGTGGAAGCAGGTATATCTCACCCCTCAATCTGTATTTTGTAGAAGCCGGAGTATCGCAGGCCTCAATAAATATTTCATGGAAGCAGGTATTTCGCACCCGTCAAACAATATTTTGTGGAAGCAGGTATATAGAACCCCTTAATCAGTAATTTGAAGAAGCAGGGATATCACACCCCTCAATCAGTATTTTGTGGAAACAGGTATATAGAACCCCTGAATCAATATTTGGTGGAAGCAGGTATATCGCACCCTTAAATCAGTATTTTGTGGAAGCAGGTATATCGCACCGCTCAGTCAGCTTTTTGGGGGGCAACAGATATATCACATTCGTTACAAATAGTTGTTCCAAAAACGCTTGTCCGTCTATATACCTGCGGTATAGCAGCAGAACCGCACACAACTGTATATAAGTATATTATAGGTATATCACACCCCTTAATTAGTTTTTGGGGGGCAACTGTTATATCACACTGGTTGCAATTAGTTATTCCAATAGCATTTGTCCCTCTATATAGCTGCGGTATCTCGGCACAACCGCACACAACTGCTGCACAATACAAATGCACTATAATATACTTTCTATGTTAGAAAGTATATTATAGGTATATCACACCCCTCAGTATATCCCACCTATCGATAGCAAACCTATACCAGTCCTTAAAGGGACTTTTGTGGCCCTATTAGCTAGCATTTGGTGTCCCTAACAGTCTGTCTCTGCTCCACAAAGCAACCTCTTCCTACACTGGCAAAACACAGAATGTAAAATGGCTTCCAGATCGGATACTGTTATAGGGTGGGGGTGTGTCCATGTGCTAAAACGTCTCAATTTGCTGTCTTGTCCCACCTGATAAATGTGTCATGGGTCAAAGTTCGGCGCAATGCAGAAGAATATGGCACATGCGAATATCGCTATATGTTCGCATGTTCGGCGAATCGCGAACAAGCAAAATTTGCTGCAAAACCACCGCCTGGCGAACCACAAAGCCATCTCTATCTGTCAGAGCAGCAACTGCATCAAGAACTGGAGCTTGGGCTTCTGACTAACTATATGGTGACATTTTGGAGATATAGCTGGCTTATTCACAGACATTTCAGCAGACCTAGCAGGTTCTGGTTGTGGGTATTTCCCCAGAATACTGATAGCTAGCTCTTTGAAGTCTAGGAAGGTAGAACTTGGGTGCTGTGCAGCTAACATCTTTAACTGGCTCTTTAAGGTTTCTGTCCTAACACCCTTAATTAATTGTTCTCTCAGTGTTTTATCTTGATCCTGTGCTTCATGGGGGTCTACCTGTATAACATCTCACAGGCTACTTTCACACTCGCACTTTGGCTTTCCATTTGTGAGATCTGTCATGGGCTCTCACAAGCAATCCAAAATGGATCAGTTTTGCCCTAATGCATTCTGAATGGAAAAGGATCCGCTCAGAATGCATCAGTTTGCCTCCGATCAGTCTCCTTTCCGCTCTGGAGGCGGACACCAAAGCACTGCTTGCAGCATTTTGCTGTTCACTTGACGAAATTGAGCCAAATGGATCTCTCTGACACAATCTGGCACAATAGAAAATGGATCCATCTCCCATTGACTTTTAATGGAGTTCATGACGGATCCGTCTTGGCTATGTTACAGATAATACAAACGGATCCGTTTATGACGGATGCATGCAGTTTTATTTAGTATTATTGTAACAGATGCTGCAAGCTTAAGCAGTGATCTGAGAGCACACATATATTGTTTATACTAAGGCACAAAGGATTTTGATCCTGTTCGTGACGCCAAAATTATGCAGTGGACCGGACCGCAGGGGCAGTATGTGAGTGCACGGTGGGCTGATTGGGGTAATGGTTGTACTAACGGTTTTGTAGCTCCCTGGGTAGGCGTGCAGTGATGGGGAAGACAGCACTAAATCCTCTCTATTGTAGGGAACACCAGCTAGATGGAAGTTGACGTGCCCTTGATGGTAGTGGGTATGCTTAGGGTGCTTTGGTGGCTGGGCCCCTGTGGTCGTGATGCCAGCCCAGTGAGGTGCAATTAGGATATGATGTAGAATAAGGAGACCAAGTTTCTTAACAAACTCCCAGTACTTTACTGAAGCTTATCCAAATGTCATCAATTTATGCAAAAGTAATTTACAGCAAGACAGCTTTTACAGTGATTCAGACTAGTTCCCAGAAGTTGCATAAGGAACAGTTTTCTATGACAATCAATCTTTCTCCCTTATTTATCCAGGCTATAGGAATGTACTATGTCTGCTGTACTGCATAATCATATACTTCTGTATCCTCTCTAGGAATACTATATGCTGACAGATGGCCTTTCTGTCCTTGGTTATGGTGGGTAGCTTGTAGCTTAGAATCTCTCCACCTAATGCAAAGGAGACTAGAGTCTGATAAACAACAGTTACCTTCCTTTGACAATATTATCTCTCCCTCTCTGAGTGTCCTGGTTACTCTGTAATCTTTTCCTTCTATGGGCTGGTTCATGGAACTAACTATGGAGCTTGGATAGCTCTCCAAAATGGCTGCTGAGGTCAGACATCATACACACTGACCTCCTTCTCCTCTGTACTGTGAGCAGGGTAAAGTCATCCCTGGGAGGCTTGTTAGAACCTCCCCTTCCCTATGCAACTTTATTGGAACTCCTATACAAGCACAATTTACTTATAACATGATCACAGTATTAAGCGTTGTGTTTCAGGACACTGGACTTGTAGCAGGTTTGCCAATTGTAACTTGAGGAGTCCTCCTTTCTATATCTGTCTATACTTTGCCCACACTCTAGCAATCAGGTATTGGATATAATAACTTCTTACTTGTAATTAGCAATCCAGAGGGAGGTCTCCCTAACGGTAGGCAAAAACCTTCTGCTCCATTGTTTGTATAGGATGCTTTCATATACTCTGATCCACAATGTCCATAGAGGCATGTGGTAATGAACAACCTTGCGCCTAGTTGTCCGGCTGTGTCCAGGTGCTTTTAGTCTTCTCCCTGTTACTGGTGCTGTGGAGTCCATAAACAAATGCAGTTTCTATCTCCACTAGACTTGCTCTATATACAGACATTTACTCACTGGTCTGTGCTAGGTAGCTATAAGAATTTGGCCCACACTCCCTCGGCTTGATCAGGGCCAAGGGGCTAAAGTGGCAGCTACATATAGGACTTTTCCTGTTCACCTCCTCCATTAACTTGCTTCCTTCTGTTCTCCTGTTCTACACTCCATAGACACACCCTCAGCTATATATATATATATATATATATATATATATATATATGTGGTGCCAGCACCACCTAGGGGCGAATAGTTGCAATGACACTAAACGGCCTGCTATGAGGAATTACAGCTTGATACCACAATACATTGATATGACCAGGGGCGTAGCTATAGGGGGTGCAGAGGTAGCAGTCGCTACCGGACCCAGGAGTCTGAGGGGCCCAAAGACCCTTGTGCCAAATAAGAAGACACCGGTATTTTATCAATAATTTGGCATGGAGGGGGGGTGCCATTTTAATTTTTGTCTAAGGCAGTACGAAGGCTACGTGCTTCCCTGCTCCTGGCCACAAAGCACTGAGGTAAGGGGGGCCCAAGCTACACTCTAGCATCAGGGCCCATGAGCCTTTAGCTATGCCCCTGGATATGACCTTTCAAAAGTTTAAAGTGCCCACGTGTAGCACATCGTGGGTGTAACGGACCGTTTCTGCAGACAAGGGGTTAAAATCCGTTTAGTCGATATGCCCCTTTCCGAGAGACAGGCACAGCTACTGCAGAACACCAACCTCCCGAACTGGATACAAAATAGCACTCCAAACTGGAACCTCGCAAATAGCTGTCATCAGACGAACAGGAAAAGCGTACAGTCAGCTTACACTCCTGGCAATCAGTCTCTAACAGCATACAGGGAATCCCCCCAATAACGAGACAAGGCTCCGTCTTGAGAGTCTAGCAGTGGTCTGAAGTGCTGGCACACCCAGCCTAGTTTTTATTAGTTGTTGCAAATACAGGACAGATACATAACATCCCCACAATGCATCATGGTTTCCTCCTCTCTGTCCCGGAGACAACCGAGACCAATCCAATTATCTCTCAGGACAAAGGGGAGGTCGCCAATACACATGTGGAGACAACAGGACAGACATCACCATTTAAACACACAATGGGACAATGGGACAATAGAAACACACCCACACAAAATCCTCCTCTCTGCCGATGATGATTATTTGAACACAAGGGCGAATATAATTATCAAAGGCAGAGAAATACAGTTTTATAAAACATATCACAGGAACCCCAAAACATGCAATAACCCCATAACCAATATATCATCGGAACCCACATCCCACATCCGTTCAGTAGTTTGGAAGATACAGTTACACTGAAAATATACAAGTTATACCGAAAATAGTCACTAATAAATGTGTCCCCTGTTTGGTAGTTTCAAACTACTGAATGATGTCTCTGTGCACCAAATACAGGCAAGATAGCACCGTGTTGAAAAGTCAGAACAGTGTCTGTGAGCTAAAATGGCCGCTATCTATTGTTCTCACCATGTGCTTCATCCAAGCAAGTAAGGCAGAGGATGCAATCCAGGGACAGAGGGCTCCGTCCCAAGTGCCTTAAGACCCAATAACTTAAGGGACCATAATCCCAGGGCAGGAGGCTGGTAAACAGCCCCTTCCAAAACACCGTGGCGAGGTTGGTTTCGCCACAGTGGGACACTGCACAATGACTTTTAAAACAGAATGTATTTGTATAGTTCGCATAACTACAAACCAAGGGAAAGACATGGAAACTTACATATACACTTTCTATCATATACTCTTCTAGGAATTCTGTTGGATTTGATTTCCTCAAAATGGTCTGTAATCACTTTGAACAATCTCCTGATATTGGGAAGGCTCTACTTCTGCAAATTGAAATTTTACTGAAGAAGGGGAAAGAATTTCTTGCACGACAAAAAGTGGAAGATTTAATCACAGGTATGGAAAAGAACTAGGATAAAGTGTGTATTATGGATTGCAGGTTGGATCAGGGGCATAACTACTGCTGTAGCAGCTGCTGGTTGTATGACGGGCATGAACAGTCCTGACTAGTCACAGAGGTGGGGGGGCTTTGTGGGGAGGAGTTGCTTGGGGGTCTTTTCTAGTTACACCCTTGTGTATTGTTTTGTTAGTTAACCTCCCTGGCGGTCTAATTCCTGTAGTATTTTCATACCCGAAGCGGTACATTCTTCCAGAACTCGGGAAATGCTCATGCGGACAGCACACTGTGTGCTGTCAGCATCCATTCCTGCCCCGTTCTAATTAACCCATGGTAATCCCGAGTGTGGTTCGGGGTTACCGCTTCTTGCAGTGTAATTTAACCCCCAGCCACACTCGAGATTATCGCTAGGGAGGTTAATATGATGGAATTGAAGGGGAACCTGTCACTATGAAAATGCAGTGCAATATATATGCTGCATATTACATAATTCCCAACTTATGGGATGGTCAAAGAGAGATACTTTTGGTTCATTGTGCGAAAGATCACAATCTATACACTTGCATAGTTTTCTCTTACAAAACAGCACAAAATTAATCTGAATTTCTAAAATCCCAATTGCATCAAATAATGAATACGACGGGCTTGAATATACAGAGAGGAAGCAGACAAACAGTTTCTGGATCAATATTATAAATGTAACTATGTAAATCTATTCCTCAGATCAAAAAGAGGGACATTTAAGGAGCAAAGAGGAACAGAGGGACTGTTCCTCCAAAAGAGGGACACTTGGGAGGTCTGATATTATAAAGCAGGAGGATCGATACATTGATTGATGCATTATTTTTTAAGGGAAAAGACTCAATATAACTTGTAATTTATTCATTTAACCCCTTTACCCCCAGCACCATAATAGTACGGGGCTAGGAGGGTTATTAAAAATGGCGCCCGCTCCTGATCAAAAAGTCATACACACCCCAGAATGGTGTCATTGAAAAGTTCAGATTGCCACGTACACATAATTACAAAAAAGTTATAGGGGTCAAAATATGGTGACAAAAAAATAAAACAGATTTGTTTCCCATATTTTAATTTGTACTGACCTGTAGAATAAAAGTAACTGGTAAGTTTTATCGCACATCGAACGTCATAAATAAAAAATTTCAGGGCAGAAAAAGCCCCTTCATCAGGTACAGACTGCTCATACAATAAATACAACTTCAAGACACACTTAAATACATAAAAAAATGACAAAATGGCATAGAAAGGGGAGTGGAGGGGGAGGTCCTGACCCCTCCACATGTCAAATGCTGAATCTGCAATCCAGCTTGCTAATCAGTACCATCTTTAAATAAGGCTCATTGTTGAATAAATCATTGGTGGTTAGTGTGGCATAAATAAAAAAATCATAAAGACAAACTTGCTTAGGGACGTTGGAGCGGTGTCCGTCTGAATGATAAAGCCAAACACATCGCTCTGCTAGGTGAGGTCATGTGATTGCAGCGGCGGTCACATGACCGCTCCATCACCCAGCAACAGGACGCTACTCCTCCCGCCCTGTTAGGATGGGCGGGCGGGCGGGAGGAGGGGGCGCATCGGAGGAAGCAAGCGGTGTTGGTATTTCCTATGCCGCTCGTGGATGGAAGGGAGAATGGGGGAAATTGAATAGGAGGAGAAGGGGAAATAAAGGAAAAACTCAGAAGAGGCTGCAGAGGAGGCAAGGGCAAAAAAAAAAAAGTGAAATCTCCCGAGCCACCAGTTAAAGAAATCAAAATCTTCAATCTGTCCACTTATGTCTTACACCCCGCCGAGATTGCAATATTATCCAGAGGCCTCTCTTTTTGTCCATCGTCCAAAGTTAAGGGCTTCGATATATTCCTGGACCTACATGATTTTATTAGAAAGCTGACTTTAAGAAGACACTTCAACTTACCTGGAAACACCAGGGAGACAAGTAGCATGGGGACCAGTGGGGCCACCCCAGCTTCTGGCACACAGTATATCCCGTCGGACCTTAAACCGCGATCCCACTTCTACCCCTTACACCATAAGGGCAATTTCATAGAGACATTCTATGATTTAGTCATGGAAGATTTTTGGACCATCGACCAGACATCCATATTGAAATACAATTTGAGTGCCAAGGAAAGATTAGCCATCAAACAGTTACACGGTAACTCAGAAATAATTATTTGGCATGCAGACAAGGGTGGAGGAATAGTGCTGAAAAATAGGACCAATTATGTTCAGGAAGCATATTGCATTTTGTCGGATACGGAATACTATAGAAGCTAAGAGGAAAATCCCCAAATGGAACATAAAATACTAATTAAGGAGCTGTTAGACTCTGCATCCCATATTCTGACTAAGAAGGAACAAGAATATATCCTAATTACAGATCCGGCCATTGCTTTGTTCTATCATCTACCTAAGATTCATAAAGATATCTCTAAACCACCAGGTCGACCGATTATCTCAGGGATATCATCCCTCACGTGTAATTTGTCACACTATGTGGATATATTCCTGCAAAAACATGTAGTCAAGTTGGCATCATATCTGAAGGATACACTCTGATACAAGCACTTAAAGGAATCACGTGGAAGGACACGTACTGATGGCTTACTCTGGATGTAACGGCCTTTTATTCAAATATTGAACACGAATTGGGGATAAGCTGTACCAAACGCTTCCTCGACGATGATGATTTTCGCCAATTTGTTCATGGGGGCGTTTGAGGAGACCCTCATCTATAATTCAGAATATTGGATCAACAATATAATTTTTTATCGTCATTATATTGACGACTTGATCTTTATATGGGAAGGTGATAGCACGTCAGTGGAGGGTTTCATCAGCTTCTTCATAACAGCTACCTAGATTTTGCCAGTAACCACTATAAGAAGTGGAAGACTAATATTCCATTTGGTCAATTCAAACGTGTCAGACAGAACAGTTCAGAAGACAATGACTTCATTGCTCAGAGTGAGATTAGTCGCACCAGATATGCACAGAAAGGTTTCCCCCCGGGATAATAGAAGCGGCCTTTAATAGAGCCCGTGCACTTACACAGGAAGATTGCCTACTGGATAAAAAAAGCTTGACCACCAAGAAGGACCCGCCCATGGGAGGTTATAGTACCAACTTTTTAACCACTTTTAATAGCAATTACACCACAATGTAAAAGATCCTTTCTAAACACTGGTTTATCCCCAAATGAGACCCCATTCTGAACAAGATTCTACCAGAGAGACCCCGTATGACATTTAGGAGGTCCCAGCTAAATTAAACCAAAACTGAGTCTCGATTTATGCCCAGGAAGCTCTAGGTGTAAGCAGCCCAAGTATACGCACCACAACAACTGTTCACAACAACGGTTCACAACTCCAGTGGCAATACCTTTCCGATCAAAGGACACTTGAACTGCGGCTCGTCCAACATAATTTATGTACTCGAGTGCCCTTGTGGCCTGCAGTACGTGGGGCGGACTATCCAGACTCTTCGCAGTAGACTGAATAAACATAAATCCAATGTCAAAAAAAGATTTCTCCAACACAGTGTCTCTAGGCACGCCACTGAACACCATCAAGGCTCATTCCTTGGATTCACTATTACCCCGATGGAGCAGATCAAATCCCATGGCTATAACATTATCAAAACCTTATGGAGACGAGAAATGTTTTGGATCTATAAACTCAATAATCTGAATCCACGCGGTCTCAATGAAGCGTTTGAGATTAATTTATGAAAGTTATTTTTTATTTTTCTCTCCTAAAGCCCCGTCACCCTACCCCTTGATTTTATTACATTCTGACTTTAGTGCTCCTGCACTGAGATATCTTACTCATTTTACACATTACTTCATCATATATTCCAGTTCGCTCCTTGCAGTCACCACCAAACTGATACTGTCACAGTACATCACGTTTTATGCGTATGTTACCTCTATGGACTAGCTAATTCTGTCCTGTGATTATGATTATATTGTTAATCCGGGTAATCAATTTTATTATATCGATGATTTTAGTTGCATTCCAAGTGTTGAGGTAATTTATTATTCATTTTCATTTAATACCAATTAATATTTTGCGATTTAATTGTATATTTTTTGCCTATTTATTAGTATTATATATATTTTTTTCTATTATTACTTTTATTCATTTATTTACATTAATATTCATATATATTGTTATTTTATTCTTTTTATGTGTTATAATATGGCTGGCGTTTTTATCCCCAAACGCCTTATCTTTCCTTGGCAGCCCTGCCCCTAGTCTCCCCCCCTCCACCTCCTATTATTGTATAGGAGCATTTCCTTTATTTCCCCTTCTCCTCTTATTCAATTTCCCCCATTCTCCCTTCCATCCACGAGCGGCATCAGAGTTACCAACACAGCTTGCTTCCTCCGATGCACTCCTCCTCCCGCCCATACATTCTAACAGGGCGGGAGGAGTAGCGTCCTGTTGCTGGGTGCTGGAGCAGTCATGTGACCGCCGCTGCAGAGCGATGTGTTCCGGCTTTATCATTCAGCCGGACACCGCTCCAACGTCTCTAAGCAAGTTTGTCTTTATGATTTTTTTTTTATTTGTGCCACACTGACCACCAATGATTTATTCAACAATGAGCCTTATTTAAAGATGGTACTGATTAGCAAGCTGGATTGCAGATTCAGCATTTGACATGTGGAGGGGTCAGGACCTCCCCCTCCACTCCCCTTTCTATGCCATTTTGGCATTTTTCTTTTATGTAGTTGTGTGTCTTGAAGTTGTGTTTATTGTATGAGCAGTCTGTACCCGATAAAGGGGTGTTTTCTGCCCTGAAACGCGTTGTACCACCTGCTAATTTATTAAATCAAATTTATATCGTCATCAAAGATTGTTTTTTCCGCCGTGGGAGTTTATTCTTTTAATTTGGATATTGTACTTCATAACACTGGTAAAATTAAGTAAAAAAATATTCATTTTTATTTAGAAAAAATACCAAATTTACACATTTTTTTTATAAAATGGCAAATTTCCAAGTTTCAATTTCTCTACTTCTACAATACATAGTAATACCTCCAAAACTAGTTATTACTTTACATTCCCCGTATATCTACTTCATGTTTGGATCATTTTGGGAATTATATTTTGGGGATGTTACAAGGCTAAGGCTACTTTCACACTGGTGTCTGCACAGACGGATCCGCTCCTATAATGCAGACGATGGGATCCGTTCAGAACGGATCCGTCTGCATTATATTTCAGAAAAAATTCTAAGTCTGAAAGTTAGTCAGACGGATCCGTCCAGACTTTACATTGAAAGTCAATGGGGGACGGATCCGTTTCAAATTGAGCCATTTTGTGTCAACTTCAAACGGATCCGTCCCCATTGACTTACATTGTAAGTCTGGACGGATCCGTTTGGCTCCGCATGGCCAGGCAGACACCCGAACGCTGCAAGCTGAGTTCGGGTGTCCGCCTGCTGAGCGGAACGGAGACCAAACGGTGCTATACTGATGCATTCTGAGCAGATCCACATCCACTCAGAATGCATTAGGGCTGTACGGATCCGTTCGGGGCCGCTTGTGAGAGCCTTCAAACGGAACTCACAAGCGGAACCCCGAACGCAAGTGTGAAAGTAGCCTTAGAAGTTTAGAAGCAAATCTTGAAATTTTTCTGAAATTTTCAAAAACCCAATTTTTAGGGACCAGTTCAGGTCTGAAGTCACATTGTGAGGCTTACATAACAGAAACCACCCAAAAATGACCCAATTCTAGAAAACTAAACCCCTCAAGGTATTCAAAACTGATTTTACAAACGTCGTTAACCCTTTAGGTGTTCCAAAAGAGTTAATGGGAAATGGAGAAAAAATTTCAGAATTTTGATTTTTGAGAAAATTTTTCCAGTAACGAAGCATGGGTTAACAGCCAAACAAAATGCTATATTTATTGCTCCGATTCTGTAGTTTGCAGAAACACCCCAGATGTGGCCGTAAACTACATCGCTAGATGATGGGGAGGACGAGGATTACAACAGGAAAGTGGGGTCATCCTCGTCCTCACTGGGACTCTTGGATTTAGAGGCAAGCTGGGCGTATGCCTCCTCGGACGAGAACATCCGGCGGGCCATAGGGGAGTGTGTGTCTGTGTGTGTGTGTGTGTGTGTGTGCGTGTAAATCTTTATTCAGTGTGCGTGTGTGTGGGGGCACGGGTGTTTGCTACTAAAAAAAGGGGAAAAAAAATGAAAAAAAAATATGAAAAAATTCAAAATCGATGATCAACCGTCCGAAGTTGATCAGCGGTGGGGTGTGCGATGCGCTAACAGTGGCTGGACGCTAAGAGTGCCGGCCACAGTCAGCGTACGCACAAAAAGCTTGCGCCCCAAAAACTGTGGAGGGGGAGAGGGGGGGCAGGGGGGCAAGCTTCAGCACCCCTAGGGGTCTAGGGTCACACAGCTGTGCTGTGGACCCCAGACACCTGATTTAGGGTGATGCAACAAAAAGTTTCCCTGAAAATCCCTGCCTAACCCAACCTTTCCCTAACCTTTGCCTAAATACCTGGGGGGTGCTGATGGCACAGATGGGGGTGCTGGCTGGAGATCAGTGCAGCTCTGGATCCACGTGCAGCTCCTCCTATTGTCTGGGAGCCGAGAAGAGAGGAGCGCTGCTCTAATTCGAACCTCCTGCCCACCTACCAATCAGAGCTGATCCTGAGAGGTGATGTCACCATCACCTCTCAGGATCGCAGGATGGTGATTGGTGGTGTATTATCACACCACCGATCACCATCCTGTTCCGGGTTATCGGGTCCCCAGAGACCCGAATAACCCGGAAAAGCAGCAAACCGCAGGTCTAAATTGACTTGCGGTTTTCTGCGGTCGCTGACATGAGGGGGTTACAGGACCCCCCGGCGCATTTAGCCAAGGTGCCTGCTCAATGATTTGAGCAGGCATCGGGTTCCAATCACCGCCCGCAGGGCGGCGGTGATGGGAACTATACATGACGTACCGCTACGTCATGTATCCTGAAGAGGTTAAACCTCTGTTCATTCTGTGCTGAGGAGTCATGTGGTCAGCTGTACTAGTGACTGACAACTAACTCTGCATGGCTAAGTATGGAGATCGCTATCATCATTATAACAAAAGATGCTTCAGCATTGTGATTGCATGGGGAGTAAAATTATGGTGTGGTAGATAAAATAATGAAAATATAAAATGCTAAATAATTATATGGAATCACAATATGTAAAAACATACAAATATATCAAGAACTGATTAAACAAAGTCAGAGGCAGAATGAATCCAGTGATTCAAAGCTAATGTGTTCTTCTAATGGAGTTCTCCTTTTTTCTGCATCTGGCCCAGATAATCACCTTCTACATGATTTTTGTCTGCAGATGTATTTGGTTTACTTTTGTGCAGCACGTCCTTATCCACCCTGCTATTGCAGGCTCCATAGGCCCCTTTCACAAGGGTGAGTTTTCCACGCGGGTGCAATGTATGAGGTGAGCGTATTACACCCTCACTGAATCCGGACCCATTCACTTCAATGGGGCTGTGCAGATAAGCGGTGATTTTCACGCATCACTTGTGCACTGTGTGAAAATCGCAGCATGTTCTATATTCTGCGTTTTTTACGCAGCGCAGGCCCCATAGAAATGAATGGGTCTACGAGAAAATCGCAAGCATCCTCAAGCAAGTCCGGATGCGGTGCGATTTTCACACATGGTTGCTAGGAGATGATGGGGATGAGCAACCCCATTAAAGTCTAATCACTGTATTATTTTCCCACAATGCACACGCGACGCATCCGGAGCAAATCCGGGATGCCCATGTGAAAGAGGCCGTAAAGTCCTACACACAGTGTCCCTAAATATAATTGTACCACATTTTACCTGAATATAATTAAGGCCTGTTTCACATGTGTGGTAAACAGATCCTACTGGATCCGTGAATACCGGGCTCTAATGTGCGCTGGCAAGATACCACCTGCAGCAGTTTTTGTCTGGTCAGATCTCTGCTGGTCCCCATTATCGGGAATGGGGCAGTTCGGTATCTTGCCAGCGCATGTTAGCACCCAGTTTACCATTTATGGCAAATGTGAAACAGGCCTAAACGACGCAATGTGGCCCAAAAATAATTGTACTACATTGTACCTACTGAATAAAGCACTGTCACAGACTGTGACCCTGGAAATTTCCACACTACTGCCTCTTAAAAATATAAGTGCTACATATACTGCACCCTGAAACCTCAAAATATTATTACCAGATATAGTGTAGTGAAAATATGGTGTGGCAGAGAGAGAAGAAGGACTCCCTTGTGCAGCGAATCAGACCGCAGGGGCAACACGTAAGCTATGGTGGACCGATGGGTGTAGTACTTGTTTGTACTCACGGTTAGCAGAGCCTCCCTGGGCCGGCGTGCATGCAGCCCTAAATCCTCCGGGGCACTCTCTAGTACGGGGATCACAATCCAGATGGAAGTTGAAGTGCCCTAGAATGGTATAGGTGTTTAGGGTGCTTTTGAGGCTGGGACCCCAGTTGTTCGTGACGTCAGCACCGTTAGGTGCAAAGGCTGGTGGTGGAAAAGATGAGGAGTCGGTTGTAGTACAACAGTTGAACTTTTACTTAAATCACTTGTCTCCAAGTAGTCATCACAGTTCATTTATATGGCATAAAGATATTGGTTTAGCTGTAATCCTTGTAACAGGCTGAACAGTGGTAAGTTGAGTTCTCCTTCTTTCTATATCTGTCTACACTTTGTCCACACTCAGGTACTGGATATAATAACTCTTACTGGTCAGCGGCAATCCACAGGGTGGCTCCCTAATGGCAGGTATCAGTCTTTTGGTCCATTCTTTTGAAAGGGTGCTCACTGAGGAATTACGGTCCACTATGTCCAAAGAGGCATGTGGTAAAGAATAATTTTGCACATTTATCGTCCGGCTATGTCCAGGTACTTTTTTGTTCCTCCTGGTCACTGGAGCTTGTGAAGTCCATTGGCTAATTTAGCTCTAACCTCCACTAGACTTTCTCTATATCCAGACGCAGACTCCTGTGCTATGCTGCTGTAATACTGTTCTACATGCTCCCTTAGCCTAGCCAGAGCCAAGGGGCTAAAATAGCAGCTAAATTGTGGACTAAGCCTGTTCTGCTCCCCCATTAACTTATTTTCTCCTAATTTCATGTTCTCTCTTCTTTCACCTTGTTCTACACTGCCTAGACCCCCCCCCCCCCCCCAGATATATAAGTGGCTCCAGCACCACCTAGATGTGAATAGATGTAATGACACACTAACAGCCTGTTAATAGAAATTACAGGTATGTACAGAAACACATTTGATAAGCATATACAAAAGTTTGAAGTGCCCACCACCATCACTGAGTGGGACACTGCACTTGAACCTCCATGTGCCATTATGCTTAAAACGGTTTTCTAATATTTAAATATTGATGACCTACTGTATCTAATCGGTGGGGGTCCAACACCTGGGACCCCCACTGATCATTTGTTTGAGAAGACAGCGCTGCTGCCTTCTCTCAACTTGCCAAGCACAGCTCCGTACATTGTATAGTGACTGTGCTTGGTATTGCTCTCAGCCACATTCACTTCTATGGGGTTGAGCTGCACCAAGGCCATGTGACAGATGAATCTGTCATCACTTGGCCTAGGAAAAGCTGAAAGAAGGCTGCGGCGCTACTGTGAAAATAAGCCCTCAATATTTAAGTCTCGGAAAATCGCTTTAACCCCTTAGTGTCGAGCCTGTTTTGAGCCGTCACATTCCAAGAGCTATAACTTTTAAATTTTTCTATCTATATAGCTTTATGAGGGCTTCTTGTTTGCGGGACAAGTTGTAGTTTTTAATGGTGCCATTTTGGTGTACACAACTTTCTGATTAACATTTATTAACTCTTTCTTGGAGGGAGATGGGAAAAACAGCAATACTGCCACTACGTTTTTACGTTATAAATTTTACGGCGTTCATTTTTGGGTATAAATAACATAATATCTTTATTCTCCGGGTCAGTACTATTACAGTGATACCAAATACATATCAAGAAAATCTTGATCGCTTGATATTACATGTTATTTGGAAGATTTTTTTTTCTGAAAAGTGTATTTTCAATGGAAAGAAAAGCATATTTTTTTATGGGATTTTTTTATTGAATAAATTTTATTTATTTTTTTACTTCCCCCCCCCCCCACTTAATAGTTCAAGGGGACTATAACACAAGGGGACTATAACAGACAGCTTTTTTTTGCTTTTAAAATGCAATGCACTATCCCTGACAGCCTTCTGGCGCAGCCTACTGGAAATAACTCATGGCTGGACTGGGGCCCACATCTGACCCCAGGCAGCCTTCACACACATTGGCACCCCGCGATCACATTTGCAGGGTGCCGATTGGAGACAGAGGGAGTCTGCTCCCTCTTTCAGCACTTTACATGCAGCGGGCACATTGTCTTTAGCATGTAAAGTGTTAAACAGCCCGGATCAGCTTTTCTGCCGGTCCAGGCTATTAGAGCAGGGCTGCGGCTCTCATGTGAGAGTCGGGTCCTCGCTCCCCTCCCCGCTGCATGGTGGACCTGTGCAGCGCTTAGACTGAGCCGCCATAAAAATGCCGCGGCCCAGCCTTAGGCCCTTTAGTGACCGCTGTAAAAATATGTATGGGTGGTCCCTGAGGGGTTAAGGGCACATGAAAGCATTTTACTTCCATTTCCGTTTTGTTTTTTTTACAGGTCCATATGCGGAACCATTCATTTCGATGGAGCTTGAAAAAAACCCTAAATGAATCTGTGACAGTCTGTGTCTGCATGTCCGTTCCACCCAAAAATTGAACATGTCCTATTTTTTTCCATTTTGCGGACAAGGATGGGCATTGTTACTGGATGCAACACGGTCGTCACATGGATGTCGTCCGTTTTATTTGCTGATCCATGTTTTGTGGACTGCAACATACATACGGTCTTGTGCATGAGCCCTAATTGTGTCCAGGTCCTAAGTATGAATGTACCCAGTTTTGTGACTTAACTGCTGTTTTAGCATCCAGTTCAGAAGAAATGGCTGAATCCCACTCCTGATGAACTGTCTTTAAAGGGGTTCCCCAGTAATAAAAAAAAATGAAAATACTTACCGTATTTTTCGCCGTATAAAACGCACCGGCGTATAAGACGCACCTAGGTTTTTGGGGAGGAAAATAAGAAAAAAAATATTTTGAACTAATGACAGGAGGGTTAGGTGTGGCTAATGAGCAGCAGCACTTGTTTATAGTGTCAATTACCACAGCAACACATTACCACAGCCTGTCCTGTCCGTCCTCTCTGTACTTCATGTCTCCTCATGAACTAAATTCCCCAGAGATTCAGCTAAAGTTCTTATCATCTGTATTCAGGATCATAATCCCTGACAAGTAGAGCACAGAGGAGGATAAGGCAGCTCTTTAACTCAGTATTGTAAAGTAACTTGTCCTCGTGTGTGATCAGGACAGGTTTTATTTGAACTAATAGGACATACAGTGGCCATTTTGTTTCCCCTGATGATTGCTCCCCAGAAAAAACAAGCCATTATAAATAATGAAAGGTATTTGAGAATATATTTATAATAAAGTAATATTTAAGTATTTTCATTTTCTTAATTCCTGAAGAACCCCTTTAATGAACTTACTGTTTTGCCACAGTCCAGCTCCAGTGGAAAAAGTAGCTAACTGTTCTGCCAGAGCTGGGCTCGGGCAGAAAGTGGAGGGGGGTGGCTGCTTTAAATGCTGCTACTTCCTGAATAGCAGCTAGAAACATACAACTGTCTTGTTTGAAAGCTGATATTCCAGGCTTTCATGGCTTTCATACAAGACCACAATCACAGCTAAAGTCCAAGCAACAGAGGAGAAATCACTGTTAGAAATCAGTCAGGAATAATCTAGAGTAAAACCTACTTTTACTTTCATTTTCAGCAGTATTCACTGCATCCCGATTTTGATCAGTGATATCTTCCATTGTACTGAACATATTGGTGTCATTCTGGTATTGTCTAAAAGCTTGGAATGTCAGCTTCCAAACAATATAAAGCTGGCACCAAACCAAAGATATGAGCAGATAAAGCAGCCTCCTCTCCCATTCAGTCTGGAGGAGAATGAGGGAGCAGCTGAAGAGCTGACAGGCTGCAGGAGGAAAGAAAAAACTGTAAAAATGTATAGAAATGTGACATAATCATTGTGGTGACTCCGATGATAAAATTCTATTATTTCTACCACCCCGTGAACGCCACCCCCCCCCCCCCCCCAAAATTCCCAAAATAATGTAAAAATTGCAGTTTGTTTTTATCTTTCGCCCTAAAAATAAAATAATAAAAGTTATTTAATACACAATATATACCCCAAAATGGTTCCTAAGAAACCTACAACTAATCCCGCAAGATAAAAAAAATTAGAAGAAAAAACTAAAAAGTTATGATGGGCGGGGGAAATTATTGGTCCTTAAAGCTAAAATTTATGATGTCACTAGGGGGTTAAAAATGCAATAGTGTCCTCCAACAAGATCCACTGCAGACACACATAAAAAATCTACAAGAAAAAAAGTTACATTTTTGGGAGGGTTTTTCCTATATTAACATGCCTGTTAAAAAGAACCACACATACTTACAGTCTAACAGAACTGGCCATCAGCAACTAGAACATAAGTGTGAGTTAATTGCATAGGGATTTATATAGGTACTTCTGAAATATACAATAAATACATACATGAAGTGAGAACCATTTAGGCTTCATTTACATGACCGTATAAATGGATCCGCATCCATTCCGCAATTTTGTGGGACGGATGTGGACCCATCATTTCAATGGGTCCGGCATCCGTAGTTCCATTCCATGGGCCCTGCAAAAAACGGACTCATACTGACTCATACACAGCACAATGTAAGCGCCACAAAGCTGATCGCTATGCTCTGGATGTCACTGGCGGCACTTGGGGGGCACTGTGGATGGCAATGGGGTCACTGATGAAGGCACTAGGTGCACTGTGGATGGCACTAGGTGCACTGTAAATGGCACTGGGGGTACTGTGGATGGCACTGGGGGTATTGTGGATGGTTGTAGGAGCACTGTGGATGGCAGGATGGCAATGGGGCACTGAGTGGCATTTGGGGGAACGGTGGATGTCACTAGGGGCACTGGATGGCAATGGGAGCACTGAATGGCATTTGGGGGCACTGTGGATGGCAGTCAACCTTTATCAACTGCTGTGGTCCTGTAGTGCGATTAAGCATTATTTGTGCCATTGATTTATTGATTTAAGGTTGCTTTTAGATACACAGCTCAGCAGGCAGTATCATACAAGATAAGATTACATACACAGCTCATCAGGCAGGAGATATAATTAGATACACAGCTCAGCAGGCAGGGGCATACAAGATAGGACTAGATACACAGCTCAGCAGAGAGGATCACACATGAGAATCTTTGATACATGAACAGTACACCAAATTGCAGATGATAGATTTAGATATAGAGGCACACCATCAGTATCTGACAAGATAAGCTTGGATACACACCAGACAGTATCATACAAGATGGGATTAGATACACACCACACAAGACCTCTTTAAGTTAATCAAACTCATTAATTGGCACTAAAGGTGCAGGTGCACACAGAGCAGCAACTGAAAAAAAAGAAAGTGGACATAAAGAGAAGATCACAGACATGGAGATGTATCATTTCCCATGTTCAACCTGAGGGGTTACAGTGCATATAGTGATAATGCCGATATATAAATGATCTTTTTGGCCCTGAGTTTTCCCCCATCAATCTGCACTCAATACCAAATAATGAGAAAGTAAAAAAAGAGTTAAGATTTTTTTTTCATATTTATTAAAATGGAAAAACTAAAATTTAACATTACACATCCTTGAGATGTTTCTACACTTTGATTGGAGTCCACCTGTGATAAATTCCAATGATTGAACATGATAGACCCCTGTTTATATAAGGAGAGAATTGTCACAGCTAACAATGCATATCAAAGCAAAAACTAAGCCATGAAGAGGTAAGAACTAGAGCTCAATCACAGGATTAACAGATCTGGAAAAGGGTGCAAAAATAACTTCTGCTTCACTGAAAGTTTACAAGAGCACTGTGGCCTCCATTGTTCTTAAATGAAAGATGTTTAGAACAACCAGGACTCTTCCTAGAGCTGGCAACCCTACCAAACTGAGTTATCGGGGGAGAAAGGCCTTGGGGAAAAGGTGACCATGAACCCAGTATTTACTCATGTTCAGCACCACAGATCCTGTATGCAGATGGGAGAAACTTCCAGAATGTCAGCCATCACTGCAGCACTACAACCAATCTAGGCTGTATGGCAGAGTAGCAAGGAAAAAACCCTCTCTTCATTAAATGACAAATGAAAGCTTACATGGCGTTTGCCCCCCAAAAATCTGGAATTCTTAGACTTTTTTGCCTCAATTCTTAGCGTCTTGTCTGGAGAAAACCAGGCACTGCTCATCACTGGCACAATACCATCCCTACAGTGAAGTATGGTGGTTGGCAGGACACTAGAGATATTACATTAAAAAAATTCCTTCCCGACTCCAATAAGGCAATCAAAATAACTCCCTGGATCAACGACCCTTCTCCAGAAATGGAATAATTATAACTAGAGATGAGCGAATTGAAGTTGACAAAGTGGAATTCGATCCAAAATTGATTCGCATCAAAACGCATATTTTCCTAAAATGGCTGCTGCACGTTTTAGGAAATGGAGCAAAGAACTCTGGGAACAGGGGATCACCCACAATGCCATGCATGCAGCCAATCAGCAGCCAGACAGCCCTGTGATGTCACAGCCCTATAAATAGCCTCAGCCATCTTGGATTAAACCATTTTCCAGTGTACTTAGTGCAGGGTGAGACGTCAGCAGGCGCTAGGGACAGTGGTATAAAAGACTTTAAAACTTTTATTTTGCTGTATAGAATTTCAGGGAAAGGATATGGAGGAATAACTCCACAGTATTGAAGCAGAACAGAGTTCAGTAGGGAAGTTTACAGCCTTGGTAATAGGAGCAATCCTATTACACCTTGCTGCATGGACTGAGGATCCAAATTGCCATTATACAGCTCTCTAATTCTAGCAAACCGTTCTTGTTATTGGGGTGCAAGTGCTGTTTGATACAGCCATTAACAGGGTTTATTACAAGGAAATATTTATATGTCTTATTTGTCCTTGTGCGGTGCAGTTATATGTTCTAAAGGATTTTTTGGCTTGTATTAATGGGAAAAACGTGCTTATTAGCCTTTGTGTGGTGAAGTGAGAAAATTACAGCCCTTTTTTGGCGTCTATTAGTGCCACAAAAATATATATTATTTTCCATTCAGCGGTGCAGTAATATGTTCTAAATCCATTTTTGGCGTGTATTAGTGTAAAAAAAATATATACTGTATTATTTGCCGTTCAACAGTGCAGTTATATGTTCTAAAGCCCTTTTTGGGGTGTATTACTGGCAAAATAATATATATTATTTGCCGTTCAACAGTGCAGTTATATGTTCTAAAGCCCTTTTTGGCATGTATTAGCGGCAAAAAATATATATTATTTGCCATTCAGTGGTGCAGTTATATGTTTTAAAGTCTTTTGTGGGGTGTATAAGTGGAAAAAATAAATATATATTTGCCGTTTAGTGGTGCAGTTATATATTCCAAAGCCGGAGTGTATAAATGGAAAAAAAATAGGGGCCTATTTGCTGATCAGCAGTGCAGTTGCTGTATATGTTGTAAAGCCCTTTTTGGCGTGTATTAGTGGCAAAAAAAAAAAATATTATTTGCTGTTCAGTGGTGCAGTTTAGTAATGATTGAGCATGCTCGGACGAACGCCAATAAACGCGCAGGTAAGTACTGCCTTCACTTAGTCAGGGACAGACAGTGTAGGGAGTGATTTAAGAATATTTTTATCACCAGAAATTTTCAGAGACCCAAAATTCCTTTTAAGGACTATTGTGTGTAGCAGCAGCAATCTATATTTTTAGTGCAACAGTGGAACCTGCACTAAATTGCTAAAACTTTACAGACCCAAAAGTCCATCTAAAGACTATTGTGTGTGGCAGCAATATCTATTTTTAGCACATCCTGTGCTAAATAGCGTACAATAGTTAAGCCGCTGCAGACAGCGACATTAGCTGCGCCACATCTCCAGTGTAAAGTGTGCGCATCCAAAAAATATCTGTGACATGCAGTGTACTTTTTCAATAGACTGTGTCCACTTCTGACAGTGACATAACAAGTACCACATCTGCAGTGTAATGTGTGCACTGAAAAAATGTATCTGTGATATCCAGTGTACTTTTTCTGTAGACGGTGTCCGCTACGGACAGTGACATTAGCTGCACAACATCTCCAGTGTAAAGTGTGCGCATCCCAAAAATATCTGATATCCAGTGTGGGGATTCACTCTGGTAGGCAGGGTAAGCAGACGCAGTACAGAGGCAAAAACAAGGTTGTAAATCAAAGTTCAATGTTTATTCACACATAGGGGGGAAAAAACAAGCCAAAAGTAAGTGTTCAGTTTTGGTGCCTGTTCACACCACACAAAGTCCACAGTGCAAAAAGACTTCACCTGGTCAGCAGAAAATTTTCACCCGCAGTCCGCAGCAGGCTTTAGAGGCTTGTTTCCCCAGCATGCGGCTCTCACAAATAGATGGCCTCAGTCTCTCAAACCACAGCTTCTCTGTCTTGGAGGATAATCCACACCAGCTGATCGTGCTGGCTGGGTTTTTATATCCCAGCCCAGAACCTGGCCTGGAACCGTGGGGAACAGCCACCCACCCTGCTCTTTGGCTGCTCACAATAAGAACCGGCCCGGATCAGCTTTGCAGCCATACTAACAGCTGAAGTGTCAGACTGCAACTTAAAACTGACACTTCAGGGAAAAATCCGGTTCTTACCTCACAGAGGCCAGGAGCCTCTGTGACATGTATTTTCCGTCAATGACGGACCCTTGTTCCTTCTTACATAGATCCCCCTGCAATAGAGCCGTACTGGGGTATGCACTCTGACGCCAAATTATGCAGTGGGTCTGGATATGTGTATAATAGTGTATTTTTTGTTTGTGATGCCAATTGCAGCATGCGCAGGGTACTAACACAGGACCCTTTAATGTGTTGCAACTCACGTACCAGGTTAGGAATGCCATAGTGGTGTAATGTCGCTGTATGGTAATGGCAATAGTGTCAACAGTGTCTCCTACCTGGGTACGGCTGAACTCCTGGCTCACTTGCAATAAAATGAGTGTTGTGCTAATAGGAGTAATAGAGAAAATTGCAGCAGTAATTGAGATCCAGAGCTTGGGTAAAGTTCAAACTTGTCTTTACTAGTTGCAGCTTTCATCCAAGTGAGATACAGCATTAGTCTTTGGTCCAGCAGGTATTGGCAATGTGTGGCAGGAAATTATCTTCTGCTCTATAATGTGCCTGGAGCTTTTGCAGGAAAAGGACGTCTGCTTAGTAGCTCTGTAATGTGGCAGGAATATATCTTCTGCACTATCTATCTTCTGCTTTCTTGGGGACTGACTTGCTGAGGAGGAATTTGGCTTCTCCTGGGGTCTCTGGACGGTACTCACAGTTATTGTCTAAGGGTATGCTTCTTCCTGTAACTGGAGGTGGCTGCTTGCTTTCTTCCAGCTGAGGTTGTAGGGCTCAGGCTGGGGATGATGATCCATTGTCTCAGGCGAGAGAAGATCCTGGCTTTGGTTCCCTATATCTGTGAACTCCTACTCGCACAGCCTTCCCCTAGCCGGGGTGGCTGGCACACTAACTTAACTTCCTTCTCTCCCCATTAGGTAGGACATAGGCCAGCCCACTCTGCTCATAGAGGGGGGAGCTGAACTGGAATGAACTATTCTAGTTCAGAAACACTAAACTAGCTAAGTCCTTGCTGAACACATTGCTGCAAACCTGCTGGTGAACATAGAAATTACAGCAATATATATTTACAAGGCTTTACAGTGCACATTTGTGAGAATATGATGTAAAATTACATTAAATGACCAGGTAAATACACTTAAAAGGTTGTAGCGGGGTAAAAGAGTTTCGTAACACAACTCTGGGGTGTTACACTCCCTTTGTTCAACCCTGAGGGGGTGAATACTTGCCAGACAGTGGACCCTGTAACCTGCCTGCCCTGTGTTCCACGGAAAACTTAAAGTCTTGCAGAGATAAAAACCATCTGGTGACCCGAGCATTCCTCTCTTTGGCTTGGCTCATCCATTTGAGAGGGGAGTGGTCAGTCACCAGACGGAAATTTCACCCCAAAAGAAAATAGAGGAGAGACTCGAGTGCCCACTTAATCACCAGGCACTCTCTCTCCACTATACTGTACCTAGTCTCGGTTGGGGTGAGCTTCCGGCTGAGGAAGACAACAAGATGCTCCTCCCCGTCAAAATCTTGAAACAGTACAGCACCGAGAAATACCTTGGAGGCATCAGTCTGCACTATAAACTCCCTTTTGAAGTTGTGCGTCACTAAAACCGGGGACCCACACAGGGCCGACTTCAAAGCAGAGAAAGCCTTTTCCGCCTGCTCATTCCAGTGGACTGTCAATGACTTGCATCCCTTCAAAAGGCCTGTCAATGGTGCGGCAACTGTAGCAAAATTGGGGACAAACCTCATATAGTACCCCACCATACCCAGGAACAACTTTACTTGCCGAGTAGTGACAGGTCGGGGCCAATTCCTAATTGCCTCAATTTTGTTCACCTGAGGTTTGATCATTCCGCACCCAATTACATACCCCAGGTACTTGGTCTCTTCTAACCCTATTGTGCACTTTTTTGGGTTAGCGGTTAAGCCAGCCTTCCTAAGGGAGTCCACTACAGCCTGTACTTTAGGTAGGTGACTTTCCCAGTCGGTACTCTGGATACCGATATCGTCCAGGTACGCCGAAGCGTATCGACGATGTGGACGGAGTACTATATCCATTAGCCTTTGAAACGTGGCGGGAGCGCCATGTAGACCAAAGGTTAATACCTTTGTACTATACAGCCCCTCTGGCGTGACGAAAGTAGTTTTTTCTTTGGCAGCCTCTGTCAAGGGTACCTTCCAGTACCCTTTAGTGAGGTCCACCACAGAAAAATACCGGGCTTGGACCAACTTTTCAATAAGCTCATCCACTCGGGGCATGGGATACGCGTCAAACTTGGACACCTCATTAAGTTTGCGGAAGTCATTACTGAACCGCAATGTCCCATCTGGCTTGAGTATTAATACTATCGGACTGGCCCACTCACTTTTTGACTCCTCGATGACACCCAGCTGGAGCATTAGCTGCACTTCTTCCGTGATGGCTTGTCGCCGAGCCTCGGGTACCCGGTACGGTTTTAACCGGACTTTCGCCTGAGGCTCAGTGATAATATCATGCCGGATTACGGACGTGCGTCCAGGGAGGTCTGAGAACACATCAGTGTTCCGACTAATGAACTCCCTAGCTTCCTGAGCCTGTTTAGAGGAGAGGCTGTCAGCAATTTTCACTGTGGCAGCCGCTTCCCCTGCTTCAGACCGAGGGGCCGAAACCGCTTCCCCTAGCAACTCTGGTCGTGGGCTGTCTTCCGTACAGGTTTCCCTTTCCTTTCATGGCTTGAGCAGATTCACATGGTACACCTGCTGCGGCTTTCGCCTCCCTGGTTGGAGTACTTTGTAATCTAACTCTCCAATTTTTTCAAGTACCTCCTAGGACCCCTGCCACCTAGCTAGGACCTTACTGTCTACGGTCGGTAGCAGAAGCAACACCCGATCATCCGGGTAAAAGTATTGGGCCCGAGCCTGCCGATTATAGACCCTACTCTGGGCTCCCTGCGTTGCCTCCATATGCTCCCTAACCAGAGGTAACACTGTTTTCATCCGTCCCTGCATCTGGGTGATGTACTCAACAACACTTTTGTGCGGTGTGGTTTGTTGTTCCCACAAGGGTGTCTGCTGTATAGCAGTTTGAGGGGCGAGAACCCGGTAGAGGCCTGGGGCACTTCTCTCACTGCGAACATGAGATAGGACAGAAGAAGGTCCCAGTCCCTCCCATCCTTAGAAACCACTCTTTTCAACATATTTTTTAACGTCTGTTTAAACCTCTCTACCAGGCCATCCGTTTAAATGATACACGGATGTCCGTAACTGTTTTATGTGGAGCAACTTACAGAGTTCCCTCATGACCTTGCACATAAACGGGGTCCCTTGGTCAGTTAGAACCTCCTTAGGCAGACCCAATCTAGAAAAAAATCTCCAATAACTCTTTAGCTATGAGTTTAGCTGACGTATGATGCAGTGGCACCGCCTCTGGGTACCACATGGCGTAATCAAGGATGACCAGGATGTGCTGGTGCCCTCTAGCTGACTTCGGTACTGGGCCTATGAGATCCATAGCGATCCGCTTGAATGGAACTTCAATAATCGGGAGAGGGACCAGAGGACTATGGAAATGTGGCTGGGGGCTGGTTATCTGGCAGGTTGGGCAAGACTTGCAATACTCTTCTACCTCTCTGAACACACTGGGCCAGTAGAACCACTGTAGAATCCGGTCCTGCATTTTTTTCTGGCCCAGGTGTCCCCCAAGAACATGTTGGTGGGCTAAATCCAACACGAGCTTACGATACGCCTTGGGCACCACCAGATGTTCAATATGCTCACCACGTAGTTGATTTACTCTATACAGCATCTCCTGTTGAACCACAAAACGGGGGAACATAGACTCGGCCCTCGGTTTTTGCGGCTTACCTTCAACCACTACTACATTTTCCCAGGCTCGAGATAGAGTTGGGTCCTGGTGCAGTGCTGTACCCAAATTATCGAACTGGCGCTCTATGCCTTGGAAGTGCTTGCCTGCCCTGCCACCAGCGTTTTGTCAGAGCAGGTATTTAGTGCTGCAGTGGGCATAATAACTGAAAAGCGCATCTGCGTGTCAACTTAAAATGCTGACAGGTTGACTCTTATAAAAAATGAATAAGGCCTTGATTGCCCCTGACTTCTTTACTCCACCAGAGCAAAGCAGCTGAACATAAAGGCACTTTAAATGTGTTTTTTTTATAATGTACTGAATACACTGTATTCCCATGCAACCGTTCCACCACACAAAAAGTGTATATGATTCAATCCACTTTTTATCGTTCTCCACCTCCTCCTCTTCCGTCATATCAACATGCTTATTAGTCTGCCCTTGCTCCTAATGTTGTAGAGGGTCAGCTCACCTGCAGGCCCTTGCACATAATGTTTTTGAGGGTCAGCTCACCAGCAGGCCCTCAACCATAATGTTTTGCAGGGTCAGCTCACCAGCAGGCCATCACCCATAATTTTTTCAATGGTCAGCTCAGTAGCAGGCACTTGCCCATAATTTTTTCGACGCTCAGATAAGCAGCAGGCACTCGCCCCTAATGTTTTAGAAAGTCAGCTCTGCAGCAGACCCTCACCCCTTATGTTTTAGATGGTCAGATGAGCAGCAGGCCCTTGCTCCTAATGTTTTTGAGAGTCCCCAGCAGGCCATCAATCATAATTTTTCAAGGTGTATCATGCCCTCCTTTATGTGTAATAAATGGTGTATTGGAGTGCCGGTTCCTTGTATTTTTTGGAAGCCCTTTCACTTAGTGCATGAGTGTAGGATTTTTCCTCTAAAATAGATTTTATCTTTGTTTTTGGGCGTGTTAGTGTCAGTTTGTAAAAGTGGCGTACTACTCGGACAACATCGTCCCCAGCAGCGACCTGGGAGTCCAAGATGCATCCAGACATCCTCCCTATGCTGTTCCCAAACCATTTTGGTTCTATCAATTTCTGACCTTTTCCTATGAACCAGACACCCTCCCCTCTTCAGAGCAGAGGGTGCCTGGTTTAATGCTTGGGTTCTCCCAATGACTTCTACCGAGCACCCCAGCATCCCGAGATCTTCGACCCAAGCACCCGAACACCCGAGCACTTTTGTGCTTGATTAACCACCTCCGGACCGCCTAACGCAGATGTGCGGTCCGGAGGTGGCAGCCCTGCGCAGAGTCACGCATATATGCGTCATCTCGCGAGGGCCGGGATTTCCTGTGAACGCGCGCACACAGGCGCGCGCGCTCACAGGAACGGAAAGTAAGCGAGTGGATCTCCAGCCTGCCAGCGGCGATCGTTCGCTGGCAGGCTGGAGATCCGAATTTTTTAACCCCTAACAGGTATATTAGACGCTGTTTTTATAACAGCGTCTAATATACCTCCTACCTGGTCCTCTGGTGGTCCCTTTTGTTAGGATCGACCACCAGAGGACACAGGTAGGTCAGTAAAGTCGCACCAAACACTACACTACACCCCCCCGTCACTTATTAACCCTTTATGAACCCCTGATCACCCCATATAAACTCCCTGATCACCCCCCTGTCATTGATCACCCCCCTGTCATTGATCACCCCCCTGTCAGGCTCCGTTCAGACGTCCGTATGATTTTTACGGATCCACGGATACATGGATCGGATCCGCAAAACACATGCGGACGTCTGAATGGAGCCTTACAGGGGGGTGATCAATGACAGGCGGGTGATCACCCATATACACTCCCTGATCACCATCTGTCATTGATCACCCCCCTGTCATTGATCACCCCCCTGTAAGGCTCCATTCACACGTCCGCATGATTTTTACGGATCCATGGATACATGGATCGGATCCGCAAAACACATGCGGACGTCTTAATGGAGCCTTACAGGGGGTGATCAATGACAGGCGGGTGATCACCCATATACACTCCCTGATCACCCCCCTGTCATTGATCACCCCCCTGTAAGGCTCCATTCAGACTTCCGCATGTGTTTTGTGGATCCGATCCATGTATCCATGGATCCGTAAAAATCATGCGGACGTCTGAATGGAGCCTTACAGGGGGGGGGTGATCAGTGACAGGGGGGTGATCACCCTGATCACCCCCTGTCATTGATAACCCCCCTGTAAGGCTCCATTCAGACGTCCGCATGTGTTTTGTGGATCCGATCCATGGATCCGTAAAAATCATGCGGACGTCTGAATGGAGCCTTACAGGGGGGGTGATCAGTGACAGGGGGGTGATCACCCTGATCACCCCCTGTCATTGATCACCCCCCTGTAAGGCTCCATTCAGACGTCCGCATGTGTTTTGTGGATCCGATCCATGTATCCATGGATCCGTAAAAATCATGCGGACGTCTGAATGGAGCCTTACAGGGGGGGTGATCAGTGACAGGAGGGTGATCACCCTGATCACCCCCTGTCATTGATAACCCCCCTGTAAGGCTCCATTCAGACGTCCGCATGTGTTTTGCGGATCCGATCCATGTATCCATGGATCCGTAAAAATCATCCGGACGTCTGAATGGAGCCTTACCAGGGGGGTGATCAATGACAGGGGGGTGATCAGGGAGTCTATATGGGTGATCACCCCCCTGTCATTGATCACCCCCCTGTCATTGATCACCCCCCTGTCATTGATCACCCCCCTGGTAAGGCTCCATTCAGACATTTTTTTGGGCACAAGTTAGCGGAAATTTTTTGTTTGTTTTTGTTTGTTTTTTCTTACAAAGTCTCATATTCCACTAACTTGTGTCAAAAAATAAAATCTCACATGAACTCACCGTACCCCTCACGGAATCCAAATGCGTAAACATTTTTAGACATTTATATTCCAGACTTCTTCTCACGCTTTAGGGCCCCTAAAAAGCCAGGGCAGTATAAATACCCCACATGTGACCCCATTTCGGAAAGAAGACACCCCAAGGTATTCCGTGAGGGGCATATTGAGTCCATGAAAGATTGAAATTTTTGTCCTAAGTTAGCGGAAAGTGAGACTTTGTGAGAAAAAAACAAAAAAAATCAATATCCGCTAACTTATGCAAAAAAAAAAAAAATTCTAGGAACTCGCCAGGCCCCTCATTGAATACCTTGGGGTGTCTTCTTTCCAAAGTGGGGTCACATGTGGGGTATTTATACTGCCCTGGCTTTTTAGGGGCCCGAAAGTGTGAGAAGAAGTCTGGGATCCAAATGTCTAAAAATGCCCTCCTAAAAGGAATTTGGGCCCCTTTGCGCATCTAGGCTGCAAAAAAGTGTCACACATGTGGTATCGCCGTACTCAGGAGAAGTTGGGCAATGTGTTTTGGGGTGTCATTTTACATATACCCATGCTGGGTGAGAAAAATATCTTGGTCAAATGCCAACTTTGTATAAAAAAATGGGAAAAGTTATCTTTTGCCAAGATATTTCTCTCACCCAGCATGGTTATATGTAAAATGGCACCCCAAAACACATTCCCCAACTTCTCCTGAGTACGGCGATACCAGATGTGTGACACTTTTTTGCAGCCAAGGTGGGCAAAGGGGCACATATTCCAAAGTGCACCTTTCGGATTTCACAGGCCATTTTTTACAGATTTTGATTGCAAGGTACTTCTTACACATTTGGGCCCCTAAATTGCCAGGGCAGTATAACTACACCACAAGTGACCCCATTTTGGAAAGAAGACACCCCAAGGTATTCCGTGAGGGGCACGGCGAGTTCCTAGAATTTTTTATTTTTTGTCACAAGTTAGCGGAAAATGATGATTTTTCTTTTTTTTTTCTTTTTTCCTTACAAAGTCTCATATTCCACTAACTTGCGACAAAAAATAAAAAATTCTAGGAACTCGCCATGCCCCTCACGGAATACCTTGGGGTGTCTTCTTTCCAAAATGGGGTCACTTGTGGCGTAGTTATACTGCCCTGGCAATTTAGGGGCCCAAATGTGTAAGAAGTACCTTGCAATCAAAATGTGTAAAAAATGGCCTGCGAAATCCGAAAGGTGCACTTTGGAATATATGCCCCTTTGCCCACCTTGGCTGCAAAAAAGTGTCACTCATCTGGTATCGCCGTACTCAGGAGAAGTTGGGGAATGTGTTTTGGGGTGTCATTTTACATATACCCATGCTGGGTGAGAAAAATATCTTGGTCAAATGCCAACTTTGTATAAAAAAATTGGAAAAGTTGTCTTTTGCCAAGATATTTCTCTCACCCAGCATGGGTATATGTAAAATGACACCCCAAAACACATTCCCCAACTTCTCCTGAGTACGGCGATACCAGATGTGTGACACTTTTTTGCAGCCAAGGTGGGCAAAGGGGCACATATTCCAAAGTGCACCTTTCGGATTTCACCGGTCATTTTTTACACATTTCGATTGCAAAGTTCTTCTCACACATTTGGGCCCCTAAATTGCCAGGGCAGTATAACTACCCCACAAGTGACCCCATTTTGGAAAGAAGACACCCCAAGGTATTCCGTGAGGGGAATGGCGAGTTCCTAGAATTTTTTATTTTTTGTCGCAAGTTAGTGGAATATGAGACTTTGTAAGAAAAAAATAAAAATAAAAAATCATCATCATTTTCCGCTAACTTGTGACAAAAAATAAAAAGTTCTATGAACTCACTATGCCCATCAGCGAATACCTTAGGGTGTCTACTTTCCAAAATGGGGTCATTTGTGGGGTTTTTCTACTGTCTGGGCATTGTAGAACCTCAGGAATCATGACAGGTGCTCAGAAAGTCAGAGCTGCTTCAAAATGCGGAAATTCACATTTTTGTACCATAGTTTGTAAACGCTATAACTTTTACCCAAACCATTTTTTTTTTTTTGCCCAAACATTTTTTTTTTTTATCAAAGACATGTAGAACTATAAATTTAGCGAAAAAATTATATATGGATGTCGTTTTTTTGCAAAATTTTACAGCTGAAAGTGAAAAATGTCATTTTTTTGCAAAAAAATCGTTACATTTCGATTAATAACAAAAAAAGTAAAAATGTCAGCAGCAATAAAATACCACCAAATGAAAGCTCTATTAGTGAGAAGAAAAGGAGGTAAAATTCATTTGGGTGGTAAGTTGCATGACCGAGCGATAAACGGTGAAAGTAGTGTAGTGCTGAAGTGTAAAAAGTGCTCTGGTCATGAAGGGGGTTTCAGCTAGCGGGGTTGAAGTGGTTAACACTAGTTGAGTACAAGTGGTAAAAGAAAAATATATTTGCTGTTCAGAGGTGCAGTTTTATGTTCTAAGGCCTTTTGTGGAGTGTATAAGTGGAAAAAAGATAAATATATTTGCCATTCAGCGGTGCAGTTATATGTTCTAAAGTCCTTTTTTGCATGTATTCGTGAGATTAGTTGCCATCGTGTGGTGAAGTGAAAAAATGACAGTCCGTTTTGGGTGGTTTTAATTTCCTTTTTATTTATCTTATCTAACAGTATGTCAGACAGAGAAGTGCCAGGCCCTGCACAGGGGAGTGGCAGAGGCCTAAATGTTTCTAGTGCAGGCACAGGTCACAGCAGAGTAAGGGGGCATGGCAGCAGGAATCGCAGCGAGAGGCCCGAGCTCCCGGTGTCATCTAGCGGTCGTGTCTTGACTGGAAACCTAATCGGTTCTTGAATGTCCTTTTCTGTTCCTTCAGCCAGAGAAGTATTATATGCTGTGGACTCAGCCCCACTATACAGCGAGAACAAGCTACTAGAGGACAGTGAGCAGCTACTGGCCAGCCAAGATGTAGAGGAGAGATTCGCCGCTTTCTCCAATAGGTCGGCAAGTAGTGATGAGGAAAGTGGTGAGGAGCTGGTGTTGCAAGTGGTAAGGCTCCTGACCCAGAGACCATTGAGAAGAACATCAGTGACCTGCAGATAGTACTCTATGATGATGATGTAGCTGATCACGCTTGGTAGCTGGGTGACTTAGTGGCTTCATCATCATTGGGAGAAGAGGGTGGCAGCTTGCCCGTGAGTTAGCAGCAGAGCCAGCAAGTCTCTAGCATGGCCAGCAGTCAGCAGGGTGGCAGCAGTGGGAGGTCGGGAGCCAAACATGCCCGGGGTAGACCACCCGGTTCGCAGGAGCCTACCTGCCCGGAAAGTAGTGGTGCGTGGGTTCACGGAAGCAGCGGTGGTAGCAGTCAGTCAGTGAGTAGTGTTGGGGGTAAAATCACCTACTCAGGGGTGTGCCAGTTTTTTGTTAATCCGCCGGAGGAGGCCATACTGTATGTAGAATCTGTGGGCAGAAGGTGAAGTGTGGCCAGGGTGCCAATGTTTGCACCACAGCCCAGTGTTAACCTATGCAGCATCACCATAAAGTGGCTTGGGAGGACCATGGCTCCGATGTGGTGGTCCAGCCTGCTGTAGCAACCGCTGCATCACCCAGTGGCATGCACCAGATTTCAGGCAGTCAAGGCTCCACCAGCTCAGGCAAAGGGAGCTGTATGTCCTTCCCATCATCTGCTGGTCCTGATGCGCCTGTTCCTCCTCCTCCTTGTCAGTCATTCTGTCAGCAATCGATCACAGAAGCGATTGCCAAGAGACAACAGTATGCATGCACTCATCCAACAGCGCAGAAGCTGAATGTACTCCTGCCCAAGTTGCTGGTGCTGCAGTCCCTCCCTTTCCTAGTGGTGGAATCCGCACCTTTCGGAGAACCAGCCCTGCACACACATGTAGAACAGAAGGTGGGCAAGTCATTGAGCCTGTCGGTGTCTGCCAAAGTGAACGGCAGCGCTGACATGTGGAGCTGTAACTACAGTCAAGGTCAATCCATATCTTTTACGGCCCACTGGGTGAATGTGGTTCCTGCACATCCACACCAGCAACTTGGCCAGGTGACTCCGCTTCTGTCTCGACGTTGTCACGCCGTTGGTCCTGCAAAAATATCCGCCTCTGCCTCCTCATCCTCCACAGTGTCCTCAGACTCCACTGCAGGGACAATTCACAGTGCCTCTCCAGCATACCACATGTGCAGGGCACGGCAGTGTCAAGGTGTTCTGCACCTCATTTGCCTGGGCGAACGGATTCACACATGGGAGGAACTGCTCCTTGTCCTTGTGGCGAAAGCCACTTCGCCACAGTGTTTTGGCGGGGGCTGTTTGCCCGCCTCCTGCCCCTGGATTACGTCCCTCTCAACAGCCAGGCCTTCTTTGTTCACAAAGGACTTGTACTCACTTGAAGCCCTGGTCTAATTTGTGCTATGTTGGGATGTTAAATGTCTATGTGTATTGTAAAGGGTGGGACATTGTATACGTTGAGTAGTGAGGTCTGTTCCATTGTCTCTCTGTGTGTATTGGCGATGTTCCTTTGTCCTGAGAGATAATTGAATTACGTCTCGGTTGTCTCCAGGACAGAAGACTATTGTGTATTCTCCTGCCTGTGATGATTGCATCAACCCAGTGTGAGGTAATTGTATCACAGGCAGAGGGGAGGATTTTGTGTGGGAGTGTCTGAGTGTATTGTATGTGGTTATTGTCTGTTTTTACAAAACCCTGTGGGTGGTAACCTTGTTGGAAGAAGTGTATAAATCAATGCTTGTGTGTTCAAATAAAGAGTTCCTGCTTTACCCCTTCGTGAAGTTTTGGCTCATGTTTGGGGAATGGGTTAACTACAATCTTAGGGATTGCTATATCACAATACTCCCCTGAGTAAAAGGCTCTTGTAAGAGCTTGTTCATGGTTCCTGCTCTCTGGATTTAGGAGAGGTTAACCCACTGGAGCCTGGAGCCTTGTTGTAGGTCCAGGGTGGGTAGGAGACGGCGAGACCTCAACCAAGCTTCGGCTGTTCGTGGGGTCTGCAGTGCTTACGGTGTTAAGTGGAGTGCTTGGAGTCCTCGGAAAGCACTAGGAGCATCTATCAACGGAGGTACCCGGTCGGAGTGGCAGGAGATCCGTTACATGTGGGATGGCATCCTAGTGAGAGGAGAAGCAGCTCGGAGACACCGTTCTTGGATTTACAAAATTGAGGGCAACTCTAGTATCCATATAGCGCCCCTGGCTACAGCAGGATGGAATCAGCTAGCCTTCGAACAGCGTTCCACTACGAGGAGGAGGATGACCCGGAATGGAGGGAAGGCGTCTGGCACGAAGCCCTGGAAGATGTACAGCGTCGGCAGGGCGAGTGTCTCCCCAGTGAGGAGCAGCAGTTGCGGATGTGAGTGGCCCTGCGAATGCCCCTTCTGGGAGAGAAGCCCCTGGATGAGTGGGTGACAGAACTAGAGAGCCTGGTATGGAAGGAGCTTTGGCTAGACAACGCCTACCAGGCACTCTGGTGGTATGTGATTCGGCACTCCCCCTGGATAGCTGAGCACGACAGATCCGAGGGTGAGGGTCATGATGGCCCTGGCCTGTTGTTTAAAGGCCTTCACAGAACCGGAGTTCGGAGATGCTGAAGATTCCCGGTTCTGGAATATCTATGACTACAGGGAGGCTATGCATGATTGGGCTACAGCAAGAGAGGTGAGATAAGACCTGACATCTCTAGTGACAAAGGAGTGGGAGCTGGAGCAGGATTACCAATACCTCTTCAGCTCAATTCGGTCCCAATATACACTGCCAGAGATCTGGGTGGCAGTCCCAGATCTACAGCCCTACAGCTGGGAAGACCCGACTAAAGTATCCCCTGCTTCAGTACCAGCTACAGAGGTAGGGGACCTCATAGACTGGTCCTGGGGGGAAACTCATATGGCAGGTAGAGATGGGACCGAGATCTCTCCGCCGGCCCTACAGGGATGCTGGGCAGTCGGCCCAGATTCCCAATGGCAGCCGGAGTTTCAGGGAGTAGGGACAGTTGGTCCTGCTCCCCAGCGGCAGTGTACTTTGAAGGGAGAGGAGACAACCTCTCCCCAACCACAGGGGGACAACACCCCTAACTTCAATGGTGCAGATGGGACCGCAGTCTCTGCACCAGGTCGACCGGGATGCTGGACGGCCGGTACAGATTCCCCACCAACCCCGCAGGAATGCCAGGAGGAGGAGGTAAGCGATCCCTCCTCTCCACAGCTGATCCGCAACAAGGTCCTGGGGGTAGGATTCCCTGACCCCATCCCAGCAGAAGAGCTGGCATCTGGGCAGAGCACAGCTGGCCTCTGCCCTAACTTTCCCTTTGTCACCGGGCAGGACTATACCCCGGTTGCTCCAGCGGAAGAGCTGGCAACAGGGCAGAGCACAGTTGGCCTCTGCCCTCCTTTGTCCCCTTGTCCCAGGCTTGTCTATCTGCAGGTCCCCCCAGCTGAAGCGCTGGCACCAGGGCAGAGTACCGCCAGTTTCTGCTCACTCAGCGACCCACAAAGCCAAGAGACCAGTGCCCATCACAGCCATGGTGAAGCCATGGGACCGAAACAAGCTACAAAATTGCCTGGGTGCAGTAACCAAGTGTTGCGGGGGGGGGGGGGGTAACTGCACTGCGGATTGTATATTATTGTGGGGGGGGCTGCCTTGTTGATTGTAATTTACTGTGGGTGGGTGACTCGACTAACTCAGGCACTGACCGACAGAAGGTCAGCTACCTGGTTAGTCTCCTCCCGTATGGGAAGATATGTGGCAAAAGCCACTTCGCCACTGTGTTTTGGAGGGGGCTGTTTGCCCGCCTCCTGCCCCTGGATTACGGGCCCTCTCATCAGCCAGGCCTCCTTTGTTCACAGCCAGGCCTCCTTTGTACTAACTTGAACCCCTGGTCTAATTCGTGCCATTTTGGGATGTTAAATGTCTATGTCTATTGTAAAGGGTGGGACACTGTATACGTTGAGTAGTGAGGTCTGTTCCATTGTCTCTCTGTGTGTATTGGTGATGTCCCTTTGTCCTGAGAGATAATTGAATTACGTCTCGGTTGTCTCCAGGACAGAAGACTATTGTGTATTCTCCTGCCTGTGATGATTGCATCAACCCAGTGTGAGGTAATTGTATCACAGGCAGAGGGGAGGATTTTGTGTGGGAGTGTCTGAGTGTATTGTACGTGGTTATTGGCTGTTTTTACAAAACCCTGTGGGTGGTAACCTTGTTGGAAGATGTGTATAAATCAATGCTTGTGTGTTCAAATAAAGAGTTCCTGCTTCACCCCTTCATGAAGTTTTGGCTCATGTTTGGGGAATGGGATAACTACACTCTTGGGGATTGCTATATCACAATACTCCCCTGAGTATAAGCTCTTGTAAGAGCTTGTTCATGGTTCCTGCTCTCTGGATTTAGGAGAGGTTCACCCACTGGAAGCTGAAGCCCGGTCTTGGGTCCAGCGTGGGTGGAGGACGGTGAGACCCCAACCAAGCTGCGGCGGTTCGTGGGGTCTGTGGTGGTTATGGTGTCGAGTTGAGTGCTTGGAGCCCTCGGGAAGCACTAGGAGCATCCATCAACGGAGGTACCCAGTCGGGGTGCTAGGAGATCCGTTACAGTCCTTCATCAAGAAATCGAATCCTGGCTTTCTCCACGACAACTCAAATCGGAACCATAGTGACCGGCAACGGGAAGAACATGGTGTCGACGCTGTATCAAGGAGGACTAAGCCATGCGCCCTGCATGGCACCCGTGTTCAATTTGGTTGTCAAGCGGTTCCTGAAGTCCTACACCCATCTGCAAGACATCCTAAAAATGGCCAGGAAACTTTGCATGCACTTCAGCCACTCGTACACTACAGGACGATGAGGAAGACTAGGCAGAGGACCCAGAAACACCGTGGCAGTATGCAGTGGAGATGGAGGCAGGGAGTCCCTCCGAGTCACTTGCACAAATGGCCCGATGCATGAGCATTTGTTTGCGTAGTGACAGCCGAATTGTCAGCATTCGACAGAGGGAGGACTTCTGACTCTTCATCTTGTTGGACCCTCGCTACCGGTCCAAAATGGGGGCCTTTTTTTACACCTGCTGAGAGGGAGGACAAACTGAACTACTATAGAGACATCCTATGTAGTCAGTTGGCTTCTGCCTATATACACCATCGTACATCTTCTCGCAGGTCTGACCGGGGGGGCCTCTGCGCTCACGTTCCTCTGCCATGGTTGCTGTGGCAGGGTGGGTGGGGTAGGAGCAGTTCCAGCTCCATCAGCAGCAACTTGAGTCTAGAGTCGCTGATGAGCAGCTTTCTTCACCCTCCTAGTAAAAAAACTACTCACCAGCAGCTAGACCTGGAGCAGGGCCTGAACCAGCAGGTGGTGGCATACTTTGACCGCACCCTGCCACCCCACATTGATCTGCTGGACTACTGGGCAACCAAACTGGATTTGTGTCTGCAACTGGCAGAGTTTGCCCTGGAAAGCTTTCTTGCCTGGCCAGTAGTGTGGCATCAGAGCGGGTGTTTAGTGCTGCAGGGGCCATAGTCACCCCAAGGAGAACTCGCCAGTCCAACCAAAATGTGGAGAGACTGACCTTTGTCGAGATGAATCAGGAGTGGATTATCCAGGATTTCCACCCACCAATGCCTGATGCATCAGACTAGATCATCCATGGTGCCACACCAACACTTTGACAAAAGAGACCAGTTTCTTCTGGCTACCTGCCTCAGCTACTATTCTGATGCTGCCACCCGCTTGATGCCACACATCTGATGCCAAGTGCTCCATCTTTCACCCACCATCTTCAGCTGGTACTGGTATTGCCACCCACCTCCCCACTCTGTCACCGGGTCACTCTGTGGTCTCCTGATGCTGCTGCCACCTCCACACTATGTCACCTTGCCACTCTGTGGTCTCATGATGCTGCTGCCACCTCCACACTATGTCACCTTGCCACACTGTGGTCTCCTGATGCTGCTGTCACCTCCACACTATATCAACTTGCCACTCTGTGGTATCCTGATGATCTGATGATGCTGCCATCTCCACACTATGTCACTTTGACACTCTGTTTCCTCCTGATGCTGCTGCCACCTCCACACTATGTCACCTTACCACTCTATGGTCTCCTGATGCTGCTGCTACTGGCACCTCCACACTCATTGTGCCACTCTGTGGTCTCCTCATGCTGCTGCTGCTACCTCCACACTGTCATTGTGCCACTCTCCGGCCTCCTGATACTGCTGCCACCTCCACACTGTCATTGTGCCACCCTGTGGCCTCGTCCTGATGCTGCTGCTGCCACATCCACACTCTCCCCACCTCCACACTCTGTCATTGTGGCACACTGTGGCCTCCAGATGCTGCTGCTGCTGCCACCTCCACACTGTCATTGTGCCACTCTGTGGCCTCCTCCTGATGCTGCTTCCACCTCACCACTATGTTATAGGGCCACTCTGTAGACTTCTCATGCTGTTCCCACCATCCCCACTTCATTACTGGGCCACTATTATGCCTTTCGGCCTGGTTGACATCATCATTTATTTGACCCTTCTACTGATCTGTCAGAAGGAAGGAAAAATGAGACACACAATGGATCCTATCGATGTAACAGCTGTAAGGCCTGCATGAAATTTGGTAACCAAAAGCAGAAGTGGATACAAAACACACAAGACATGCAAATATTCAATTCATGTGTCATCTCTGTTTTGCATTCACTCCTGTTTTTTTGGGGCTTTAGCAATACTGATGGATTACTGACCAAATGCTGACCGAGTGAAGGCGGATGCTCCACAGACAGGATCAGTTTTTTGGGGGTTATTGTTCTGATGGATCAGATGAAGGGCAAAATAATCAGTGACATCAACACAAACTTACCGCTGACACCCTCTCCACTCTGTCGGGGGGTGGGGGTGCTCTACTTGTATAAGCTTTTAATTGAACAGGTTCTGTAGACATCTAAGTGGAATCAGCTGCCGATGGTGTAAAAGGAGTGCGCTTCTTCTTGACGCTAACCTGTAAGGCTGAGTTCACACTTGAGTTATTTGGTCAGTTTTGGCCCCGTAACTGCCCAAATAAGTGAAGTGTGCCGTGATTCTAAGAGTGATGCCTGTCATCTGCATGTCATACTGACTCACAGTATTGTTTCACTACCATAGCAGACTCCCTATGCGTGTTACTGCAAGGCACAGTCTTCTACACTACTATAAAGGTTCTATGCAGCCAGGAAATAGACGTTTTTTAACGTGATTCGCCATGAATAAGTTCAGATCAAACCAAATTTTTTTGAAACATTTTGCACACCCGCCAAATCTTCTCTAATTATAACCTGTTATATTATTACACTCCAGAAATACATCCAGGCCCCTCTTGAACTCTTTTAGTGAATTCACCATCACTACCTCCTCAGGCAGAGAGTTCCATAGTCTCACTGCTCTAACCTTAAAGAATCCTCTTCTATGTTTGTGTACAAACCTTCTTTCCTCCAGACGCAGAGGATGTCCCCTTGTTACAGTCACAGTCCTGGGGATAAATAGATAATGGGAGAGATTCTGTACTGACCCCTGATATATTTATGCATACAGTAGTTATTATATCGCCCCTTAGTCGTCTTTTTTCTAAAGTTAATAACCCTAATTTTCATAATCTTTCTGGTTACTGTAGTCCACCCATTCCAGTTATTACTTTAGTTGCCATGTGTGGTCTGACTAGTGATTTGTAAAGTGGCAGGACTATGTTATCATCACAGTCATCTATGCCCCTTTTAATGCAAATAAGGAGGGCAGGCACAGGTGTAATCAGGCAAAATCCCACCCGGGGACCGTTAAAAGAAAAAAACACACACAATAAGGAGCCGCTCCCTAGTAAAAATAAATTGTTGGAACAACAGTATCAGCTGGTGTGTACCGTTGGATAGGTCAATCTAGAATAGGCATCAGTTTAATATAGAGTTTAAATAAGATAAAACCAAAGGAAAATAAAATCTGTATACAGTCGTGGCCAAAAGTTTTGAGAATCAAACAAATATTAGTTTTCACAAAGTTTGCTGCTAAACTGCTTTTAGATCTTTTTTTCAGTTGTTTCTATGATGTAGCGAAATATAGTTACACACACTTCATACGTTTCAAAGGCTTTTATCGACAATTACATGACATTTATGCAAAGAGTCAGTATTTGTAGTGTTGGCCCTTCTTTTTCAGGACCTCTGCAATTCGACTGGGCATGCTCTTAATCAACTTCTGGGCCAATTCCTGACTGTTAGCAACCCATTCTTTCATAATCACTTCTTAGAGTTTGTCAGAATTAGTGGGTTTTTGTTTGTCCACCCGCATCTTGAGGATTGACCACAAGTTCTCAATGGGATTAAGATCTGGGCAGTTTCCCAAGCCATGGACCCAAAATGTCAACGTTTTGGTCCCCGAGCCACTTAGTTATCACTTTTGCCTTATGGCACGGTGCTCGGCACGGTGCTGGAAAATGCATTGTTCTTCACCAAACTGTTGTTGGATTGTTGGAAGAAGTTGCTGTTGGAGGGTACCATTCTTTATTTGTGGCTGTGTTTTGGGGCAAAATTGTGAGTGAGCCCACTCCCTTGGATGAATGGTCTCAGGATGCTTTGCTGTTGGCATGACACAGGACTGATGGTAGCGCTCACCTTTTCTTCTCCGGACAAGCCTTTTTCCTGATGCCCCAAACAATCGGAAAGAGGCTTCATCAGAGAATATGACTTTGCCCCAGTCCTCAGCAGTCCATTCACCATATTTTCTGCAGAAGATCAATCTGCCCTTCTTGACACCAGGCAATCTTCCAAAAGTCTTCGCCTCACTGTGCGTGCAGATGCGCTCACACCTGCCTGCTGCCATTCCTGAGCAAGCTCTGCACTGGTGGCACTCCAATCCCGCAGCTGAATCCTCTTTAGGAGACGATCCTGGCACTTGCTGGACTTTCTTGGACGCCCTGAAGCCTTCTTAACAAGAATTGAACCTCTTTCCTTGAAGTTCTCGATAATCCTATAAATTGTTGATTGAGGTTCAATTTTAGTAGCCACAATATCTTTGCCTGTGAAGCCATTTTTATGCAACGCAATGATGGCTGCACATGTTTCTTTGCAGGTCACCATGGTTAACAATGGTTAACAATTATTTCAAGCATCACCCTCCTTTTAACAGGTCAAGTCTGCCATGTTAACCCAATCAGCCTGACATAATGATCTCCAGCCTTGTGCTCGTCAACATTCTCACCTGAGTTAACAAGACAATTACTGAAATGATCTCAGCAAGTCCTTTAATGACAGCAATGAAATGCAGTGGAAAGTTTTTTGGGGATTAAGTTATTTTTCTTGGCAAAGAAGGACTATGTAATTCATCTGATCACTCTTCATAACATTCTGGAGTATATGCAAATTGCTATTATAAAAACTTAAGCAGCAACTTTTCCAATTTCCAATTTTTATGTAATTCTCAAAACTTTTGGCCACGACTGTACACTCACTTCACTGGGGGGGGGGGGGGGGGGGGGGGTAGTCTAGTCAAGTCAACAGGATAAACTCAAGACACCTGAGACTTTTAACGCCCCTGGCCAGGATCACACGTAGAAATGTTGGAAATTGATGGCAGCCCACGTCTGGAGGCTTCTGATCAATCACTTTAATTCAAACAATATATGTCTCAACGCGTTTCGGGAGTCAGAATGCCCCCTTCTTCAGGAGTAATACAAAGGTCAATACCTTTTTATATGTCCACAGGGCTAGGGGACACGTGTAGAAAGTGCGGGATGTCTGGAACCGGAAGTGAAACCTCACTTCTGGTTTCTTGTCCCAAGGTAGAACGCTGAACTCAAAAGTAAAAATGGAGAAATATATAAAAGAGGGAGTGGGTTGCCTGACATCCAATCTATCGGCATATGTGGATAGCTCTCTACAGAAGTATGTTTCCATGCTTCCATCCTATATTAGAGACACATCTCACCTTATACAATCACTCAAGTTATTTCAATGGGAGGAGGATTATATATGTGTAAAATTAGATGTATCTGCCCTGTATAGCAATATCAAGCATGAACTAGGGATTGCAGCTATCTCACACACACTCTCTCAAGACCCCTGCATGCCAGAATCCCAAAAATACTTTATTCTGAGGGCCATTGAGTTCATACTTCAACACAACTATTTTATATTCAATGACATCTTCTACATTCAGTTCCAGAGGACGGCAATGGGTACCAAATTTGCCCCATCCTATGCAAATCTTTTCATGGGGGTCTTTGAAGATAAATTTGGTCTGCTGTCACATCCCAGAGTTAAGTTTTATCGTACATTCATCGTGTATATTATCTTCATCTGGCAGGGAGAAGCTGATGAACTCTGTCAGTTCATCGAGATAATCAATTCAAATGACTGGAACCGGTCATTTACCCTTGAATATGATCCCACAGAGGTAGTCTTTTTTGATTTACATCTTACCATTGAGAGTGGAAAGATAATTGCCAAAACTAATTTCAAGAGCGTGGAGGCCAATAGTTACTTAGACTGTCACCATCCCAAGTGGAAGCAAAATATCCCCTTCAGTCAAATTAAGAGGATCAGGAGGAATTGTTCCGGCGATCTAACTATGAAGAATCAGATTTACTCAAACAGGTTTAGAGAAAAGGGATATCCAAGGAGACTATTGGAGGATTAAACTAGGAGAATCTCCAAAGTTTCCCAAAAAGAAAGATTACTACCCAAAACTTAAAGGCCCATTGACGAAAATAAGAGTGCAATCCACCACCTCAGTTTGGTTACTAGATTTAACCCCCAAGATACCGTGATCAGAAAAGCCTTGACAAAGAACTGGTCAATTCGATTAAAAGACCCCGTCCTGGGCAAAATAATCCCTCCAGCCCCCATTATTATCTTCCGAAAAGCGAAGACCCTGAAGAACCTGTTAGCCCCTTCATGCCAAAAACGAAATAGTGAGTTAGAGAAAACTGTGTGGCAAAAAGATTCAGGGGTTTCTAAGTGTAAAGCCAACAGATGCAAATGCTGTAATATGATCACGCACGCTGTAAAGGAGATCACAATTCCCTCCAGTAGAGAAAGCTTTACCATCAAACATAGTATGAACTGTGGGACCACAAATGTCATTTATCTCCTGCAGTGTCCCTGTAATCTCCTCTACGTTGGGGGTGCAACCCAGTCCTTAGGTGAAAGGATGAAATAACATCGTTCTCACATCACCAGGAAAGTAACAACCCACAGTTTTTCCTGACATTTTGCAATATCTCATGATGGGGACCCCTCGCCCCTACAGGTCACTCTGATTGAATGTGACACACAGGCCTATCAATCTCTATGTCGCAAAGAAATGTATTGTATTTTTTGCTTTAACACTCTGATGCCTCTTGGCCTTAATGAATCATTAGAATACACCAATTATTAATTGGTCTATCCTACATGAAAATTTGTTCTGATCCCTAATAAAAGTAGGCAATATAGTGTAGGCAGGGGTACATATTCTAGACATACCTCTTTTATCGTATTAGAATACGGGTATACAGTTTATAAGTCTATATATTATATTATACTAATTTATTATATCACACCAGATGTTATTTATATTTTTATATTATTTCTAGTTTTATATACAGTATAAGTGGGTGACATTAGTATTAATATCCCCTCAAAATGCCCCTTCTTTTCTTTGGTTCTTAATATTAGAACGAGAGGGCAGCCCTTTTGGAATGCACCACTAGTTCACAAGGAAAGGTAATAGTGAATAAGTGTGCGAGCGGAGCATTCCTTAGTGGAATGCACAGCCCGAGCGCAGGAAGAAGATGGCGGTGTGTTCTCACCAGCGGGCCCCATTAGCATGGACCTAGGGGGATAGTGTATTTCCCCCTCTTTTATATAATACTCAATTTTAACGTTTGAGTACAGCGTTCTACCTTGGGACAAGAAACCAGAAGTGAGGTTTCACTTCCGGTTCCAGACATCCCGAACTTTCTACACGTGTTCCCTAGCCCTGTGGACGTATACAAAGGTACCTAAAAGTGCTATGTGATCTTGGGATCATTTATATATATTGGTCTTTATATACCATGTACTACTCCTGAAGGTATGTATCCTGTGCTTTTTCACATGTGCTTTTTAAGATCCTATGGCTTTATGTTAAAGGATTTATGTAATTTTAACATTTTATTTTAAGACTATTTGTATTTATTGACCTTTGTATTACTCCTGAAGAAGGGGGCATTCTGACTCCTGAAATGCGTTGAGCCATATATTGTTTGAAATAAAGTGATTGATCAGAAGCCTCCAGTCGTGGGCTGCCATCAATTTCCAACATTTCTGCGTGTGATCCTGGCCAGGGGGGTTAAAAGTCTCAGGTGTCTTGAGTTTATCCTGTTGACTACCCCCCCAGTGAAGTGAGTATATACAGATTTTATTTTCCTTTGGTATTATCTTATTTTAACTCTATATTGTACTGATGCCTATTCTAGATTGACCTATCCAACGGTACACACCATCTGATACTGTTGTTCCAACAATTAATTTTTACTAGGGAGTGGTGCCTTATTATGTGTGGTTTTTTTTTCATTTGAAGGTCCACTGGTGGTATTTTGCCTGATTCCACCTGTGCCCGCCCTCCTTATTTATACCAATTGGGTGTGAGTTTTATCTCTAGGGGTGCATGTAGGAGAAGCAGGCAGAATGCTGTGACCCCTAGCTTCAAGGCACAGTGTCAGACTGAAAAGTCACCTCCACATCATCCTGCTGTGACTAAGAGGAGGAGTGAGCCACAATCTCAGCCTCTTTTTTTCTCAATAAATTTGTACCTCTCCAAAGCCAGGGTTTACTGTGGCTTATTACTACTACTACCTCTGGACAGATATTTATCCCACCCCCACAAACACCTGTGCTGCCTTCCCACTGTAGAAATTTGTTTGCCTGCATTTATTTGCTCACCTAGCTCTCTCTCTTTTTTTTTACTTTACCCTCTTGGCGCCCAATATCCTGAGGTACTTCTCTCTATTCTTGGCTGACCACCCTTGATTAGTATCTTGTACCATAACCAGGAGTCAAGTCCTGGGGAAAAAAGTGTGGGAACTTACTCAAGATCTACTGTCACCCCGACCCCCCGCAAAAAAAAAAAAAAAAAAATATATATATATTTTGCAGAAAAGTCAGTGCGACATAAAACGTTAACAAAAACTGGAATTTGCGCGATATGTCTGTTCAGACATAATTTGTCTCTTTCATATTATAAGCTCCCCAGGGGCGTAGCTATATGGGGTGCAGAGGTAGCAGTCGCTACCGGGCCCAGGAGCCTGAGGGGGCCCAAAGACCCTTGTGCTGCATAAGAAGACACCAGCATTATAGAAAGTGCGTGCTGGTCAAATTACACCTCTGGCTGGAGGGAAGGGGTTAGGTCAAGAATTTGACATGGGGGGTGCCGTTAAATTTTTTTCCTTGGGCAGAACAAAGGTTTGTGCTTCCCTGCCCCTGGCCACAAAGCACTTAGGGAAGGTGGGGCCCAAGCTGAACTCTTGCACTAGGGCCCATGAACCTTTAGCTACGCCCTTGAAGCTCCTCTTATATATAATTTACTTACAGCTCTGAAGACTCAGGGGTGCTGGCAGACTTGGCCTCAGGGGTGCTGGCTGGCTTGGCCTCAGGGGTGCTGACAGACTTGGCCTCAGGGGTGCTGACAGACTTGGCCTCAGGGGTGCTGACTCGCTTGGCCTGGCAGAAGGAGTGTGGGAGACCGTGAGGCCTTTTTTCTCCAAGCTGCTCCGGAAAAAAAAATAAAAATAAAATTACACTCTCTCAGGCACCCTACCACCCTCACCCCCTGGTGATGACGATGTCCCCTCTTCACCTGGCTCCCATGTGCGATCGGCTACATCATCATCTACATCTGTTTGATCATCACTTGTGTCACCCTCACCTGTTTCTTGTGCACGTCTCTGATTACTTGCATGTGCTTCCACCTGACTGTCATTATCAGTAGTTGCACGCTTCGGGAAGTCCACAGCGGACCTCTCCTCCAAGTCTGTTCTGGCCTGAAACTGCTGACTGTCCTCACAAAGCTCACCCTCACTCAAAAGTGGAGCAGATACGGAGGCTATCATTACTTGGCTAGCAGAAGGAGCTGTAAAAGTAAGGGGCAGGTTCAGGACAGGTGAGGGCACAGAGACAGTTTCTGGACCATACCAACTAAGAGTGGTGCCAGAGAAACCTACCGATTCTTGGCTGTGTGTAACTGTTGTCATGCGAGATAATGTTGAAGAGCGAGTCAACCATTCCAGTACAGCTGGTTTGTTGGTCAAAACACAGCTGCTGGATGACAGTGACAGCTTTGGCCTTTTGCTGCAGCTGCTACCACCCCACACCCCCTCCTTCTGCTGCTACTTGTCCTGGGATGAGTCTTTTATAGGGCTGTAACATAATAGGGGACGGCTACCCGCTTATTATCTTGCGGCATGGCGTTCTGGCTGCATGGAGTTATGGGTCATATCCCGTTCCCGGGCTTCTTACTTTCATTCTGTAAGATGTGCAGCAGCCATTTTAGAAAAAAAAACTATTTGTTACCACAAAGCATTAGGATTCGTCGCAAATCCAGTCTATAACGTACCGCCTCTAGAAACTGATTAGACTAGTTTGACAGAACCCGTTTGGATTAGAGTTGAGCGAACCCAAACTGTAAAGTTCAGGTTCGTACCGAACTTTAGTTTTTTCGGCACCCGGACCCGAACCCAAACATTTACGTAAAAGTTCGGGTTTGGTGTTCGGCGATTTTTATGGCGTTTTTTGAAAGGCTGAAAAGCAGCCAATAAACAAGCGTCATACTACTTGCCAGGGGGGTTAAAAGTCTCAGGTGTCTTGAGTTTATCCTGTTGACTACCCTCCCCCCCCCCCAGTGAAGTAAGTATATACAGATTTTATTTTCATATAAGGTGCAATATATCTTATTTTAACTCTATATTGTACTGATGCCTATCTAGGATTAGACTTGCATAGGTTACTGTCACATTTAGGCCAGAAATACAACTTTTTGGTTACTGGGGTGAAAAAAGCCTCTGATATTTTGTACATCTAAGATTAGACGTGCATAAGTAACTGTCACATTTAGGCCAGAAATACGGCTTTTTGGTTACTGGGGTGAAAAAAACCTCTGATATACTGCACATCAGGGATAAGACGTGCATAAGTGAGTGTTACATTTAGGCCACAAATACCGCTGTCATTTAGAGTTAAAAAAATAATAATAGAGTGCAATACCCTACATCAGGGTTTATATTGGCGATTAATTATTTTTAACATACGTATCCACTTTTGACTTTGCTTTGTGAACGCTAACTATGAGGCAAACATCTAATTGCTGACAGGGGCCTAAATCTCTCAAAATCCTCTGTTGTATTGCTGGGTGACATGAACCCTCTTTTGCTGTGAATGAACCCCTCCTATGACTGGGTGACAGGGGCCTAAATCTCTCAAAATCCTCTGTTGTATTGCTGCGTGACATGAACCCCCTTTTGCCGTGAATGCACCCCTGCTCTGCTTTGCTGACAGGGAACTAAATTTAGTGAAAACATCCGTTACTGATCGGAAGATGTGCGACTACAAGCGCACGCTGATGATAGCATTCCCACCTGACATCGGGGGCACAGTGGAAGCACAAGGCGAAGGCAGAGGAGGAGGAAGTGGTCGCCAACGCAGCTGGGGCAACACCAGCACCTGAGAAGGCAGGGTTAGCATGGCCCAAATGTGGAAAAGCTTTGTCAGCCTTGGAGGTGCTGACCTGCCCTGCAGCCAGTGTATAGTGTGAATGTGTGTTTAGCACGGCAGAGAGCATTATCACAGGCCACAGCCAATGTGGAGAAGCTTACATTTATTAAAATTAACCAGGCATGGATCCCACAGGACTTGTCCGTACCTTGTGCAGAATGGACATTTATACCAGCCTCAACCATCCATTCTTGTACTCAAGTGCACTAAAAAATAAAAAAGAACACAAATCATTGTTGGCTACCTATTCCTCCTTCACCGCCGCTTCCACCTACACCGCAACGTCAACCTACATCGCCACATACACCTATCCACTGCTCCTCAACCTCCTACTCCTAGATCCAGATTGTTATTTTAAATTTTTCTGTATTTTATGCTATTTTAAGTCATTTCCCTATCCACATTTGTTTGCAGAACAGTTGCCATGCTCTTGCGCACATTTTGATGCCCTTTGCAGCCCTCTAGCCCTTTCCAGGACTATTTTAGAGCCATTTTAGTGCCCAAAAGTTTGGGTCCCCATTGACCTCAAAGGGGTTCCGGTTCGGGGACAAGTTCGGGTCAAGTTTGAATCCCGAAACCAAACTTTTTTTTCAAGTTTGGCTGAACCTGCCAAACCCGAACATCCAGGTGTCCGCTCAACTCTAGTGTTGATACATTATTACACACTTATTTTCATTGAGATACTCCAGGATAGCATCTCTGAAAAAAACTTCAGTTTACCCATAACAGATTTTAAACTTACCGGTCTCTAATTTCCAAGCTCTGTTTTTGACCCCTTTTTGAATATTGGTGCCACGTTTGCTAAGTGTCAGTCCTGTGGAACAGACCCTTAAATATCAGAAATAAGGATTTGTCCATACTTTACTTAATTTTCTTAGGATACGGGGGTGTATGCTATATGGACCCTGTGATTTGTCTACTTGTTAACCACTTCCCATCTGGGTCATTTGCCCCCTTCCTGACCAGGCCAAATTTTGCAAATCTGACATATCTCACTTTATGTGGTAATAACTTTGGAACGCCTTTACTTATCCAGGTCATTCAGAGATTGTTTTCTCGCAACACATTGTACTTTATGATAGTCATAAATTTGAGTGAATATATTTCACCTTTATTAATGAAAAAATCCCAAATTTACCAAAATATTTTAAAAATTAGCAATTTTCTAAATTTTAATTTCTCTGCTTTTAAAACAGAAAGTGATACCTCATAAAATATGTATTACTTACCATTCCCCATATGTCTACTTTATATTGGTATCAAAAATTGCTTGTTTTGACACCTTTTTTTAAATGGTGTTTATCGGACTGGGTCGATCATGTGATATATATTTATAGAGCCGACCGCCACGGATGCGGCAATACCAAATATGTCTATTTTATTTAAATTTTTCTATTTTTAACATTTTTTTTTATTCCTTACTTGGGGAATTGTTTTTTTTTTTACATGTGAAACCTTTTTTTTTTTTTTTTACACTTTTTGTCCCCCATAAGGTCATACAAGACCTCTGGGGGACATTTACTTCACTTTTTTTTTTCACTGTTGATTTCTCCTGTAACTGGGGCTGACATAGTATGCCCCAGTTACAGGAGAAATACACCCCCCCAGAGAGGCTGTACAGAGCAATACAGCACTGTACAGCTTCAGTGCAGGGCTGATCGGGGTCTGTGAAAGACCTCACACAGCTCCTGCACTCTACGAACCACCTCCCGGACTTTTTTAGTCTATGGGCAGACGGGAGGTGGTTAAGATACCACTGCACTTCTTCTTGAGTCAAACAGGCCATATTTAATAGGGAGTTTACTTTAGCACTCTGCATTTCATCTGACATTTCATTTTCCTCAGTGAATACAGTGGAGAGAAAATATTTAATTTGATTTCTCCATCGCTCTCTACAACTTCTCCGTCACCAACTCAGGTTCAACCTTTTTACCATTTCTATATCTGAAGAACATTTTAGAGTTAGTTTTACTCCTTGGCAATACAAAGCTGTCTCCAGCTTTGCTGTCTTTATCTCTCTTTTACATGTTCTATTTTTTTCCTTATAGTATTTATTTGCTTTATCACTACCTTCCTGTTTTAGTACAAACCGGATTCCAAAAAAGTTGGGACACTATACAAATCGTGAATAAAAACTGAATGCAATGATTTGGAGGTGCCAACTTCTAATATTCTATTCAGAATAGAACATAAATCACGGAACAAAAGTTTAAACTGAGAAAATGTACCATTTTAAGGGAAAAATATGTTGAATCAGAATTTCATGGTGTCAACAAATCCCCAAAAAGTTGGGACAAGGCCATTTTCACCACTGTGTGGCATCTCCCCTTCTTCTTACAACACTCAACAGACGTCTGGGGACCGAGGAGACCAGTTTCTCAAGTTTAGAAATAGGAATGCTCTCCCATTCTTGTCTAATACAGGCCTCTAACTGTTCAATCGTCTTGGGCCTTCTTTGTTGCACCTTCCTCTTTATGATGCGCCAAATGTTCTCTATAGGTGAAAGATCTGGACTGCAGACTGGCCATTTCAGTCCCCGGATCCTTCTCCTACGCAGCCATGATGTTGTGATTGATGCAGAATGTGGTCTGGCATTATCTTGTTGAAAAATGCAGGGTCTTCCCTGAAAGAGATGACGTCTGGATGGGAAAATATGTTGTTCTAGAACCTGAATATATTTTTCTGCATTGATGGTGCCTTTCCAGACATGCAAGCTGCCCATGCCATACGCACTCATGCAACCCCATACCATCAGAGATGCAGGCTTCTGAACTGAGCGTTGATAACAACTTGGGTTGTCCTTGTCCTCTTTGGTCCAGATGACATGGCATCCCAGATTTCCAAAAAGAACTTCGAATCGTGACTCGTCTGACCACAGAACAGTCTTCCATTTTGCAACACTCCATTTTAAATGATCCCTGGCCCAGTGAAAATGCCTGAACTTGTGGATCTTGCTTAGAAATGGCTTCTTCTTTGCACTGTAGAGTTTCAGCTGGCAACGGCGGATGGCACGGTGGATTGTGTTCACTGACAATGGTTTCTGGAAGTATTCCTGAGCCCATTCTGTGATTTCCTTCACAGTAGCATTCCTGTTTGTGGTGCAGTGTCGTTTAAGGGCCCGGAGATCACGGGCATCCAGTATGGTTTTACGGCCTTGACCCTTACGCACAGAGATTGTTCCAGATTCTCTGAATCTTCGGATGATGTTATGCACAGTTGATGATGATAGATGCAAAGTCTTTGCAATTTTTCGCTGGTTAACACCTTTCTGATATTGCTCCACTATCTTTCTGCGCAACATTGTGGGAATTGGTGATCCTCTACCCATCTTGGCTTCTGAGAGACACTGCCACTCTGAGAAGCTCTTTTTATACCCAATCATGTTGCCAATTGACCTAATTAGTGTTAATTGGTCTTCCAGCTCTTCGTTATGCTCAAATTAACTTTTTCCAGCCTCTTATTCCTACTTGTCCCAACTTTTTTGGGATTTATTGACACCGTGAAAATTTTAATCAACATACTTTTCCTTTAAAATTATACATTTACTCGGATTAAACGTTTGATCTGTCATCTACGTTCTATTACAAATAAAATATTGACATTTGCCATCTCCACATCATTGCATTCAGTTTTTATTCACAATTTGTTTAGTGTCCCAACTTTTTTTGAATCCGGTTTGTAATTTAAATGCTTTCTTTTTGCTATTTATTGTCCCTTTTACATTTCTATTTACCCACATAGTTTTTTTCCCCCTGTACCTAACCCTTTAATTCCCATAAGGTATGTACCTCTCTTCGGTTTTTGTCTGGCCACCTCTTGGCATGTTTGCTGCGCTGCGGCCGCATCTCCTGCCTGTCCCCATTATAGCGAATAGGGCCGGGTGTGCAAGCGTTAGCCTGCCTGCCGGACAAGCCTAACGCTAGTGTGAAAGAATCCTTAGGTAGGACCAGCCTCCCTGGTACTCTTCCCTCTATCCCACCTTCTGTTACCCAGTGTTAAAGGGGATATTAAATTATTGATATTTTGGGTAATCGCAATAATTCATATTCATAAATAGGCGTGAGTCGTATATAGATGACTCCGCCTATTTATAACTAAAATAAGACCAACTCTGTTGCCTTACCTAATTACTGAACTACATGCGACTTGCTACTGCTACTACGGCGGCGACCATAAAAGACTATACGCTGTGTTATGAACAATAAAAGTATAATTATTACCACAATAACAAGCTTTCACTCTAATTAGTGCTATAATTATATGTATTTATATCAAAGGACATATAAATATATATACTTATAGTAGCACACAGTAATATTAACAACACTACAATACACACCTAGCTACACTACACACAGTACAATACACAATTCCACCCCAAATCTACCTAAACATACAGTAACAGTTACATACACACATAATTAGCTGTGCCCACCCACCTGGCTACACACTGTCCCTACCGAGTTACCATTAATGTAAGGGTTAAACAGGGTATGGCAGAAAGGGGTAACTGCTGCAGGGTAAGGGTCCAGGGGTCCTGGTGTAATGTGCAGGGGTCCTGGGGTAAACTGCAGCAGGGTTTATGTGGATTGCAGGGGTTAATGGGTTGGGATCAGGGCAGAATGCAGGGGTACAGGGAATGGATAATAAGGGATTGCAGGGGTTATAAGGGATTGCAAGGGTTAATAACGTTGGTGGTATAGGGTAGAGGTTAATACTCAGTCAACTAAGCTCTGACTGCGCTCTCCTTTACCTTCCTTCAGCGCAGCTCTGCTGGTGTTAACCTCCCTCTGTTCATGGGGGTGTGGGTTAACTTCTGAGCGCTGCTTGCGCTCTCCTTCTGGGGGTCTTCTGGGAGGTGGGTCAGGATTCACTCAGCCTTCCCCCCAGCTCTGCATGCGCTTTCTCAATGGGGGGATATTCTCTTCTCCTGAGCTCTGCATGGTCGAGGTATTTAAACCCGGCCGCGCTCACTCCAGTCTTCCCGCGCTGCTGGTGTGCGCACGCATGCCTGCAGCAAAGTCCATGTGGGCTGGCACGGTGATATGATGTCACTGCACCAGCCCACGCGTCCTGGTGTGCGCTTCCAGGCGGGGGGGATCCTTTGATCCTCCCGCTTGTGAAGATATTGCATACCTTTGGAGCTGTAATTACAGCGCCGGAGGAACGCAGCATACAGGGGCAGGGGAGCTCTTTGTTCCCCTGTCCATGTTATGCATAGAGATGTTATCAAAGGGCAGAGGATCTGTATTGATCCTCTGTCTTTTGAAATGGCCGAAACTGGACATAATTGTCCAGTTGTCGGCCTCTCCCTCCTGCAGGTACATTCCAGGGGGGAGGGGGGGCATCCGAGATGGGGATATTATTGGGCCACATTTAAATCTAAGTGTATACATGTATATAGATAATTGGGGCATATCTATATACATATATATATAAAACACAACTGGGCCCACAATTACAAGTATACAGGGGGCATATTATATATACACATACACACATATATATATATATATATATACACATATATATATATATATATACACCAATATATATATATATACACCAATATATATATATATATATATATATATATACACACACATGCACATGTGTGCAATACAAGGGGCATACACACATCTCTATATACTGTATATCCACAGACCTGGGCCCATACTGGCCAAACAGGGTCAATATATATATGTACTGTATATATTAGAAATGCATACATATATATACACTCACCTAAAGAATTATTAGGAACACCTGTTCTATTTCTCATTAATGCGATTATCTAGTCAACCAATCACATGGCAGTTGCTTAAATGCATGTAGGGTTGTGGTCCTGGTCAAGACAATCTCCTGAACTCCAAACTGAATGTCAGAATGGGAAAGAAAGGGGGGCTACAACAGCAGAAGACCCACCAGGTACCACTCATCTCCACTACAAATAGGAAAAAGAGGCTACAATTTGCACGAGCCCACCAAAATTGGACTGTTGAACACTATAAAAATGTTGCCTGGTCTGATGAGTCTCGATTTCTGTTGAGACATTTAAATGGTAGAGTCCGAATTTGGCGTAAACATTATGAGAACATGTATCCATCATGCCTTGTTACCACTGTGCAGGCTGGTGGTGGTGGTGTAATGGTGTGGGGGATGTTTTCTGGGCACACTTTAGGCCCCTTAGTGCCAATTGGCCATCGTTTAAATGCCAGGGGCTACCTGAGCATTGTTTCTGACCATGTCCATCCCTTCATGACCACCATGTACCCATCCTCTGATGGCTACTTCCAGCAGGATAATGCACCATGTCACAAAGCTCGAATCATTTCAAATTGGTTTCTTGAACATAACAATGAGTTCACTGTACTAAAATGGCCCCCACAGTCACCAGATCTTAACCCAATAGAGCATCTTTGGGATGTGGTGGAACGGGAGCTTCGTGCCCTGGATGTTGATCCCTCAAATCTCCATCAACTGCAAGATGCTATCCTATCAATATGGGCCAACATTTCTAAAGAATGCTATCAGCACCTTGTTGAATCAATGCCACGTAGAATTAAGGCAGTTCTGAAGGCAAAGGGGGGTCCAACACCATATTAGTATGGTGTTCCTAATAATTCTTTAGGTGAGTGTATATTCAAATCTCACCCTTCCCTCTACACCCAGCTAGCTACCTCATTTTACTGCAGCTCTATACTACCATTCTCCCCAATATCTGCACAGAGTGAGCAGTTAGCATGAAACTCCTTTCCATATTTTTAAGGCATCTCATTGTTGCAGTTCGCTCACTTAGATCCAGGATACAGGCTTCATAATGTGCAATTTTCTCACATTTTGAATAGCAATATGCACCCTCAAACAGATGCTTAAAGAGGACCTTTCACCTGGAAAAACATTGCGAACTAAGTAGCATGACATATACAGCGGCGCCCAGGGATCTCACTGCACTTACTATTATCCCTGGGCGCCGCTCCGTTCCCCCGTTATGTCCTCCGGTATGTAAGGGACTTAGTTATAGTAGGAGGAGACTGTCCTGTGCTGCAATTGGCAAGCGCTACAGCCTAGGAGGAGGAGACGCCCAGCAGAACAAGGGCAGACTCCGCCTACTATAACCAAGAGTCCTTAGTCTCCTCCTACTATAACCAAGTCCCCGAACATTCCTGAGGACATAACGGGAGAACGGAGCGACGCCCAGGGATAATAGTAAGTGAAGTGAGATCCCTTGGTGCCGCTGTATATGTCATGATACTTAGTTCACAATGTTTTTCCAGGTGAAAGGTCCTCTTTAATGCTATATACATTGCTCAAAATGTGCAATGGACTAGATTGTCAATCATAGAGTACATATTTGCTAATGGGGATTACTCCAGAAAGAAAAAACATGGTAAATTATACAATGAAATGAAAACATTTAAAAAGTGAATAAATGCAGTTCCCTCCTTAAGTCCCTGAATCTAAGGTCACTTAATCTTAAGTCATAAATTTATTCTAAAGAGTGTTTTGTCTTAAAACACACTTGCAAGCTTCCATACTTGCTTTATCAATCTGCTTAAAAAGCTGCTTTTCCCAATCGGATGCAAAACAATGTGTAGGTTTTTTTCCTCTGGACTCAAAAGATCCAGTTAAGAATGTTGGTTTCAATAAGCAACTATTGTTAAATGACATAACTGTAACGTTGGCATGTCTTCATCAATATACTCCTAACAGGACAACAGTTCACTACCACCTCATCAGGGTGAATGATAATCCAAAGCAATAATGTGAAGGATTTATAGTCTTATAAGAGAGAGCAGGGTTACAGTATTTTCAACCCGAATATGCAGCCTGAATAAAAAAAAAAATCTGCAGGCCTCATGACAATCATTGTAACCCAGACATGCAGCACCTGAATGCCTAGTTCTGTGCCCCTCACAGTAATATGCCCAGTTGTGCCCCCTCAGTAGTATGCCCAGCTGTGCCCCCTCACAGTAAAGTAATATGCCCATCTGTGCCACCTCACAGTAAAGTAATAAAAATAAAATAAAAATGAACTCCACATACTCACTCACGTACTCACCTGGGTAGGGGGCCAGACCCACCCCCATCCCAGACCTGCAGTGTGGAGAGCAGACAGAGGGAGGAATGATGGAGAAGGGAGCCTACGGACGGCTCTGTGCTTCATCATTACAGGCAGCTGTCTTTGCTTCCTATGGAAGCAGGTACAACTATCAGAAAGCGGGACATACCTCTCCCATACCAGGACCGCGGGACAGCCACTGAAATCTAGGACTGTCCTGCAGGATCCGGGATGGTTCAGAGGTATGCCTGAAGGTGAGGGGGGTGGTTAGCAACAGCTTGCCCTGCAACACCTAAAGTTTGCCATGGATGCTCTGCTTTCTCGCTGTGTGCATAACATGTACAAAAACAATTTGATTTCCCCTAGACCCTTCAAACTGTATTGTGTGTTCATTCCTCTGTATCTACAGCCCATGTGACCTGGCCTTCCTGATGCTTCTTCCCCCTGCACGCTGACTTGCCACATGCAACTTTGTCCTTCTCCCTGTTGCTATATGGGTGACTGAGAGAAGGGAGAAGGAGAGCAAAGAGTCCCATTAGAAACAGCCCCACCACAAAATGGTGTGTATTATTTATTGAAGTTTATATAAAAAATTGTTTCATTTGGCATCTAGGAGACTTAAGAGCAATAGAAAAACTGGGCACTGATAGCCGGACCCCTGCTGTATGCGCCAGCATCAGTGAAAACAGTGATGCTGGCGCATTAACCCTTGCACTGCCTGACTGCTGTACATGCAGATTCCTGCCAGGTGTGGGTGGCCATCGGGTCCTCTACCTAATGTGACGGGGACCCGATGGCAGGGAAGGCAGCCCGATGCCTTCCTTAGGTATTATGGCTGCCTTCTGTGACAGCCTGTGAGATCCAGCCCCCTGGATCTCACAGGCAAGCAGGCTGAAGCGTATTACAGTGTGTAATACACTTACAGCCAATGCATTAGAATACAGAAGTATTGTAATGTATTTTAAAGGGGATCAGACCCCCAATAGTTGAAGTCCCAGAGTGGGACAAAAAAAATTAAGTGAAAAAAGAAGTTAAGAAAATAACGTTTTACGAAAAAATTTAAAGTTTCAAGAAAAAAAAGCATCCTTTCCCCAAAATAAAGTTAAAAAAAATTGGGCATATTAGGTATCTCCGTATCGATCGGCTCTATACAAATATCACATGACCTAACCCCTCAGGTGAACACCGTAAAAAAAAAAATAATAATTTGTCACCTTATTTCACTAGAAGTGAAACAGCAAGCGATCAAAAAGGCGTATGCCCCCCAAAATAGTGCCAATCTAACCGTCACCGCATCTTGCAAACCTAAGACAATCGCCCAAAAAGTAAAAAAAAACTATGGCTCTTAGACTATGGAGACACCAAAACATGATTTTTTTTTTATTTTAAAAATTATGACCTGCTCTATAAAAATATCACATGACCTAACCCCTCAGGTTAACGCTATAAAAATAAAAACTGTGCCAAAAAAGCAATTTTTGTCACTTTACATCACATAAAATGTAATACCAAGCGATCAAAAAGTCTTATGTACCCCAAAATGGTGCCAATCAAACCATAATCTTATCCTGCATAAAATGAACCCCTAAATAAGACAATCACCCCAAAAATTTAATAAAATAGGATTCTCAGAAAATGGCAACACAAAAACAACATTTTATTCTGTTCAAAAATGATTTCACTGTGTAAAACTTAGCAAAATAAAAATGATAGACATATTAGGCATCACCGTGTCCGTAACAACCTGCTCTATAAAAATATCCCATAATATGCCCCCTCAGGTGAATGCTGTAAAAAAATAAAAATTAAAACTATGCCAAAACAGCAATTGTTTTCACCTTGCCTCACAAAAAGTTTAATACCAAGCCATCAAAAAGTCTTATGTACCCCAAAATGGTACCAGTCAAACCGTCACCTCATCTCATAAAAAATGAGCCCCTACATAAGACAATCACTTATAAATAAAAACCAACGGCACCCATAAACCTATTCATCAAAATCTGCACTGCAAAAGCCATATGGCACTCCTTCCTTTCTGAGTCCTGCCATGTGCCCCCACAGCAGTTCACCACCACATATGGTGTGTTGCCATATTTAGGAGAAAATCGGTAATAAATGATGGGGTGCTTTTTCTCTTGTTACTGAAAGGGATTTTTCATAAATCTTACTTTTGATATATCACAGATTAGACATAGATCATACAAGCCTCATCTCTTGTGGAATGCAGTACCTCGAATTAGCACATCTCACAACATTTGCCAGTTGCTGGACACAATAGCAGCCTCCCTTAACAAAAGGCTATTTAACATCTCACCTCACATACAATGACAGCAACCTATGATAAGTCATTCAACTTATTAGCATGTAGATAAACCTGTTGAATATGTAAAATAACCCATTTCATGTATTGTATATAACAGATACCAGTATTGTTTAACAAAGTTTCAGCTGTATCTCGACAAACATGTTTCCCAAGGCCTCTTAAGGAACACCAGGATTGTTCCAATTAGATCTTGAGAAACCATATGCACCCACCCCCCAAAAATCCCTATAAGTATGTGCTGGGAAATAAAGAATTCAATATTTAACAACCTATGTTAAGTCTGGGCTGGTTATCTCCTGATCAGAGCAAATGGAATATTCATTGCACAGGGAAATATTCACAGGTTGGAGGTCTGATGCCTCATCATATAACCATCATAAACCTGCCTGAGAAAAACCGCTAACAGTTACCCCTTGTGAATATGAAAAATTTGGGGCTAAAGCAATATTTTATTGGAAGAAACAAAACTTTTCATTTTTACAGCCAAGTGTCTCCAAATTTGTAACATCAGTTTTGAATAATTTTAGGGGTGTAGTTTCTAAAATGGGGTCATTAATGGGTGGTTTCGATTAAAATTAGAAAAATTGCTTCTAAACTTCTAAGCCTTCTAACGTCCTAAAAAAATTAAATGACATATACCAAATTATGCCAACATAAAGTAGACATATGGGGAATGTTAAGTAATACATATTTAATGAGGTATCACTTTCTGTTTTAAAAGCAGAGAAATTGAAATTGCTAATTTTTCATACATTTTTGTATTTGGGATTTTTTCATAAATAAAAGTGAAATATATTGACTTAAATTTATGATGGTCATGAAGTAAAATGTGTCACGAGAAAACTCTGAATGGCTTGGATAAGTAAAAGTGTTCCAAAGTTATTACCACATATAGTGACACATGTCAGATTTGCAAAAATCGGCCTGGGATTTAAGGTGAAAAGTGGCTCACTAATCGGTAGGATACCAGCGCCGTAGCTCTATGGCGCTGGGAACGGGGTTCAAAATACCAGCGCTAAAATCGCTCAGTGACCGGGTGATGATGGCTGCTCAGGACGGTAGGCAGCCATCTTCCCAAGGGGCAGAGGGAGTTTTTCTGCCCCCCTGCAGCATCGTTCACTGCGATTGGGCAATTTCTGCAGACCGGCCAATCGCTGCTCCGGATGATTTTTCATTCATCCAGGAAGCTGCAGGGGGGGTGGAACAGGGTTTGTACAGGGGTGACTGTTGGAGACTGAACATTGTTTCATGCTATGTTATACATTGCTTGGTTTATTTCCCTGTATGCCTATGTATTTGAAGTATTGAGTCTGACCACTAGATGTCACTATACACAAATACTCTATCATAATGTTCTATGTGTTGACTATCTGTTATTGCATTTTCCTGTTATCTATGGTTGTTGTTCTTCTATATCTCCTGTGCTAACATGAGCACCATGCTCTCTGCTGTATGTCTCTTCAATACAAATGAATCCTAGTAAACTACAGCCATCCATATATGTCTGATTATTCTCTGCATCATCTGCACCAGCCAACAAAGGTTATGGGCCCAGACAACGTGAATCATCAGACAGTCGGAACAGAGGCCTAGTCTTCATCTGCACACCATCTTTGATCAAGCTGCGGAGGAAATCTGCCCTGAGGTATCCAGGTGCTTGGAATACGAGCAAGGTACATTAAACATGGCTAGCAGCGGGGATCTTAAACTGGGGATCACTAAGCTAAATAGTGACAACTACCAGATGTGGAAGTTCAAGATGGAGATGTTGCTGAGCAAAGATGACACATGGGATGTCCTCACCACAGACAGGCCAGATGTAGACAACCAGGAGTGGGATAAGAAAAACAGACAGGCAAGAGCCACAATAGCCCTACTGGTAGAAGATAAACAGCTTATCCACATAAAAGGGGAAGATACTGCCAAAGGTATGTGGAATGCACTCCGTAGATTACATGAGAGCTCTAGCTTAAACAACAAGTTATATTTACTAAGGAAGCTGTATCAGTCAAAACTGACTCCAGAAGGGGATATGCAAGAACATATAAGAAGCATGCTGGAGATTGTTGCACAACTCAGGGACCTCGGAGAGGAGATCAAAGATAACCATGTGACAGCAATACTTTTATGCAGCCTGCCAGAGTCATACAACCCTCTGATTAATGCATTAGAGACAAGATCTGAAGCAGAACTCACATTACAGTTGGTGAAATCTCGACTGTCAGATGAATACAAGCGCAGAAAGGAGCAAACTTCTCACAGGCAAGAGAGCGATACAGGAGCAGCTCTTAAAGCAACAGACACTAAGATGCCAAACTGGAAGGCCAAACTATGTTTCCGGTGTAACAGGGCTGGGCATTTCAAGCGCAACTGTCCATTGTGGAGGAATGAGCAGAGGGAAAAAGATCCCAATCAGGCACTCATAACCATGATGAAAAACAGCAACCAACCAGCGTGGCACGGAACTTTTAAAGTGACAGATGCTGTCACCAACCATAAATGGTATATAGATTCTGGAGCAACAAGTCACATGACTAACGATAGAGAATTCTTCGTAGAGCTCAATCCAGACAAGAAAGAAACCATATATCTTGCAGACGGGAGTTGCACAACTGCTGAAGGAACAGGATATGGAATAGTCACTTGTAAAAATGAGGCTGGACAAGTGTTAAAAATACCAATGACGGATGTATTGTATGTTCCCGGGCTCAATGGCGGCCTTATATCAGTCAGGCGACTGGCAAGCAAAGGACTAACCACAATGTTTAAAGGTGACCAATGCACTATCCAAGATGGGGAAAGAGTGATAGCAACAGCTAAAACGGGTAAGCACCTTTATGAACTTGATGTTGTTGAGCAAGAAACAAAGCTCTGCACACATAAGCACAAGAACTGTATTCATTTATGGCACAGACGTCTGGGCCACAGGCACCCTGACGGCATACAGGAGCTGGCCAGACGGGATTTAACGAAAGGCTTCAAGTTAACAGGCTGCCCAAACACGCTAAGGTGTGAATTCTGCATCAAGGCCAAAGCCACCAGAGTAACCCCACCAAAGGCAAGTGAAAGCAGAGCAACAAGACCGATCGACCTAATACACACAGATGTATGCGGGCCTATGAGAACAACCACCCCAGGAGGAAATAAATACATATTAACTTTTATAGATGACTACTCAAGGTTTACAGTGACATACCTAATGAAGAACAAGTCAGAAGTATTCGACAAGCTGAAGGACTATGTTACCAAAGTAAGCAATAAATTTCACAGAAAACCATTAGTACTCAGAAGTGATAATGGTGGTGAGTACACCGGGTTTCAAGTAGAGAATACACTCAGGGAACTAGGAATAGAACATCAAAAGACTGTCCCATATACTCCAGAGCAGAACGGGGTAGCAGAGAGGAAAAACAGATCTCTGACTGAAATGATCAGATGCATGTTGACTGATTCTGGACTCCCTGAAAAATATTGGGGAGAAGCAGCACAAACGGCCACCTACTTACAAAACAGATTACACTCCAAGGCAACGACCAAAACTCCATACGAGCTATGGCACAGTTGAAAACCAAGCATAGGACACCTCAAGATATTTGGAAGCAAAGCTTTTGCTTACATTCCGGGAGAAAAGCGCAGCAAGCTCCAAAATAGAGCAATTGGAGGTGTCTTTGTTGGTTATGCTGAAAACACCAAAGGATACAGAATCCTAGACCCAAAGACCGATAAAGTGACAATCAGCAGCAGCGTAACATTTATCGAGGACCTGAGAAATGAAGTAACGGAGCCAGCCATGCCAAGAGCAGAAGAACCAGATAACGCTGAGCAGGTTTTTTTTCCTATGGAACAAACACCCGAGAGTGATACTGTCACAGAAGAGACTGGAACAAACTGAACCAGCTAATGACGCTGAACCAAGACGCTCAATGAGGGAAAACAAAGGTAAACCCCCCAACAGACTCTCGTACAAAGTAGAAACATCCTGCGTAAGAGAACCCACTTGTTGGAAAGACATAACACAACTCCCGGAGAGGGAAGCCAAGAGATGGATAAAGGCAGCTGAGGAAGAAATCATCTCATTACAGGACACGCAGGCTTGGGTGCTAACGCAACTGCCCGCCAAAAAGAGGGCAATTGGCTGTAAATGGACTTTCAAGGTCAAGTATAACACTGATGGTACAGTTGAGAGATATAAAGCGAGACTTGTAGCCAAAGGATACTCCCAAAAATATGGAGAAGACTACGATGAGACATTTGCCCCAGTGGTCAAACATACCACAATCAGAGCTCTACTCACAGTTGCAACTACAAAACAAATGCTAGTAAAGCACTTTGATGTAAAAAACGCTTGCCTACACAGTGACTTAAAAGAAGACATCTACATGGAGCAACCAGAGGGCTTTGTAGACCCTCAAAAGCCAGAACAGGTATGCAAACTTAAGAAGGGGATCTACAGGCTCAAGCAAGCAGCCAGAGCATGGAACATGAAGATTAATGAGGCGCTTTTGAGAGAATCCTTTCAGAGGAGCAAGGCCGATCCCTGCCTATACACCAAGAAACTAAATGGTAGGTGGATCTTTGTACTCATTTATGTAGATGATCTGTTAGTATGTTATGAACAAGAAGGGGATTGTTCCAGACTGCTGGAGGTCTTAAACATGGACTTTGAAACAAAAGATCTAGGTGATGTCAAACACTTCCTAGGCGTGCAGATAGAAAGAGAAGAAGATGGTAGTTTTCTTATTAACCAGAGTCACAAAATACAGGAAGTAATTGAAACTTTTGGGCTCAATGATGCCAAACCAGTCAACTCGCCTATGGAGACAAATTATCTTAAATAATTAAACAACTCAATTAACCCCTTGCAAGATGACTCACAATTCAGAAGAGCAATGGGGAAGTTACTATACATTGCTACAGTGGCAAGGCCTGACATAGCCACAGCAGTGGGATTCTTATGCAGAAAAGTATCCCAGCCAACCCAGATGGACTGGAACGCAGCAAAAAGGATCATACGCTATTTGAAGGGAACAATAGACTTTAAACTAAAACTTTCATCAACAGGGAAAAGTGGTCTGACTGGATATGTGGATGCAGACTGGGCAGGTGACCCCAGTGATCGGAAATCCACCAGTGGACACCTGTTTCTATTCAAAGACGGGCTGATCAGCTGGACCACCAGAAAACAGTCCACAGTGACACTGTCCTCCACCGAAGCAGAATATGTGGCCGCATCACAAGCAGGGCAAGAGGTAATCTGGTTGAGACAATTGCTGGAAGATCTAGATCACAACCAGACAGAGTCCACGCCAATCTATGAGGACAATCAAGGATGTATAGCACTCGCACAGACAGAGCGGATAAACCCGAGAACCAAACACATAGATGTGAGATATCACTTCTTAAGAGACTTGCAAGAGCAAGGACAGATGGATCTACGATACTGTCCCACTGAGGAAATGTTAGCAGACATCCTTACTAAGCCTTTGCCTGCAAAGAGACATATGGATCTAACAAGAAGAATCGGTTTGTCTAATTAAGCACTTCACAATGAGAAGGGGTGTTGGAGACTGAACATTGTTTCATGCTATGTTATACATTGCTTGGTTTATTTCCCTGTATGCCTATGTATTTGAAGTATTGAGTCTGACCACTAGATGTCACTATACACAAATACTCTATCATAATGTTCTATGTGTTGACTATCTGTTATTGCATTTTCCTGTTATCTATGATTGTTGTTCTTCTATATCTCCTGTGCTAACATGAGCACCATGCTCTCTGCTGTATGTCTCTTCAATACAAATGAATCCTAGTAAACTACAGCCATCCATATATGTCTGATTATTCTCTGCATCATCTGCACCAGCCAACAGTGACTAGTGCTGAACTTGTCATCACCTGTCCCCCCTGGGTCAGGAAGGGGACACCAGTGTTTGGCGTCCCCTGCCAGCGCTGCTATTGGCTGGAACAACGCTCCAGCCAATGGCAGCGTTACAGCTGCACAGGAAAGGGCAGATCCTCCCTGCATGCAGCCATTCTAGCTGGTGACTTCATGCAGAGTAGACCTGTGCTGTATCTGACCTGCTGGGATTTGTGGTTTTATACCACTGCTCTTTTCCTGTGATTCTACCTACTGAAAGAAGAAGAAAGAAAAAATAAGAAAATAAGAACAACATCTGGAACTGCTGCAGTAATTTTTTTTCCATTTGCAGCAGTTCCAGATCTCTAAACCACCCTCCGTCCTGCATTTGACTGTTCAAAATTAGGCCCATCCTTGACCACTTCAATGCAAAGTTCTCAGTAGTGTACACCCCAGAACAAAATGTCTGCGTAGACAAATCCCTATTACTTTTCAAAAATTCCGCCAGTATGTGACCAGCAAGCGGGCAAGGTATGGCATACAAATATATAAAATCTGTGAGAGTAGCTCTGGCTACACTCACAAGTTTCGGGATTACGAAGGGAGGAACACCTGGATTGAACCCCCAGAATGCCCCCCCTGTCCTAGGAGCTAGTGGAAAGATAGTGTGGGACTTACTGCACCCACTGCTGGATAAGGGTTACCATCTCTACATGGATAATTACTACACCAGTCTACCACTGTTCCAGTCCCTAGCTTGCAGAGGTACTGTGGCGTGCGGCACACTATGCAAAAATCAGAGATGCCTCCCTAGATCCCTGGTAGGGAAACCACTAAGAAAAGGAGAAAGCCGTGATCTCCTCAATCAGAACACGTTGGCAAGGCACATTGGTTAAGTACAAGGAGAAGAGGGATGTCCTTATACTGACCACCATTCACAGTAACACCAGCTCCCCTATCGCTGTAGGATGTATCACAACCACTGTCCCCAAGCCAGACTGCATCCTGGACTACAATAAACACATGGGAGGCTTGATCTTTCCACCAATGAGAAGAGAGGGGTGGAGGAGGGGCGGGGGCACTGCGCCACCAATGAGAAGAGAGGTGCGGAGGAGGGGCGGGCGCACTGCGCCACCAATGATAGGACTATTCCCACACAGAGCGGGGCCCAGCGATGTCTCAGCACTCACCATTATTCCTGGGCGCCGCTCCGTTCGCCCGCAGTGCCCCATTACTGTCTCCTCTCCTGCTTCTGATTACTATCAGAGCGATGGGAGGAGACATCAGCTTTACTAGTGGGCGTTCCTTCTCCCTGCACTGCGATTGGACAGCGCTACAGCCAGGGAGAAGGAACGCCCGCTAGTGAAGCTGATGTCTCCTCCCATCGCTCCGATAGTAATCAGCAGCACGTGGAGCAGGAGAGGAGACAGTAATGGGGCACTGCGGGCGAACCGAGCGGCGCACAGGACTAATGGTGAGTGCTGAGACATCGCTGGGCGCCGCTCTGTGTAGCCTAATAGTGAAAGTCTGGAGTCCCATATAAAGTAGTCAGTCTTTAACACAATACAGGAGGCGGGTGCTGGCAGCAGAATCGCATTGCCGGCACCCTGCCCCTGACAGCAGCACCTAAGGGGTTAACTGCCGCTGATCTGCCAGTACCCGCCTCCTGTATAAAGGGGTAATTATCATTGGTGGTGCAGTGTGCCCCCCCTCAACCCCCCATCCCATTAAAATCATTGGTGGCACAGTGCGCCGGCCCCTCTCAACCCCCCAGTATTAAAATCATTGGCAGTGGGCACAGGGTCCTCTCCCCTCCCCCTCATTGGTGGTGCAGTGGAAGCTTCTGATCGGAGCCACAGCTGTGTAAGCCTGGGGCTCCGATCGGTTACCATGGCAGCCAGGACGCTACAGAAGCCCTGGTTGCCATGGTAACATCCCTGATGCTGTGTGCACAGAGCAGCAGGGACAGTGTGAAGTCCTTTTCACCCTGATAGAGATCTATCAGGCTGAATAGGACAAGGGATGAAAGATCCCAGGTTCTAGCCCCTAAAGGGGGAAATAGTTATTAAATAAAAAGTGTAAAAAAAAAAAAAAAGTAAAAAAAACCCCCACCAAAATATGAAGTATAAATCACCCTCTTTTCCCAATTTCACATATAAAATATATAAATAATAAACATATTACATATCGCCACGCCAGAAAATTCCAAACTATTAAAATATTTAAAAAAATCTAGGTGGTGAATGCCGGAACAGAAAAAAAAAAAACCTGCGCGATTCGCCATTTTTAAAAATGCGGAATGCACGTGGCTTTTTTGGTTTATTTTTTTCGCGTGGTATCAAGTATCGCAATACTTTTTCATGGTATCGAAACCGAATCAAAAATTTGGTATCGCAACAACTCTAGTTCTGAAGCCCTACAATGCCACACGGAAAACAAAAGTGTGGTACAAAAAGCTGTCCTTACACATTGTACAGATGGCGCTGTACAATGCGTTCATGCTATTTAGCTCTAGAGGCCATCCAAGAACATTCCTACAACAAGAGGTGGTGATAAAGGCCCTCATTTTTTCAAACCAAGCAATAGAGGGTCCCAGTACTTCTGTAAGTTACCGTGCCCGAGTTGTACCAGGGCAACATTTTCCTGGTGAAGTCTAGTGTTGAGCGGCAAGTCCCATATTCGAATTCGCGAAATTTCGCGAATATTCGTAAAATATTCGCGAATATTCGAATTCGTTATTATTTCGCATATGCGATAATTCGAATTTTCGCATCGCATAATACATATTATGCTATGCAAAATTCGCATGTGCGCTAATGAAATCGCCTTACGAAGATTCGCAACTCAATTCAATCACTAATGTATGAATGCAAAGCCCTTTGCCTCTGTTCTGGGACAAGTGTAGATATTCGCATGTGCGCTAATAAAATCGCCTTACGAAGATTTGCACCTCAATCACTTTCTAGGCAATGTGAGTAAGATCTGAGCTTTTGGACTTTTGGGAATCAATCGAGATACAGTGAGGAGTGATGACAGTAGTTGACAGAGTACAGATCAATGTAATCTGTAAGGTGGAAAGTAAAATAAAAAATACGAATATTCGTAAATCGAATTTTACGAAGTTCTAAGTATTCGCGAATATGGTGCTATACTATATGAATGCACAGGCCTTTGCCTTCTCTGTTCTGGGGACAAGTGTAGATATTCACATGTGCGCTAATAAAATCGCCTTACGAAGATTCGCAACTCAATTCAATCACTAATGTATGAATGCAAAGCCCTTTGCCTCTGTTCTGGGACAAGTGCCGATATTCGCCTGTGCGCTAATAAAATCGCCTTACGAAGATTCGCAACTCAATTCACTAATGTATGAATGCAAAGCCCTTTGCCTCTGTTCTGGGACAAGTGCCGATATTCGCATGTGCGCTAATAAAATCGCCTTACGAAGATTCGCGCCTCAATCACTTTCTAGGCAATGTGAGTAAGATCTGAGCTTTTGTACACTTTGGGAAACAATCAATTATATGTGTACTGTAATTTTGTGAAAAAAAAATAAAAAATGAATATTCATTTTTACGAATATATAGCACTATATTCGAAATATTCGCGAAATCGCTTCGAAATATTCAAAATATTCGCTTTTTGAATATTCGCGCTCAACACTAGTGAAGTCCCCCAAGCAGCGAGAACGGGAAAGACCCAAAAATGATGCAGTGTGTTCCAAAAGGGGGATAAAAAACCTGGCCTATGCATCAAGGATTGTAAGGATTGTTTCCAAATGTATCACTCATCCATGGAATAATTTTATCCTTGATGTACCCTGTAATTTTACCACCTTATATCTTATTTTGTCCATAGAGCTTACATATCCTCTTTTCAAAAACCACTACATATTAATTTCTATAATACACCTGTTTGTTGAAAAGTACCTTTTTCACTATGTTTGCATGGGGCTGCTCTTTCCAAAATGGGGTCACTTCTTGGGGTTTTTATTTTCTGGGGACCTCGGGAATTTTTTAACATGCGACATGTCACCTAAAATCCATGTCTGTTTATTCAGGCCTGCCAAATCCATATTTTGCATTTTGCCTCTAAAGCCCTGCTGTGCGCCTTTACAGTAGGCTACAAGCACATATGGGGTGTTTCCTGAATGGGGAACACATACTGGGGTGCATTTTCTCCTTTAAACCCTTATGAAAGTAAAAAATTGGGGTCTGCTAGTCATTTTTCATTTTCACAAATGTGTGCTTTGAAATCCTTTAGCAAGTGTTTCTGCCTTCTGTCAGACACCTGTTTGCTGAAAAGTACCCTTTTCACTATGTTTGCACGGGGGTGCTCTTTCCAAAATGGGGTCATTTCTTGGGGTTTTTAATTTTTGGGGACCTCAGGAATTATTTAACATGCGACATGTCACCTAAATTCCATGTCTGTTTATTCAGGACTGCCAAATCCATATTTAGCAGTTTGCCTCTAGAGCCCTGCTGTGCACCCATACAACTACAAGCACATATGAGGTGTTTCCTGAATTGGGAGAAAATGGGGAACACATAGTGGGGTGCATTTTCTCCTTTAACCCCTTGTGAAAGTGAAAAATTGGGGTCGGCTCGTAATTTTTCATTTTCACAAATGTGTGCTTTGAAATCCTTTACCAAGTGTTTCTGCCTTCTGTGAGACACCTGTTGTCACGGCGGGGAGTGGGGGAAACCCCCACCGTGCAGTGTAAAAAGGATAATGGTAGCAACTAGGCCAAGACGCCAGGATCAGGGAGCAGGTCACTTCCTATAGCATCCCTAATCCTTTCCCTAACTCGTATGAGTGGACCCTGACGGTGGGACGGCTCATACCCTGAATACCTAATATCCTGTGTCGCCCTGGAAATCCCTCACTTAGGAGCATGGGAGAGACGACCTGTACATCCACAACACGGAGGAACAGGATTCTCTAAAGGCCTAGAAGCAGGAAAAGGGAAACACATACAGCTTAAGGAGATGGCAGGTAAGAAAAACCAATAACACACTTACCTGCCACAGATACACTGACTGGAACCCGTGCACAAGTGCTGGTGTCCACACCAACATTAAAGGACACAGCACACACCACAAACCACACAGGAACCCAGGAATCCATAGCTGCAATAACATGAGACAGGGAAATGTCTACTAAACATGACACCAAACACCACCAGACATGTAACACCAAACTAGACAAACAAACACTCTGAACATAACCCACTCCATACAAATAGGGACAGGAAGGGAAGGAGACACCGGGATGACATAGAACATCTATGACCACAAGGGTGGCCCTCAATGTAAAGATGGTAAAGCCAGGAGCAGTGAACCACCAGAAGCCTGGAGGAACACTCAGCTACAGGCTTCCAGCAGAGACTAAATAGCCCAAGCAGCCACACCCACAAACACATAAACCCAGTGTTCACAACGCTAGGAAGGGAGTTAACGCTTCCATCACCAGACAGAGGAAGGAAGCCACTTAAAGGGGAAGTGCACACACACGACACTGCCACCGCATGCTCTCACAGCAACACGTTGCTGCGAGCAACCGTAAGTGTGGCAACAGTGTCACAGCGCAAACCAAAAGCTGTGACACCTGTTTGCTGAAAAGCATCCTTTCCAACACATAAAATGTTCATATGGGGGTGCTCTTTCCAAAATGGGGTCACTTCTTGGGGTTTTTTATTTCTGGGGACCTCAGGAATTTTTTTATATGCGACATGGCACCTAAAATCCATGTCTGATTATTCAAGCCTGCAAAATCCATATTTTGCACTTTGCCTCTCAGTGCACCCATACAGCAGGCTACAAGCACATATGGGGTGTTTCCATATTCAGGGGGAAATGGGTAGCAAAATGTGGGGGGCATTTTGTCCTGGTACCCCTTGTGAAAGTGAAAAATGTGTAAAGCTAATTTTTCTGGAAAAGATTTCCATTTTTTATTTTCACAGTCAAGTATTTCCTAATTCTATGAAATGCCTGATGGGTCAAAGTGCTCAATACACACCTTGAAGTACTCCTCGAGGGGTCTAGTTTCTGGAATGGGGTAACTTTTTGGGGTTTCCACTGTAGCGGTACCACAGGGTGTCTTCATATGCAAGATAGCTCCTAAAAGCCAATGCTGCAAAATCTGTCCTCCAAAAGCCCTCTGGTGTTCCTTCCCTTTTGAACCCTGCCATGCGCTCAGGAATCCGTTTTTGAGCACATGTGGTGTGTTGCCATATTTAGTGGGGGAAATGAATAGCAAAATGTGGGGTGCATTTTATCCTGTTACCCTTTGTGAAAGTGAAAAATGTGGGTGTAAATCAAATTTTTCTGGAAAAAATGTTAATTTTTTGTTTTCACAGCCAAGTATTTCCTAATTCTGCGAAACGCCTGATGGGTCAAAGTGCTCTCTACACAACTTGAAATACTCATTGAGGGGTCTAGTTTTCAGAATGGGGTCTCTTTTTGGGGGTTTACACTGTAAGGCAGGGGTGCACAACCTTTTCTGGTTGGGGGCCACATTGTCAACCTGAAACAATTCCAAGGGCCGAAAATAATCTTTAAAGGGGTATTACCAAGTGAAATACTATATTTATGGCATATTGAACATACAGTATATATTCTAAATGTCTAGTTACACTTCTAGTACTCCCATCTAATGGGACAATACATGAAAGATTCATGTGAGCAACCACAAGACATAGACATACATGTCTGCTACCAGATGGCTGAGGGCCGCATAGAATGGTATTGAGGGTCGCATGTGGCCCCTGGGCCGCAGGTTGTGCACCCCTGCTGTAAGGGTACCTCAGGGTGTCTTCAAATCCAAAATGGCGCCTAAAAACCATTCTAGGAAAATCTGCCTCTAAAATCCATATGGCGCTGCTTTCCTTCTGACCACTGGCACATTCCCATAGAGCAGTTTGCTGCCACATATGTAGTATTTATTATTGCTGTTAACCCTTGCTGTGTTGCAAGAAAAAATTAATTAACATAAAAAATCAATAAAAAAAGTGAAATTTTTAAATTTAACCTCCATTAAACATAAAATGACATTTACAAAATTATGCCAACATAAAGTAGACATATGGGGAATGTTGATTGATAACTATTTTATGAGGTATTACTATCTGTCTTAAAAGTAGAGGAATTAAAATTTAGAAAATTGAAAATGTTTCCAATTTTTTGGTGAATTTGGGATGTTTTCATAAATAAAGGTGTAATATATTGACTCAAATTTATGACTGTCATGAAGTACAATGTGTCACGAGAAAACAATCTCAGAACGACTTGGATAATTGTCAGATTTGCAAAAATTGGCCAGGGATTTAGGCTACAAGCACGCGAACGTTGTTTGTTTCCGTGTCCGTTACGTTTTTTTTTTTGTTTTTTTTTTGCAGATAGGATGCAGACCCATTCATTTCAATGAAATGCTGTCCGCAGCATTTTTTTCATTTCGTAGCCCCGCAAAAAAAATAGAACATGTCCTATTCTTGTCCATTTTAGGCATTGTTACAATGGATCTGCAAAAAAAAAAAAACGGATGTCATACCGATGTCATCAAAAATGGAGAATAAATTTCTAAATTTCACTTTTTGGGCAGATTTTCCATTTTATTACTTTTTTTCTTTAACACATTTTGGGTTAACAGTCAAACAAAACTCAATATTTATTATCCTGATTCTGCAGTTTACAGAAACACCCCACATGTGGTAGTAAACGGATGTAAGGGCGCACGGCAGGGCGCATAAGAAAAAGGAGAGCCGCATGGTTTTTGGAAGGCAGATTTTGCTGGACTGGTTTTTAGATGCCATGTCCCATTTAAAGCCCCCCTGATGCACCCCTACAGTCAAAACTCCCAAAAAGTGACCCTATTTTGGAAACTGGGGGATAAGGTGCCAGATTTATTGGTACTATTTTGGGGTACATATGATTTTTAATTGCTCTATATTAAGTTTTTTGTGAGGCAAGGTAACAAAAAAATGGCTGTTTTGGCACCGTTTTGCTATTTTTAACATTTACAAGATTCATCTGACAGGGTAGATATTTTTATAGAGCAGGTTGTTACGGATGCAGTGATATAAAATATGTTTACTTTCTTTGTTTGTTTACAGTTTTAAATAATAAAGTATTTTTGAAAAATAAATTATGTTTTTGTGTGTCCATTTTCTGAACGCCATAATTTTTTTTCTTTTTTTGACAATCGTCTTGTGCAGAGGCTCGTTTTTTGCAGAAAGAATTGAGGTTTTTATTGGTACCATTTTTGGGTACATAAGATTTTTTGATCATTTATTATTACACTTAATGAGTGTTTTGGAACAGTTTTTATTTCTTTATTTTTACAGCATTCATCTGAGGGGTTAGGTCATGTGACAGTTTTATAGAGCAGATCATTACGGATGTGGCGATACCTAATATGTTTACTTTTTCTTATTTATTTAAGTTTTACACAATAATAGCATTTTTTAAACCAAAAAAATGATGTTTTAGTGTCTCCATAGTCTGAGAGCCATAGCTTTTTTATTTTTGGGCGATTGTGTTGCACTTTTTGTGATGTAAAGTGAAAAAAATGTTTGGCACTGTTTTTATTTTTTATTTTTTACGGTGTTCACCTGAGGGGTTAGGTCATGTGATATTTTTATCGAGCATGTTTTTATGGACGCGCCAATACCTAATATGTACACTTTTTTTTAATTTCACTTTAACACAATAATGGCATATTTTAAATTAAAAAATTATGTTTTAGTGTCTCCTTGTTCTGAGAGCTATAGTTTTTTTTAATTTTTTTAGCGATTTTCTTATGTAGAGACTCATGTTTTGCGGGTGAGGTGACAGTTTTATTAGTACCATTTTGTGGGACATACGCCTTTTTGATCGCTCGGTGTTGCACTTTTTGTGGTGTAAGGTGACAAAATTGCTTTTTTTGACACTGTTTAAATTTTTTATGGTGTTTATCGGATGGGGTGGATCATGTGATATATTTATAAAGACTGTCGTTACGGACGTGGTGATACCTAATATGTGTATTTTATTTTATTATTTCATTTTTTATAGGAAAAGGCAATTTATTTTTTTAAATTACATTTTTATTTATTTATTTATAATTTTATAATTTTCACTTTTTTTTTTATCAAGTCCCACTTGGATCTTGAAGATCCAGTGGGCTGATGGCTGTACTATACTTTGCAATGCTTTTGCATTGCAAAGTACAATACTATCAAATGTCCTGTAGATGGAAAAACCGGGCTGCCATCACAGCGCGGCAGCCCCGATGGTTGAGAGAGGGAGCCCCCTCCCTCTATTAACCGCATGGATGCCGCTACCGCGGCATCTAAGGGGTTACAGCAGAGTGTCAGCATACAGATGACACTCGCTGCTGATGTTGGCAGCTCAGGAATGGAGCCGCCGACATCAAATAAAGCAGGAGGACCACATCGGGGGCAAGAGGCACAGATAGGGACAGCGCTGTAAAGATGGGGCATGGCCAGCAGGAGGGGGCACGTTTGTGGGTCGGATACATGCATAGGGGGGAACCACATCAGGGGTACAATACATGGATGGGGGGCGGGGATCACATCGGAGGCAGGGCTCACTGGAGGGGTGGGGGGGTTGGAGGAGCACAGGAAGGGGGCAAAGATCGGGGGCACAGATCGGGGGGCTTCATTACACATCACCTGATTTCAGGCTCTGATCTGCAGAGTGCAGATCAGAGCCTGAAACCGGCATTTTAACACTGCCGCAATCCGATTGGTTAGTTTGCACAGAATAACCAATCGCATCGATTGCCGGCAAGGGACCACTCTGATTGGTCCCTTGCCGGCATTACTAGACTGTATGCTGTCCGTGACAGCAGCCGGGCAAGGGAAGAAGCTTCAATCCAAGCGCTTTGTAGCGCTTGGATTAAAGAACTGCCTGACGTCTATACACGTGGTAGCTGCACGGGGCAGGGGCAAATATCACGTATATAGACGGATTGCAGTCGGGAAGGGGTTAAAAATATTGAGCTGTTCAGTCACAAAGGGTTAACTGTTTTTCTAACTGTGTGTCTGGTACTTTCACTTTGTGCCAGTCATCTAATTACCCTTATTTCTAAACTACTGATAGACCATAAACACTTGTTTAAGCCACATTATTATTAGTAAGATAAGGATTGAGCTTTAATGAGTGTTTATGATGTGAGAGAGCAGAGATAAGAAGTTCATTTGTTCCTCAGATGACAGAAATCCACAGGCAGCTAGTAGGGCGTGTCAGCTAAAAAAGATTCCATAAAGACCAATAGAAAAAAAAAATTGCTCAAAATAAGTACAATACAATATTTTAAAAAAATGCCCCCAAAGGTGTACGTAGCCTTTAAGCTCTCTCCATACAGTATCACAACTCAGGAGGCATTTGAAGGGTTGAAACTAAGCATGTGTGACAATCTCAGTGAGCCGGACAAAAGAATAAGAAAAAAATACAGCAGATGGCACTACACAGATGCCTTTTATTATATACGGTAAGTCAGTGGCTATGCTACATTTTTAATTACATGAAATTACAAAAGCATTCAGATCCAGTTACTGGTTTGAAAAGTGTATATATTCTTTTGTGGGACAACCCTTTAATAAGGAAGCTTGAACACTAATGTTAATTTGTTATTTTTCAGGGCACTACACAGGAAAACAACTGCCTGTAGACATGTTGAACCATTTGCATCTTATCTTGTGGGATTGTGCAACCAAAAGTTTTGAGGTCTAGTACAAGTTTTATGAATAATTTATTGTTATGGCTCTGAAGACTGAAAACTGTGCTTTCTTTGCATGAGTTTTTAACAAAAGTCTGTGTCTTATGGCTCACCTTTTTATATTATTAGACTCTAACACCTATTGAAATCTTGTATTTTGCTAGTTTCCTAGAACTGTGGTTACATTTTTTTAAAGGGGTCCTTTACACTTGTATAGGAATGAGCAGTCTTATTGAAGTGAATAGAAGAGCATCTTGTAATAAAGCATGCTCACTGCTGCGATGTCGATGGCTATGCAGTGTCGAAGGCGCGTAACTTTCTCTTTAACCAGTTAATCGGCAGGGGTGCCGGGTGTTGGACCCTGGCGGTCTGATATTGATGACCTATCTTGAGGATAGGTCATCAATAAAAATATGTGGAGAAGCAGAGAGGAATTTGTGGCATTCATCATCTGGTACAGATGTCTTTATTTATTACAAAGCTGGTACATATGGAGTTGAGAAACATAGGCGACTGTATCGGATGGTGAGGATTCCTCTCTGCTTCGCAATATACTGCATAATCTACTGGCAGAGCACTACTGCTTACCCATATACAGCCCTATCTGCCCGTCACATGGAAGTAAGTGGCTCATAGATTGTTCAGCAGTAGGAGTTCCAGTCCTTCTGTGCAGTCAGCAAAAAAAATATCCCGGAAAACACCTTTAAATCTGAAATCTTGTTTAAACTGAGAATATTCCTGCAATGTCTAGCCACCACTTTCTATATTGTTATATATTGTAGTCTCAGTATGATCATATTTATTATAATAAGGTAGCGCATTTTTCCTTTTAAGGATACATCTTTACATCTTCTAACAACAAAAGGTTCCCATAACAGTTTATCATCATAAGGCCTCATGCACACGACCGTTGTGTGCATCCGTGGCCGTTGTGCCGTTTTCCGTTTTTTTTTCGCGGACCCATTGACTTTCAATGGATCCGTGGAAAAATCTGAAAATGCACCGTGATCAGCACAATTAACCCCTTCAGGTGCGGCACCTGAAGGGGTTAATTGTACTATCATATCCCCCTGTAAGAGATCAGGGCTGCCAGGCAGCAGGGGGCAGACCCCCCCCTCCCCAGTTTAAATATCATTGGTGGCCAGTGCGGCCCCCCCTCCCTCCTTTGTAATAATTCATTGGTGGCACAGTGTGCGCCCCGCCCCCCCGCCCCGCCCCCCCTTCCTCCCTCTATTGTAATAATTTGTTGGTGGCACATTATGATGTACTGAATTGCTTGTATGGTATAGGTCAGAATATACGGATGCCATTTATACCCGATATATATCCATGCCAGATGTGTTTTATAGGTGAGGTAGCTGTGGTTTTATGGCTAGATACAGCTTTGATATTTATATGCTGATCTAGATCCCCTATTCACAGCACCCACACTGAGATTGAGGTAATGAAGTGATTGAATATCTGCTGACAGTGGAATTATTGTGGACTGCCCCTTGAGGCACGCTGTATGGTCTCTACATTTATGTATATGTTTGTATGTTTTTATGTCATAATAAAAATTTTATTCTATCATGCAAATAATGCAGCATGTCCCCCCCCAGGGTGATCCTGCCTATAACCGCCTAAAATCAGGCCGGTCATCGAGCACTTTGGGGCCAAATTTGTGCAGGCCTATGTACCTGGAAGGGAGGTCGCGGTTAATGAGTCTCTCATTGCTTTCAAGGGGAGACTCATTTTCCGCCAGTATGTTCCCTCTAACCGCCGAGGTATGGCGTGAAGCTGTACAAACTTTGTGAGAGTACCTCAGGTACACTTACAAGTTTTGTGTGTACCAGAGGCGAGATTCCCGTATTCAACCCCCAGAATGTCCCCCTACTCTGGGTGTTAGCGGGAAACTTGTGTGGGACCTTATGCACTTATGCACCCACTGCTAGATAAGGGTTACCACCTGTACGTGGACAACTTTTATACTAGTATCCCCTTGTTCCAGTCCCTCGCCGCCAGATCCACCTCCGCTTGTGGGACCGTGTGGAAAAATCAACGCGGCCTCCCTTCCACCCCATCCAAGTACCTAACCCAGGGGTGCGACCCGTGCCCTTACCAGTGGAAACCTGTTGCTGGTCAGATATAAAGACAAGAGGGATCTCCTTGTACTGTCCACAATTCACGGTAACGGCATCATCCCTGTCCCTGTGCCAGGTACCGCGGCAACGGTCCTCAAGCCCGATTGTATCGTCGATACAATCGGTATATGGGAGGAGTTGATCTCTCTGATCAAGTCCTCAAGCCATATAATGCCATGCGCAAAACCCGGGCATGGTAGAAAAAAGTTGCGAACTACTTGGTGCAGGTTGCCTTGTACAACTCTTTTGTGCTGTCCCAGAGCGCTGGCAACACAGGGAATTGCCTTCAGTTCCATGAGGCAGTCCTCAAGGCCCTGATCTTTTCTGACCGGGAAAGAGCAGGCCGGAGTACCTCGGGAACTGTAGGCGCCCGGATCGTCCCTGGCCAACACTTTCCAGGTGGGGTCCCTCATACTGGAAAGAAGGGGCAGACCCCCAAAAAGTGCAGAGTGTGTTACAGGAGGGGGATACAGAAGGACACCACCACTCAGTGTAACACATGCCCTGATCGTCCGGGCCTCTGCATTAACGGTTGCTTCAGGGAGTACCACACTTCCATGGATTACTAAATTAGATTCTCCTTCCCCAATTTAGCCACAGACAATTGGATAAAAAACTATAGTTCTGAGACTTGAGACACTAACACAAATATTCAAAAATATAATAGACATATTAGGTATCGCCAAGTCCGAAAGAATCTGCTCTATAAAAATACCCCATGACCTAACCCCTCAGATAAACACGGTAAAAAAAAAAAAACGGTAAAAAAAGGTATTATTTTGTCACCTTACATCACAAAAATTGTAATAGCAAGCGATCAAAAAGTCATATGTCCCCCAAAAAAGTGCCAATAAAACTGTCCTCTCATAGCTCTCATAAAAAAAATTTGCCCCTACCTAAGATAATCGGCTAAAAACTTGAAAAGAACTGACTAAGACTATGGATATACAAAAATGTTTTTTATTTTTTTTGTTTATAAAAAGATAATATAGTGTAAATCTTAAATACATTTTAAAAAGTAGACATAGTAGGTATCGCCGCGTATGTAAGAATCTGCTCTTTAAAAATACCCATGACCTAACCCCTCAGATGAACACGGTCAAAAAAAGAAATAAAAACTGTGCCAAAACAGCAATTTTTTTGCAAATTTTCCATTTTAATCAGTTTTTTTTCCCCCAGTAACAAAGCAAGGGTTAACAGCCAAACAAAACATAATATTTATTACCCTGATTCTGCAGTTTACAGAAACACCTCATATGTGGTTGTAAACTGCTGTATGACCAAACGGCAGGGCGCAGAAGGAAAGGAATGCCGTATGGTTTCTTGAAGGCAGATTTTGATGGCCTTTTTTTGGGCACCATGTCGCATTTGAAGCCCCCCTGATGCACCCCTAGAGTAGAAACTCCATAAAAGCGACCCCATCTAAGAAACTACACCCCTCAAGGTATTTGTCACGACTGTGACTGATCCAGACAGGTCTGGGAGGAGAAGGTCGCAGCGACTTGCTACTCGCGATAGCTTGTGAGTTTGCTCCGTGGTTCAGGGTATGTCATCCGGGTTTTGCCTTGTGAACCTTTTTGTCCTGACTGAGAGTTTGTAGGCATCCTTCTCAGGTGAGTCCTGTCTGCCACTCCCAGCTACTATATTAGTTTCAGTTTCACTTGCAGTCATTGCCAGATATAGTCCTTACTTCCAGTGCTATTCTGACCTTTGGAGGAGATCGTTTGACGGTATTGCCGTGGAGCTCTGGTCTGGCGTGGACTGTCGTTGTTGGGATCACCTTCTCTGCTCGTGACTGGATAAGTCTATGTTATAGATTGTTTGTTTGTTTGTTTGTTTGTTGCTGTCTTCCCCTGTTGTTCTCCTAGACGTGAGTGATGGTGACTGGTGCTCCCATCTGCCTTTCCCCAGGCTAGCCTTGTTAGGGTGACTAAGGGTTTAGGCATCCTGCTCGCCGCATGGGTTCACATCCCGTCTAGGGTATCAGGGCAGACAGGTGCCAGCTTAGGGTTAGTCAGGGGTGACCATTCTATTTCCCATCCGCAGATAAGGGTCCCCCTTCCCCTCCGTCTGGTGCGACACGACTGCTGCTGGGATAGCGGTCGTGACAGTATTAAAAACTGATTTTACAAACATTATTAACCCTGGCCTTTAGGTGTTCCTCAACAGTTTATGGCAAATGGAGATGAAATTTCTGAATTTCTATTTTTGGTAACCTTGCCTCACAAAAATGTAATATAGATAAACCAAAAATCATATGTACCCTAAAAATAGTTCCAACAAAACTGCCACCTTATCCTGTAGTTTCCAAAATGGGGTCACTTTTATGGAGTTTCTACTCTAGGGGTGCATCAGGGGGGCTTCAAATGGGACATGGTGCAAATAAATCAGTGTAGTAAAATCTGCCTTCTAAAAACCACACGGCACTCCTTTCCCTCGACGCCCTACCGTGTGCCCGTACAGTAGTTTTACGGCCACATATGGGGTGTTTCTGCAAACGACAGAATCGGGGCAATAAATATAGCATTTTGTTTGGCTGTTAACCCTTGCTTTGTTACTGGAAAAAAATGGATTAAAATGGAAATAAAAAATAAAATAAAAAAAAATCTCACATTTCATCTCCATTTGCCAAAAACTCTTGTGCAACACCTAAAGGGTTAAAAAAGTTTGTAAAACCAGTTTTGAATACCTTGAGGGGTATAGTTTCTTAGATGGGGTCACTTTTATGGAGTTTCTGCTCTAGGGGTGCATTAGGGGGGCTTCAAATGGGACATGGTGTAAAAACCAGTCCAGAAAAATCTGCCTTCCAAAAACCACACGGCGCACCTTTCCCTCTACGCCCTACTGTGTTTCTGCAAATGACAGAATCGGGGAAATAAATATAGCATTTTGTTTGGCTGTTAACCCTTGCTTTGTTCCTGGAAAAAATGGATTAAAATGGAAAATTTGCCCAAAAATCTAAATTCAGAAATGTTATCTTCATTTGCCATTAACTCTTGTGGAACACCTAAAGGGTTAAAGATGTTTGTAAAATCAGTTTTGAATACCTTGAGAGGTGTATTTTCTAGAATGGGGTCATTTTTGGGTGGTTTCTATTATGTAAGCTTCACAAAGTGACTTCAAACCTGAACTGGTCCCTATAGATTTGCTTCTAAACTTCTAAGCCTTGTAACGTCCCCAAAAACTATAAAGGCATTCCCAAAATGATCCAAACATGAAGTAGACATATGGGAAATGTAAAGTAATAACTATTTTTGTAGGTATTACTATGTATTATAGAAGTAGAGAAATTGAAAATGTCTTAATTTAGTAAATTTGGTATTTTTTTTATAAAAATAATGGCCTGGATAAGTCAAAGCGTTTTAAAGTTATGGCCTGGTCCTTAAGGTGAAATATGGCTGTGTCCTCAAGGTGTTAAAATTGAATTCCACATCCCCCCACCCCTTAACATTGACCCACCCCACAGTGCCCCACCTCCTTAAAATGGGACCTTCACAGCAGCCCACCCCCTTAACTTTGACCTTCACAGCAGCCTGCCCCTTTAAGAGTAAGTTCCACAGTACACCACACCCTTGACAGTGACCTCCACAGTGGCCTGCCCCTTTAACAGTGACCTCTACAGCAACCCGCCCCTTTACACTGACCTCCATAGCAGACCGTCCCCTCTACTGTGACCTCCACCGTTCCCTGACCACTTAACAGAGACCTCCACAGCACCCGCCCCTTTAACAGTGACTACCAAAGTACCCCCTCCCTTAACAGTGACCTCCACAGTACCCTTCTGCCTTAACAGTGACTTCCACAGCAGATTCCTCTTTAATAGTGGCCTCCACAGTTCCCTTCCCCCTTAACAGTGACCTCCACAGTAACAGTGATCTCTACAGCGGCCTGCCCCCTTAACAGTAACATCCAAAGCAAACACCGCTTTAACAGTGACCTCCACAGCAGCCTCCTCTTTATTAGTGACCTCCACAGTACCCCGTCTCCTTAAAAATGATTTCCACAATAACCCGCCCCTTAACAGTGACCTCCAAAGCACCCGCTCTTTTAACAGTGACCTCCACAGTAGCTGGCCCTTTATTTGTGACCTCCACATTTCCTGTCTCATTAACAGTGATTTCCATAAAAACCCGCCCCTTGTACGGCTTTTCTCTTAGCGTCTGACCACAATCATCCAGATAAATTCCTTTTTTTACGGGGCATTATTGTCTTTGACAATATGTAAAACCCCACAGGATTAGTATACACTTAAGGTCATGTGAGTTACATCAGTCTCTACAACAACATTGGCTAAGCATCGCAATGGAAATCATAATAACACACACATACGCTGTCTTATACTTAGAATGTCCTTTGTTGCCTATAGAAACCAATTAGAGCTCATATTAATGACCTGTAGCAAAATAGAAGCTGAGCTGTGATTGGTTGCTATATGCGACCTGATGAATATCCAGGCTAACTGCCACAACAGCCAACAGACAATGACTCCTGTAGTTTGACGGTTAGGTTACTAAGCGTATTTTTGGGCAAATAATTGGAAAACGCAGGGTGAAAATTTCCACTCAAAACATAGTTTATGACGTTCCCCGAGTCATAGGTGGTGACTGTGCAAAATTTTGTGATTGTAAATGCGACGGTATGGATTCCTTTAGCGGACATACATACATACATACATACATATACTCATCTTTATATATTAGATTTAAGGCCGGTCTGATATATCGCTATCTGCATCTTGTTGAACTGCTAACATATTTGCAGTTAATCTCTTATTTTATATATAGAAATACTGTGCGGCAGTATTAAAGCGTGGTTTAATACATCGCCGTCCTCATCTTGTTGAACTGCTGACACAATCCCCGTTAATCTATTAGTTGATATATGGAATTACTGTGCCTCATTATTAAAAGATGGTCTAATATATTGCAGCGTGTATCTTGTTCAACTGCTGACACGATTCTTGTTAATTTAAAAGATATTGACAGTATCCCCCATAACAGTGACCTCTACAGCACCCCGCCCCTTGAACAGTGAACTCCACACCCCCCCACAGTGCCCTGCCACTTTAAAATGGGACCTCCACAGCAGTCCATCCCCTTAAAGGTTCTGCACCTTCATTTAACTGATGATCTATCCTCTGGATAGATCATCAGCTTCTGATCGGCGGAGGTCCGACACCCGGGACCCCCGCCGATCAGCTGTTTGAGAAGGCAGCGGCGCTCCAGCAGCGCCGCCGTCTTCTCACTGTTTACCGCCGGGCCGCCCGCCCACTGACGCCACGACTTGTATCAACTAGAGTGGGCGCAGCTAAGCTCCATTCAAGTGAACAGAGCTTAGCCGCACCCACTCTAGTTGATACAAGTCGTGAATTCAGTGGGCGGGCGGCCTGGCGGTAAATAGTGAGAAGGCAGCGGCGCTGCTGGAGTGCCGCTGCCTTCTCAAACAGCTGATCGGCGGGGATCCCGGGTGTCGGCGCCGATCAGAAGCTGATGATCTATCCAGAGGATAAATCATCAGTTAAATGAAGGTGCAGAACCCCTTTAACTTTGACCTTCACAGCAGCCCGCTCCTTTAACAGTGAGTTTCACAGCACCCCACCCCCTTGACAGTGACCTCCTCAGGGGCCCGCCCTCTTAACAGTGACCTCTACAGTACCCCACTGCCCTAACAGTGCCCTCACAGCTGCCTTAACAGTGACCTCCACAGCAGTTGCCCCCTTAATAGTGGCCCCTGCAGTATTAACAGTGACCTCCAGAGTGTCTGCCCCTTTAACAGTGACCTCCACAGTGGCCTGCCCCCTTAACAGTAACATCCACAGTGAATGCCTCTTTGACAGTAACCTCCACAGCGCTTTGCCCCTTTAATGCTAGGGCTTCACAACTACATGTGTCGCGCGACATTTTGTCTCAAGAATTTTTATAATGATAGGCTATGGTGTCTCACTGTGACATGTGACATGCTGTGACTGCAACACGACAGTTGAAAAAAATCCATCCATGTCGTCGTGTAGCCCTAGCATAAAGCTGACCTACAACAGTGAAGAAAAATGGCTGGGTTGTTATGGAAACCTGGAGTAAAACTTTGTGTATGTGGAGACTAAGGGCCTGCAAGCTTCTATTGGGTGATAAGGGAAATGTGACCGTATATGTATGGCATTTGGAATATGAAGAGAAAGACTTGCAGGCTACAGCAGGTCATTTTTTGGGAATATCTCAGGAACGGTACATCCTAGAAAGCTGTGACCCCCACAAGATTTATTTACAAGGGATGTGTATACTAAGTTTCGTTGAAATCGATGGTTGCGTGTTTGAGTGATCGCGGAACATACATACAGACATATATACGTCCTTCTTTACATATATATATATATATATATATATATTACTGTGCCTCAGTATTAAAGGGCAGTCTAATATATCACCTTTTGAATCTTGTTCAACTGCTGCAACATTCCGTTAATCTGTTACATTACTGCTAGAGATGAGTGAATTTCTAAAAAAATTGATTCGGCCAGTTCGCCGAATTTTCCTAAAAAATTCCCTTCAATCCGAATATATTTGCGGCGAATCGCGATAAAAACTGCTATTTCCTGGCTGCATAGCCATTTTATGGGTGTAGAACACTGTGCCTTGCAGCAACACGCATAGGGAGTGTGCTGGGGTAGTGAAATGATACTGTCAGTCAGTATGACATGCAGATGACAGGCGTCGCTATTAGAATCACACTGCACACTTTACTTATTTTGGAAGTCACAGGGCTAAAACCGACCAAATAACTCAAGTATTAACTCAGCCTTACAGGTTGATGTTAGTGTAAAGAAGAAGCACACTCATTTTACACTGTCGTCAGCTGATTCCACATAGATATCTACAGAACCTGTTCTATTAAATGCTTATACAAGTAGAGCCCCCCTACAGAGTGGAGAGGGTGTCAGCAGTAAGTGTCTGTTGACGTCACTGATTAATTTCCCCCATTCTCTGATCCATCAGAACAATTACCCAGAAAAAAAAGGATCCGGTCTGTGGAGCATACGCCTTCACTCGGTCAGCATTTGCTCAATAATCCATCAGTATTGCTAATAAAAATAAAACAGGAGTGGATTTGAAAACAGAGATGACACGTGAATGGAATATTTGCATGTCTTCTGTGTTTTGTACCCACTCCTGCTTTTGGCTACCAAATCATAAGCCAATTCTGATGGGACTATATAGGCCTTACAGCTGCATCACAGACAGGATCCACTGTGCATCTAATTTTTCCTTTCTTCTGACAGATCAGAAGAAAGGTCAAATAAATGATGATGTCAACCAGGCCAAAAGCCCAAAAGTGGACCAGTCATGAAGTTGGGAGGGTGGGAAGAGCATGAGAAGTCCACAGAGTGGCCCTATGACATAGTGATGAGGTGGAAGCAGCATGAGGAGACCACAGAGTGGCCCAATGACAGGGCCTGGAAGTGGAAGCAGCATAAGGAGGCCACCGAGTGGCACAATGACAGAGTCTGGAGTTGGCAGCAGCATGAGGAGGCCAACAAGTGGCACAATGATACAGAAGCATCATGAGTAGGCCTCCGAGTCACACAATGACAGAGTCTGTAGATGGCAGCAGTATGATGAGGCCAGCGAGTGGCAAGGTGACATAGTGTGGATATGGCAGCAGCATGAGGAGACCACAGAGTGGCAAGGTGACATAGTATGCGGATGTCAGCAGCAGCAGGATGCCACAGAGTGGCAAGGTGACATAGTGTGGTGATGTCAGTAGCAGCAGCAGCAGCATCAGGAGGATACCATAGAGTGGCAAGGTGACATAGTGTGGAGATGGTAGCAGCAGGATCCCACAGAGTGGCAAGGTGACATAGTGTGGATATTGCGGCAGCAGCATGAGGAGACCACAGAGTGGCAAAGAGACATATTGTGGAGATGGCAGCAGCAGGAGGAGACCACAGAGTGGCAAGGTGACATAGTGTGCAGATGGCAGCAGCAGCAGGATCCCACAGAATAGCAAGGTGACATAGTGTGGTGATGGCAGTGGCAGAAGCAGAATCTCACAGAGTGGCAAGGTGACATAGTGTAGAGATTGCAGTAGCAGCATCAGGAGGATACCATAGAGTGGCAAGGTGTCACGGATGGTGTTGCAGAAAACTAGAAGACAACAAATGAACATCTGACTGACTTGATCCCAAACTAAGGAACATAAGGGTGAGCCCTATAAAAGCCCTAGCTCTCTCCCTGACTTCTCAGCCCATGCAAAGATCTCTATGATAGATAATTGCATGCCCTCATGCCTCGACTGTATGACACCTGAACACCCTATAATAGTGAGGTGACACGACCACCGGCTCCCTACACTTAATACGGAGGGAGTCAGGGTCACCTAGGACCAAGCCAACAGGAAAACACAAATAAAGGAACAGACTTATCTGTAGAAGCATCAGTTGCAGCATCCAGCATGCACACAATCCAGGAAGTTGTATAAACCGCAAAGTGATGCAGTATGGGAGGGGATTTAAAGGGAAGCAATCAGTGCAACTAGATGACAGCTGAGAGAGGGAAAGCAAAACAAAAGAACCCCAAGCAAGAGGTTCTGAAGAACGTCTGTCAGAGCTTCTCAGATATCTGGTGGTGACAGTACCCCTCCTTCTACGAGTGGACTCCGGACATTCAGAGCCCACCTTCTCAGGATGGGATTTATGGAAAGCCCTGATGAGACGAGTGGCCTTAATGTCCGTCACTGGGACCCACATCCTCTCCTCAGGACCATAACCCTCCAAATGAACGAGATACTGGAGAGAACCGCGGACAATACGAGAATCCACAATCCTAGAGACCTGAAATTCAAGATTACCATCAACCACAATCAGAGGAGGAGGCAAAGAGGAGGGTACAGTGGGTTGGACATAAGGTTTTAGTAGGAACTTTATGGATCTTCCAAGACTGAGGAAGATCAAGACGGTAGGCAACAGGATTGATGACAGACAAGATTTTGTAAGGCCCAATAAACTTAGGACCCAACTTCCAGGAGGGAACCTTCAATTTGATATTCTTAGTAGACAACCACACCAGATCACCAACATTCAGGTCCGGACTAGAGATGTCGCAAACATAACATTTTCAGTTCACGAACGGCGAACGCGAATTTCTGCAAATGTTTGTGAACGGGCGAACCGGGCGAACCGCCATTGACTTCAATAGGCAGGCGAATTTTAAAACCCACAGGGACTCTTTCTAGCCACAGTAGTGATGGAAAAGTTGTTTCAAGGGGACCTACACCTGGACTGTGGCATGCTGGAGGGGGATCCATGGCAAAACTCCCATGGAAAATGACATAGTTGACGCAGAGTTGGATTTTAATCCATAAAGGGCATAAATCACCTAACAATCCAATTTTTTTTTTAAACATCCAGTGTTAAAACATCCAGTGTGTGTATACGATCAGGTATGATGTTGTATAGATCAGGTAGTGTAAGGGTTACGCCCGCTTCACAGACATTGACAGACCAAACTCCCCTTTTAATGCACCGCAAACAACCGCAAACAGTCCATTTGCCCAACCGCAAACTTCCCATTTGCACAAGGTTGGATACCAAACTAGCCATGTCCCGTTGATGTCATTGAAGGTTTCTTCCTCCACCCAGCCACGTACAACACCAAGGGTCCCTGAAAGGTGAATTGAATTGATTTTTCGAATGGGGAGATGGTTAAATCCACGCCACGGTCACTGCGTCTGCGCCGTGCAATTTACTGTCACACCCGATATGAGTGGTATTTTCTGTAGTACTATTCTCATCAGTTTAATCCCTGTCACATCCCATATCAGGGATTGCCTTTTGTGAAAAAAATTTGGTCTGGTACCTTCGACTGCCTTCACAGTGACAGACCAAACTCTGATACACCAAACTGAATTGATTTTAGGAACTGGGAGATGGAAAAAGCAGCTTGGTCGGTCCTATTACTCCCAAGTTGGGGCACTGCGCGTGCAGTGGTGTCTTAACTAGTACTATTCCTATCAGTTTAATCCCTGTTACATCCCCTATCCGGGGATGTGTGTCGAATTGATTAATCATTGTCGAATTAACGACATCCTGAAAAAATTTTGTTCTGAGCTCTGTACTTGCTTTGTATTGGAATTGATGGGGATTTTTTAAATTGTCTGCATTATTTCTAATAAACTATTAAGAGACTTTATTGCCATTTTTTTATTTTATATATTAAAAACTCATACAACTTAAAAAAATAAAATAAATATTAAGGTTTTTTCTATGAAAAATTATCCAGCCGATCGCTTTTATTCTGATCATAATGAAGCAACCGCCTTATCTGGGGTGTGGCAACATTGCCAACACACTCATAGAGGTGATGATCGCTTGATTGTGATATGCAAGCCCCTTCACCACAACAAGGTACCGATCACGAAGGGGAATTGACACATGTATGTGCCTTTTTTTTTTTTTTGCAGTCACAGTGCAGCACTAGAGGCCAGAAAAATTAGGCATGTACACATGCCTGAAAAATTAGGTATTGTTGCAGCCGCTGCTGTAGCATCGGCCGGAAAAATTAATGTTTTCCAGGCAGAAAGGTGACTAAAACATTGCAACTTGAACCCTAGTTGGTGGCGGAGAATTCACGAAAGTCATCCGGTATGCAGACATTAAATACAGCAGCGTGTCATCAGGCCTTTTGTTAGTCAAACGTATCCCCCACTGTCAGTCCCTTCGGGATCCATGCCTCATTCATCTTAATGAAGGAGAGGTAAGCAACACTTTTTTGACCGAGGTGACTTCTTTTGTCAGTGACAATGCCTCCTGCTGCACTGAAGGTCCTTTCTGACAGGACACTTGAAGCGGGGCAGGCCAGAAGTTCTATCGCACACTGGGATAGTTCAGGCCACAGGTCAAGCCTACACACCCAGTAGTCAAGGGGTTCTTCGCTCCTCAGAGTGTCGATATCTGCAGTTAAGGCGAGGTAGTCTGCTACCTGTCGGTCGAGTCGTTCTCTAAGGCTGGATCCCTAAGGTCTGTGGCGATGTGTAGGACTGAAAAAGCTCTGCATGTCATCCATCAACAACACATCTGTAAAGCGTCCTGTCCTTGCCGCCATGGTCGTGGTAGGAGGAGGATTACTTTCACCTCTTCCCCTGTTAGATTCCCGTTGTGCTGTGACATCCCCCTTATAAGCTGTGTAAAGCATATTTTTTAGTTTGGTTTTGAACTGCTGCATCCTTTCCGACTTTGGGTAATTTGGTAACATTTCCACCACTTTCTGCTTATACCGGGGGTCTAGTAGTGTGTCCACCCAGTACTGGTCATTCTCCTTCATCCTATTTATACGAGGGTCCCTCAACAGACATGACAGCATGAAAGACTCCATTTGCACAAGGTTGGATGCCGAGCTACTCATTTCCCGTTCCTCGTCCTCACTGATGTCATTGACGGTCTGTTCTTCCCCCTAGCCATGTACAACACCACGGGTCCCAGATAGGTGACAACAACGAGCACCCTGGGATGCCTGCTTTGGTTTGTCTTCCTCCTCCTCAAAGCCACATTCCTCCTCTGACTCCTCTTCTTCATACTCCTCTTCCAGCGTTGCCGCAGGTCCGGCAAGCGATGATGACAAGGCTGTTTCTGGTGGTGATGGTGACCACAACTCTTCCTCTTCATGCTCATCTACAGCCTGATCCAGCACTCTTTGCAGGGCACGCTCCAGGAAGAAAACAAATGGCATGAGGTCGTTGATGGTGCCTTCGGTGCGACTGACTAGGTTTGTCACCTCCTCAAAAGGACGCAGGAGCCTACAGGCATTGCGCATGAGCGTCCAGTAATGTGGCAAAAAAATTCACTGCTCCGCAGAGGCTGTCCAAGCACCCCGGTCATACAAAATACTCTTTGACGGCTTTTTCTTGTTGGAACAGGCTGTCGAACATTAGGAGTGTTGAATTCCAACGTGTCGGGCTGTCGCACCCCACTGGCATGTTGTTTCGGCGCTGAATGTCTGAAAAGTGCGCCATGGCCGTGTAGGTACACCTGAAATGGCCACACACCTTCCTGGCCTGCTTGAGGACGTCCTGTAAGCCTGGATACTTAAACACAAAGCATTGTACGGTGAGATTCAACACATGTGCCATGCACGGCACATGTGACAACTTGCCCAAATTCAATGCCGCCAACAAATTGCCTCCATTGTCACACACCACTTTGCTGATCTCCAGTTGGTGCGGGGTCAGCCTCTGATCCACCTGTGCATTCAGGGCGGACAGGAGTGCTGGTCCGGTGTGACTCTCTGCTTTCAGGCAAGTCAATCCCAAGACAGCGTGAAACTGTCGTATCCAGGATGTGGAATAGCCCCTGGAGAGCTGGGAGGATTCAGTTGATATGCAGCTAGACGCCGCAGCAGAAGAGGACTCAGACGAGGAGGTTATGGAAGAGGATGGAGTAGGAGGAGTATAGGAGGTGGCAGTAGGCCTGCAAGTCGTGGTGGTGTCACCAAATCCGCTGCAGAGCCACGCATTCCATGCTTGGCAGCCGTCAGCAGGTTGACCCAATGCGCAGTGTAGGTGATATACCTGCCCTGACCGTGCTTTGCAGACAAGGTATAAGTGGTCAGATGGACCCTTGCCCCAACACTGTATGCCAGAGATGCCATGACTTCCTTTTCAATCACTGAGTAGAGGTTTGGGATTGCCTTTTTTGAAAAAAATAATTTGTCCGGGTACCTTCCACTGTGGTGTCCCAATAGCAACAAATTTTTTGAAGGCCTCAGACTCCACCAGCTGGTATGGTAAAAGCTGGCGGGCTAAGAGTTCCGTCAACCCAGCTGTCAGACGCCGGGCAAGGGGGTGACTCTGTGACATTGGCTTCTTACGCTCAAACATTTCTTTTACAGACACCTGACTGTAGGCGGATGAGATGGAACTGCTGAAGGTGAGAGGCGGAGTGGCTGGTGGTTGAGAGGGGGCAAGGAGGACAGCAGTGGTTGACGTGGCTGAAGATGCTGGACCAGGAGGAGGATGGTGGCTCTGAGCTTGTGTGCTGCTTCTACTCGTCATCATGTGTTGATCCCATAGGTGTTTGTGATGTGAGATCATGTGCCTTCGCAAAGCAGTTGTACCTAGGTGGGTGTTGGATTTCCCACAATTCAGTTTCTTTTGGCACAGGTTGCAAATGGCATCGCTGTTGTCAGAGGCAGACACAAGAACAAAATGCCACACTGCTGAGCTTTGCAATGACGTCATTCTGGTGGTGGAAACAGCATGCGTTGATTGGCGTGCTGTTTGGCTGACCCCGGGTGCCGATACATGCTGTCTGACTGTGCCACTAGCTCCTTGCGATGACCTCCCCCTGCTTCCAACTCGTTTCCTCCTTCTCCCTGTCTCCCCTTCTGAACTTTCCCCCTCTTCTTCTTCTCTTCGAGCAGGCACTCAAATAGCATCCACGGACACATCGTCATCATCAACCATTTCACTTGTATCTGACACCTCAGCAAAGGAAGCAGCAGCGGATACAACATCATCATCATCATCACACTGTACGTCCATGTGTGTAATGCTGCCTGACTGAGACATATCCCTGTTATCTACATCCTCTGGCAATAATGGTTGCGCATCACTAATTTCATCCAACTGATGTGTAAATAACTCCTCTGAGGGATCAAGTAAAGCAGCTTTGGTGGCTGTGGTGGTAGTGGTGGTGGTAGGCGGGAGAGTGGTAACTTGAGAGCAGGTGACCAAAACTGAGCTGGAGGAGGATGGTGCGTCAAGGTTCTTACCGGAAGCTGTTGAAGATTGGGTGTCCTGTGTAAGTGAGTCAACTATTTTCTCCAAATTTTTTGGGTTCAGGGTACGTGGCCTCTGAACACTGGGCATTATTCCAGGGCCAGTGGAAATCACAGCACCACGACCACGATGGCCCCTTCGGGGTGGCCTGCCTCTGTCTGTCATTTTTTTTATAGATAAGTGGTGGGCACTGGGCACAGTACAGTCTGTGTGGGCCTGACACACACGTGCTTGCAACTGTGATTATATCACAGAAAAAATTGAAATAGAATGTTTTTTATCTGCAAGGTATTTGAGTGAGTGACACCCTGTAACGGTATGAGTTGAGGCCTAGCCACTAGCTAAAGGCCACAATACAGTCTGTGTGGGCCTGACACACACGGGCTTGCAAATGTGATTATATCACAGAAAAATTTTAAATAGAATTTTTTTCATCTGTAAGGTATTTAAGTGAATGACACCCTGTAACGGTATGAGTGGAGGCCTAGCCAGTGGCCACAGTACAGTCTGTGTGGGCCTGACACAAACGGGCTTGCAAATGTGATTATATCACAGAAAAATATTAAATATAATTTTTTTTTATCTGCAAGGTATTTTCTGTCACACCCTGTATGAATGGTGTGCACGTGCTGTCTGTGACTGAGCCTGCAGCCTCTCATACACAGGCAGCCAGGCAACTGCAATATATATATATTTTTTTTTAAAAAGCACACTGATGTACCAGCCCTGAAAAGGGCTTTTTGGGGTGCTTTCAGGACGCTGTCCTTACAGCAGATGAGTCTGTGGACACAGAACAATACCCTAGCTAACGCCTTCCCTATTAAATCAGCATCAGCAGCACTGTCCCTCCTCTCACTGAGAATGCAGCTTCCGAATGAATCTAAAATGGATGCTGTCCAGGAGGTGGGAGGGTCTGGGAGGGAGGGTCTGCTGCTGATTGGCTGGAATGTGTCTGCTGACTGTGAGGTACAGGGTCAAAGTTTACTCAATGAGGATGTATATGGGGCAGACCGAACATCGCATATGTTCGCCCGCCACGGCGAGCGCGGACAAGCTATGTTCGCCGGGAACTGTTCGCCGGCGAATAGTTCGGGTCATCACTACTCAGGACAAGAATGCTCATCCTAACAAGCCGGTGCTTAACACATTAGGACAAGCATTCTCATCCTGCAGTTAACTAGCGATTCCTTACATGCACTGTTGATCCCTGCTGTATCCGCTACCATTGGTGAAAACACTGATGCCAGCAGATTAACCCCCTATATGCTGCAATCAATGCTGACTGTGGCATATAGGAGGTTCACAGAGGGAGGGGCTTGCTCTCTCACCCCATCTCACCAATAATCATGCTATGTACAATACATTTTTTTTTTTTTTTTTTTTTAAACCAGACATATTAGGTATTGCTGCATCCGTAACGACTGGCTGTATAAAAACATAATGCTCTCTGTGAAGTGAACACCATAAAAAAATTTAAAACGGTGCCAAAATAGCCATGTTTTGGTAACACTGCCTTACAAAAAGTATAATAGCAAGCAATCAAAAAGTAGCTTTTATTGTGTAAGAATGCAAAAAAGAAAGAAAATAGAAATATTAGGTGTTGTCACATCTGTTGCAACTGACTGTATACAAATATCACATGAACACCGTGAGAAAAAAAAACTGTGTCAAAACAGTTAAAAGAGATAGAGGTGGTGTAGAAAGGAAAAAAAGGGGGGAGAACCCTTCACACCCGTTAAAAAGAAAACACGTAATAGGCGCCAAATTCCCTCAGTCACTAAACGTAATGATAATTCAAATCTGTTGTTAGTTATATATATATATAACAAGCTGGGTTTGAATAAAAGGTCCTTCACCTAGGTCTGATAAAAGAGCCAAAAGTTTAAGACTATCAACACATCCTTGTGATGGTGATGTCGACAGATGATAATTATAAAATAAGAATAATAAAATCAAATCCACTCACTTCACGGGGGGGCAGTGACCCGGATCAATTCAGAGACCCCTGGGACTACTTTTCCCCCCGGCCAGGATCACATGCAGAAATGTAAATAATTGAACAACGCCTACACAAGTGGCTTCTGGTCAATCATTTTATTGGTACGTGGCTCAATGCGTTTCGAGGGTCTAAAGCCCTCTTCTTCAGGAGAAAATAAGATGAAGGAATTTAATTTAAAAAAAAAAAAATGTAATGAATATAAAAGATTTATATAAAACACAAACATTTATCTATATAGACACATACACACACATACACCCATATGTGCATGAGCATGTATATACACAGACATACAGACATCCATATGTCTATATCAATGTGAGAAATTGCTTTCTCTTCCCCCCCCCCATTTTCATTCGGCGTACATAGTGCATCGTAGAGATAAATATACAGAACAAAATGTACAATACATCGGGCTTCATGATACTGACTATGCAAGAGTGAATGAAAAAAATCCAATGGACCATTAATAGAAAATGGATATGCATATATACAGAGATAAAAACATATATTGTTCAACAAAAAACTTTTTTAGCCTAAATACATATAAAGGAAAAAATCATATACATATATATATATATATATATATATATATATATATACATACGTACATATATATATATATATATATATATACACACATATAAAAAGAAAGGAATTCTAAGTAAGTATTGGATTTGAATATTTCAAAGTGATTGAATTAATCCATACCTTCAGGACTGCTTGAAACAAGTTTCTAAGACCAGTCTGGAATATTTGGAGTGGATTGTTTTCATGGGGTATTTGTAGGTAGCCTGCTAGTTTGCACGTGTGTCTTGGTGTGTGTCTAGGGCTCCTCCCACTTCCTGTTTGTATACTTAGAAATAGTTAAAAAGCAGTGAGCAGTCAAAAAGTACTATGTACCCCAAAATGGTACCAATGAAATTCTTCATCACCCCCAAAAAATAAGCCCCCTCACAAGACAGTCGGCAGAAAAAAAAATGTCTAAAAAAAGCGACACAAAAACAAGTTTTTTTTCAAAAATACTTTGTGTAAAAGTGGCAAAACGTAAAAAAAAACTATATGAAATTAGTATTGCTGTAATCATACTGACCAGCAGAATAAAAATAAAATTTCATTTTTTCCTGCATGGTGTTCGCTGCAATAACAAAACCTAAAATACAATGGCAGAGTTGTCGCCTTTTATTTATACTGATTTCCAAAAAGCTGTGGGGTCAAAGTGGTCAGTACAAACCTCAATAAATTCCTTAAGGCCTCATGCACACGACCATTGTGTGCATCCGTGGCCGTTGTGCCGTTTTCAGTTTTTTTTTTTGCGGACCCATTGACTTTCAATGGGTCCATGGAAAAATCGGAAAATGCACCGTTTTGCAGCCGAGACCGTGATCCGTGTATCCTGCCCGTCAAAAAAATATGACCTGTCCTATTTTTTTGATGGACAACGGTTCACTGACCCATTCAAGTCAATGGGTCCGTGAAAGAACACGGATGCACACAAGATTGGCATCCGTGTCCGTGATCCGTGGCCGTAGGTTACTTTCATACAGACGGATCCGAAGATCCGTCTGCATAAAAACTTTTTCAGAGCTGACAGTATATTCTAACACAGAGGCGTTCCCATGGTGATGGGGACGCTTCTAGTTAGAATATACAATGAACTGTGTACATGACTGCCCCCTGCTGCCTGGCAGCACCTGATCTCCTACAGGGGGCTGTGATCCATACAATTAACCCCTCTGGTGCTGCACCTGAAGGGGTTAATTGTGCGTATCATAGCCCCCTGTAAGAGATCCGGGGCTGCCAGGCAGCAGGGGGCAAGACCCCCCCTCCCTCCCCAGTTTGAATATCATTGGTGGCCAGTGCGGCCCCCCCCCCTCCCTCTATTGTATTAATAACATTGTTGGCACAGTGTGCCCCCCTCGGCGCCCCCCCCCTGCCTCCCTCTATTGTAATAAGAACATTGGTGGCCAGTGTGCGGCCTCCCCTCCCTCCCTCTATAGTAATAAGAACAATGGTGGCCAGTGTGCGGCCTCCCCCGGCCCCCCCTCCCTCCCTCTATAGTAATAAAAACAATGGTGGCCAGTGTGCGGCCTCCCCTCTCTCCCCCCCCCCCCATCATTGGTGGCAGCGGAGTTCCGATCGGAGTCCCAGTTTAATCGCTGGGGCTCCGATCGGTAACCATGGCAACCAGGACACTACTGCAGTACTGGTTGCCATGGTTACTTAGCAATAGAAGCATCATACTTAACTGCTGGCTGATGTCCGGCCGGGAGCTCCTCCTACTGGTAAGTGACAGTTCATTTAGCAATGCGCCGCACAGACCTGTCACTTACCAGTAGGAGGAGCTCCCGGCCGGACACAGACATCGCAGCAGCCAGCAGGTAAGTATGATGCTTCTACTATTGCTAAGTAATCATGGCAACCAGGACTGAAGTAGCGTCCTGGTTGCCATGGTTACCGACCGGGGCCCCAGCGATTAAACTGGGACTCCGATCGGAACTCTGCTGCCACCAATGATCGGGGGGGGGGGGGGAGAGAGAGGGGACTTTACATTGAAAGTCAATGGGGACGGATCCATTTGCAATTGCACCATATTGTGTCAATGTCAAATGGATCCGTCCCCATTGACTTGCATTGTAATTCAGGACGGATCCGTTTGGCTCCGCACGGCCAGGCGGACACCAAAATGACTTTTTTTTCATGTCTGTGGATCCTCCAAAAATCAAGGAAGACCCACGGACGAAAAAACGGTCACGGATCACGGACCAACGGAACCCCGTTTTGCAGACCGCAAAATAAAAAACGTCCGTGTGCATGAGGCCTAAGGGGTATAGTTTCCAAAATGGGGTCACTTTTTGAAGGTTTCTACCTTAGGGGTACTTTAGGTTCTCTTCAATTGCGACATGGCACCCTGAAACCATTCCAGCAAAATCTGCCTCCAAAAAGCATATGGTGCTCTTTCTCTTCTGAGCCGTGCGGTGTGCACATACAGCAGTTTATGACCACATATGTGGTGTTTCTGTTAAATGCAGAATTAGGGTAACACATGTTGAGGTTTGTTTTGCTGTTAAAAATTGATTAAAATGTAAAATCTGTAAAAAAAGGGAAATATTGAAATTTCACCCCATTTTCCTTTAATTCTTGTGAGAAAGAAATAAAAATTTTGAAAAAAGTGCAACATTTTCTGTAATTTTTGCATTGTTTTTATAAATAAAGGTGAAGCATATCAACTCACATTTACCACTAACATGAAGTTTGATGTGTCACGAAAAAAACTATCTCAAAATGGCTTGGATAAGGAAGGTGAAAATGGCTGGGTCCTTAAGGGGTTAAAAAAGATTGTTTAAATGTTAATATTTTCTGCACACTTTGTTAAAAAATAATAATGCTTGAAATGATTTGTGTTTTAATCCACAGTCCAAAAACTATTCTGAGGCATTGCAATGGTACAACTATTCTCTAAGTTTTTATGCTGCAAATCATAATGATCCCAATCTTGCTAAACTTCAGAGGAATCGGGCCTCCTGTTTTCTATACCTTAACGAGCCATTAAAGGTTAGCTTCATGTTGTCATGCTTTTATCCATAAATGTATTTTGTCTGTTGTAATCTAGATTTTAAGAGAAACATTATAAAAGGTATTATTCTTTGTTATACTCAACTGAACAGTTAAAGGGGGATTCCGGTTTTGCAGTTCTGAGCAACCATTGACAGGAAACAACACATACTAATAGTGACTGTTTATCTGTAATGCCCAATTTTCCTGTACTTGTCATATTCCACCATGTTGGACCCCTCTCCCCTTGAGATCACGTCTACATTTGAGGAGTGTCAAAGAATGTAAGGCTCTGCCCTGTAGACACAACATCATCAATAACCTGGCATCTGAAGGGGTATTCTGCTCATTCTCCTGGACCCTGCCCTTTAGATGTTATGTCAGCAATGATGCCATGTCGCAGGGCTTCAAGCAGGCTTGTGGAGAAGGGGAACAAGAGGCAGAGGTCTGACGCTACATACACTCCCCGTGAGTCTTGCATGGGACTTAAACACAGGGTGCAGTGATAGATTGCAGTTAGGCCTCATGCACACGACCGTTGTGTGCATCCGTGGCCGTTGTGCCGTTTTCCGTTTTTTTTCACGGACCCATTGACTTTCAATGGGTCCGTGGAAAAATCGGAAAATGCACCGTTTGGCAGCCGCATCCGTGAGCCGTGTTTCCTGGCCGTGAAAAAAATATGACCTGTCCTATTTTTTTCACGGCCAACGGTTCACGGGCCCATTCAAGTCAATGGGTCCGTGAAAGAACACGGATGCACACAAGATTGGCATCCGTGTCCGTGATCCGTGGCCGTAGGTTTTAGTTTCATACAGACTGATCCGAAGATCCGTCTGCATAAAAGCTTTTTCAGAGCTGAGTTTTCACTTCGTGAAAACTCAGATCCGACAGTATATTCTAACACAGAGGCGTTCCCATGGTGATGGGACGCTTCTAGTTAGAATACACTACAAACTGTGTACAAGACTGCCCCCTGCTGCCTGGCAGCACCCGATCTCTTACAGGGGGATATGATAGTACAATTAACCCCATCAGGTGCGGCACCTGAAGGGGTTAATTGTACTATCATATCCCCCTGTAAGAGATCAGGGCTGCCAGGCAGCAGGGGGCAGACCCCCCCCCCTCCCCAGTTTGAATATCATTGTGCGGCCCCCCCCCTCCCCTGTTGTTAACTCGTTGGTGGCCAGTGTGCGCACCCCCCTCCCTCCCTCCCTCTATTGTTTTAATACATTGGGGCCAGTGTGCGCACCCCCCCAACCCCCCCCCCTCCCTCTATTGTAATAATAGCATTGGGGCCAGTGTGCGCACACCCCCCCCCCCCCCGATCATCGGTGGCAGCGGAGTAGAAGATTTTCATACTTACCTGGCTGCTGGCTGCTGCGATGTCTGCGTCCGGCCGGGAGCTCCTCCTACTGGTAAGTGACAGCAATGCGCCGCACAGACCTGTCACTTACCAGTAGGAGGAGCTCCCGGCCGGACACAGAGATCGCAGCAGCCAGCAGCCAGGTAAGTATGAATCTTCTACTCCGCTGCCACCGATGATCGGGGGGGGGGCACACTGGCCCCAATGCTATTATTACAATAGAGGGAGGGAGGGGTTGGGGGGGCGCGCACACTGGCCCCAATGCTATTATTACAATAGAGGGAGGGAGGGGGGGGGGTTGGGGGGGCGCGCACACTGGCCCCAATGCTATTATTACAATAGAGGGAGGGAGGGAGGGGGGTGCGCACACTGGCCACCAACGAGTTAACAACAGGGGAGGGGGGGCCCACTGGCCACCAATGAGTTAAAAACAGGGGGGGGGGTCTGCCCCCTGCTGCCTGGCAGCACCTGCCAGGCAGCAGGGGACAGTCATGTACACAGTTTTTTTGTATATTCTAACCTGAAGCGTCTCCATCACCATGGGAACGCCTCTGTGTTAGAATATACTGTCGGAAATGAGTTTCACGATGTAGCTCATATCCGACAGTATATTCTAACATAGAGGCGTTCCCATGGTGATGGGGACGCTACAAGTTAAAATATACCATCGGATTGGAGAAAACTCCAATTCGATGGTATAACAGAACTCCAGACTTTACATTGAAAGTCAATGGGGACGGATCCTTTGAAATGGCACCATATTGTGTCAACATCAAACGGATCCGTCCCCATTGACTTGCATTGTAATTCAGGACGGATCCGTTTGGCTCCGCACGGCCAGGCGGACACCAAAATGACTTTTTTTTCATGTCCGTGGATCCTCCAAAAATCAAGGAAGACCCACGGACGGAAAAACGGTCACGGATCACGGACCCACGGACCCCGTTTTTGCGGGCCGTGAAAAAAAACTGTCGTGTGCATGAGGCCTTATGCTGCAGGACTCAAAATGCACTTCATCATCTGACTTACATAATGCAGTAAAGTTGAATGCTGTTATTTATTTATTTATTGTGTAACCAGAAAACTCTAATGTGTTTCAGACAATATTTAAATTATCCTAATATAGTATTAGTATTATTATAATAGAATTGATAAACATAATCATCTAATATATAAAGCTGAGTGTATGTATGTGGGTATGCCCACTAAAGGTATCCACACCGTCGCATTTACAATCACGTAATTTGGCACACAGGTACATCAGGTGTCTGGAAAGGTTTTTGACCAGGTCTCAGCTCTCTAGCACGTACCGTTCCTGAGATATTCCCAAAAACTTAATTAGCCAATATGACCCTTAGGCCTCTTTCACACGGGCGTCATGTTTTTTGCCCGGATAAGAGGCGGGTGCGTTGCGGGAAAATGCACGATTTTTCCGCGCGAGTGCAAAACATTGTCATGCGTTTTGCACTCGCGTGAGAAAAGTCGCGCATGTTTGGTACCCAGACCCGAACTTCTTCACAGAAGTTCGGGCTTGGGATTGATGTTCTGTAGATTGTATTATTTTCCCTTATAACATGGTTGGTTATAAGGGAAAATAATAGCATTCTGACTACAGAATGCATAGTATAATAGTGCTGGAAGGGTTAAAAATAATAAAAAAGTTAACTCACCTTCTCCTCTTGTTAGCGTAGATCCCGGTCTGTTCTTTAGCTGTGGACTGAATGACCTGAGGTGACGTCAGATCACATGCTCCAATCACATGGTCCATCACCGTGGTGATGGAGCATGTGATCTGACGTCATCAAAGGTCCTTTAGCCCACAGCTAAAGAACAGACCGGGATCTACGCTAACAAGAGGAGAAGGTGAGTTAACTTTTTTTATTATTTTTAACCCTTCCAGCACTATTATACTATGCATTCTGTAGTCAGAATGCTATTATTTTCCCTTATAACCATGTTATAAGGGAAAATAATACAGTGAATAGACTGTCACCTAGAACCCATGCGTGAAAATCGCACCGCATCCGCACTTGCTTGCGGATGCATGCGATTTTCACGCAACCCCATTCATTTCTATAGGGCCTGCGTTACGTGAAAAACGCACAAAGAGGAGCATGCTGCGATTTTCACGCAACGCACAAGTGATGCGTGAAAATCACCGCTCGTGTGCACAGCCCCATAGAAATGAATGGGTCAGGATTCAGTGCGGGTGCAATGCGTTCACCGCACGCATCGCAACCGCACGGAAAACTCGCCCGTGTGAAAGGGGCCTTATAAGCCAATAGAAGCTCGGAATCCATTAGTCTCCACATACACACAGTTTTGCACCAGCCATTTTTCTTCATTGCTGTAGGTCAGCTTTAAAGGGGCAGGGCACTGTGGATGACACTGTTAAGGGTGTGGACTGCTGTGGAAATCACAGTTAAGGGGGCAGGTAGGGTGGCAATTCAGGCCACTGTCAAAAGACAGACTTAAAAACTTCACCCCCAGGCCCAGCTAAGCCATGCCAAACTTGGATAGGCCATGCCCCCATCCCACTCCGCAACTGACGGGGATTCAAAAAATGAAGGTAAAAATCAACTGTCAGCTGCAGGGGTGGGAGGGAGGGTGACTCATTGAAATGAATGGGTCAGGATTCAGTGTGGGTGCTATGCGTTCACGTCACGCATTGCACCCACTCGGAAAACTCGTTCGTGTTAAAAGGGGCCTTAAGGAGATGGTCCACTATGGAGCTCAGTGTTAAGGGGCGGGGTGCTGTAGAGGTCACTGTTAAGGGGGCAGGTTATTGTGGAAATAACTGTTAACGAGACGGGGTACTGTGGAGGTCACTGATAAAGGGGCGGCTGCTGTAGAGGTCACTGTTAAAAGGGAGGGCACTGTGGATGTTACTGTAAGGGGGCGGAGTACTGTAGATGTCACTGTTATAGTGGATACTGTTGATATCTTTGAACAACACACACAAACATTAAATGAAATAGATGAAATATACACGTGCAAATCTGGCTTCTTCTGCTAGTAAAAATAATAATTATGATAAATGATCATACAGTATTTCGGTGGATTAACCACTTAACGGAGTTATGCCACCATTAAAAGTTATTTTAATTCCTTATGTTTTTATTTTTTACTCCCTTCCTTGCCGTAGCCATAAGACAAGTTGCATTTTCTAATAGTACCATTTAATATGGCAAACAATGTAGAGGGAAATCCAAATGGGGTGAAATTGGAAAAAAAAAAAAAAAACACTTAAAAAAGTCAGCATGAACAAATAGTCACTTTTATGTTACAAAAAATGTTCCAGTTGTGAGATATTCTTTTTACTTCATTATAATTGGACTCCCTGGTGTTTAATCTGTATAGTGATGTGCATGTCCACTTACTGAAGTAGAAAAACAAGAAGGGCGACCTAAAGTGTCCCAGGGAAGAGTGGGAGAGAATGCCCACCCAATATAGTCACAAAGGACACTTTAAAAGGGTAACTCGGTACAAGTTCCTGAGTACAACAGAAACACAAGAAGAAGGAGCTCATAGTACCATGATATGAAAATATATATTTTATTGAAGCATGATAAAAAATCACATAAATAGAAGCAGTAAATATGATGCCATGAACAAGATAAAATAAGAGCGGAGGACAGAAAAGAAAGAGCGCCACCCTGGGGAAGCACACAGGTCAAAATACAATGTATCTATGAATCATAGGATAATGCTGCGAACAGTGCCCCGCCCACGAAAACGAGCAGTGAAACATATATATAGAGGTGAGACAGTAGTCAACAAAAGCACCCCCACATGGCGATAAGTGGGTATGTTAATCAGTAAAAAATAAAAGTAAATAACAGACCAAACATAAGGACCAGGTGTAGTAGGCACCAAGGTCACATAAGCCAAAGAGGGAGTAACAAAAGGACCAGAGCTCACCTAGAAGAGACCGTGTGCTGGATTACCCAGGATGGCGCTACCCCCAATTGCACTCCCTGGTGTTTAATCTGCATAGTGATGTGCATGTCCACTTACTGAGGTAGTTGCATATGCTAAGTTCCATTATCAACTCCCTCCAGCCCTATGTACTCTTAGGCCCCTTTCACATGGGCAAGAATTTTGCGCAGGTGCAATGTGTGAGCTGAACGCATTGCACCCGCACTGAATCCGTACCTATTCACTTCAATGGGACTGTTTAGATCAGCGGTGATTTTCACATATCACTTCTCTGTTTTTCCCGTAACGCAGGCCCTATAGAAATGAATGAGGATGCGTGAAAATCGCAAGCATCCGCAAGCAAGTGCGGATGCAATGCGATTTTCACGCATGGTTGCTAAGAAGATGAGGGATGAGTTACCCGGGACCCCATTTACTTTATTATTTTCCATTATAACTTGGTTATAATGGAAAATAATAGCATTCTTTAATTCAGAATGCTAAGTAAAAGGTCCATTGTGGGGTTAAAAATAAAAATAAAATTAACTCACCTCATCCACTTGATCGTGCAGCTGGGCTCATCTTCTTTTTCTTGCAGGACCTGGCTGGAAAAGGACCTTCGGTGATGTCTTCGCGCTCACCACATGGTGAGCACAGTGACGTCAACGCAGGTCCTACTGAATGAAGAAAGTAGAACCTTCTATCTTTATTCAGCAGGAACTGTTCTGACGTCACCGCGCTCACCACGTGGTGAGCGCGATGACGTCACTGAAGGTCCTTTTCCAGCCAGGTCCTGCAAGAAGAAGAAGAAAGAAGACGAGCCAGGCTGCGTGATCAAGTGGATGAGGTGAGTACATTTTTTTTTCCTAAACCCAAACTTCAGTGAAGATGTCCGGGTCTGGGTACCACAGTCAGTTTTTTATCACGCGCATGCAAAACGCATTGCACCCGCATGATAAAAACTGAACATCGAAACTCTATCGCAGTCAAAACTGACTGCAATTGCGTACCTACTCGCGTGATTTTCCCTGATCGCAGACGCAATGCATCCGGACCTAATCTGGACACGCTCGTCTGCAAGGGGCCTTAGAGGCTGTGACAGTTACAGGGAGAGATCTGCAGCAGAAAGGACACACCCATTTAGCTGTCAGGGTGAAGAGCATCAAATAGAACAGGAAAGCCCAGCCTGCAGCCCTCCATGCTGGGAGCTGTCGTTTTGCAACAGCTGGAAGGCTGTAGGTTGAGGATCCCTGAATTAGAACAATTGGAACAATAACTGGAGGAGCTCTGGATTCATGTGCGTTACAGGGCTGGTTCTAGCTTTTATAGAAAGTGATTGCCACTATATTATTTCTAATTCTTTACATAAATCATGACAGAATCCCCTTAAAGAGGACTTGTCACTGCTCCTGACATGTCTCTTTTAGCAACTACTTGCAATCCCAATGTAATTCTACAGCCTCTATTCTTAGGACTTTATGTTGTGCCATTCTTTTCTTATTCCTTCTAGAAGATACAAATGAATTGCTAGCAGCTTGCAATAAAGATCCCTGCAAAGTCTGTGACTGGTAACAATGATTGGATAATTATGGGGGATTCAGCCCGCACAACCCCTAGCAGGTGCAGATTGCTATGGCGAAATACAGATACAAACGCAAAAACACAAAATGCAATCGCACACTGCAACCAGCACTCTGCCCTGCCTTTATGCTGGTTGTTATTATTCAACATCCAGCATAAAGGCAGGGCAGAGTGCTGGTTGCAGTGTGCGATTGCATTTTGTGTTTTAATGATTGGATAATACCTGACTCTCTTTTTTAAAGAGGTTGTCTCATCTGAGAAATGGATGGCATATCACTAGGATATGCCACTAAAGTCGGATCCACCTCTGGGACCCGCACCTATTTCCAGAACGGAATCTCCGTAGTGAACAGAGAGCAGCCATGCATGTGCAGCCACGCATGTGCAGCCACCATCCATTCATTGCTATGGGAGTTCTGAAAAAAGAAGTGAAAGGATCTGTGGCCATGCTTTTGTGGTGCACTCTCCTTTCACTTCTATGGGACTTCCAAAAATAGCTAAGTGTGCTTGGCATTTTTTGGAACTCCCATTTAACTCCCAAATTAATGGAGAGCATGCTGCACATGCGCGGTGCACTCTAATTCACTTTGGGGGGCCCATTTTAGATATAGATGTGCGACTCATAGCATTATGCCATCAATGTCCCAGATGACACAACCCCTTTAAGGACCAAGAAAAAATATTTAGTTTTTCCCTCCTCACCGTCAAAAAGCCATAACTTTTATTTCATTTTGACATAGACATATTATTTTTCTTTGCGGGACAAGTTGTACTTTTCAATGGAACCATTTAATGGTAAAGGAAATTTATTGGGAAACTGTAAAACATGATTTGCGGGGTAGAAATAAAAATGTCTACTACTACTACTACAATTGTTTTATGGGCTTTGTTTTTCATGGGTACATGATGCAACAAAAAATGAATTGATACTATTGTTCAGCAGGTACGTACATATATGGCAATATCAAATTTACATAGTTTTTGTTATGTGTTACTACCTGTACTAAAAAAGTATTTTTGTTAAAAGAATTGATTCTGTGTTGCCATTTTCTGACAACCGTAACTTTTGTATTTTTCTACCATTGAAGCTATGTGATGGCTCATTGTTTTTGCATGGCAAGCTGTAGTATTTTTGTACATGTGACTTTTTGATTTTATTCAAATTTTTGGGGGTAAGGCAGGGTCACAAAGAAAAACTGAATCTGATTTATTTTACTTGACATTTGTATTGTGAATATCGACACTCTATTATACCCTGCATCTGGCATAGAAGTCATAAAATGTCAGGCCTGTTGGACTTCAGAAACAACTGACTGACACCTAATGATTACAGTCGGATGTGCTGAGTGGAGGACAAGGAAAGCACGCTCAGATACCGCTGTCAAAATTGACCGTAGCACCTGAGAGGTTAAATGGACTGAATAAGAGCTATTTCTTATCCTGTACAGTGGACCCAGATGATGAACCCTCTCCATACCTTAATTTCAGACTAATGAGGTACATGTGCATTCATTGGTTGCTAAAAGGTTAACAGAAAAACAATAGTAAGCATTTTTCAAAATTCTAAGCAGTGCTCTGCAACACCACTCTTTGGTTCTATTTTTTGCAGGCAAAGGAAGCTGTAATTGCAGCTGAGAAGTGTGAAAAAGGCAGCATCTTCACTCAATTCATCTCATATAAAATTGCAATTAAAGAGAATGATGTCTTAGAAGGTAAGTAGTTGTTGAGTACACTGCAAACCTAAAAGGGCAGCATTTCCAGTAAAGAAAAATATAATCTATGCCTACATCAAGTGCATAATTATAATTGACGATGATGTGATGCAGTGGCAGATCCATGGAGGGGGGGGGCCCAATGGGGCAATTGCCCCCCCCCCCCACCTTGAGGAGTTTCCCGCTGATTTTCATTTCCCCTTTAAGCTGCCACTGCACCGCAGACTGTGGCTAAGTTCACATGGGGGGGAGCAGAAGAGTCGTGCGCGCAGGCACATGCATCCAGGAGAGCGAGTGGTCCCCTCTGGGCGACCGGCGGCAAAGTTGGAAGGAAGAGCCTGAGCTGCTTGCCCGGCCCGCGCGCCTAGTGCTAGTGAGGTGTGGGCGGCGGCGGCGTGATAGTGTTCGTGTCCAGCTGCTGCTGCTCCCTTACAGGATACAAGAAGAACACTGCTGCCCTGGCTGAGACCCGTGAGTCCATGACCGTACCCTACCTCTGTATAATTGTTATATATATGTATACTGTATATATATACAGCAACAGTATATAACACATATGTAGCCTACCCTGCTAACCCTCCTCAGTTTTAATATAACTAAGGTTAATATAACTAAGGGGTATCAGGTTACATTATACAGTGGTAATATAACTGAGGAGGGCTATCAGGGTACATTTTACAGGGGTAATATAACTGAGGAGGGCTATCAGGGCAGTGGCGGATCCAGAGCCTGGTCTCGGGAGGGCACTTCCAGATTGTTGGTTCTATTTTTTGCAGGCAAAGGAAGCTGTAATTGCAGCTGAGAAGTGTGAAAAAGGCAGCATCTTCACTCAATTAATCTCATAAAAAATTGTAATTAAAGAGAATGATGTCTTAGAAGATAAGTAGTTGTTGAGTACACAGCAAGCCTAAAAGGGCAGCATTTCCAGTAAAGAAAAATATTAATCTATGCCTACATCAAGTGCATAATTATAATTGACGATGAAGTGATGCAGTGGCAGACCCACCCCGAGGAGCTTCCTGCTGATTTTCATTTCCCCTTTAAGCTGCCGCTGTAATTACAATACCTGTCCTACAGTCCTGCGGGCTGTGGCTAAGTTCACATGGGGGGAGGAAGCAGAAGAGCAGCACAGGGCAACAGTGTTCTTCTTGTATCCTGTAAGGGGACAGCAGCAGTTGGGCACGAACACTATCACGCCGCGTCCGCCCTCACCTCATTAGTACTAGGCCGGGCAAGCAGCTCAGGCTCTTCCTTCAAATTTTGCAGTCGGCCGCCCAGACGGGACCACTCCCTCTCCTGGCTGCTTACGCCTGCACGCACGACTCTTCTGCTCCCCCCCATGTGAACTTAGCCGCAGCCCGCAGGACTGTAGGACAGGTATTGTAATTACAGTGCGGCACTGCAGTGCAGCGGCAGCTTAAAGGGGAAATGAAAATCAGCGTGAAACTCCTCAGGGTGGGGTGGGGGGGGGGGGGGCAATTGACCCGTTGCCCCCCTGGATCCGCTACTGCATCAGGGTACATTATACAGGGGTAATATAACTGCTGAGGAGGGCTATCAGGGAACATTATACAGGGGTAATATAACTTAGGGGGGTATCAGGGTATATAAGTTATATTAGCCCTGTATAAAGTCCCCTGATAGCCCTCCTCAGCAGTTATATTACCCCTGTATAATGTCCCCTGATGGCCCTCCTCAGCAGTTATATTACCCCTGTATAATGTCCCCTGATAGCCCTCCAGTTATATTACCCCTGTATAATGTCCCCTGATAGCTCTCCTCAGTTATATTGCCACTGTATAATTTACCCTGATACCCCTCTTCAGTTATATTACCCCTGTATAATGTCCCCTGATAGCCCTCCTAAGCAGTTATATTGCCCCTGTATAATGTATCCGGATACCCCTCCTCAGTTATATTACCCCTATATAATGTACCCTGATACCCCTCCTCAGTTATATTACCCTTGTATAAGGTACCCTGATACCCCTCCTCAGCAGTTATATTACCCCTGTATAATGTACCCTTACTCCCCTCCTCAGTTATATTACCCTTGTACAATGCACTCTGATACTCCTTAGTTATAGACAAAGCATTTCTTCTGCTCACACTGTCACTGACAGCCTAACGGGGACATCGCTGCCTGTCTCTCTTTTTGTGCCTCGGGAGCCTGCGTGTGTGTGAGCGCCTGCAGCAGGGTGTTGTGTGCGTGAGTCTGCAGTAAGGTGTGGGGGGTCCTGTGTTGTCTCTGCGGTGCGGGGGGAGTTCTGCGATCTGTCTCCTCAGTGCAGAGTGTGATCAGACTGGTCCTGAGCCGCCCGACCCCCAGGAAGACCTGCAGAAGACCAGTGTGTGTAACTGATCAGATCTGAGGGCCCCAATGAAAACAAATAATTTACTGCCCCGTGTGGACAAAGACTATTACCAGGGACTCTGTATCCACAAGGGCGCACTGCCATCTTTATAGAAGACTGTACCAGTACTTCAGACAGTCTATTAGATTATATGTAATGTGATTAACTAGCCATGGGAACTGGGACATTTCAGTTCGTCCCTCAGTTTGTCAGGACAGGCATCTGGCATCTGTCCGCCGCCTCAAAACAATCTGGAAGTGCCCCTCCCAAGACCAGGCTCTGGATTTGCCACTGAAGTGATGATAGCCTGAATACTAAAGTCTCTTATTAATACTAAATTTTAGGCTCTAGGGTGTGTGATGTGACGTGTAAATATAAAATTACGGTAGTTCATAAATAATTTTGCAATATAAAAACTTAAGCAAGTTGTTTTCATACCTTGAAACTGTTGACTGTTGAAACTGATCTATGCCAAGATGGTAAAAAGCCATTGAAGAGTTTTTGTAAGGGCTCATGCACATGGCCGTTGCCCCACCGTGGCCATATTGTGGACCACATACGGTGGGTCTGCAATACACGGGGCACTGGTCGTGTGCACCCCACATCAAGGATACAGACCCATTTACTTGATATGTGGAGTGGAAGCACTATCGGAACCCAACGGACGCTCTACGGAGTGCTTCCATGGTATTTCTGGCCGTGCCTCCGCACCGCAAAAAAGTAGTGCATGCACTATTTTTTACATTTCGGACCGTAGGATGTGGATCGCGGACCCTATGAATGGGTGCTCGTGCATTAAGCGATCATGTGCATGAGTACTAACCAAAATATCTGCACATGTTAAGGGTGCTGGCACACAGCGCTGTTTTGACATGCATTCAGGATGCTATTTCTTTATTGCAGATAGCTGAAATAAATTAAATCATTCTCACTAGCAGAACATCAGGCTAATAAAGATGGCCTTGCGGTTCGCCAAGTGGTCGTTTCGAGGCGAACTTTGCTCGTTCGCAGTTCGCCGAACGGGCGAACATATGGCGATATCTGCCAGCGCCATATTCTTTTACATTGTGAAGAACTTTGAACCATAAAACATTCATCTGGTGGTACAGGGCAGCCAATTGAGATGTTTCAGCACATGGACATAACCCCTACATTAAAAATAAATAAGATCTGGCCACCATTTTACAATCAGTCTTTTGCCATTGTAGGGAGAGGTTGCTGTGTGGCGCAGGGACAGACTGTTAAGAACACCAAACGCTAGGTAATAGGGCCACAAAAGTCCTTTTAAGGACTGGTATACCGTAGGTGTGCTATCGATAGGCGTGGCTTACTGAGGGGTGTAATATACTTATAATATATTTTCTAACATAGAAAGTATATTATAGTGCATTTGCATTGTGCAGCAGTTTTTTTGCGGTTCTGCTGCATTACTGCAGCTACACAGAGTGAAAAACGCTATTGGAACAAGTAATTTCAACTGGTGTGATATACCAGATGCCCCCCCAAAAACTGATTGAAGCACGGGTGTTATATACCAAACAAATACTTTCTAGATAGTGCATCTGTGTAGTTGTGTAGTGCAGCATTTGTTTGCTGTTTTGCTGCGTTACCTCAGCTACACAGAGTGACAAACACCATTGAAACAAATAATTTCTACTGGTGTGATATACCAGTTGCCCCCCCAAAAAACTAATTGAAGAGGGGGTGTTATATACCAATAACATACTTTCTATATAGTGCATTTGAGTAGTGCAGCATTTGTTTTCGGTTTTGCTGCATTAAAGCAGCTACACAGAGTGACAAATGCTATTGGAACAAATAATTTCTACTGGTGTGATATACCAGTGCCCCCCCCCCCCCAAAAAAAAAAGTGATTGAAGCAGTGGTGTTATGTACAAATAATTTACTTTCTATATAGTGCATTTGAGTAGTGCAACATTAGTTTGCGGTTTTGCTGCATTGCCGCAGCTACACAGAGTGACAAATGCTATTCGAACAAATAATTTCTATTGTTGTGTGATATACCAGTTGACCCCCCAAAAAACTGATTGAAGCAGGGGTGTTATTCACCAATAATATACTTTCTATATAATGCATTTAGGTAGTGCAGCAATTGTTTGCGGTTTTTCTGCGTTACCGCAGCTACACAGAGTGAAAAACGCTATTTGAACAAATAATTTCAACTGGTGTGATATACCAGTTGACCCAAAAAAAAAATGATTGACGCAGGGGTGTTATATACCAATCCTATACTTTCTATATAGTGCATTTGGGTAGTGCAGCATTTGTTTGCGGTTTTGTTGTGTTACCGCAGCTCCACAGAGTGACAAACGCTATTGGAACAAATAATTTCAACTGGTGTGATATACCAGTTGACCCAAAAAAAAAATGATTGACGCAGGGGTGTTATATACCAATCCTATACTTTCTATATAGTGCATTTGGGTAGTGCAGCATTTGTTTGCAGTTTGTCTGCGTTACCGCAGCTACACAGAGTGAAAAACGCTATTGGAACAAATAATTTCTATTGGTGTGATATACCAGTTGCCCCCCCAAAAAACTGACTGAAGCAGGGGTGTTATATGCCAATAATAATCTTTCTATATAGTGCATTTGGGTAGTGCAGCATTTGTTTGCAGTATTTCTGCGTTACCGCAGCTACACAGAGTGACAAACGCTATTGGAACAAATAATTTCTATTGGTGTGATATACCAGTTACCCCCCCAAAAAACTGACTGAAGCAGGGGTGTTATATGGCAATAATAATCTTTCGATGAAGCATTTGCTTGCAGTTTTGCTGCGATACCGCAGCTACACAAAGTGACAAACGCTATTGGAACAAATAATTTCAACTAGTGTGATATACCAGTTGCCCCCCCCAAAAAAATTATTGAAGCAGGGGCGTTATATAACAATAATATACTTTCTATATAGTGCATTTGTGTAGTGCAGCATTTGTTTCCTGTTTTGCTGCGTTGCCTCAGCTACACATAGTGAAAAACGCTTTTGAAACTAATCATTTCTACTGGTGTGATATACCAGTTGCCCCCAATAAAAACTCATTGAAGAGGGGGTGTTATATATCCATAATATACTTTCTATATAGTGCATTTGAGTAGTGCAGCATTTGTTTGCGGGTCTTGCTGCATTACCGCAGCTACACAGAGTGACAAACGCTATTGGAACAAATAATTTCTACTGGTGTGATATACCAACTGCTCCCCCAAAAAACTGATTGAAGCAGGGGTGTTATATACCAATCAGTGGGTAAACTGTTTGAAGGTTTTCTGAGAGATGCTATGTTAGAGCATCTTAATGGAAATAAGCAAATAACGATAATAATACTTTTGGAGTCTGAAGTATTCTTTAGAACCTATTTTATCCAAGTTATTCAGTTTCTCTCTAAAGGCTCTTTGAACTAAGAAAGGATGACCATATCTTGCATTCAATTTTTCCCAAGCTTGCTTGTAGGCTTCTTTGTCTTTTCTATAGAAGTTACCTTCAAGAACTGCCTTGGCTTCTCTACCAGCATATCTCTGAAGGTAGAATAACTTGTCAACTAGACTGAAGTAATGAAGCTCAATGGTAATTTCAAATCTTGCCTTCCACTCTATTAACTTCATTATGTCTCCTGAAAATACAGTAGGTTCCAGAACGGGAAGTCTAGCGAGGACTGCTCTCTGTGTTCTTGCTGGAACAATGGTTGTAATATTCTCCTGACCGTTGCAGTGACATCTAGGAATAAAATCATCCAGTTCTATTTTCTCATTTAGTTCTGAATTAGGGGAGTCCTGTTCTTCATTTTTTTCTGTTAGAGATAGAAGGTAAGTTCACACACCTTTTTCCTAACACTGGACTTGGTCTCACTTTTTCTTTCTGAGCAGGGTTGGAAGGATAATGACTTATTTCCTCACTAAGTGCTGGAGATCTCCTTCCATTATCCTGGATGTATGGAGGAAAATAGGAGTCCGTTTCTTCACTTAGTACAGATTTGAACCTAGGACTACTCTGATTCATACCCTCTTTGTGTACTCTAAGTCTGGTTTCTATGATCTTAACTTCATTTTGCCTTTCCAGACTTTTCATCTGTTGGCTCTGTCTCGATTTCAGCTTCCTTTTCAGCCACCAGTTGGCTCTGCGCCTCGATGGCAGCTTCCGTCTCAATTTCTGCTCTCTTGACAGCTAGTTCTTTAGCGAATTCCTTTCTTTTGGCTGAAGTACTTGAGGACTCTGATACGGGGGTGGCACTTCTGCTAATAAAGGAAGTCCCACTTGTATTTGTGGTTCCACCTAAGGACCTAGCATAGTCTCTCATAAAGAGCTCGTTCATTCTCCTTCTTGCTTTAACTACATCATAGTTTTCTGCAGATGATAGTTTTCTCATAAGCTTTACTGAATCTTTAGTGACCGCAGTACATGTGTCCATGTTCCTTCCAATGTCTTGGAAAGGTGCCGTAAGCGACCGCAGGTTGACATATGCTGCCATAAGCTCTGATTCAGATTCTTCTACCGTCTCTATCATATCACTCAAGTTCCTTTTTATACTTTCTTGTTTTAACTGTCCACAAATGCCTCTAATGTATAATTTCCACTTCTTATGCATTCTGGCTAACTTTCTTCCTTTTAATGCTGCTTCTTGCTCCAAATTTTCCAGCATCTTTTGGGTACGTTTTTTGGCACGTGATGAACATCTTAGTTCATCTGTTTGGGCTATATTTGTTTGAGGTAAGACTAATGCTGCATCAGACTCTTCTAATGCAGACAGGTTCTCTGGCTCTTCCCCCTCTATTCTAGCTATGTTTTTATCCTCTAACAGTGGCATAGTAATATCAGGTTTAGACATTTTACTTTAAATGCTATAACAATGAATACGAATATTAAAGAACCTTACACTTTAAATGCAATACTGACAAATGCAGAAATAAATTACTTTAATTTTAAATGCAATAGCAATAGATGCAGGCAATAAATGACTTTCACTTTAAATACTTTAGAGTCTGTGTAATACAAACTGTCCTTTATTTTACTTTATTCCTAAACACGAAATTGTCTTTTTATGCCAAAGCCTATATGCAATGATAATTAATATAAGGAAGTCTCTGACCTTATTCTGAAGAGCAGGATCAAATGTCAGTCTTAAATGAGACGTGTCTTTTCTTGATGTGTTGCGATGCTTGCTTGCGATGCTCTGTGCTGACTTGTGATGCTCTGTTATGACTTGCGATGCTCTATGCAGACTTGCGATGCGTTGTCTTGCATACACTGCTGCAGGCTTTGGGCTTAATGGTGGAAAACTAGCTGGCTGCAGTACATGGTCTCTCCATGGATAGCAGTGCGGGCACTCTAGCTCTGGACTTTGGCCTTCCACCATGTGTCTCTTTCTCTCTCTTGCGATCGCAGGAGGGTTGGCACTCATTCTCTGACTATTTTCCCTTTGCCGTTCTGCCATTTTAATAGTCGGCTGCAGTTTGACTAATACTCACGTTCTATGGCCTCTATGGTAGCTCCGCTGAGGTGTCTTTGCTTGCTCACTCAGGGATCATTGGCTTCGCAGCGGTATATGCTGGCGCTCCAATGTGCTCTTTACTGTGCAAGTTGAGAAGCACTATCGCTTTGCCCTCTGAGGGTAATAGTTTCACTGCGGCAGGCGCAGCACTGTGAAGTGCCTTTTGGTATCTCTGACTTTTAGTCTAACCAGACTGTCTATTACTCTGTAATTCCTCTATCACCGTTCTATGGAAACAGTAGGTTTAAAGAGTACAACAAATGCTTGAAATTACTTCTTTATTAACTTCAACTTTTCTTCATATATAACACTGCCGCCTCCGCAGCAGATAGTCCATGTACATAACACGTGTTGAAAAGATATCACAAAATGGCAGTATGCATAAGATAGTGGTTCAATCTTGTTATTCAACATAAAATGGTCGATATATTTCTCTCCTAAGAATCTGTACTTTCGCTTTAAGTTATTTAAGCCCTTTATGATCTCTCTGAGAGGTATATCTTAGGTCTAACTAATAGTTCACTTGCTTAATTTGGTCGCAATTTGCAATATGCAGTTAGCAGTAATTATTTGTAGATTGGTTGAGTATGATCTGGTATGGTTGTATGCAATTTGGATTGCAATATGGAATTTGAATTTGGATTGTGAACTTTGTAGTTTTCAATTGGTTTGCAATTTTTGGAACTGTAAGTAAGCACACATATAACTGGTTCAGTATACAGTTCTAGTCACTATATTAACAGTAGGAACATTATATAACTGTTTTAAATACCTATTTTGGCCTCTCTGTTTCCATAAAACACAGCTCTTAGTGGAGTGAATGTCTTTTCAGCTTCTCTCTCTGGTGAATAATAATTTATAGCAGCTCCTGCTAGGGAATTTCCCACAGAGGCTGTGTGTGAGGCTGGCTGTGATTGGCCAAGACTCCTGCTGTGTGTGAGGCTGGCTGAGATTGGTCTAGACTAGAGTTGAGCGAACCCGAACTGTAAAATTCGGGTTCGTACCGAACTTTAGGTTTTTCGGCACCCGGAACCGAACCCGAACATTTACGTAAAAGTTCGGGTTTGGTGTTCGGTGCTTTCTTGGCACTTTTTGAAAGACTGCACAGCAGCCAATTAACAAGCGTCATACTACTTGCCCCAAAAAGCCATCACAGCCAGGCCTACTATTGGCCTGGCTGTGATTGGCCAACTGCAGCATGTGACCCAGCCTCTATTTAAGCTGGAGTCACGTAGCGCCGCCCTTCACTCTGCTCAGATTAGTGTAGGGAGAGGCTGCAGCTGCTGAGAGGAAGAGATCAGGGAGAAATCTTATCAAGAACTGCTTTTTTTACTCAGCCATCTACAGCAAATGTGTTTTGTGGGTGCAGTGCACAATTTTTTTAAGCATGCCCTGAGCCACTACTTTTTTTACTTCAGTTTGTCAATATCAATACATAATCAGCAGCCATTTTATGCAATGATAATGCACCAGCACAGGCTATCTGCATGTCTGCAAGTCCAGAAATGCAGCTTTTTGTTTACTGGGGTTAAAAAAAAACTTTTTTTCATGTAGTGCACATCTAGGATTAGACATGCATAAGTGAGTGTCACATTTAGGCCGGAAATACATATTTTTGCTTACTGGGGAAAAAAAACCCTCTAATATACTGCACATCTGGGATTAGACATGCATAAGTGACTGTCACATTTAGGCCAGAAATACATCTTTGTGTTTACTGGGGTGAAAAAACCCTCTAAGGGTACTTTCACACTTGCAGCAGGACGGATCCGACAGGCTGTTCACCCTGTCGGATCCGTCCTTCCGCTAATTCGCCGTGCCGTCGGACCGCCGCTCCGTCCCCATTGACTATAATGGGACGGGGCAGAGCTTCGGCGCAGTTCGCGGTGAGAGGCCGCCGGACTAAAAAGTCAGACATGCAGGACTTTTAGTCCGGCGGCCTTTCGCTGTGCACTGCCGTGCTTCGCCGGAGCTCCGCCCCGTCACCATTATAGTCAATAGGGACGGAGTGGCGGTCCGGCGGCACAGCGAAATAGCGGAAGGACAGATCCGACAGGGTGAACAGCTTGTCGGATCCATCCTGCCGCAAGTGTGAAAGTAGCCTAATATACTGCACATCTGGGATTAGACGTGCATAAGTGACTGTCACATTTAGGCCAGAAATACATCTTTGTGCTTACTGGGGTGAAAAAACCCTCTAATATACTGCACATCTGGGATTAGACGTGCATAAGCGAGTGTCACATTTAGGCCAGAAATACATCTTTTAGCTTATTGGGGTGAAAAAACCCTCTAATATACCGCACATCTGGGATTAGACATGCATAAGTGAGTGTCATATTTAGGCCAGAAATACATCTTTTTGCTTACTGGGGTGAAAAAACCCTCTAATAGACTGCACATCTGGGATAAGATATGCATAAGTGACTGTCACATTTAGGCCAGAAATACGGCTTTTTGGTTACTGGGGGGAAAATACCCTCTAAGGGTACTTTCACACTTGCGGCAGGATGGATCCGACAGGCTGTTCACCCTGTCGGATCTGTCCTTCCGCTAATTTGCCGTGCCGCCGGACCGCTGCTCCGTCCCCATTGACTATAATGGTGACGGGGCAGAGCTCCAGCGCAGTACGGCAGTTCGCGGTGAGAGGTCGCCGGACTAAAAAGTCGGACATGCGGGACTTTCAGTCTGGCGGCCTTTCGCTGTGCACTGCCGTGCTTCGCTGGAGCTCCGCCCTGTCACCATTATAGTCAATAGGGACGGAGTGGCGGTCCGGCGGCACAGCGAAATAGCGGAAGGACAGATCCGACAGGGTGAACAGCTTGTCGGATCCATCCTGCCGCAAGTGTGAAAGTAGCCTAATATACGGCACATCTGGGATTAGACGTGCATAAGCGACTGTCGCATTTAGGCCAGAAATACATCTTTGTGCTTACTGGGGTGAAAAAACCCTCTAATATACTGCACATCTGGGATTAGACGTGCATAAGTGAGTGTCACATTTAGGCCAGAAATACATCTTTTAGCTTATTGGGGTGAAAAAACCCTCTTATATACCGCACATCTGGGATTAGACATGCATAAGTGAGTGTCACATTTAGGCCAGAAATACATCTTTGTGCTTACAGGGGTGAAAAAACCCTCTAGTATACTGCACATCTGGGATTAGACATGCATAAGTGACTGTCACATTTAGGCCAGAAATACATCTTTGTGCTTACAGGGGTGAAAAAACACTCTAATATACTGCACATCTGGGATTAGACGTGCATGTGACTGTCACATTTAGGCCAGAAATACATCTTTGTGCTTACAGGGGTGAAAAAACACTCTAATATACTGCACATCTGGGATAAGACGTGCATGTGACTGTCACATTTAGGCCAGAAATACGGCTTTTTGGTTACTGGGGTGAAAATACCCTCTAAGGGTACTTTCACACTTGCGGCAGGATGGATCCGACAGGCTGTTCACCCTGTCGGATCTGTCCTTCCGCTAATTTGCCGTGCCGCCGGACCGCTGCTCCGTCCCCATTGACTATAACGGTGACGGGGCAGAGCTCCAGCGCAGTACGGCAGTTCGCGGTGAGAGGTCGCCGGACTAAAAAGTCGGACATGCAGGACTTTCAGTCTGGCGGCCTTTCGCTGTGCACTGCCGTGCTTCGCTGGAGCTCCGCCCTGTCCTCATTATAGTCAATGGGGACGGAGCGACAGTCCTGCGGCATGGCGAAATAGCCGAAGGACAGATCCGACAGGGTGAGCAGCCTGTCGGATCCATCCTGCCGCAAGTGTGAAAGTAGCCTAATATACTGCACATCTGGGATTAGACGTGCATAAGTGAGTGTCACATTTAGGCCAGAAATACATCTTTGTGCTTACTGGGGTGAAAAAACCCTCTAATATACTGCACATCTGGGATTAGACATGCATAAGTGACTGTCACATTTAGGCCAGAAATACATCTTTGTGCTTACTGGGGTGAAAAAACACTCTAATATACTGCACATCTGGGATTAGACATGCATAAATTACAGTGAAATTTAGGCCACAAATACCGCTGTCATATAGAGTTTGAAAAAAATCATTTGAGTGCAATACCCTTTATTAGGGTTTTTATTGGCGGTTAATTATTTTTAACAGACTTAACCACTTTTTACTTTGCTTTGTGAACGCTAACTATGAGGCAAACATCTAATAAGTGGCACAGTCGTGGTAGTGGTGTTGGTGGAGCCTCTGGTGCACGGAGAGGACGTGGTCGTTCTGCCACAGCTACACGTCCTACTGAAACTACTACCTCAGGTCCCAGTACCCGTCAGAATCTACAGTGATAGTTGGTCGGGCCTAATGCCGTTCTAAGGATGGTAAGGCCTGAGCAAGTATAGGCGCTAGTCAATTGGGTGGCCGACAGTGGATCCAGCACATTCACATTATCTCCCACCCAGTCTTCTGCAGAAAGTACACAGGTGGTGCCTGAAACCCATGCCCATCAGTCTGTCACATCACTCCCGTGCATATCGGGAAACCAGTCTGAGCCTCAAGTCATGCAGCAGTCTCTTATGCTGTTTGAAGACTCTGCTGGCAAGGTTTCCCAAGGGCATCCACCTAGCCCTTCCCTAGGGGTGGAAGTCATAGAATGCACTGACGCAGAATCACTTATGTTTCCTGATGAAGACATGGAAATACCACCTCAGCACGTCTCTGATGATGATGAAACACAGGTGCCAACTGCTGTGTCTTTCTGCAGTGTGCAGACCGAAAAGGAGGTCAGGGAGGAAGACTGGGTGGAAGACGATGCAGGGGACGATGAGGTCCTAGACCCCACATGGAATGAAGGTCGTGCCCTTGACTTTCAGAGTTCGGAGGAAGAGACAGTGGTGAGACCGAGCCAACAGCGTAGCAAAAGCGAGAGCAGGGTGCAAAAGCAGAGCACCCATCGCCAAAACAGTTCGCCTGCTACTGGCCACCGTCACCAGGGACCGAGCACACCAAAGGCAACTTCAAGGAGTTCACTGGCATGGCACTTCTTCACACAATGTGCTGACAACAAGACCCCAGTGGTTTGCACGCTGTGCCATCAGAGCCTGAAGCGAGGCATTAACGTGCTGAACCTTAGCACAACCTGCATGACTAAGCATATTCATGCGAGACACGGGCTGCAGTGGAGTAAGCACCTTCAAAACCAAGAAAGGGCTCAGGCCCCTCCTGCTCCTTCTTCTGCTGCTGCCTCAGCCTCTTCCTCCACCTCTGGAGGAACGTTGGCACCTGCTGCCCAGCAAACAGAGGATGTGTCACCAACAACACCACCTCCGTCACCATGCATCACCATCATGTCACACGGAAGCGTTCAGCTCTCCATCTCACAAACCTTTGAGAGAAAGCATAAATTCCCACCTAGCCACCCTCGATCCCTCCCCCTGGCCATTTCTAAACTGCTGGCCTTTGAAATGCTGTCATTCAGGCTGGTGGAGACGGACAGCTTCAGACAGCTCATGTCGCATGCTGTCCCACAGTACGTCATTCCCAGCCACCACTACTTCTCCAGGAGAATTGTGCCCTCCCTGCACAACCAAGTATCGGATAAAATAAAGTGTGCACTGCGCAACGCCATCTGTGGCAAGGTCCACTTAACCACAGATACGTTAAGTGACCTCATCCGGTCAGCGACAGACCTTCACCACCAACTTCAGCACAGCCAGGGGTAAACATCAGCAGGCCTTTCTGAAACTGATGTGTTTGTGGGACAGGCCCCACACTGCGCAGGAGTTGTGGCGGGGTATAGAACAACAGACCGTGTGCGATAATGGGCGAAATCTCATTCACAACTACCCCGACATGTCAGAGCTGCTGCGTAAAGTGCGGGCTGCCTGTGAGCGCTTCCGGCGTTCTCATCCTGCCGCTGCTCGGCTGTCTGCTCTACAGCATAACTTCGGCCTTCCCGCTCACCGCCTCATATGTGACGTGCCCACCAGGTGGAACTCCACCTTGCACATGCTGGAGAGACTGTGCGAGCAGCAGAAGGCCATAGTGGAGTTTCAGCTGCAGCACGGGTGAGTCGCACTGCGGAACCGCACCACTTCATCACCAATGACTCCATGTGAGACCTGTGTGCCCTGTTGCGCTGTTTCGAGTACTCCACCAACATGGCCAGTGGCGATAACGCCGATATCAGAGTTACAATACCACTTCTATGTCTCCTTGTGAAAACACTAAGGGCAGTGATGGAAGAGGATGTGGCCCAGGACAAGGAGGAGGAAGAGGGGTCATCTCTAACACTTTCAGGCCAGTCTTTTAGAAGTGGCTCAGAAAGAGGATTTTTGCTACAGCAGAGGCCAGGTACAAATTTGGCCAGCAAGGGCCCACTACTGGAGTACGAGGAGGATGAGGAGGATGGGGATGAAGCATGTTCACAGCAGGGTGGCACCCAACGCAGCTCGGGTCCATCAGTGGTGCGTGGCTGGGGGATACGGAGGACGCAGACGATACGCCTCCCACAGAGGACAGCTTGTCCTTACCTCTGGGCAGCCAGGCACACATGAGCGACTACATGCTGCCGTGCCTGCGCAACGACAGCAGAGTTGCCCACATTTTAATGTGTGCTGACTACTGGGTGGCCACCCTGCTGGATCCTCCTTACAAAGACAATGTGCTGTCTGTAATTCCATCACTGGAGCGTGATCGGAAGATGCGCGACTACAGGCGCACGCTGGTAGACGTGCTCATGAGAGCATTCCCGACTGACGCCGGGGGACAAGTGGATACACAAGGCAAAGGCAGGGGAGGAGGAAGAGGTCACCAACACAGCTGTGTCAGCGCCAGCACCTCAGAAGGCAGGGTTAGCATGGCCGACATGTGGAAAAGCTTTGTCACCTGGCCGCAACAACTGGCCCCAACTGCTGATATGGAGCGTGTTAGCAGGAGGCAGCATTTGAACAACATGGTGGAACAGTACCTGTGCACTCGACTACACGTACTGACTGATGGTTCTGCCCCATTCAAGTTCTGGGTCTCAAATTGTCCACATGGCCAGAGCTTGCCCTGTATGCCTTGGAGGTGCTGGCCTGCCCTGCAGCCAGTGTACTCTCTGAACGTGTATTTAGCACGGCAGGAGGAGTCATTACAGACAGATGCAGCCGCCTGTCCACAGCCAACGTGGACAAGCTCACGTTCATTAAAATGAACCAGGCTTGGATCCCTCAGGACTTGTCTGTACCTTGTGCAGAATAGACAGTTCTAACAGCCTCAACCGCCCATCCTTGTACTCAAGTGCACTTATTCCTTTTTTTTTTTTTATATGTCCCAATATTTTGGGGGATACCCCTATGTAAAAATGCTAAATAACACACATCTGTGTTGGTTACCTACTCCTCCTTCGCCGCCGCTTCCACCTAGACCGCCACGTGAGCCTACACGGCCACATCCACCCATTTTCTCCTCAACCTCTTCCTCCTACATCATTCCTAATATTTTTTTTTAAGGTCTTTTATGTTTTTTTTAATTAATTTCCCCATCCACATTTGTTTGCATAGCATTTGCCATGCTCTTAAGCACATTTTTCTGCCTTTTGCAGCCTTCTAGCTCTTTCCATGACATTTTTACAACCATTTTAGTGCTCAAAAGTTAGGGTCCCCATTGACTTCAATGGGGTTCTGGTACGGGAGTAAAGTTCGGGTCAAGTTCGGGTCCCGAACCCGAATTTTTTTTTCAAGTTCGGCCGAACCTGCTGAACTTGAACTTCCAGGTGTCCGCTCAACTCTAGACTCCTGCCCAGCAACAACAGTTTTAACAGCAGAGTACATAGTTCCTTGGGCAACCGAGGAGGGGAGACAAGGGGAACACACAGCAGTTCCAACAAAGGAAAGGCAAAACTCTTCAAGGCCTGGGAAAGTTTCATGTCACCCCGCCAGCAACCTCACCCTCAATTTTGGAAGATGGTGAAGGAGTATGTAGCAGACCGTTTCAGCGTCCTCAATGATCCCTCTGTGCCTTACAACTACTAGGTCTCCAAGCTGGACACTTAGCACAAACTGGCGTTCTATGCCTTGGATGTGCTGGCCTGCCCTGCCACCAGTGTTTTGTCAGAGTGGGTATTTAGTGCTGCAGGGGGCATAATAACGGATAAGCGCATCCGATTGTTAACTGAAAATGCTGACAGGTTGACTCATGTATTCCCATGCACCCCTTCCACCACAAAAAAGGTATATGGTTCAATCTTCCTTTTCTCTTCCTCCTCCTCCTCCATCATATCAACATGCTTATTAGGCTGCGCTCGCTCCTAATGTTTTAGAGTGTCTGCTCAGCAGCAGGCCCTCAACCATAATGTTTTCGATGGTCAGCTCAGTAGCAGGCCCTCAACCATAATTTTTGGGATGGTCAGATCAGCAGCAGACCCTCAACCATAATTTTTGGGATGGTCAGCTCAGCAGCAGACCCTCACCCCTAATGTTTTACATGGTCTGATTAGCAGCAGGTCTCGCCCCTAATGTTTTAGAGGGTCACCAGCAGGCCCTTGCTCCTAATGTTTTTGAGGGTCACCAGCAGGCCATCAATCATGATTTTTCAAAGGTGTATATGATGCCCTCCTTTATGTGTAATAAAGGGTGTATTGGAGTGCCAGTTCCTTGTAAATTTTAGCAGCCCATTCACTTAGTGCTAGGGCTTTATGAGTGTAGGAGTCCCACTACCTGAACAATTGTACCACAATGTAAATAAGGCCCTCCTTTATGTGTTATACAGGTTGTATCGGAGTGCCTCTTCCTTGTAATTTTTTGCAGCACTTGCACTTTATATACAAGTAAATATACAGGAAAGAATGTTTCCTAACAATTTTTCCTCTAAAATCGATTTTATTTTCGGTTTTGCATGCATTTATTGTCAGTCTGTAAAAGTGGCCTACTACTCGGACAACATCTTTCACAGCAGCAAACTGGGAGTCCAAGATGCATCCAGACATCCTCCCCATGCTGTTCCCGAACCATTTCAGTGGTGTTTCCATCAATTTCTGACCTTTTCGAGCAGGGGGTGCCTGGCTTAATGCTCGGGTTTTCCCATTGACTTCCATTGTGTATCCCGAGTTGTTCTACTCGAGCACCCGAGCACTGGTGCTCGATCAACACTAATCCTGAGTTATTGGAAGCGGCCATGTCCCTTGCTGTACATATTGATAGACACCTGAGGGAGAGATCTAATGTTTCTCACTCTCAGGACGTACTATCGTATAAGGTGGCGGCCTCCTCCAACACTTTGGGTAGAGAGACACTTAAGTACATGCCTGCTGACGAATCAATGCAGTTGGGAGGAGCTACACCTGGACCTGGTGATAAGAACTTTAGGCGTAAGAAGAGACTCTGCTTTTTCTGTGGAAAAAGGGGACATTTTGTTAACGTATGTCCTTATGTTCAGTGTCAATGTGAAAACAAAAGAAAAATGTTTAATTCTCATCTTACTCTTGGTGGTGTCGGTGGGGAATCGGAGAATTTACTTTTGTCATTTACCAGTAGTACCCGATTTCTCCTGTCTGCTGAGGTGGCGCAAGATTCCAAAACTGTGGGAATTGAAGTGTTTATTGACAGTGGGGCAGGGGTTAACCTAGTTGATGGTCAGTTTATCCATATGCATGGGTTGACAACAAGTGCATTAGACAAAAATATTTTGGTGTTTGCAATTGATTCCGTTCCACTCACACAGAAATGTTTGTTACAAATGTTGCAGGACATCCATTTAAAAGTGGGTGATTTTCATCAAGAATCCATTTCGTGTTTTGTGCTAGAGGGTCTGCCTGCTCCCTTGGTGCTAGGTTTACCATGGTTAAGCAAACATAATCCCACCATCGATTGGCAAGTCTTAGCACATCACTTTCTATTGTAACCACTAAAGTTGTACCTTTGTTTATTTCTGATTTTTCTGATGTATTCTCTGAAAGTGGAGACCAGGAGTTACCTCCACATCGGCAGTATGATTGCCCCATCAACCTTATTCCCGGAGCTAAGTTGCCCAAGTCGCGGTTGTATAATCTTTCTGAACCCAAGAGAGCTGCCATGCGATAATATATCACCAAAAGTTTGGCTAAAGGTCATATTAGACCACCCAAATCACCAGTGACCACAGGATTCTTCTTTGTTAAGAAAAAGGACAGAACTCTTAGGCCATATTTGGACATCCGTGAGCTTAATCACATTACTGTCCGTGGTCCTTACCCCCTTCCTTTGATCCCAGATTTGTTTAATCAGATTGTCGGCTCCAATGTGTTCTCTAAGTTGGATTTGAGGGGGGCATATAATCTGATAAGGATCAAGGATTGGGCCGAATGGAAGACAGCCTTTAATACCCCTGAAGGTCATTATGAGAATATGGTCATGGCTTTTGGGTTAACCAATGCCCCTGGGGTTTTTCAACATTTCATCAATGACATTTTTCATCATATGGTGGGCAGGTTTGTGGTGGTGTATCTGGATAATATTCAAATTCATTCTCCTGACATGGAGACGCATCAGGATCATGTGAGACAAGTGTGACAAGATCCTTAGAGAGAATAAATTGTATGCGAAGATGGAGAAGTGTGTATTTGCTGGTCTGGAAGTGCAATTCCTGGGTTACCTACTCTCATCTTCTGTTTTTCATATGGATCCTGAAAAAGTCCGTGCTGTGTTGGACTGGGATCGACCCGAAAATCTGAAAGTGCTTTTTCAATTTTTGGGGTTCACCAACTATTACAGTAAATTTATTTTGAACTACTGGACTGTGGTCAAACCTTTGACGGACATGACTAAGAAAGGTTCTGATGTCTCAGTCTGGTCTGATGTGGCATTACAAGCCTTTTCTGCGGTGAAGGAGTGTTTTGCTTCTGCTCCTATACTGGTGCAACCTGATTTGTCACAACCATTCATTGTGGAAGTTGACGCATCTGAGGTAGAGGTAAGAGAAGTTTTGTTGCAGGGTTCTTCACCTAGTAAATGGTGCCCATGTGCTTTATTCTCTAAGAAACTCTCGGCTGCAGAGAGGAATTATGACATGGGTAATAGAGAGTTGCTGGCCATTAAGTTAGCTTTTGAGGAGTGGTGTCATTGGTGCGATTCAATCCGAGTACGGTGATTACCGATCACAAAAATCTGGCTTACCTGGAGTCGGCTAAATGTCTGAACCCAAGGCAGGCCAGATGGTCGTTGTTTTTTACCAGATTTAATTTCGTTGTCACCTATCGCCCCTGGGATTAAGAACATCAAGGTGGATGCTTTGTCACGTAGCTTTCATGTGGATGGAATTCGGAAGATCCTAGTCCAATATTGGCTGAAGGGGTGGTAGTATCCACCTTTCATCCCGACCTTGAGGCAGTGGTGTGGGAAGCCCAGGGAAATGCACCGGATTCCTGTCCTCCGGGGAAGTTGTTTGTTCTTTCCGAATTACGACATAAGGTGTTTGAGGAACATTACTGTACAGTTCTTACAGGACACCCTGGGAGCAGATCCACGGTCCATCTCATTTCTCGTAGATTCTGGTGGCCAGGGTTGCATAAATGTGTTGAGGCCTATGTGTCAGCTTGTGGTACTTGTGCATGTGCTAAGGTGACACATACTTGGCCTTCAGGATCTCTACTTCCGTTGCCCATCCCATCTCGACCTTGGACTGATTTATCCATGGACTTTATCACAGATCTGCCAAATTCCTCAGGAAAAACTGTAATTTTGGTGGTTGTTGATCGCTTCAGCAAGATGTTGCCCATTATAGCATTATCAGATCTACCTAATGCTAAATCTCTCACACAAGTGTTTGTCGATAACATCGAGAAGCTACATTGTATTCCCTCTGACGTTATGTCTGTTAGGGGGACTCGGTTTGTTTCCAGATTCTGGAAGGCTTTATGTACTTGCCTGGGGGTACAATTGTCCTTCTCTGCAGGCTTTCACCCTCAGTCGAACGGACAGCCTGAATGCATTAACCAGAATCTAGAGACCTATTTGAGATGTTTTGTCTCAGAGAACCAGAAGGAGTGGTCTTCATTTTTGTCTTTGGCCGAGTTTGCCATAAATAACCATAGGCAGTAGTGTTGATCGAGCACCAAAGTGCTAGGGTGCTCTGGTGCTCGAGTAGAACACTTTGGGATGCTCAGGTGCTCTATGGAGCACCCAAGCACAATGGAAGTCAATGGGAGAACCAGAGCATTAAACCAGGCACCCCCTGCTCTGAAGAGGGGAGGGTGTCTGGTTCACAGGAAAAGGTCAAAAATTGATGGAAACACCACTGAAATGGGAACAGCATGGGGAGGATGTCTGGATGCATCTTGGACTCCCAGGTCACTGCTGGGAACTATGTTGTCCGGGTAGTATTAGACTTTTACATACTGACAATAATATGCACAAAACCGAAGATAAAATCGATTTTAGAGGAAAAATTGTTAGGAAACATTTTTTCCTCATTCGCATTGTGGTACAATTGTTCAGGTAGTGGGACTCCTACACTCATAAAGCCTATGCACTAAGTGAAAGGGCTGCCAAAAATTACAAGGAGCCGGCACTCCAATACACCCTTTATTACACATAAAAGAGGGCATCTACACCTTTGAAAAATTATAATTGATGGCCTGCTGGTGACCTTCAAAAACATTAGGAGCAAGAGCCTGCTGGTGACCCTCTAAAACATTAGGGGGAGGGCATGCTGCTGATCATCTAAAAAATTAGGGGTGAGGGTCTGCAGCTGATCTAACCATCTAAAAAATTAGGGGTGAGGTTCTGCTGCTGATCTGACCTTCTAAAACATTAGGGGTGAGGGTCTGCTGCTAAGGCGACTCTCTAAAACATTAGGGGGAGGGCCTGCTGCTGATCTAACCATCTAAAAAACTAGGGCTGAGGGTCTACTGATGAGCTGACCATCTAAAAAATTAAGGGTGAGGGTCTGCTGCTGATCTGACCATCTAAAACATTAGGGGTGAGGGTCTGCTGCTGAGCTGACCCTCTAAAACATTAGGGGTGAGAGCCTGCTGCTGATTTGACCCTCTAAAACATTAGTGGTGAGAGTCTGCTGCAGCCTAATAGGCATGCTGATATGATGGAGGAGGAGGAGGACGAAAAAAAGGAAGATTGAACCATATACCCTTTTTTTGTGGTGGAAGAGGCGCATGGGAATACAGTGTATTCAATACACCATAAAAGCCACATTTAAAGTGCCTTTATGTTTAGCCACTTTCCTATGGTGGAGTAGAGAAGTCAGGGACAATCTAGGCCTTGTTCATTTGATGATTTGATAAGAGTCAACCTGTCAGCATTTTAGCAGCAGTAAATACCCACTCTGACAGAACGCTGGCGGCAGAGCAGGCCAGCACCTTCAAGGAGTAGAGCGCCAGTTCACGCCACATGTCCAGCTTGGACACCCAATAGTTGTAAGGCACAGAGGGATCACTGAGGACGCTGACACGGTCTGCTACATACTCCTTCACCATCTTCCAAAACTTTTCCCCCCTTGTGACATTAGGCTGCGCATCCGGGTGAGGGTGCTGGTGGGGTGTCATGAAACTGTCCCAGGCCTTAGAGAGTGTTGTTCTGCCTCTGTTGGAATTGCTGTGTGTTCCCCTGGTCTCCCATCCTCGGTTGCCCAAGGAACTACGTACTCTGCCGCCAGCTTTGTCAGCTGGAAATTTTAGGAGCAATTTTCCCACAAGGACCTTCTGGTATTGCACCATTTTGCTAATCCTCTCCACCACAGGAATGAGAGATAAGTTCTCTTTGTAGCGGGGGTCGGGAAGTGTGAACAACTAGTAATCGGTGTTGGCCAAAATGCGAGGGTCACGGGAAAGGCACTATAACATAAAGTCAGCCATGAGTGCCAGAGTCCCAGTAGAAAAGACTTCACTGTCATCATCAGGAGGATGACTCTCAATCTCCTCATCCTCTTCCTCCACTTTAGCCCATCCACGCTGAACAGATGGCATAAACCTGCTGTGGGTACTACCCTCTGTAGCGGAGGCAACCATCTCCTCCTCATCATCATCATCATCATCATCAAATTTGTGATGAGAAGACGAACGGAGGGTGGTCTGGCTATTACCCTGTGCACTGTCTTCCTCCATTTCCACTTCTTCCACATGCAAAGCCTTCTCCTTCATTGTGAGCAGCGAGCGTTTCAGTAGACACGGAAGTGGGATAGTTGCGCTGATAATAGCGGCATCACCGCTCACCACCTGTGTTGATTTCTCAAAATTGTGTAAAACCTCACACAGGTCAGACATCCATGCCCAATTGTCGCTTGTGAAGAGCAGAAGCTGACTGGAAAGGCGACGACCTTGTTGCAGCTGGTATTCCACTACTGCCCTCTGCTGCTCACAAAGCCTGGCCAACATGTGGAACGTGGAGTTCCAGCATGTGCTCACGTCGCACAACAGTCGGTGAGCTGGCAATTTCAAGCGCTACTGCAGCATTGCCAGACCGGTGGCAGCTGTAGATGACTTTTTCGGAAATGGACACACACACGGCGCACCTTCACCAGTAGCTCAGGCTGAACCGCTGAACCACTAAGTTGAACAAGTGGGCTAGGCATGGTATGTGTGTGAGCTTGCCGTGCTCCAAAGCCGCCACCAAGTTATGGCCATTATCAGACACAACCATGCCTGGTTGTAGTTTGAGTGGCGAGAGCCACAGCTCAGTCTGGTCCCTTATACCTTGCCACAGCTTTTCGGCAGTGTGCTGTTTGTCACATAAGCAAATTAGTTTCAGCACGGCCTGTTGCCGCTTCCCCATTGCAGTGCTACACTGCTTCCAGCTACTGACTGATGTCTGACTAGTGGTGCAAGATGATAATTCAGAGGAGGAAGTGGAGGAGGAGGCAGAGGAGGAGAAGGGGGGGTTGCAGCCACTAATGTAGGTTGAGGCGGAAACCCTTATGGAATTAGGGCACGCAATCCTTGGCATCGGTAGCACCTGTGCCATCCCAGGGTACAACTCGCTCCCGGCCTCCACAACGTTTACCCGGTGTGCAGTCAGGGAAATGTAGCGTCCCTGGCCAAAAGCACTTGTCCATGTGTCAGTCATTAAGTGGACCTTCCCAATAACTGCGTTGGTCAGGGCACGGGTGATGTTACGGGGCGCATGCTGGTGTAATGCCGGGACTGCACAACGTGAAAAATATTGGCGGCTGGGGACAGAGTAATGCGGGACGGCCACCACTATCAGGCTGCAGAAAGCCCCAGTGTCCACAAGACTAAATGGCAACATTTCCAGGGCCAGCAATTTGGCAAGGTGCTCATTTAGCGCTATGGCCTGTGGGTGGGTGGCTGGGTATTTGCGCTTTCGTTCAAAGGCCTGGGGTATGTACGCTGCTCTGGGACACAGAAATGGATGTGCTAGCTGATGGTGCTTGCGAAGGTCCAGCTGCAGGGCGGGAGGCATCCGAGCCTGCGTCTTGGACAGGGGATTGACCAGCACGTAACACAGGGGAACAGGAGGCAGTGGCATACACTGATTGTGGACCCAGGTGTTCAGCCCACCTATTAGGGTGCTTTGATGCAACGTGGAGGATCATGCTTGTGGTAGTGAGGTTGCTAGTGTTCACGCCTGTCTCATTTTGGTACGGCACTGGTTGCAAATGACAATTCTTTTATCACCCACACTTTTCTCAAAAACGCACCAGACTTCGGAACATCTAGCCCTATGCAAGGAAGTTTGCTGCAAGGGGGTGTTACGGTGAACAGTTGAGGGCCTATTTGGTGTGGCCCGCCTTCTCCCTTTTGCCACCTGACTGGCTCTTCCAGCCTGTTGCACTACTGCGGATCCCTCCCCCTCTGTACTGCTGTCCTCACTTGCAACCTTCCCAGGTTGGGTCAATGATTTCATAGTCCACCACCTCCTCTTCCACTTCCTCACTCTGGTCATCCTCCTGACTTGTTGACCTAACAAGAACCTCACTTATTGACAACTGTGTCTCATCCTCAACATCAACCTCTTGAGACACTAATTGCTGTTGACTTATTGGCAACTGTGTTTTATCATCATCATCCACCTTGTGAAACACATCTTCTTGTGACTGTGGATGCTCAAGAGTTTGGGAATCAGTGCACAAGATCTCCTCATGTACCCCTTCAAGCAGGCTTGGTGAGAGGCCCAAATGAGGGAATGGCGATGAAAAGAGCTCCTCGGAATATCCGAGTGTGGGATCACTTGTTTGCCAAGACTCTCCATGGTGGGAGAAAGGAGTATCAGGGTTAGGATTCTGTTGACCAGACTCTTGGCTACTGAGACTGTACCTTGTGGAAGACAGGGTGGTGCTTAACCAACTGAAAGCATTATCTGCTGCAATCCAACCAACCACCTGGTCGCACTGGTGTGACTTCGGTGAGTGGTGTCCTGCACCGCCCTGCAAACTGGGACATGAAGCTAGGTATCATGGATGAGTGTGGTTCTTGTGCTCTGGCAGCAGGCACAGTTTGATCGCGCCCAGGGCCACGGCCTCTGTGTGCACCATCAGCAGCACGGCCACTTCCCCATCGCTTACTTCCCGTCTGATAGGGACTCGTATACCACTAATCTAATTTTAGAAAAGTCAGTTTTCTAAAATCTAAAACTTTTGTTTTTGTGTGGTGTGACTCAGTCACTGTATTTATAGTAAACTACATTGACTGGTGATCACTAGATCCCAAGCTTTCCCCCACAGTAATATCAGATACCAAATTTCCATTTGTGAATACTAAATCTAAAATGCCCTCCTTCCGGGTTGGCTCCTCAACTACTTACTGTAGAGCATATTAAATGGTATATATGCTTGCAAGTATGTCACATGTACAGTAGCGCAGGTTTTGTAAGTGTATGCACAAATAAATTGCAGTGAATGTCACAGATATTTAGGATGCACAAACGTTATACAGGAGATGTAGCGCAGGTAATGTCGCTGTCACCAACGGCGAAAAAATTACACTGTATGTCACAGATATTTAGGATGCACAAACGTTATACAGGAGATGTAGTGCAGGTAATGTTGCTGTCAGCAGCGGCCAAACGATTGCGCTGAATGTCACAGAAATTTAGGATGCGCAAATGTAACACAACAGATGTAGCAGAGGTTGTGTCACTGTCAGCAGCGGCCAAACAATTGCACGCAATTTAGAGCAGGTTGCGCTAATTATATATATTGCAGCCAGATTTAAAAAATTGTCTTTAAAAGGACTTTTTGGTCTCTAACACCTTTCAACAGTAAACCCTGCCTAAAAAAAAAAATTCCTGTCCCATGTGACACAGTGAGAGGTTTGGTCTGGGAAAACAGGTATTTTCCTCCCAATGTAACATGACAGATGTAGCAGAGGTTGTGTCACTGTCAACGGCGGCCAAACAATTGCGCGCAATTTAGCGCAGGTTGCGATAATAATATATATTGCAGCCCGATAAAAAAAATTGTCTTTAAATGGACTTTTGGGTCTCTAACACCTTTCAACAGTAAACCCTGCCTAAAAAAATAAATTCCTGTCCCTTGTGAAACAGTGAGAGGTTTGGTCTGGGAAAACAGGTATTTTCCTCCCAGTATGTGATGCTGGGCTGATTTACAGCCAGGTGAGGTCAAATATATATTAGGATTTTAAATGCCAGTCCGTGTTTTGTCAGCACCTGGCTGTCCTTAAATAGGCAGCTGGGCTCAGAAGTCAGGTCTGTGTGTTGGGATCTAGGAGCCTGGTGTCTGGGTGAAGGCTTGCTACCTGTTTGGCGTGAAAACAGGTTCGTGCTGCTGTCAGCAAGGACTCTTTGAGGTAGAATTGCCGCATGGTGTGAATTACCACCAACACAGCAAGGTGGCTTTTTGTTTGAATATGACTGTTTGTTTTGTCACTTCCCTAAAGTGTGAATAAAACACTGAACTGTTTTGATCCAAAGAACTTGTTGTTGCCTCTATACTGCGTCCGCTAAGGCTACTTTCACACTAGCGTTCTGCTGTCCGCTCGTGAGCTCCGTTTGAAGGAGCTCACGAGCGGAGCAGAACGCTTCCGTCCAGCCCTGATGCAGTCTGAATGGATGCGGATCCGCTCAGACTGCATCAGTCTGGCGGCGTTCAGCCTCCGCTCCGCTCGCCTCCGCACGGCCAGGCGGACAGCTGAACGCTGCTTGCAGCGTTCAGCTGTCCGCCTGGCCGTGCGGAGGCGTGCGGATCCGTCCAGACTTACAATGTAAGTCAATGGGAACGGATCCGCTTGAAGATGACACCATATGGCTCAATCTTCAAGCGGATCTGTCCCCCATTGACTTTACATTGAAAGTCTGAACGGATCCGCTCAGGCTACTTTCGCACTTAGAAATTTTTCTAAGTTATTAATGCAGACGGATCCGTACTGAACGGAGCCTCCGTCTGCATTAATATGATCGGATCCGTTCAGAACGGATCCGATCAAGCGCAAGTGTGAAAGTAGCCTAATCCTGTCTACTAGAGCGAGTCCCTACACCCTACACTATCTGTCCCTTCTGCTGCAGCTCTATATAGCACCCGATGACGAGTTCCGGCCAGCCAATCACTGAAATGCGAGTAACCAACATGGCTACGGAATTACAGTGAGGGCAGTCCTACGCAGCCAATAAACATGCGGGGAGGAGACTCGAGCATTACGCTGGAGCACACGCGGTGTTCGACCGAGTCAAAATGGTGTTCGGCCGAGCATGCTTGCCCAACCCTAGTAGGCAGGAGTCCACTAATTGCCGTTTTTTGGGGCATATGGGTTCCATCCGCAGTTTGGCACATTTTCTGGTACTGAGACTTCTGGTATACCTGAAGAGGAAAGATTTTCCTCTTCTTTGTCATCTATTTGGTGGCAAATTCAAAATGATTTAAAAAAAAATGGTATAAACGGATGGCTTACAAGAGACGTGTGAGTTGTCCAGACCTGAGAGTGGGTGATTCTGTGTGGAACCTGCTGAACTGTCCTCCTTGTGTCCCGCTCATGTCATGGTGGACGCTAATCTTGACTTTTAGATCTCCAGGATAGTTTACTCATGAATTCTCTGTAGATCCCCCCAGTATCTTGTTCACTGGAAGGGTTATGGTCCAGAGGAGAGAACGTGGGTTTCAGTGGCCAACGTTAATGTCAGTCACCTTGTGAAAGCCTTTCACAGAGCTCATCCAGATAAGGTCAGTCCTGGGTGTCCAGAGGTCACCCGTAGAAGGGGGTACTGTCACGGTCCCTCCTGTGACAGAGGTTAGAAGATCTGAGAGACTGGCTGCATGTTAGGTTATCTGACAGCCAATCTGTTTTCACTTGTTGCAGTGTTGTTGTTGGTAATGACCACACCTCTTGTCTCAGGTGTAGCTTGTAGTCATTACTGCTCCTCTATTTAGTCTGGACTCACACTTCATACCATGCGGTTAATATTATCTGCCTGGAGTTGGAAGAGTTGGTGTGTGGTCCTCATATGAGTTTCTGCTCATCCATTTTCTATTGAAGATAAGTGTACTTCCCTTTGTATTTTGTTGTTCCCATTTGCTTGCTGTTTACTAGGCTTCAGGGAGACGCTGGTTCGTTCACCTGGGAAGGAACCAGTGGTTTCAGACCCTGTCACTACTATTAGGGATATTCAGGGTTACTAGGGCCTAGGTTTATGGTGTATGACTATTCCCACCTCCAGGGTGTATTCATACTGACAGGAGTCAGGGCTAGGTTTAGGGTTTCCTAGGTGGTGACCGTTTTCCTTTCCCTAGCCGTGAAGCCTAGTTTCTGGTCATTTACCGTCTGTTGTCATTCTATGCACCTCCCTTCCCCCTACATTGTGACAGGTAAAGGGGGGCACAGATATCCATCTTATTTCATGCATAGTGGGAGTATTTAAAAGGCCAGGAAATGCTGGCATTCAGAGCCAGGGCTCGTGGGTGGGTAGGGGGTACTTCCTCTTTCTCTCCAGTGTTTGTGGGATGGACAGCTGAACACTTCCATGGGACAGTGTGGAGATGCTCGGTGACACTGCTGGATGTTGGTGGTGTTGCTGTCACATCCTCTCTTTGTGGGGTGTCAGGTGACCCTGTCACTCCAGAGGGGGAGGAAGAGGCCAAGACCATAGCAGAAGTGGGAGCAGGAAGACCCTCAGATCTTTTGTGTTTCTTCACGTGTCTACTTCTCTACAGCTCGTGCTTTGTACTTAGATGCCTGGTCATGCAGGTGGTGCTCAGGTTTAGAACATGTATGCCTCGCTTCAGGCTCTGACTGCAGAGCGTGCACACCACCTGTGTCTTGTTGTCAGCACATTGCTTGAAGAAACGCCATGCCAAGGTAACTCCTTTGGTGTGCTCGGTCTCTCGGTACCTTGGGCATTAGCAGGCATACTGGCTAGTGGCCGGCCACTGTGGTTTTGCACCATGCTCCCTCTTTTGCTCATGACCACCGCTCCTTCCTCCAAACTGCACACGTCACTCGGATGACCTGGAATCCATATGAGGTCTAGGACCTCATTATCTTCCACATTAGCTTCCACCTACTACTCACACGTGCCCCTCCTTGCTGGTCTTCACACTGTAGAAAGCCGCAGTAGTTGATAACTATCTTTCGTCATCATCATCATCAGAGACGTCCTGCGATGGTCCTTCCACATCCTTATCCTCAAATATAAGTGGTTGGGCATCCATGCACCTAATCTCTTCCACTTCTTGGGCAGGGATAGGTGAATGGCCCATGGAAACCTCGCCAGCAGAGTTATTAAAAAGCCTAAGTGACTGCTGCATGACTTGGGTCTTAGACTGCTTGGCTGATGTGCAAGGGGTTGAGGTGGAAGACAGATGCCCATGGGCCACCTATGCCAACCCTGCGCTCTCAGCAGAGTAATGGGTGGAAGACAATGTAAAGGAATTGGAGGCACTGTCAGACATCCACTCTACTACCACCTCTACTTGTTCTGGCCTCACCATTCGTAGAGAGCAGTATTCGGGCATACAAAATGACTCAGCACGTCCTGGCGTCTGCGTGCACAAGAGGAAGGTGTTTCATTTGGCCGCGTAGCTGGCACAGATCGACAACATCCTCTCCCTTCAGCAAGAGCTCTACCAACAACAACACGAGCAGCACCAGGGCCACATCCCATATTTGATGCTCTCCTCATTCTTTGAGAGCACCCACAAAATTAACAGACTGATTAACTATTCTATTTCTGTGTGACAGATGCAAAGCATTGTTTTGAACCCCAAAAATTGGCTTTATGTCACCGACACAATTAACAGACTGATTTAACTATTCTATTACAGTAAGACAGATGCAAAGGAGGTGTTTTAAACCCCCAAAAAAGCTTTATGTCATTGACACAATGAACAGACTGATTAACTATTCTATTACAGTATGACGGATGCAAAGGAGGTGTTTGGAACCCAATAAAATGGCTTTATGTCCCCGACACAGTTAATAAACTGATTAATTCATCTATTACAGTATGACAGATGCAAAGGCGGTGTTTTGAACCCTAAAAATGTATTTATGTCACAGAATTAACAGCCCGAGTTATGTATTTCTGTGTCAAAGAAGTGTATTGCACCAATCAAAAATGCCTGCAGGTCACCCACAGACTGAACAGCTACAGTACATTAAAAGCCTAACACTGTCCCCGACTGCAGCAGCCTCCTGTCCCAATACTAGTTAGAGCAGAATGGCGGCATTTATGCATGCAAGGTCATGTGCTGCACTGGCCATTTGCAGCCATGCCAATCAATATTTAGATCAATATATAATCATTCATAATTAACCTAAAAGGTTATCCAATATCCACAGGATTTATTAATAGAAAAACCACCAAATATTGCTCATAGCTCCCTAAAGGAATCAAATCATGAATATGAGGATTCATTGACATGTTTAGGAGCTTCTAGGACAGGGCAGCATAAAACTGGTGACAGATTTCCTTTAACCCTTTCCCTACCAATGACATATCTCATACATTCTTGCACTGTGGGAATTCAGCTACAGATTCCACGCACTTTAAATCTCTAGTTGCGATATACAGTCAGGTCCATAAATATTTGGACATCGACACAATTCTAACATTGTTGGCTCTATACACCACCAAAATTGATTTGAAATTAAGTTTCATCCCTGGTGATGCTCTGCCAGGCCTCTAGTGCAACTGTCTTCAGTTCCTGCTTGTTCTTGGGGCATTTTCCCTTCAGTTTTGTCTTCAGCAAGTGAAATGCATGCTCAATCGGATTCAGGTCAGGTGATTGACTTGTCCATTGCATAACATTCAACTTCTTTCCCTTAAAAAAGAGTGCTTTTGCAGTATGCTTTGGGTCATTGTCCATCTGCACTGTGAAGCACCGTCCAATGAGTTCTGAAGCATTTGGCTGAATATGAGCAGATAATATTGCCCGAAACACTTCAGAATTCACCCTGCTGCTTTTGTCAGCAGTCACATCATCAATAAATACAAGAGAACCAGTTTCATTGGCAGCCATACATGCCCACGCCATGACACTACTACCACCATGCTTCACTGATGAGGTGGTATGCTTAGGATCATGGGCAGTTCCTTTGCTTCTCCATACTCTTCTCTTCCCATCACTCTGGTACAGGTTGAGCTTGGTCTCATCTGTCCATAGGGTGTTGTTCCAGAACTGTGAAGGCTTTTTTAGATGTCGTTTGGCAAACTCTATTCTGGCCTTCCTGTTTTTGAGGCTCACCAATGGTTTACATCTTGTGGTGAACCCTCTGTATTCACTGTGGTGAAGTCTTCTCTTGATTGTTGACTTTGACACACATACACCTACCCCCTGAAGAGTGTTTTTGATCTGGCCAACTGTTGTGAAGGATGTTTTCTTTACTTGAGAAAGATTTCTTCGGTCATCCACCACAGTTGTTTTCCGTGGTCTTCCGGGTCTTTTGGTGTTGCTGAGCTCACCAATGCATTCCTTCTGTTCCAAACAGTTGTTTTGGTGATGCTTAATGTTTTTGCTATCTCTCTGATGGGTTGGTTTTGTTTTTTTCAGCCTAATGATGACTTGCTTCACTGATAGTGACAGCTCTTTGGATCTCATCTTGTGAGTTGACAGCAACAGATTCCAAATGCAAATAGCACACTTGAAATGAACTCTGGATCTTTTATCTGCTCATTGTAATTGGGATAATGAAGGAATAACACACACCTGGCCATGGAACAGCTGAGAAACCAATCGTCCCATTACTTTTGGTTCCTTAACAAGTGGGAGGCACATATGCAAACTGTTGTAATTCCTGCACCATTCACATGATTTGGATGTAAATACCCTCAAATTAACAGTCTGCAGTTAAAGCACATCTTGTTTGTTTCATTTTAAATCCATTTTGGTGGCGTATAGAGCCAAAAATGTTAGAATTGTGTGGGTGTCCCAATATTTATGGACCTGACTGTATCACAATTTAGAGCGCTTAAAAATTGGGTCCCACCTTCATCTGATGTGAGGGCAGTGAAGAACGTTCAGACAGGCTGTACTATGCATGAAATAGGATGGACATCTGTGCTTCCCTTTACCCCTTTGTGGCTAATTAGTCAGTTTATTGATGCCATGACCTAGGCTTTTACCAGTGTCTGAATCACAGAGCCAAATAAGTAGCACCAAACACTCATACCATACATCAATAAAGTTTACATTTTTAATTGTCAGTAGTCAGTCCATACCCGATCTGTAGAGTAAAATATACAGAGCTTATCTCTAGCGATACCAGTTACCATACCACCCAATATTTTGAATGGTCAAAGAGGGACACTTGCAGCTTATTTTGTGAAAGACTCAATAACTGGCTGAGGTGGGTCATTCCTGCAGCTAGTGATTGACTGAGCAGCATTCACAGCCATTTCAAGAAAGTGGCAGGAGGTGAAGTGCAGCAGGGATCTTACACCATTAGAACTGCAGTGGCTGCGATCGGTGAGGTGAGTAGAAGTTATTTTTTTTTTTACAGCATGTGCAGCCCCTGTGACTGTTGTGTTTTTCTTGCTCTTCAATATTCATTTAAATATTAGCATATATAAACTGATTATAGATATTTTACCCCTTCAACCACCATGACGTATGTCACAGTGGTTGAGGGAAACCCACTCCATACGCGGTGGGTGTCGGCTGTATCATACAGCAGACACCCAGCCGCAATGACGGCGAATGGCAATCCCAACGAACACCATCATTTATCCCCTCAGGTGCTATGATTAACACAGATTGCGGCACCTGTGATGTAAGGCAGAGGGATGCAGCTCCCTCTGCCTTCCGATCAGAGCCCCAGCAGTGAAATCGCGGGGCTCCAACTGGTTATCATTGCAGCCTGAACGCTTCTGAAGCCTTCCAGGCCTGCCATGTTGAGTTCCCTGCTGCTCTGTGCATGAAGCACAGCGCAGCAGGGACAGTGTAAAGATACTGTTCACCCTAATAGATCTCTATTATGGTGAATAGGACAAGGGATCAAAAGATCACAGGTTATAGCCCCCTGAGGGGGCTTATTATTATTGTCCACCATTACAGAAGAAAAACTCTCCACTCTACTCTACAGATCACATCTCTCCACCTATGCACTTGACCCAATCCCATCCCACCTCATCCCTAACCTCACCACAGTGTTTATCCCAGCCTTAACTATTTTTTATATTTTTTTTTTATAAAGAATTTATTTATTCATCTTAACCAACACTTACAAAATTAAGAACAACAGGATACATACATTCCCAGCCACCCACTTCCCTCTCCCCAAAAAGCCGCCATATCCAGGAGAGGGAGGCGGGAGGACATTTTTTTTAAATATAAAAATAAATGCACTTAAGACTTTTCAGTTATTCTTTCACCCATTCCATGCTGCCCAAATCCTGAGCCATTTATCATATGAACCTCTCTGCCTATACAAAATGGCCTCATAATCTCTGATTTTATTGACTAATTTCAGCCACTGGTTAACATGAGGAGGGGTAGGTGCAAACCAAGACCTGGAGATCAGGAGACGAGCCACAAACATCACCCTAGTCCAAAGGCACTGCTCTGGCTTCTGGCAATTTAGAACAGAAAGATCCCCAAGGATCCAAAACTGAGGCTGGCGAGGGAGCTACAGCTGCAGTCACTGCACAAGAGATTTGTGTATTGCTCCCCAATAACCATCTAAAAGGGGTATTCCCAAAACAGATGCAAATAGTCTGAATCCGGACTCCCACAAGCATACAGTTGGAGCTATCTCGTAATCCATGCCTATGAAGCCACAGTGGCGTTACACAGAGCCGGCGCTACCATAGAGGCAAAGGGGGCAATTGCCCCCAGGCCCCCAACTCCTTAGGGGCCCCCAGCACCGGCCGCAACTACTATATTATCTATAATTCTATTGTGTGCCTGTGTGGTCTGGAGACGGGCCGGCGCCGCAGTAATGTAATTAAAACTAACTGGGCTGGAGTAGTCTGGAGTGGAGGGGCCCCCTACGCTGCGCTGCCGCTGCTTGTCTCTTTAAGAGATTTGAGACTGGAGCAGCGGCATGCACGGCACAGGCAGGCACATCTTGCATCTGGCTGACGTACGTTGCCACAGGCTCCGCCCCCCACCCAGAGCAGAGAACTTGGATTGAACTTAAGGAGCAAGCAAAGCAAGCAAGCGCCATTGGCAGCCAGCCACAGCCCAGAGCCCAGTCTGACTCTGCCAGCCCCCAGCCAAGTTCCAAACTTCCACTAACTGTCTGGTAGGTTCATTGGTTATATTGTTTTGTTGTTAATTGAACTGGATCAGATCCATGAAGACCTATCCATCCATTCCCAGTTTCCCACTCACTGACTTACTTAGTCCCAGGCACCATCTCACCCATCAGGGCCTTCCCAGTGTACTACTAGCCCACCCTGCGGCCCTGGTTCTGTTTGTGTTTGGAGTCAGTTGGACTAGAGAAATGTGCATTTGGGGGGGGCAGTTACTGGTACTACCAGTAACTGCCCCCCCCCCAAATGCACATTTCTCCAGTCCAACTGTCCAAACTGAGCCAGGGCGGGCTAGTATACTGGCACTGGGATGGGTGAGATGGTACCTGGGATGGATCCGACACAGTTTAATCAACCAACCTACCAGTAACTGGCCCCCTCACACCACCCAAATGCACATTTCTCCAGTCCAACTGTCCAAACAGAACCAGGACGGGCTAGTATACTGGCTCTGGTATGGGTGAGATGGTGCCTGGGATGGATCCGATCCAGTTTAATCAACCAACCTACCAGTAACTGGTTGGTTGATTAAATTGGATCAGGATCCATCCCAGTCTGGTAGGTTGGTTGATTAAACTGGATCGGATCCATCCCAGGCACCATCTCACCCGTGCCAGTATACTAGCCCACCCTGGTTCTCTTTGGACAGTTGGACTGGAGAAATGTGCATTGGGGGGAGAGTGGGCCAGTTACTGGTAGGTTGGTTGATTAAACTGGATCGGATCCATCCCAGGCACTATCTCACCCATCCCAGTGCCAGTATACTAGTCCGCCCTGGTTCTGTTTGGAGTCAGTTGGACTGGAGAAATTTGCATTTTGGGGGGGAAGGGGGCCAGTTACTGTTAGGTTGGTTGATTAAACTGGATCGGATCCATCCCAGGCACCATCTCACCCATGCCAGTGTACTAGTCCACCCTCCCTGGTTCTGTTTGGAGTCAAGTGCATTTGGAGGTGGGAGGCCCTTATTGTTTTTCGCTCCAGGGCCCCATTTCACCTAGAACCGGCCCTGGCGTTACATATATCCTGTGCATGATATTAAACTGAACGACTATGTGATTAAAACTTAAAGAAACCAAACCCATGTTCCTCAATGCACTCTCCCAAGCCTCAAAAGATGGGTTAGGATAAGTGAGTCTCCAGGACTTTTGTCCAGGTGAGAGACAATCCAAAAAACGTGCACTGATTAAGTGTTTGTAACAATAAGCTATCTTACACTTAACGGAATTCTTTTTCCTTATTAGGCTATGCAAAAAACTTGACGTGTCTATACTTAATAATGTTCTATCCACGATACTACAAAGTGCCAATCGTAACAGAAAATATCTAAAACAAACTATTTCTCCTGTGTTTTCCTTCTGCAGGATCCAACCATCACCAACTACTTGCGCTATGTAGTGAATATTCTTAGACCTCCAGTACTGCTGGCAGTCAAAGTCCCCCAGCACTGGAAGTCTTTGATTTTGCCATAGTGGAATGCAAACCAGTAAGAATTTGATATATAGCCAGCTCCTGATTAGTTTCCAGGCCCTGGTAACAAGCTTAGCAAAGCTTCCAAACTCCTGCCTCCAACTCATTAGGCATCCTGACTCTAATAGAGTAAAGAAATCAAGAAAACCAAATTTATCCACAAATTTTTTACATAAGGGGCTGGCCTCCCACTCATGAAAAAAACATAGCTGAGATGCAATAAAGTATCCCCTGAAACTCGGAAGGTTCAAACCCCCCCGTTCCAGGGCATTGAAAAATAATCCAGTTTCAGCCTTACCCGCTTTCTTCCCCACAGCAAATCATTGATCATCTTCTCTATCAATTTAAATAATTTATCCTCTATCCAAAACAGGGAATTTCAGAGAACATAAAGCAGTTGGGGAAGAACTATCATTTTCACCAAGGAGACCCTATCTCCTCTCGAAAGAGTGCAGATGCCATATTTTACAACATATTGCCATATTTTAATTTTAGATCTAATCTTCATAATGGCCGGGAGTAAATTAAGCTGAACATAGTCCTGAATATTAGCAGAAACATTTATCCCCAAGTACTTCATGGAGTCCTCAACCCCCAGGTCCAGAGGTAGACTCTCCACTAACAATTGTGTCTTATCTATAGGGAGGAGGGTAGTTTTAGACCAGTTTACCTCTATCGTCTGCATACAAGGAGATCCGATCATGATCTCCCGCAATCCCAAATCCAAGAACCCCCGGGTCCTTTCTGATCTTTATGGCCAAAGGCTCAATATAAATGTTAAATAGGAGTGGCGAGAGAGGATATGAGAGGACTTCAATTATCATTTAAATATTAGCATATATATAATCTGATTATAGATATTTTACCCCTTCAACCACCGTGACGTATGTCACAGTGGTTGAGGGAAGCCCACTCCATACACGGTGAGTGCCGGCTGTATCATACAGCAGACACCCAGCCGCAATGACGGGAAATGGCAATCCCAACGAATGCCATCATTTATCCCCTCAGGTGCTATGATTAATACAGATTGTGGCACCTGTGATGTAAGGCAGAGGGATGCAGCTCCCTCTGCCTTCCGATCAGAGCCCCAGCAGTGAAATCACGGGGCTCCAACTGGTTATCATGGCAGCCTGGACGCTTCTGAAGCCTTCCAGGCTCATCAGGTCACCGGAGACCCGAATGGACCGGAAACGCAGAAAACCGCAGGTCTGAATTGACCTGTGGTTTTCTGCGATCGCTGATACGGGGGGTTAAATGACTCCCCCTGGCGTTGTTACAGGATGCCGACTGAATGATTTCAGCTGGCATCCCGTTCCGATTAACCCCCACGGCGCCGGAATCGCGATTTAAAGTTAGGACGTACCGGTACGCCCTGAGTCCTTAAGGACTCGGGAAATAGGGCGTACTGGTACACCCTACGTCCTTAAGGGGTTAACCCCTTTAGGACACAGCCTTAATTCACCTTAGGACCAGGCCATTTTTTGCAAATCTGACCAGTGTCACTTTAAGTGGTGATAACTTTAAAACGCTTTGACTTATCTAGGCCATTCTGATACTATTTTTTCGTCACATATTGTACTTCATGACACTGGTAAAATGAAGTAAAAAAAATAAATTCATTTATAAAATTGGTAAAAAATCTGCAAATTTGAAAAGTTCTAATTTCTCTACTTCTATAATACATAGTAATACCTCCATAAATAGTTATTACTTTACATTCTCCATACGTCTACTTCATGTTTAAATAATTTTGGGAATGATATTTTATTTTTTGGGGATGTTACAAGGCTTAGAAGTGTCGAAGCAAATCTTGAAATTTTTCTGAAATTTTCAAAAACCCAATTTTTAGGGACCAGTTTAGGTCTGAAGTCACTTTGCAAGGCTTACATAATAGAAACCACTCAAAAATGACCACATTGTAGAAATATTCAAAACTGATTTTACAAACTTTGTTAACCCTTTAGGTATTCCACAAGAATTAATGGAAAATAGAGATTTCAAAATTTGACTTTTTGGGCAGATTTTCCATTTAATTTTTTTTTTTCCATCTAAGAAACTACACCCCTCAAGGTATTCAAAACTAATTTTGCAAACGTTGTTAACCCTTTAGGTGTTCCACAAGAGTTAATGGCAAATGGAGAGAAATTTCAGAATTTTAATTTTTTGGGCAAATTTTCCATTTTAATCCATTTTTTCCAGTAACAAAGCAAGGGTTAACAGCCAAACAAAACTCAATATTTATGGCCCTGATTCTGTAGTTTACAGAAACACCCCAAACTGCTGTACGGGCACACGGCAGGGTGCAGAAGGAAAGGAATGCCATACTGTTTTTGGAAGGCAGATTTTGCTGGACTGTTTTTTTTTTTACACCATGTCCCATTTGAAGCCCCCCTGATGCACCCCTAGAGTAGAAACTCCCAAAAAGTGACCCCATTTTAGAAACTATGGGATAGGGTAGAAGTTGTGTTGGTACTAGTTTAGGGTACATATGATTTTAGGCTGCTCTATATTACACTTCTTGCGAGGCAAGGTAACAAGAAATAGATGTTTTTATTTTTTGTTATTTACAACATTAATCTGACAGGATAGATCATGTGGTATTTTTATAGACCAGGTTGTCACGGACGCGGCAATACCTAATATGTATACTTTTTTTTTAATGTAAGTTTTACACAATAATTTCTTTTTTGAAACAAAAAAAATCATGTTTTAGTGTTTCCATAGTCTGAGAGCCATAATTTTTTCAGTTTTTGGGCGATTACCTTAGGTGGGGTATGATTTTTGCGGGATGATACTACGGTTTTATTGGCACTATTTTAGGGTGTGTGTGACTTTTTGATCGCTTGCTATTACACTTTTTGTGATGTAGGGTGACAAAAAATAGCTTTTTTTTTATCCTTTTTTTTTTTAGGTCATGTTTTTATAGAGAAAGTTATTATGGATGCTGTGATACCTAATATGTATACTTTTTTTTATTTATGTAAGTTTTACACAATGATTTCATTTTTTAAGCAAAAAAAAATCATGTTTTAGTGTTTCCATAGTCTGAGAGCCATAATTTTTTTTAGTTTTTGGGTGATCACCTTGGGTAGGGTATGATTTTTGCGTGATGAGATGACAGTTTTATTGGCACTATTTTGGGGTGTGTGTGACTTTTTGATCGCTTGCTATTACACTTTTTGTGGTGTAACGTGACAAAAAATGGTTTATTTAGCACAGTTTTTATTTGAATTTTTTTACAATGTTCATCTGAGGGATTAGGTCATGTGATATTTTTATAGAGCCGGTCTATACAAACGCGGCAATACCTAATATGTATACTTTTTTTATTTATGTAAGTTTTACACAATAATATTATTTTTGGGAAAAAAAAAAAAAATCATGTTTTAGTGTCTCCATATTCTGAGAGCCATAGTTTTTTCTGTTTTTGGGTGATTATTGTTGGTAGGGTCTCATTTTTTGCGGGATGAGATGACGGTTTGATTGGCACTATTTTAGGGTGCATATGACTTTTTGATCGCTTGCTATTACACTTTTTGTGATGAAAGGTGACAAAAAATTGTTTATTTAGCACAGTTTTTATTTTTTATTTTTTACGGTGTTCATCTGAGGAGTTAGGTCATGTGATATTTTTATAGAGCCGGTCGATACGGACGTGGCGATACCTAATATGTATACTTTTTTTTAATGTAAGTTTTTCAAAAACAAAAAAAAGATCTTTTAGTGCCTCCATATTCTGAGCCATAGTTTTTTTTTTGTTAGGGCGATTGTCTCAGGTAGGGGCTCATTTTTTGCAGGATGAGGTGACGGTTAGATTGGTACTATTTTGGTGGGCATCTTTAAAGGAGAAGGAAATAATAGCGTTGCGGCACTCACCAGGATAAAAATCAGTTGCTTTTATTGTGGCTTCCTTGGAAGAAGATACATGTGGGTCCAGGGGCGGATACACTGTTGCAGGCTGCGACGGCCGTTTCGCGCGTGGGGTCGCGCTTCCTCAGGCCGCTCAATACGTCATGACGCAAATGCGCTTTATGTAGAGGCGGACAGGGCACGGCCGACGCCGTCATCCACAGCTGTTCGCCCCTGAGAGTAATGACATATAAAAACAAGCGCACAGCAGTGACATTATAGGTACAATCGAAATAGCAACACAATTATACAGTTAGATATATTCATCTGCCTATGCCCCCGCACCATGGGAGATGTATGCAGAGGCCCGGATAAATAGAAGAGACCTATACTAAGACGGTATACGTTAGATCCCTATACTCAAAGGGTGAGGGCACACAATAGTAGTATAGTTAAGAACACATATGTATCCATACATTGTGTGAACAGAGGGATCGAATATTGCATAGGAAGCACGAAGGTATATGAAAGGAGTTAATGAAAAGTAAATACAAATCATTCATGCCCGCTGGACCCATTGCACCTGTCTGGATAATCCACCTTGCCTCCCTCTGCAGCAGTTTACTTGATTTTCTGCCCGTGTGGACGTTTTTACGTGGGTAAAACCATACGTCCCCTCTTTGAACGTATACGTGAGCATGTTGGCTCCATCAGATCAGGGAGAGGCAGTCCTCGCCTCATTGACCACATTCGTGTCGCCCATGACGCTCACCCGCGTTGCCTCTCCTTTGCGGGGGTGGAACATGTCTGTCCTATCCCTCGGGGAGGGGACGGGCATCGCCTACTGCTGCAGAGGGAGGCAAGGTGGATTATCCAGACAGGTGCAATGGGTCCAGCGGGCATGAATGACAGAAATGACATGTCTGTCTTTCTGTAAGCAACAACTTGCTCCATAAATTGGCATCTGCATTCATATATCTTTGTCCCTTTACGCTCGGCTATGTGTCGGCTCCTATTTTATAATTTTCTTCATATTTGTATTTACTTTTCATTAACTCCTTTCATATACCTTCGTGCTTCCTATGCAATATTCGATCCCTCTGTTCACACAATGTATGGATACATATGTGTTCTTAACTATACTACTATTGTGTGCCCTCACCCTTTGAGTATAGGGATCTAACGTATACCGTCTTAGTATAGGTCTCTTCTATTTATCCGGGCCTCTGCATACATCTCCCATGGTGCGGGGGCATAGGCAGATGAATATATCTAACTGTATAATTGTGTTGCTATTTCGATTGTACCTATAATGTCACTGCTGTGCGCTTGTTTTTATATGTCATTACTCTCAGGGGCGAACAGCTGTGGATGACGGCGTCGGCCGTGCCCTGTCCGCCTCTACATAAAGCGCATTTGCGTCATGACGTATTGAGCGGCCTGAGGAAGCGCGACCCCACGCGCGAAACGGCCGTCGCCGCCTGCAACAGTGTATCCGCCCCTGGACCCACATGTATCTTCTTCCAAGGAAGCCACAATAAAAGCAACTGATTTTTATCCTGGTGAGTGCCGCAACGCTATTATTTCCTTCTCCTTTAAAGATTTACTTCAACTCGATGTTACTTTTTGTTGCTGAGCACCGCTAATTGGACCTTCGACACTGCATGCAACCTGCCGAAAGCGGCGATATGAGTGGGGGCAGTGCCGCCGTATTCTCTCTTCTCTCCCTTGCACTATTTTGGAGGGCAAACACCTTTTTGATCGCTTGCTGTTGTACTTTTTGTGATGTAAAGTGACAAAAAAATTGTTTATTTAGCACAGTTTTTATTTTTTGGACGGTGTTCATCTGAGGGGTTAGGTAATGTGATATGTTTATAGAGCCGGTCGATACGGACGTGGCGATGCCTAATATGTATGCTTTCCCCCCCCCCCCTATTTTTTAGCCATTTTTTTAACTTTATTTGGGAAAAATTACGTTTTTGTTTATTTTTACCTGGAACTTTAATTTTTGGGGGGGAAAATTGTATTTTTTCAACTTTTTTTTCACTTTATTTTTTTGTATCACTTTGGGACTTGAACTTTTGGGGGTCTAATTCCTTTACAATGCATTCAAATACTTCTGTATTGGAATGTATTGGCTGTATGAGTAACACAGTAAGTATTACTCATACAGCTTCCGGCATGTGAGATCCAGGGGGCTGGATCTCACAGGCTCGTCACCAGAAGGCAGTGCGATGCCTTCCTTAGGCATCGTGCTGCCTTTCATGCCATCGGGTCCCCCCTACAGCTGCATGGGGACCTGTACGTCATGTGTCCTTAAGTACCAGGACAACATGCCGTACCAGTACGTCATGTGTCCTGAAGAAGTTAAAGGGGTTGTGTCATTTCAGCAAGAGGCATTTATCATGTAGCGAAAGTTACAGTCCTGATCAAAAAACCTTGTCTCCTTGAACGCCACAGAATGGCTCGCTTGGACTTTGCAATAGAGCACCAAACATGGGACATTCAAAGGTGGAACAAAGTTTTATTCTCTGATGAGAAAAAATTTAACCTTGATGGTCCTGATGGTTTCCAACGTTACTGTGATGACAAGCAGATCTCACCTGAGATGTTTTCTACGCGCCACAGTGGAGGTCTGGGGGGCTTTTTCTTCAGTGGAACAATGGAGTTTCAGGAAGTGCAGGGGCGTCAAACGGCCGCTGGCTATGTCCAGATGTTGCAGAGAGCATTCCTCATGACTGAGAGCCCTCGTCTGTGTGGTAACGACTGGGTTTTTCAACAGGACAACGCTACAGTACACAATGCCCGCAGGACAAGGGACTTCTTCCAGGAGAATAACATCACTCTTTTGGCCATCCTGCCTGTTCCCCTGATCTAAATCCAAATGAGAACCTTTGGGGATGGATGGCAGGGGAAGTTTACAAAAATGGACAACAGTTCCAGACAGTAGATGGCCTTCGTGCGGCCGTCTTTACCACTTGGAAAAATGTTCCCACTCACCTCATGGAAACGCTTGCATCAAGCATGCCGAAACAAATTTTTGAAGTGATCAACAATAACGGCGGAGCTACTCATTACTGAGTTCATGTTTGGAAGTTAGATTTCTGTTTTGCTGGGTTTATTTTTGGGGGGGGATGTGTGGTCCTAAAATTTTGATCAGCTGAAAAACAGCCTGTTTCAGTTTATTCGTTGTTTTCATTTAATTGAATGCTCAAAAAATGTTTTGTCTCACTCCCATTTCTTCTTGTTGCATGTTGAAGCTCTACTTGGAACCTTGTTTAGATCCAGCCTTGCTAAATATGATTTTTTGCCATTTTTCTAGTGGTCTTAAACTTTTGATCAGGACTGTAATACAAGGCACTTACTAATGTATTGTCATTGTCCATATTGGCTACTTTGCGGGCTTGATTCATTTTTCCATCACATTATATGCTGCTTGTTTCCATGGTTACAACCAACCTGCAATCCATCAGCGGTGGTCATGCTTGAACACTGTAGGAAAAAGCACTAGCCTCTCTGGTGGCTGGGACCATGGGAACGCACATAGGCTGGAGCATTTTTCTATGGTGTGCAAGCACGGCCACTGCTAATGGATTGCAAGTTGGTCGTAACCATGGAAATAAGCAATGTATAATGTGATGGAAAAATGAATCAAGACAGTAAAGGAAGCAATAGGGATAATAACAATACATTAGCAAGTGCCTTGTATTAATTTTCTCTACATAATAAATTAGTGTTGATCGCGAATATTCTAATCGCAAATTTTTATAGCAAATATCGGCACTTCGAGAATTTGCAAAGATGTGGTATATAGTGCTATATATTCGTAATCGCGAATATTCTAGATTTTTTTTTCCATCAGTATCCTTCCTTCTTGCTTGTGGGCCAATGAGAAGGCTGCAATATTTTGATCAAAACTTAGCAACATCCCTAGCAAACAACAGGAAAGTTCCCTACCCCTTTACTACCCCTTTACTATATACTTTACTAAGAAACTCCCCAGCAGCCATTTTCTGCAGTTTTTTTTTGCAGTTTTGAGAGAGCATTGACATTGCTGTGCTCTGTGCTTTCATTTGGATCCTATTCCTTATCCATTGTTATTAGATAGTTAGCACATATATATAATACAGATAGTTAGTGGGAATCAGTGTAGGTTAGATAGTGATATAGTGTAGCTGATAGGTTCCAGTGCAGGGTGTTAGGTAGTGTGATGTGGTTCTGCTGTCCATACATACATGCTACAGACATAGTGCTGTGATGTCACAACAATACTTAGTGCACCAATCAGTAATATCTACTCAGTCCTGATAAAATGTGAAGTTGCATGTATTGCACAACAAATATGCACATCATTAGTACCTATTTACACAATCCCGAAAATAATGACTGCAGATAACGAATTCTAGAATTTGCTAATTTAGTGCGAATAGTATGCGAAAAATTCACGAAATATTGCGAAAATTAATATTGCCTATGCCGCTCATTACTAGTGTTCTGTACAGCGGCATAAGCACTTCACTCTTTCTACTGCTTATACCTCTCCCTATACATCCAAGCATTCTGCTGGCATTTCGTGCTGCTCTATTACATTGTCTTCCCACCTTTAAGTCTTCTGAAATAATTACTCCTAAATCCCTTTCCTCAGATACTGAGGTCAGGACTGTGTCAAATATTCTATATTCTGCCCTTGGGTTTTTACGCCCCAGGTGCATTATCTTGCACTTATCCACATTAAATTTCAGTTGCCAGAGTTCTGACCATTCTTCTAGTTTTCCTAAATCCTTTTCCATTTGGCGTTTCCCTCCAGGAACATCAACCCTGTTACATATCTTTGTGTCATTAGCAAAAAGACAAACCTTACCATCGAGGCCTTTTGCAATATCACTTATGAAGATATTAAACAAAATTGGTCCCAGTACAGATCCCTGTGGAACCCCACTGGTAATATGACCTTGTTTTGAATGTTCTCCATTGACTACAACCCTCTGTTGTCTGTCACTCAGCCACTGCCTAATCCACTCAACAATATGGGAGTCCATGCTCAATGACTGCAGTTTATTGATAAGTCTTCTATGTGGGACAGTGTCAAAAGCCTTACTAAAATCTAGATATGCAATGTCTACTGCACCTCCACCGTCTATTATTTTAGTCACCCAGTCAAAAAAATCTATAAGATTTGTTTGACATGAATTGTATTAATGCAGCTTAAAATTTGAATTTTGTGAAAAGGTTCAATATTCTAGGCTCAAAGTGTCACACTCTAGTCAGCTAATTAATCCATACCCCCTGAGCAAAGGGTACCTCAAAATTGAGACTTGGGGGTTTCATAAGCGGTAAGCCATAATCATCCAAATTATAACATATAAAGGCTTGAAATATCTCGCTTTGCATGTAATGAGTCTATCTCATATATTAGTTTCAACTTTTAAGTTGCATTACTGAAATAAATGAACTTTGCACAATATTCTAATTTTTCAAGTTTCACCTGTATATATGTGCAGGAGGGCTAGGATAGGTCAGTGAGGTCACATGACCTAACCCATAAAGCCCAGGAAGTGATACGCCAACCTGCAATCCATCAGGAAGTGCTGCAGGAAACAAACAGCAAGCATGCTGTGGCCAGGGCAGAGAGCAAACTGTGGAGCGCAGAACAACAGCACCCACACAGAGTCCAGGACTGCAGCAGTGAATGGGAATCACCGGCCACAGATCACTGCTGAACACGGTGCCCGGGACCGCGGTGGTAAGCAAGGGAACAGTGGCGCACAGCAGCCACTGTTACAGTACCCCCCCCCCACGCCCCTTCTTCTTGAGTCCATGACAAGACAGAAACTTTTTAATCACACTCGGAGCATGAATGTTCTCCTCTGGTTCCTAAGACCTCTCCTTAGAATCAAAGCCCTTCCAGTTCACAAGATAGTAGGTCTTCTTTCCACGCTTCTTGATGTCCAGGATGTCTTTGATCTCAAATGTCTCATCAGAATCTTCAGATACCGGAGTTGGAGTAGAAGGAGCCATCGAGAAGCGATTAAGGATTACTGGTTTTCCAGTAGACTCACTAGAGTGGTTGTTATAAGAGAATTCAACCCAAGGTAGAAGTTGTACCCAGTTGTCGTGTTGGGCTGAAGCAAAATGCCGGAGATAGTTCTCTAATATTAGATTGACCCGCTCTACTTGTCCGTTGGTCTGGGCGTGATAACCAGAAGAGAAGTCCAGCTCAATTTCGAGCAGCCGGCAAAGGTAGACCATGCAAGTGGAATATGTGTCTCATGAACAGTTTAGCAAGTTCAGCAGCCGAGGGCAGTTCAGCCAAAAAAACGAAGGGCGTCACCTTTCTGTAGTAAAACAGCACTGGCTCCTTTGGAGGAGGCGTCTACTTCTAAAAATAATTGTCAGGAGACATTTGGATGACGAAGAACAGGTGCAGAAGCAAAGGACATTTTGAATTGGATGAAGGCAGCCTCTGCCTCAGGAGCCCAGTCTATGGCATTCACCCCTTTCTTAGTAAGAGCGGAGATCGGAGATGTAAAGGATTAATATTTCGGGATTAACTGACGATAGAATTTAGCAAATCCAAGGAAGCACTGCATAGCACAAAGACCCTGTGGGCGGGGCCAGTCCATTACTGCATTCTATTTTTCAGGATCCGTCTGCAACCCGGCATCCAAGATTATGTATCAGAGGTACGGTAGATTTAACAAAGATGCATTTCTCGAGTTTGGCATAAAGTCAATTCTCTCTCAACTGCTGTAAAACAAAACGTACATGCATCCGGTGAGTGGTCAAATCTGGAGAATAGATCAGTATATCGTCCAGGTACACTATCACGCAGACATAGAGCAGGTCCCGGAAGATATTGTTTACCAACTCCTGGAATACTGTGGAAGCATTGCACAGACCAAAGGGCTTGACGATATACTCGTAGTGTCCATGACAAATGTTGAAAGCAGTCTTCCACTCATCACCCTTTCGAATGCGGATAAGGTTGTATGTGCCACGCAGGTCGAATTGTGTGAAGACCTTAGCTCCCCGGATCCTGTCAAAGAGTTCAGAGATTAGCGGAAGAGGGTATCGATTCTTGACTGTGACCTTATTCAGACCTCGACAGTTAATACAGGGCAGTAAGGATCCATCTTTCTTCTGCACAAAGAAGAACCTGGCATCAGCTGGTGTAGTAGTATTTCCAGATAAACCCTCTCTTGAGATTTTGCTTGATGTAATCAGATATCGCTTGGGTCTCAGGAAGTTCAGAAAGTTTTGCAATGGTGGTCACGCTGCCCAGCGTAATGGAGGTCCGTCAAGTAATGTTATCTCGGGTTACCAAGCTCTTTTCAATGCAGCCACACAATTGAAATCCAGTGGTAGGTGCACCGTAAGGACATCCAAACCACTGTAATGTATAGTGGTGCAAGATAATGAAGTTCCACAAGGATCACTTTCCCAAAGAATATTTAATATACTCACAAAATAGTCAATAGTCAAAATGGCATAAAACAATCTAAACTATCCGTTTTATGCCATTTTTAATTGACTATTTTGTGAGTATAATAAATATTCTTTGGGAAAGTGATCCTTGTGGAACTTCATTATCTTGCACCACTATACATTACAGTGGTTTTGATGTCCTTACGGTGCACCTACCCCTGGATTTCAATTGTGTGGCTGCATTTTGAAGAGCTTGGTAACCCGAGATACCATTACTTGACGAACCTCCATTACGCTGGGCAGCGTGACCACCATTACAAAACGATGAGGAGGCAGGGTCTCAACCTCTATCTTACTGACAACATCTGGAAAACTGGCATACTGCTACGGAAGTCCAGGCAGGTCTACAGGTACAGTAGGCGAGGAAGCAGGTCGAACCTCTGATAAGCAGGTCGACTGGCAGGATGATCCCCAACACAGAATCTGACCGTGCCAGGCCAGAACTAGAGTGTGCTGAGGCAGCCAGAGAAGACCAAGCATAACCAGATTCACAAACGCTGGCAGCACATAGAAGGAGATCATCTCTGAATGCAGAACCCCAATTTGCAACGCAAGGGGTATAGTAGCAGAAAGCACAGGTTTCGGAAGTGGCAATCCATTTATGGAAGCCACTGACAGAGACCTTTCTAGACGGATGGTAGGAAGCCGGTACTAATGGGCCAGAGCTTGCTGAATGAAGTTACTGGCTCACCCAGAGCAAAAGAAGTTTCACATGTAAAAAAATAAAAACTCCATGTAAGGCATATGATTATTTTTTTTTTAAATAGAAAAAATAAAATAAAATAGACATATTTTTTATTTCCGCGTCCGTGATGGTCGGCTCTATAAATATATCACATGATCGACCCAGTCCAATAAACACCATTAAAAAAAAACTGTGTCAAAAAGAGCCATTTTTGTCACCTTACATCACAAAAAGTGCAACACCAAAAAGGTGTATGTCCCACAAAATGGTGCCAATAAAACCGTCACTTCATCCCGCAAAAAATGAGCCACTACATAAGAAAATCGCTCAAAAAAAAAAAATATATAGCTCTCAGAGCACGGAGACACTAAAACTAAATGTTTTTTGTTTCAAAAATGCTATTATTGTATTAAAGTTAAATAAATAAATAAAAAGTATACATATTAGGTATAACCGCGTCCGTAACAACCAGCTCTATAAAAATATCACATGACCTAACCCCTCGGGTGAACACCGTAAAAAAAAAAAAATGGGTCAAAAAAAGCAATTTTTGTCACCTAACATCACAAAAAGTGCAACACCAAGTGATCAAAAAGGCGTATGTCCCACAAATGAGTACCAATAAAATCATCACCTCATACTGGAAAAAATGAGCCCCTACATAAGAAAATCGCAAAAAAAATATATAAAAAATTTTAAAACTATAGCTCTAAGAACATGGACACATTGAAACATAATTTTTTTGTTTCAAAAATGCTATTATTGTGTAAAAGTTAAATAAATAAGAAAAAGTATACATATTAGATATCGCCATGTCCTTAACGCTCTGCTCTATAAAAATGTCACTTGGCCGGATTCCTCAGGTGAACGCTGTAAAAATAAATAAATAAAAACTGCTCTAAAACAACCAATTTTTTGGTCACCTTGCCCCATAAAGTGTTATAATGAATTATTAAAAAAGCATATGTACCCAAAAATAGTACCAATAAAACCGGCACCTTATCCCCTAGTTTACAAAATGGGGTCACTTCTTGGGAGTTTCTACTGTAAGGGTGCATCAGGGGGGCTTCAAATGGGACATGGCATCTAAAAACTATGTGGTGCTCCTTTTATTATGGGCCCTGCCGTGTGCCCATACAGCGGTTTATGACCACATGTGGGGTGTTTCTGTAAACCGCAGAATCTGGGTAATAAATATAGAGTTTTGTTTGGCTGTTAACCATCGATGTGTTAAAGAAAAAACTGGATTAAAATGTAAAATCTGCCAAAAAAGTGAAATATAAAAATTTGATCTCCTTTAATTCTTGTGGTACGCCTAAAGGGTTAACAAAGTTTGTAAAATCGGTTTTAAGTATACCCCGCATCCCCTGACGAAGCCGCAACAGCGGCGAAACATGTCGGGAGGGGTGTAGAGAATGCGATCCTGTTTTTAGGCAGTTTGTATTGAGAGGACATTTAGTGTAGTGATACCGAGATGTTAGGGAAACATAGCGAGGTCTAGTGAGGTAGTGACACGTGTGATAAGCAACCTCTAGTGGCAGACATCCTGCATAGCAGGGAGAGGAACGCCAAAGAACTGAATAAATGCAGGAATACGGCTACATTGACCCTTATGACAGAAATAGGGGCAACATTGTAGCTTATCCGTTCAGTAGAAGCATTGTTACCAACTAGGCAAACAGGGGATACACTGGAACATTTACAGTTCAACAACAATTATGTCAGGGAGGCCTGAAATAAAGGCTCTCTGCAGGGCACCCGAATAATAAATAAATAATAAAAAAATAAAATCAAGCCCACAGCACAAGTGATAAAATAAATTCCAAGTGCATCTCAAGGTCTGTTTGCTGCACACAAACAGCCTCTACGCTATGATTAAATAGACATCATTCTATCTAGCTACATAAAACAGACATAGTAATAAAAGGTTGCAAAAATTAGGCAACCTGGTCTATCCAACTGTACCTCATACCTCTTTACAACTGAGAGTTTTAAATTTCCTTGTTCTTTTTTCAATTTATGTTGTGAGTCCTTACCATTGATAATAAAAGTTATATTTTAACTGCTAATAGGGACCCCTAAAGGGATTTTTTTGGTCTCAGTGACCAAGTAAGTATTTTGAATTTATATCCCGAGGATCTCTAAAGGGACTGTGGAGAATTAAGTAACTTGAGGGGTGTAGTTTCTACAATGGGGGTATCCACTATGTAGGCCCCACAAAGTGACTTCAGACCTGAACTGGTCCTTAAAAAGTGGGTTTTGTCAATTTTCTTAAACATTTTAAGAATTGCTTCTAAACTTCTAAGCCTTCTAGCATCCTAAAAAAATAAAATGACATTTCTAAAATGATGCCAACATAAAGTAGACATATGGGGAATGTTAAGTAATAAATATTTTATGAGTTATCACTTTCTGTTTTAAAAGCAGAGAAATTGAAATTTAGAAAATAGCGGATTTTTTAAAATTTTGGGCAAATTTCGGATTTTTTCATAAATAAAGGTGAAATATATTGACTCATATTTATGACTAGCATGAAGTACAATGTGTCACGAGAAAACAATCTCTGAATGACTTGGATAAGTAAAAATGTTCCAAAGTTATTACCATATAAAGTGAAATATGTCAAATTTGCCAAATTAGGCCGAGTCAGGAAGGGGGCAAATGGCCCAGATGTGAAGTGGTTAAAGACAAAAGCAGAGTTATCTACTGTGACATCATTTTTGGATGTCATATAACTGTTATAGTTTATGTTCGCAGAAGCAGAAAAAGATAGTATGCCTTTAAGATTCATTTTGTAATGTAATGTAAGCTCATTGACACAGCAGAAACAACGGAAAGCATAGTGTTAATCTGTTGTTGCTGGGCAGAAGTCTAGACCAATCAAAGCCAGCTTCTCACACAACAAGAGTTTTCCCCAATCACTGCGAGCCTCACACACAGCCTGTCTGGGAATTCCCCTAGCAGGAGCTGCTAGAATCATTATTTTCCAGAGACAGGAGCTGAAGAGACATTCACTCCACTGAGAGCTGAGTTTTATGGGAACAAGAGGCCAAAATAGGTAGTTAAAACAGTTATATAATGTTCATATTGTTAGTATTGTGTTTAGAACTGTATACTGAACTAGATATATATGTGATTACTTACAATTCCACCAAATTCAATTGCAAATACAAATTGTAAGCTACAGTTGCAAGAAAAAGTATGTGAACCCTTTGGAATGGATTTCTGCACAAATTGGTCATAAAATGTGATCTGATCTTCATCTAAGTCACAATAGACAATCACAGTCTGCTTAAACTAATAACACACAAAGAATCAAATGTTACCATGATTTTATTGAACACACCATGTAAACATTCACAGTGCAGATGGAAAAATTATGTGAACCCTTGGATTTAATAACTGGTTGAACCTCCTTTGGCAGCAATAACTTCAACCAAACGTTTCCTATAGTGGCAGATCAGACGTGCATAACGGTCAGAAGTAATTCTTGACCATTCCTCTTTACAGAACTGTTTCAGTTCAGCAATATTCTTGGGATGTCTGGTGTGAATCGCTTTCTTGAGGTTATGCCACAGCATGTCAATTGGGTTGAGTTCAGGACTCTGACTGGGCCACTCCAGGAGGTGTATTTTCCTCTGTTTAAGCCATTCTGCTGTTGATTTACTTCTATGCTTTGGGTCGTTGTCCTATTGCAACACCCATTTTCTGTGGAGCTTCAGCTGGTGGACAGATGGCCTTAAGTTCTCCTGAAAAATGTCTTGATCCACTTGGGAATACATTTTTCCTTCGATGATAGCAATCCGTCCAGGCCCTGACGCAGCAAAGCAGCCCCAAACCATGATGCCCCCACCACTATACTTTACAGTTGGGATGAGGTTTTGATGTTGGTGTGCTGTGCCTCTTTTTCTCCACACATAGTGTTGTGTGTTTCTTCCAAACAACTCAACTTTGGTTTCATCTGTCCACAGAATATTTTGCCAGTACTGCTGTGGAATATCTAGGTGCTCTTGTGCAAACTGTAAATGTGCAGCAATGTATCTTTTTGACAGCAGTGGCTTCCTCTGTGGTGTCCTCCCATGAAATCCATTCTTGTTTAGTGTTTTACGTATCGTAGATTCGCTAACAGTGTAAGCATATGCCAGAGACTTTTTTTTAAGTCTTTAGCTGACACTCTAGGATTCTTCTTCACCTCATTGAGCAGTCTGCGCTGTGCTCTTGCAGTCATCTTTACAGGATGGCCACTCCTAGAGAGAGTAGCAACAGTGCTGAACTTTCTCCATTTATAGACAATTTGTCTTACAGTGGACTGATGAACAGCAAGGCTTTTGGAACTTTTATAACCCTTTCCAGCTTTATGCAAGTCAACAATTCTTAATCGTAGGTCTTATGAGAGCTCTTTTGTGTGAGACATCATTCATATCAGGCAATGCTTCTTGTGAAAAGCAAACCCAGAACTGGTGTGTGGTTTTATAGGGCAGGGCAGCTGTAACCAACACCTCCAATCTCATCTCATTGATTGGACTCCAGTTGGACTCCAATTAGCTCTTGGAGATGTCATTAGTCTCTGGGTTCACATACTTTTTCCACCTACACTGTGAATGTTTACATGGTGTGTTCAATAAAAACATGGTAACATTTAATTCTTTGTGTGTTATTAGTTTAAGCAGACTGTGATTGTCTATTGTTGTGACTTAGATGAAGATCAGATCACATTTTATGACCAATTTGTGCAGAAATCCATATCATTCCAAAGGGTTCACATACTTTTTCTTGCAACTGTACAACTGCAAGCATATATCCACCATTTTATTTTGAATTACAAGATTGAACAGTTGAACCACCATCTTATGCATACCGCCATTTTGTGATATCTTTTCAACACGTGTTATGTACATGGACTATCTGCTGCGGAGGTGGCAGTGTTATATATGAAGAAAAGTTGAAGTTAATAAAGAAGTTATTTCAAGCATTTGGTGTGCTCTTTAAACCTACTGTTTCCATAGAATTTCGCTAGAGGAATTACAGAGTAATAGACAGTCTGGTTAGACTAAAAGTCAGAGATATCATAATTATCTAATGCCACAGTGCAAAAGGCACTTCATAGTGCTGCGCCTGCCACAAAGTGGGCCTTGCCTCCACAACACAGACACAGATTCTTTGCTTTGCAGTGTAAACGTTCCTGATCAGACAATCAAAGGCGCTCTATTTGCATGGGCTCTTCAGAGGGGGTGGACACTAGAGGAAGAACCGGCCTCTGGAAGGATGAAGCCAAACGAGGTGGTCTTCTGGTGCATGTGACCTCTTTAGATCGTTCCCTGAAACGCATATCTATCCTTGTGGCCAAGGTGATCAGGTAGAAAGGACGGTCTACCAGCTAACACCGCCAGTTGTGCCTCATTGTTCCATGCAAGTTAAGCAGCCAGGGTATGATACTGTATGGCGTACTGACCCACAGACAAGGAACCCTGTTCTAGGCGCAGCAGAGCTGATGCAGCAGAGGACGTGTGGCCCGGCTCTTCAAAGACCATCCAGAAGGTACCCAGGAAAGACTGCAGATTAGTGGTCTCTGGACCTCTATGTTCCCAACTAGGATTTGACCAAGCAAGGGCCTCATCAGACAGCAGGGACACAATGAAGGCAACCTTGGACCGCTCAGTAAGAAACTTATGCCCATGCAACTCAAAGTGGATCAGACACTGGTTCAGGAATCCCTCTCCACCATAGCGTGATAGCAGAGGGAGTTGCACAACAGCTGCACACATATCCGGATTCACCGGTGTAGGAATTGCAGGATTAGCAGCGACTGGCGACCCTGCAGTAGCTGGAGAAGAGATGTCATTCAGACGAGCAGCAACATTTTGCTTTAACTGCATCATGACATCCTGATGTTCACTCTGACGCCTCATTTTTCCTGAATGACAGGCTTTGGATGCCCAGCGGGGTCCATAGCCTCAATGGACTGTCACGAAGCAGCGGGTGTGAACCCACTGTGCCATGTGTCCTACCTCATATAAGGGCGTTGTCTAAGTGAACCCCTACATCCGCACAGTACCCCTGATGGTGGGGATAGACTTTCCCGAGGGGACCACCAGGTTGCTACCTCTTGAGGAGGATAGGCACACGAGGAAGCTGGTCCAGGCAGACCAGGATGTACCTGAGAAAGGTACCGGAGGTGCAGGACCGAAGCATGAGGCAGAGGCGTAGTCAGACAGGCAAAAGGTCAGGGCAGGTGGCACAGGTACAGGTCAGGCAATCTAGGTCAGCAACAGGAGAGTCAAGGCAAGCAGGTAGGGATGTAATAGGTAACAGAGTCCAGGAAAACTGTCAGTACCAGAGCTTTGAGACGTTCTCACAGCTCTGTGTCTCCACCCCTGTGATGATGTCACTTAGGGTTGGAGGTGTTCTCACTGTTCTGTTTCTCCGCCCCTGTGATGAGGTCTTTACTCCCAGCTGTCTCTCCTGCGTTTGATTTCTCTGCCTTTAAATCACCCCTCCTCCTATTGCAGGGCGTGGATTATATTTCTCTTTTCAGTTGTAGCTCTGCCTTGAGTATCTTCACTTCTTTAGCTACTAGTTCTCTGGACCTGTGTTCTGCTGCTGCAAGCACTCCGGATATTGCCAGCGGCCCTTGGATCCGTCTTCTCTGCGGCTGCAGCTCCATCAGCTAAGTGTGCAGACTTTGTTGTGTACCTGGTGATTTCCTGACTGGATCTGAGGTGGCTCCGGTTCCCTCCATATTCTGAGCAGGGCATCAGTGGCCGTGCCCCTTCCACTATTGTAGGGGTTACAGGGCTCATCAGTCTAAGGTACGCGGGCATGCCTCGTTCCACCATTTGGATCCGGGCATGTGCTTTAGCAGCATAGGGAGAGTGTTGAGGGTCTGACAGGGGTCACCCTTTCTCTTCCCTAGTTTGGGGTCCGGTCAGTAGCTCTTTTTACTGTGTATGCTCTTGTTACCCTTAAACAGCCATGACAAAAACACATACGAGTCAGGAAAATAAGAACACAAGCTGAAACCAAGAACCTTAGCAGGGCACAAGGACCTTGACACCGAGGCATCAAGGAAGGGGGCTGAGCCACTTACAGGTGAAACTCGAAAAATTTGAATATCGTGCAAAGTTAATTTATTTCAGTAATGCAACTTAAAAGGTGAAACTAATATATGAGATAGACTCATTAGATGCAAAGTGAGATATTTCAAGCCTTTATTTGTTATAATTTGTGATTATGGCTTGCCGCTTATGAAACCCCCAAGTCTCAATTTTGAGGTACCCTTTGCTCAGGGGATATGGATTAATTAGCTGACTAGAGTGTGACACTTTGAGCCTAGAATATTGAACCTTTTCACAAAATTCTAATTTTAAGCTGCATTAATGCAATACTTTTTAATTGGCATTACTGAAATAAATGGACTTTTGTACGATATTCTCATTTTTCAAGTTTCACCTATATATATGTAATGGGGATTCGCTCTGGTAGTTAGGACTAGCGGATGCAGTATAGAGGCAAAGTACACAATTCTTGAATCAAACAGCGGTGTTTATTGACACATTGGTGTAAAACAAAATGCAGATAAGGTATATCACAAAATGCAGGTGGCTTAGTGTTTGTTCACACACGAGGAAAGTCCATAAACAATAAGTCACCTTTCTCCTGGGTGTTAATTCACACCCTGTTAGCAGTTCAGCCTCATCAAGTCCATAGGCGGCCTGTTTGCCTTTAACCCCCCTAGCTGAAACCCCCTTAATGACCAGGCCACTTTTTACACTTCTGCACTACACTACTGTCACCGTTCATTGCTCGGTCATGCAACATACCACCCAAATAAATTTTACCTCCTTTTCTTCTCACTAATAGAGCTTTCATTTGGTGGTATTTCATTGCTGCTGACATTTTTACTTTTTTTGTTATTAATCGAAATTTAACAATTTTTTTGAAAAAAAAAAGACATTTTTCACTTTCAGTTGTAAAATTTTGCAAAAAAAACCTACATCCATATATAAATTTTTCGCTAAATTTATTGTTCTACATGTCTTTGAAAAAAAAAATGTTTGGGCAAAAAAAAAAATGGTTTAAAAAAAAAATGGTTTTGGTAAAAGTTATAGCATTTACAAATTATGGTACAAAAATGTGAATTTTCGCTTTTTGAAGCAGCTCTGACTTTCTGAGCACCTGTCATGTTTCCTGAGGTTCTACAATGCCCAGACAGTAGAAAAAACCCACAAATGACCCCATTTTGGAAAGTAGACACCCTAAGGTATTCACTGATCGGCATAGTGAGTTCATAGAACTTTTTATTTTTTGTCACAAGTTAGCGGAAAATGATGATTTTTCTTTTTTTTTCTTACAAAGTCACATATTTCACTAACTTGTGACAAAAAATAAAAACTTCTATGAACTCACTATGCCCATCACAAAATACCTTGGGGTGTCTTCTTTCCAAAATGGGGTCACTTGTGGGGTAGTTATACTGCCCTGGTATTTTAGGGGCCCATATGCGTGAGAAGTAGTTTTCAATCAAAATCTGTAAAAAATGACCGGTGAAATCCGAAAGGTGCTCTTTGGAATGTGTGCCCCTTTGCCCACCTTGGCTGCAAAAAAGTGTCACACATGTGGTATCGCCGTACTCAGGAGAAGTTGGGGAATGTGTTTTGGGGTGTCATTTTACATATACCCATGCTGGGTGAGAGAAATATCTTGGCAAAAGACAACATTTCCCATTTTTTTTATACAAAGTTGGCATTTGCCCAAGATATTTATCCCACCCAGCATGGGTATATGTAAAATTACACCCCAAAACACATTCCCCGACTTCTCCTGAGTACGGCAATACCACATGTGTGACACTTTTTTGCAGCCAAGGTGGGCAAAGGGGCACACATTCCAAAGAGCACCTTTCGGATTTCACAGGCCATTTTTTACACATTTTGATTGCAAACTACTTCTCACGCATATGGGCCCCTAAAATGCCAGGGCAGTATAACTACCCCACAAGTGACCCCATTTTGGAAAGAAGACACCCCAAGGTATTTCATGATGGGCATAGTGGGTTCATGGAAGTTTTAATTTTTTGTCACAAGTTAGTGGAATATGAGACTTTGTAAGGAAAAAAATAAATAAAATCATCATCATTTTCCGCTAACTTGTGACAAAAAATAAAAAATTCTAGGAACTCGCCATGCCCCTCACGGAATACCTTGGGGTGTCTTCTTTCTAAAATGGGGTCACTTGTGGGGTAGTTATACTGCCCTGGCATTTTAGGGGCCCATATGCGTGAGAAGTAGTTTGCAATCAAAATCTGTAAAAAAATGACCGGTGAAATCCGAAAGGTGCTCTTTGGAATGTGTGCCCCTTTGCCCACCTTGGCTGCAAAAAAGTGTCACACATGTGGTATCGCCGTACTCAGGAGAAGTTGGGCAATGTGTTTTGGGGTGTCATTTTACATATACCCATGCTGGGTGAGATAAATATCTCGGCAAATGTCAACTTTTCCCATTTTTTATACAAAGTTGGCATTTGACCAAGATATTTATCTCACCCAGCATGGGTATATGTAAAAAAAACACCCCAAAACACATTCCCCAACTTCTCATGAGTACAGCGATACCACATGTGTGACACTTTTTTGCAGCCTAGGGGCGCAAAGGGGCCCAAATTCCTTTTAGGAGGGCATTTTTAGACATTTGGATCACAGACTTCTTCTCACACTTTAGGGCCCCTAAAAAGCCAGGGCAGTATAAATACCCCACATGTGACCCCATTTTGGAAAGAAGACACCCCAAGGTATTCAATGAGGGGCATGCCGAGTTCATAGAAAAAAAAATTGGCAAAAGTTAGCGGAAATTGATTTTTTGTCTTTTCTCACAAAATCTCCCTTTCCGCTAACTTGAGACCAAAATTTCAATCTTTCATGGACTCAATATTCCCCTCGGCAAATACCTTGGGGTGTCTTCTTTCCAAAATGGAGTTATTTGTGGGGTGTTTGTACTGCCCTGGCATTTGAGGGTCTCGGCAATCATTACATGTATGGCCAGCATTAGGAGTTTCTGCTATTCTCCTTATATTGAGCATACAGGTAATGAGATTTTTTTTTTCCGTTCAGCCTCTGGGCTGAAAGAAAAAATGAACGGCACAGATTTCTTAATTCGCATCGATCAATGTGGATGAAAAAATCTCTGCCAAAAAAAAAAAAAGGAGGGGAAAGGCACCTGCCAGGACATAGGAGCTCCGCCCAACATCCATACCCACTTAGCTTGTATGCCCTGGCAAACCCGATTTCTCCATTCACATCAATCGATGTGGATGAATAAATCATTGCCTGGATTTTTTTTTTATATACAAAGTGTTTGCCAAAGCATATGAACACTGTCACCTCCTCAGCTCATATGCCTCGGCAAACATATCTTTTACTGCAGAGGAGAAATCTCGTCTTGCAGCGCCGCATACACTGACTTGTGTGTAATCTGACAGCAGCGCAATGCTTCTGTCAGAATGCACATCAGTGCTGCAGCTAGTCGATCGGTTGGTCCACCTGGAAAGTAAAAAAAACTAAAGAAAAAAGAAAAAAACAGGCCGTAACGCAATAAATTGTATTAACTTTATAATAACTTTAGAACAGAACATATAAACTTTATTTAACTTTTGAAACTGAACTTTAACTTTTTTGCTTACTGGTGTTTTTTTTTTTTTTTTTTTTTTTTTTTACCTTTATAGGACAAACCTCTCCTTCCCCGTGGGACAATGTGCAAAGCGCAAATCGCCCAAAGATGTGGCGAAGTACATTATGCACTTTATCCCAGGTGAAAGGAGAGGTTTGCAGCAGCTGTGAGTGAAAGGGCCCTAATAGCCCTGTGCGCCTGTCCTGTGAGATGCAATCCCTATGATATGTGTAACTGTGTGTGGTACGTCCGGAAACACTCTCCAAAGCATAGGGCAGGGTGGTCAGGGCAGTCAGGACAGAAATAGCGGGTGTCACGCCTTATTCCACTCCTGCTACAGACACAACATTTTTTTCGGGGTGGCGGTCGGTTTGAGGTACCAGCAACGACACTGGGGAAATGTCGCTCGTGTAGACGGCTAACTACACTGGTGGATGGGGCCATGGAACCTACTGGATACAGGAGGTTCGCGATGATCTCTTCCTGAAATTTGAGGAAGGATCCAGTTCTCCCAGCCTTACTGTAGAGAACAAAACAATTATACAGAGCCAATTGAATTAGGTATACAGACACCGTCTTATACCAGCGTCTGGTGCGGCGGGACACTAAATACGGAGCCAACATCTGGTCATTGAAGTCCACCCCTCCCATGTGAAGGTTATAGTCGTGGACTTAGAGGGGCTTTTCAATGACACTGGTTGCCCGTCCAATTTGGATTTTCGTGTCTGCGTGAATGGAGGAGAGCATGTAAACGTCACGCTTGTCTCTCCGGTTCACCGCGAGCAGTTCTTCGTTACACAAGGCAGCCCTCTCCCCCCTTGCAAGACGGGTGGTAACGAGCCGTTGGGGGAAGCCCATGCGACTAGTTCACGCGGTGCCACAGCAGCCAATCTGTTCTAGAAACAAATGCCTGAAGAGGGCCACACTTGTGTAGAAATTGTCCACATAAAGATGGTACCCCTTGCCAAATAAGGGTGACACCAAGTCCCAGACTGTCTTCCCACTGCTCCCCAGGTAGTCAGGGCAACCGACCGTCTCCAGGGTCTGATCTGGTCCCATAGCAGAGAATCAGGCTTCATGTCACCCACGACTGGAACAGGCCATTGTCAGATATTTTGGCCCTGGCACCCAGACAGAGGAGAGAGGTCCCATTGCAGAGAATCAGGCTTCATGTCATAGCAGAGAATCAGGCTTCACGTCACCCACCACTGGAACAGGCCATTATCAGATACTTTGGCCCTGGCACCCAGACAGAGGAGAGAGGTCCCATAGCAGAGAATCAGGCTTCATGTCATAGCAGAGAATCAGGCTTCATGTCATAGCAGAGAATCAGGCTTCATGTCATAGCAGAGAATCAGGCTTCACGTCACCCACTATTGGAACAGGCCATTGTCAGATATTTTGGCCCTGGCACCCAGACAGAGGAGAGAGGTCCCATTGCAGAGAATCAGGCTTCATGTCATAGCAGAGAATCAGGCTTCACGTCACCCACCACTGGAACAGACCATTGTCAGATATTTTGGCCCTGGCACCCAGACAGAGGAGAGAGGTCCCATAGCAGAGAATCAGGCTTCATGTCATAGCAGAGAATCAGGCTTCATGTCATTGCAGAGAATCAGGCTTCATGCCACCCAACACTGGAACAGGCCACTGTCAGATATTTTTAGGCCCCGTCACCCAAACATAGGAGAGAGGTCCCATAGCAGAGAATCAGGCTTCATGTCATAGCAGAGAATCAGGCTTCATGTCATAGCAGAGAATCAGGCTTCGTATCATAGCAGAGAACCAGGCTTCACAACACCCACAACTGGAACAGACCATTGTCAGATATTTTGGCCCTGGCACCCAGACAGAGGAGATAGGTCCCATTGCAGAGAATCAGGCTTCATGTCATAGCAGAGAATCAGGCTTCAAGTCATAGCTGAGAATCAGGCTTTATGTCATAGCAGAGAATCAGGCTTCATGTCACCCAACACTGAAACAGGCCACTGTCAGATATTTTTTTGCCCCGGCTCCCAGACAGAGGAGAAAGGTCCCATAGCAGAGAATCAGGCTTCTTGTCATAGCAGAGAATCAGGCTTCTTGTCATAGCAGAGAATCAGGCTTCACGTCACCCACCACTGGAACAGGCCATTGTCAGATATTTTGGCCCGGGGCACCCAGACAGAGGAGAGAGGTCCCATAGCAGAGAATCAGGCTTCATGTCATAGCAGAGAATCAGGCTTCATGTCATAGCAGAGAATCATGCTTCATGTTACCCACCACTGGAACAGGCCATTGTCAGATATTTTTAGGCCCTGGCACCCAGACAGAGGAGAGAGGTCCCATAGCAGAGAATCAGGCTTCATGTCATAGCAGAGAATCAGGCTTCATATCACCCAACACTGGAACAGGCCACTGTCAGATATTTTTAGGCCCCGGCACCCAGACAGAGGAGAGGTTCATTCAACTTTGGGTTGCTCCACAATATAATGGTAAAATGAAAATAAAAATAGGATTGAATGAGGAAGTGCCCTGGAGTCCAATAATATATGGTTAAGGGGAGTTAGTTATAAATGTCTAATCTGCACAAGGGATGGACAGGTCCTGTGGGATCCATGCCTGGTTAATTTTTATGAACGTCAGCTTGTCTACATTGGCTGTAGACAGGCGGCTGCGTTTGTCTGTAATGACGCCCCCTGCCGTGCGGAATACACGTTCAGACAAAACGCTGGCCGCCGGGCAGGCCAGCACCTCCAAGGCATAAAAGGCTAGCTCTGGCCACGTGGACAATTTGGAGACCCAGAAGTTGAATGGGGTCGAACCATCAGTCAGTACGTGGAGGGGTGTGAACACATACTGTTCCTCCATGTTAGTGAAATGTTGCCTCCTGCTAACACGTTCCATATCAGGTGGTGGTGCAGTTAGCTGTTGCGTGTTGACAAAACTTTTCCACATCTCTGCCATGCTAACCCTGCCCTCAGAGGAGCTGGCTGTGACACAGCTGCGTTGGCGACCTCTTGCTCCTCTTCTGCCTTCGCCTTGGGCTTCCACTTGTTCCCCTGTGACATTTGGGAATGCTCTCAGTAGCGCGTCTACCAATGTGCGCTTGTACTCGCGCATCTTCCTATCATGCTCCAGTGCAGGAAGTAAGGTGGGCACATTGTCTTTGTAGCGGGGATCCAGCAGGGTGGCAACCCAGTAGTCCGCACACGTTAAAATGTGGGCAACTTTGCTGTCGTTGCGCAGGCACTGCAGCATGTAGTCGCTCATGTGTGCCAGGCTGCCCAGAGGTAAGGACAAGCTGTCCTCTGTGGGAGGCGTATCGTCCTGCGTTTCCCCCCAGCCACGCACCAGTGATGGGCCCGAGCTGCGTTGGGTGCCACCCCGCTGTGAACATGCTTCATCCTCATCCTCCTCCACCTCCTCCTCATCGTCGTCCTCCAGTAGTGGGCCCTGGATGGCCACATTTGTACCTGGCCTCTGCTGTTGCAAAAAACCTCCCTGAGTCACTTCGAAGAAACTGGCCTGAAAGTGCTAAAAATGACCCCTCTTCCTCCTCCTCCTTCTTCTGGGCCACCTCCTCTTCCATCATCGCCCTAAGTGTTTTCTCAAGGAGACATAGAAGTGGTATTGTAACGCTGATAACGGCGTCATCGCCACTGGCCATGTTGGTGGAGTACTCGAAACAGCGCAACAGGGCACACAGGTCTCGCATGGAGGCCCAGTCATTGGTGGTGAAGTGGTGCTGTTCCGCAGTGCGACTGACCCGTGCGTGCTGCAGCTGAAACTCCACTATGGCCTGCTGCTGCTCACACAGTCTGTCCAGCATGTGCAAGATGGAGTTCCACCTGGTGGGCACGTCGCATATGAGGCGGTGAGCGGGAAGGCCGAAGTTACGCTGTAGTGCAGACAGGCGAGCAGTGGCAGGATGTGAAGGCCGAAAGCGCGAACAGACGGCCCGCACTTTATGCAGCAGCTCTGACATGTCGGGGTAGTTGTGAATGAACTTCTGCACCAACAAATTCAGCACATGCGCCAAGCAAGGGATGTGTGTCAAACCGGCTAGTCCCAGGGCTGCAACGAGATTTCGCCCATTATCACACACCACCAGGCCGGGCTTGAGGCTCACCGGCAGCAACCACTCGTCGGTCTGTTGTTCTATACCCCGCCACAACTCCTGTGCGGTGTGGGGCCTGTCCCCCAAACATATGAGTTTCAGAATGGCCTGCTGATGTTTACCCCGGGCTGTGCTGAAGTTGGTGGTGAAGGTGTGTGGCTGACTGGATGAGCAGGTGGAAGAAGAGGAGGAGGAAGCCGAGGAGGAGGAGGCAACAGGAGGCAAAGAATGTTGCCCTGCACTCCTTGGCGGCGGAAGGACGTGCGCCAAACAGCTCTCCGCCTGGGGCCCAGCCGCCACTACATTTACCCAGTGTGCAGTTAGGGAGATATAGCGTCCTTGGCCGTGCTTACTGGTCCACGTATCTGTGGTTAGGTGGACCTTGCCACAGATGGCGTTGCACAGTGAACACTTGATTTTATCGGATACTTGGTTGTGCAGGGAAGGCACGGCTCTCTTGGAGAAGTAGTGGCGGCTGGGAACAACATGCTGTGGGACAGCAAGCGATATGAGCTGTTTGAAGCTGTCTGTGTCTACCAGCCTGAATGACAGCATTTCATAGGCCAGTAGTTTAGAAATGCTGGCATTCAGGGCCAGGGATCGAGGGTGGCTAGGTGGGAATTTACGCTTTCTCTCAAATGTTTGTGAGATGGAGAGCTGAACGCTGCCGTGTGACATGGTTGAGATGCTTGGTGACGGAGGTGGTGGTGTTGGTGGTACATCCTCTGTTTGCTGGGCGGGAGGTGCCAACGTTTCTCCAGAGGCGGAGGAAGAGGCCGAGGCGGCAGCAGCAGAAGAGGCCGAGGCGGCAGCAGCAGAATAGGTAGCAGGGGGAGCCTGAGTGAGTTCCTTGTTTTTAAGGTGTTTACTCCACTGCAGTTCATGCTTTGCATGCAGGTGCCTGGTCATGCAGGTTGTGCTAAGGTTCAGAACGTTAATGCTTCGCTTCAGGCTCTGATGGCACAGCGTGCAAACCACTCGGGTCTTGTCGTCAGCACATTGTTTGAAGAAGTGCCATGCCAGGGAACTCCTTGTAGCTGCCTCTGGGGTGCTCGATCCCAGATGGCGGCGGTCAGTAGCAAGCAGAGTCTCTTGGCGGCGGGTGTTCTGCTTTTGTCCCACTGCTCCCTCTTTTGCTATGCTGTTGGCTCGGTCTCACCACTGCCTCTTCCTCCGAACTCTGAAAGTCAGTGGCATGACCTTCATTCCATGTGGGGTCTAGGACCTCATCGTCCCCTGCATCGTCTTCCACCCAGTCTTCCTCCCTGACCTCCTGTTCAGTCTGCACACTGCAGAAAGACGCAGCAGTTGGCACCTGTGTTTCGTCATCATCCGAGACATGCTGAGGTGGTATTCCCATGTCCTCATCATCAGGAAACATAAGTGGTTGTGCGTCAGTGCATTCTATGTCTTCCACCGCTGGGGAAGGGCTAGGTGGATGCCCTTGGGAAACCCTGCCAGCAGAGTCTTCAAACAGCATAAGAGACTGCTGCATAACTTGAGGCTCAGACAGTTTCCCTGGTATGCATGGGGGTGATGTGACAGACTGATGGGCTTGGTTTTCAGGCGCCATCTGTGCGCTTTCTGAAGAAGACTGGGTGGGAGATAATGTGAACGTGCTGGATCCACTGTCAGCCACCCAATTGACTAATGCCTGTACCTGCTCAGGCCTTACCATCCTTAGAACGGCATTGGGCCCCACCAAATATCGCTGTAAATTCTGGCGGCTACTGGGACCCGAGGTAGTTGGTTCACTAGAATATGTGGCTGTGGCAGAACGGCCACGTCCTCTCCCAGCACCAGAGGGTCCACTAACACCACCACGACCATGTCCGCGTCCGCTACTAGATGTTTTCCTCATTGTTACCGTTCACCACAATAAGAAAAAAATTATTTGGCCCAATGTATTGAATTCAAATTCAGGCCTTTTTTTTACAGACACCTAACACTATCTGGCTATCTATTTAGGTACCGTATTACACTAATACAGGCACAGCAGTAACGACAGATTTAGCTGAATATAAATTGTAGGCCTAGTATTTAGGCCCTGGATGACAGGTATCCCTTTTACGGACAGAATTAGACTTGGAAATACACGGTAGCGTGTGAAGTTATTGAGGATGACCCTATCAGCACCTTCAATCTAATGTACCTTTTTATGGATCGATTTAAACTTGGCCTGATACAGCAGAAACCACTGATTTAGGAAATTGCTAAGTTGAGAATTGTATTTCAACCCAGAACAAAAACTGTGCTTTGGCGGACACTAAATGAATTGACCAGCCACAGCAATAAACACAGATTTAGCTGAATATAAATTTTAGGCCTATTATTTAGGCGCTGGATGACAGGTATACGTTTACAGACAGAATTAAACTTGGAAATGCACGGTAGCGTGTGAAGTTATTGAGGATGACCCTATCAGCACCTTCAATCTAGTATACCCTTTTATGGATCGATTTAAACTTGGCTTGATACAGCAGAAACCACTGATTTAGGGAATCGCTAAGTTGGGAATTATATTTCAACCCAGAACAAAAACTGTGCTTTGGCAGATACTAAATGAATTGACCAGCCACAGCAATAAACACAGATTTAGCTGAATATATATTTTAGGCCTATCATTTAGGCGCTGGATGACAGGTATACGTTTACGGACAGAATTAGACTTGGAAATGCACGGTAGCGTGTGAAGTTATTGAGGATGACGCTATCAGCACCTTCAATCTAATATACCCTTTTATGGATCAATTTAAACTTGGCCTGATACAGCAGAAACCACTGATTTAGGGAATTGCTAAGTTGGGAATTGTATTTTAATCAAGAACAAAAATATATCCTTTGCCAGACAGCAGACAGTATTACAATTGGCTAGCCACAGCTGAAACACCAGATTTAGGGTACTGCTATTTTGGCAATTGTATTTCACCCCTCAATAAAATAGCAAGCACAGCCAAGCCCCTGATGTAGGATATAGCAAAAAAAAAAAAAAACACACTATTGATGTTTAAATGGACTTGGTGGCAGCTTGTGCTGGCGCACCACAAGACACAAAATGGCCGCCGATCACCCCAGAAAAAAGTGACTGAAAAACGCTCTGGGCAGCCTAAAAACAGTGAGCAATTGAATAGCAGAAGATGAATGATTCATAGCTGTAGATCGATCACTTCATTAAGTGTTTTTGCTGAGTAAATCCCTGTCTAGTGCCAAACCTGCCCTAACAGCAGTAGCTGCATCCTCTCCCTACACTGATCAGAGCAGAGTGACGTGCGGCGCTACGTGACTCCAGCTTAAATAGAGGCTGGGTCACATGCTGCACTGGCCAATCACAGCCATGCCAATAGTAGGCATGGCTGTGATGGCCTCTTGGGGAAAGTAGCATGACGCTTGTTGATTGGCTGCTTTGCAGCCTTTCAAAAAGCGCCAAGAAAGCGCCGAACACCGAACCCGAACCCGGACTTTTATGAAAATGTTCGGGTCCGTGTCACGGACACCCCAAAATTCGGTACGAACCCGAACTATACAGTTCGGGTTCGCTCATCCCTAGTTCTGACAAGCAGCACTCTGTGACTGGCCAGCAGGTGTTTAAAAGGTGATCTCCCTGGCTGATTAGTGCTCACTGTTGTCTCTACAACCTGGGAGTATGCTGGTTCAGATTCACTAAGTTTGTTCCATGCATGAACTCTGTGTGTCTCCATCTAGTGAATGCCTCTTGAAACCTCGTCTCTGCCCTACAGTTGCACCGTGTGTGGCCCCTCAGATCGGACCTTGGATACTTCACGTCTCATCCTTAGGTATTTGGTTTCACAGACTCTTCTGTATGAACTTTAGCCTGGTATGGCTTTTCTCTGACGTTTTCGCACAGAGGTTATTATTTGGATTATGTTATTTCTGTATGATTTCTGGCTTGGACTTTACTGCTGTGCTTCCCACTACATTGTATGCCATAATAAATGGTGACACTAGAAAGTACAACTTGTCCCACAAAAAAATAAGCCCTCATACAGTTATGTGAGCGAAAAAATGGCTCAAGGAAGATGGGGAAGAAAAATGAAAATGCAAAAATGAAAAAACCTCTGGTATCCTAAGGATTAAATGGTGACATTAGAAAAGTGCAAACAAAAAAAAAAAGTTAGAGACGTGGGAAGGCAGGGAGTGGATGAGTGCAGGCACTGGTCCAGGATCTGGATGAGATGTATACAAATGTAGATCCAGAAGAGGACATATTGTTGGGATCTGGATTAATATTGTATGTAGATACACATCACTGCCTACCAGGGGCGTAGCTAAAGGCTCATGGGCTCTCGTGAAAGAGTGTAGCTTGGGCCCCTGGTCCCTCAGTGCTTTGTGGCCAGGAGCAGGGAAGCACATAGCCGTCGTACTGGCTGATGCAAAAATTGAAACGGCACTCCCCCTCCATGCCAAATTATTGATATAATACTGGTGTCTTCTTATGTGGCACAAGGGTCTTTGGGTCCCTCAGACTCCTGGGCCCGGTAGTGACTGCTACCTCTGCACCCCTTATAGCTACGCCCCTTCTGTCTACATTTTTCTGATATCCATGGAGGGCAGTAAAGAAGGCAGCTGTGTGTGGTGGTGTCCTTGCAATGTGTTGTATTTGTATCTTAACGTATTGTATATTTGCTTTTGTCACCTCCATGTTATGAGTAAAGTTTTTTATATAGGTATCTGCAATGGTTGTATGTTACTAATGGGGTGTATGAAGTACTGAAGAGTGTGTATATGAAAGTAAGTACAGCCTGAGAACGAAATAAAGGGACAGAATATAAAGACAGATATAAATCTGGAGTGGAGTACAAAATTATTTAAATAACAAAAGTTATGCGTTTGAAAGCCTCTTGTAAAATGTGCCTATTCAGGAACAGTGTTGTTCAGGATAATGTTGAACTGTTCCCTAGTTCTTGTGTGGGAAAATGTATTACCTTTGATAATGGCAAAAATCGACCTGGAAAAAGCCCCCCCCCCCCCCCCCCCCCCCCAAAAAAAAAACAAAAAAAACCATTTGCCAAGGAAAGGTGACTGGGATAGGAAAATTCTCCAAAAAGAAACGGTCTCAATCTCCCAGTGGTTTAAATAAGAGATTAACATTCAGTTGTTTCCTTTGATGAAGTTAACTTCTAGGATTTTTCTTCCCAATTTCTCAACTTCAGCTTCTGATAGTTTTATCAATGTGTTTGAAACTAGCCAGTGATGCGAGAAGCATCCCAATATACACTCTGTGGCATAGATTTTTCCAAACTATTGTTTTTGTTTTCTTTCCTAAATCCACATTTATCTAGTTGGTGTAAGTCAGTGTATATAATTCCAGGGTGCAGGGGCTGTTAAAGCGCATTCACAATTTTTTATTTGGGATGCTTTATGATCTTTGGTTATGGATATATGTTAGGATTGTATCTCCAGTACGAAACAGTAGTCACATATAATAAAATTTTTGGGGTTATACATTATATCCCAGTTTAATTGTGTTCTTTACATAATCTCCCCCACCCCTTCTTTACATACCTGTAGAACCTATAATGGCCTGGCTGTGATGTAGAGCTGCTAGTATTAAGTTGCTGGTAGAAGAAAGCTGCGGTCCGGAAGCGCTCGATGCACTCCACGCCATGTGTTCCACAGCCTGGACTGGAAGCGCGCGATACGTTCCACCGCATGCGTTCCACAGCCTGCACCGGAAGTGGAGATTGCGCTCCACAGTATGCCTTATTGAGGTTTCCCAGCAGGGTGTAGGTTTTCCGGTGGGAGGAAATTGAAAGGTGGCTCCCTATTTAAACAGGGGATTTTCTACCATACCTGACTGCACCATTCTGCAGCTTTAATACGGCTATCTACACTTTGGGGGCCAGTACACATGAGTAATCGAACTGTAGCATCAATCTGCAGCGTCCCACATATGTGTGTAAAAGGGACACTTTAAACATCTGCCTATTTATTTAATGTATTTCCAATGTATGGTATTTCCTATTTATCAAGCTGGCAATGTCATTACACCCATCCGCCCCTAGTTTGTGCTGGCACCACATAATATATATAGCTGGGGTGTGTCTAGTTGAGAGTAGAGAGGAAGTGAATTCAGTATAGCCCGGAGATGAAAAACCAAGTAGTTACTGCAGCCAAGCACAACACCATACGTCTATGTCTAAATATGAAGCAAGCCTAGTAAGAGTTAGAGCTGAATCCAGCCTATGGACTTCACAAGCACAAGTGCCTGAGAGCAACTTTAGGAGTGTCGGGACACGAATGGATAATTGATGCGCAGAATTGTCCTTATTCACTAGAAGCCTTCGGGATATAGTGGAATCCTAAAAACCTGAATACTTCAGGAGAGCATCCTGCAAATAATGTAGCAGAAGATTGATGTCTGCCACGAGGGAGAACGCCCTTATTGGATAGCTCAAGATAAGTAGAAAACAGCATATTTAGTACCAGAGTTCTATAGTTGGGACTTACAATAATTACAGAAGTCTTGCCTGTAAAGTGTCAGCCTTAAAGAAAACTCCTTAACTGACAATTGCCTAAACCTGATAAAAGGAATAATATTGAACCTATTTCTGAGTCATCACTCATGCCATACAAATGAACTGTATCTGTACTGACTACCTGAAGACAATTGATTCAGTAAATGCTCAACTGTTTGATTACAACCGACTGCTCATCATTTCTACTACTACACTCAACATTTACACCTTACTGTGTGTGTATATACTGTATATACAGTGTACATATATACAGTACAGACCAAAAGTTTGGACACACCTTCTCATTCAAAGAGTTTTCTTTATTTTCATGACTATGAAAATTGTAGATTCACACTGAAGGCATCAAAACTATGAATTGACACATGTGGAATTATATGCATAACAAAAAAGTGTGAAACAACTGAAAATATGTCATATTCTAGGTTCTTCAAAGTAGCCACCTTTTGATTTGATTACTGCTTTGCACACTCTTGGCATTCTCTTGATGAGCTTCAAGAGGTAGTCACCTGAAATTGTCTTCCAACAGTCTTGAAGGAGTTCCCAGAGATGCTTAGCACTTGTTGGCCCTTTTGCCTTCACTCTGCGGTCCAGCTCACCCCAAACCATCTCGATTGGGTTCAGGCCCGGTGACTGTGGAGGCCAGGTCATCTGGCGCAGCACCCCATCAATCTCCTTCATGGTCAAATAGCCCTTACACAGCCTGGAGGTGTGTTTGGGGTCATTGTCCTATTGAAAAATAAATGATGGTCCAACTAAACGCAAACCGGATGGAATAGCATGCCGCTGCAAGATGCTGTGGTAGGCATGCTGGTTCAGTATGCCTTCAATTTTGAATAAATCCCCAACGGTGTCACCAGCAAAGCACCCCCACACCATCACACTTCCTCCTCCATGCTTCACGGTAGGAACCAGGCATGTAGAGTCCATCCGTTTACCTTTTCTGCATCGCACAAAGACACGGTGGTTGGAACCAAAGATCTCAAATTTGGACTCATCAGATCAAAGCACAGATTTCCACTGGACTAATGTCCATTCCTTGTGTTCTTTAGCCCAAACAAGTCTCTTCTGCTTATTGCCTGTCCTTAGCAGTGGTTTCCTAGCAGATATTCTACCATGAAGGCCTGATTCACACCGTCTCCTCTTAACAGTTGTTCTAGAGATGTGTCTGCTGCTAGAACTCTGTGTGGCATTGACCTGGTCTCTAATCTGAGCTGCTGTTAACCTGCGATTTCTGAGGCTGGTGACTCGGATGAACTTATCCTCCGCAGCAGAGGTAACAGATAATAGCGGAGAGACTCGAGAGCCCACTTGATGGCCAGGCACTCTCTCTCCACTAAACCAACCAACGAAAAAAAAAAAATAACCCCATAAAAAATGAGAGAAATAAAATATATACGTAGTTTATTAAGACATAATACAATTATTATAATACAAAGGCACAAGGTAAAGGAGAGTGGGACGCCCCGTGTAACGGGACCGTAAGCAACCACCCTCACATATACCCATTTATATACTTTCATTTATATTTTCGATAGTTTCTCATTCATGCACTTTTATTACTAATTCGTCACACTTATTTTTTTATCAATAATTAAGTATGTATATTCACACTATGATTATGCTATATTGTTCTATATCACTACACTTAGTATACGTGCATAGTGTTAGCTCTTTATTCATGGTATAGGTTACCTTGATCCATTTATCATGTGGTATGATTAAGCGGGGGATTAACCTGCTTGCCAACATTCCATTACTGTAATGAATTTATTTTATTTTATCATTACTGTTTTTAGATTTATAGTTTTATAAACACGGGGCCTTCATAGTGGCTTTGATCTTACCAGCATTGGAATGGAAGATATATTGTATCCGAGATGTGTTATGTCATCCTTTTAGTACTGTATTGTCCATTTATCGCTACCCTGGTATGCTGGACCTCTTAGAACACATTTTGACAAATGCCCGTGATTTGCTCTATTCTTCATTCCCTGTCTCCACCTGACAAATGCGCATCGCACCAGTGCGCTGCGGAGTGAAATCGTGGGGGAGCTCCTATACCTGGTCCCCTGGGATCCGGCTGACGCACGCCCTCGTGTCATGTGATCGGACGGGAGGGGGGTGTGGCTGCGCGCTGTTAACGCGGCTCCCTCCTCCCTGTCTGGCCATGTGACGCGAAGGGCGGGCCTCGTCTGATCTCCAGGAGCGGGTGGCGCGCCTCTATGATGTCATGCTCTGCATCACTGGGCGTATGCACTAATCAACTGCCGGCTGTGGACCACACTATTTAAAGATGGACATCTGAATGTTATCTCTACCTCCTGACGAAGCCTTTCTCGGCGAAACGCTCGTCGAGGTGCAGCTCTGTTCATAGACTTTGGGTTCCAGCATACCATGGGTAACTAATGTTTTGTTTCATGCATAGCTAGTTTGTTATTTTACCGCTTACACATAGCATTCTTGCTTCGCCCTCACTGCGTGATGTAGTTCAGTTGTCTGCATTTCTATGATGGCCATTCATGCTACTTACGGTGGGCAAGCCTGCTATGTGTGACCGTATTGACCCTTTACATGTATTCAACACACATATGTTTATATGTCACTTTGGGCGAACTTACAGCTCTCCCATCTCTATGCTGTGTTTTATACCCAGTGTTTATGACCCCGTTTCCCTGTTAGTTGGGTATATGTGAGGGTGGTTGCTTACGGTCCCGTTACATGGGGCGTCCCACTCTCCTTTTACTTTGTGCCTTTGTGTTATAATAATTGTATTGTGTCTTAATAAACTACATATATATATTATATGTGTGTTCTCTCATTTTCTATGGGGTTATTGGTTTTTTTCGTTGGTTGGTTCAATATATTATGTCAAACCCCAGTGTATTTTATACACCCAATTTGATTTTTTTCTTATAGGTTGGGCTAATTCTCTCTCCACTATACTGTACCGCAGGCATCCTCAAACTGCGGACCTCCAGCTGTTGCAAAACTACAACTCCCAGCATGCCCGAACTGCCTACAGGTATCAGCCTACAGCAGGGCATTGTGGGAGTTGTAGTTTTACAACAGCTGGAGGGCCGCAGTTTGAGGATGCTTGCTGTACCGGGTCTTCGCTGGAGTAAGCTTACGGCTGAGGAAGACAACGGGATGCTCCTCCTTGTTGATTTTCTGAGACAGTACCGGACCAAGGCCTACTTCAGAGGCATCGGTCTGTACCACAAATTTCCTCTTGAAGTCGCGCGGCACCAAAACCGGGGCCGACTTCAAAGAGGAGAAACCCTCTTCCGCCTGGTCATTCCAGCGGACTATCACAGACTTCTGTCCCTTTAAGAGCCCTGTCAACTGAGCCACTAAAGTGGCAAAATGGGGGACAAGCCTCATATAATAGCCCACCATTCTTAGGAACGACTTTACTTGTCTAGAGGTGGAGGGTCGGGGCCAATTCTGTATCGCCTCTATTTTGTTTACTTGGGGTTTGATGACTCTGCGCCCAATGACATACCCAAGGTATTTAGTCTCCTCTAACCCTATCGCACATTTCTTTGGGTTAGCCGTTAGTCCCGCCTTTCGAAGGGAGTCCACTACGGCCTGTACTTTGGGCAGGTGACTTTCCCAGTCGGTAATGTGAATGATGATATCATCCAGGTAAGCCGAGGCGTACCACCGATGTGGACCAAGTACAATATCCATTAGACGTTGGAAAGTGGCGGGGCGCCATGCAGGCCAAAGGGTAACATCTTATATTGGTACAGCCCCTCTGGTGTAACCAAGGCAGTTTTCTTTTTGGAAGCCTCCGTCCAGGGTACCTGCCAGTACCCTTTGGTGAGGTCCAAAACAGAAAAATACCTGGCTTGGGCTAATTTCTCAATTAGTTCATCTACCTGAGACATGGGATATGCATCGAACTTGGATATTTTGCTTCATTTCCAAAAATCGTTACAAAATCGTAACATCCCGTCTGGCTTGGGAATTAAGACTATAGGACTGGCCCACTCACTTTTAGACTCCTCAATTATGTCCAGACGCAAAATGAGCTGTACTTCCTCCGAGATGGCTTTTCGCCGAGCCTCAGGTACCCGGTATGGCTTTAACCGGACTTTTGCCTGAGGCTCAGTGACAATGTCATGTTGGATTACGGAAGTGCATCCAGGGAGGTTTGAGAACACATCCATGTTCTGACTAACAAACTTCCTGGTTTCCTGAGCCTGTTTAGAGGAGAGGCTGTCAGCATTTTTTATTGTGGCAACTGCTTCATTTGCATCAGACAGAGGAGCCAGAGCCTCTTGTCCTAGAAAGCCCGGCCGCAGGCTTCCCTATCCTTCCAAGGTTTTAGTAAATTAACATGGTGTATTTTGTAATTTACCTCTCCAATTTTTTCATGTACCTCGTAGGGGCCCTACCACCTGGCTAGGAACTTACTGTCCACGGTCTGCACCAGAACCAAAACCCGATCACCTGGGTTAAAAATCCGGAATCGAGTCTGACGATTATAGATCTGACTCTGGGCTCGCTGAGCGGCCTCCATATGCTCCCTAACAAGAGGCAACACTGTCTCTATCCATTCTTGCATCTGGGTAACGTACTCAATAACACTTTTATACGAAGTGGGCTGTTGTTCCCATGCCTCTTTGGCTACATCCAAGAGACCGCGAGTGTGTCTGCCATATAGTAGTTCGAAGGGCGAGAACCCAGTAGAGGTCTGGGGTACCTCTCGCACTGTGGACATGTGATAGGGCAGAAGAAGGTCCCAGTCCTTACCATATTTATCCTTTTCAACATTTTTTTTAAAGTTTTTAAACTTTTCTACCAGACCGTTTGTGGATAGTAAATGGACGTGCGTAGCTGTTTTATGTGCAGCAACTTACAGAGTTCCCTCATCACCTTGGACATAAAAGGGGTCCCCTGATCGGTCAAAACCTCTTTAGGTAGCCACACTCGGGAGAACATTTCCATTAGCTCCTTAGCTATCAGTTTAGCTGATGTATGTCGTAGTGGCACCGCCTCCGGATACCGAGCGGAGTAGTCTAGGATGACCAAGATGTGTTTGCGTCCTCTAGCGGACTTCGGTACTGGACCTAACAGGTCCATATTGATATGCTCAAACAGTACCTCGATGATTGGAAGAGGTACCAAGGGACTACGGAAAAAGGTGCTGGGGGCTAGTTGCCTGGCAGGTCGGGCAAGACTTACAGAATTCATCCATCTCCCTAAACACACTGGGCCAGTAAAACAACTGTAGAATCCGGTCCTGTGTTTTCTGCATTCCCAGATGACCCCCAAGAACATGTTGGTGGGCTAACTCTAACACAAGTTTGCGATAAGCCTGGGGCACTACCAACTGTTCAATGGGTTCACCCGCATCTGGTTTACCCAATACAACATATCCTGCTGAACCACAAAATGGGGGAACACCGACTCTGCCCCAGCTTGTTGTGGTTCACCATCTACTATTAATACATTTTCCCAGGCTCTGGATAGGGTGGGGTCCCAAAATTATCCCCGGAGACATTGAGGTCTGCCAGCTCAGGGCCCGGCGGCAAGTCCTCCACGTCTCCCACCATTACACTCAGTAGGGTTGTCTCCCCCTCTTCCATCCAAGTGGTGGTCCCCCTAGGGTTGGGCGATATACCGGTATCACGATATACCGCGGTATTAAAAAAACGGCGATATGGCGATATCGCCGTTTCCTAAATACCGCGGTATTTTCTGACATCATCAAAGCGGTCAGACCTCTTCTAAACGTGCGTCCGCCCGCCCCTGCACCTTGCATAGCGCTGGGTAATTACTTCCTCTCGCTCCTGGCCTGCCTCCTTCTTGCTCCGCCTCCCTTAGTCAAGTCTCCACCCACCATCTGACGTCGTCATCCACCAGTGCCGGCTCTGTGTGTGGCGAACTGGCGATCCCCTGTGTGAGTACTGGTGTCTCTGGAGAGACTTTTTCTGCGGCTGTCTCACTAGTGTGTGCTCTGTCTGATGACGAAATTATAAACCTACTACTTCCTGCAGCGGCCGCCCTGACTCTCCCTCCTCCTCGCTCCCATAAGACCTTATTATAACGCTCCTTGTGGCCCCCATACAGTGTAACGCCTCCTTGTGGCCCCCCATACAGTGTAACGCCTCCTTGTGGCCCCCCATACAGTGTAACGCCTCCTTGTGGCCCCCCATACAGTGTAACGCCTCCTTGTGGCCCCCCATACAGTGTAACGCCTCCTTGTGGCCCCCCATACAGTGTAACGCCTCCTTGTGGCCCCCCATACAGTGTAACGCCTCCTTGTGGCCCCCCATACAGTGTAACGCCTCCTTGTGGCCCCCCATACAGTGTAACGCCTCCTTGTGGCCCCCCATACAGTGTAACGCCTCCTTGTGGCCCCCCATACAGTGTAACGCCTCCTTGTGGCCCCCCATACAGTGTAACGCCTCCTTGTGGCCCCCCATACAGTGTAACGACATCTCCCTGTGGCTGCCCCCATACAGTGTAACGACGTCTCCCTGTGGCTGCCCCCATACAGTGTAACAACGTCTCCCTGTGGCTGCCCCCATACAGTGTAACGTCTCCCTGTGGCTGCCCCCATACAGTGTAACGTCTCCCTGTGGCTGCCCCCATACAGTGTAACGTCTCCCTGTGGCTGCCCCCATACAGTGTAACGTCTCCCTGTGGCTGCCCCATACAGTGTAACGTCTCCCTGTGGCTGCCCCCATACAGTGTAACGTCTCCCTGTGGCTGCCCCCATACAGTGTAACGTCTCCCTGTGGCTGCCCCCATACAGTGTAACGTCTCCTTGTGGCTGCCCCCATACAGTGTAACGTCTCCTTGTGGCTGCCCCATACAGTGTAACGTCTCCTTGTGGCTGCCCCCATACAGTGTAACGTCTCCTTGTGGCTGCCCCCATACAGTGTAACGTCTCCTTGTGGCTGCACCCATACAGTGTAACGTCTCCTTGTGGCTGCCCCCATACAGTGTAACGTCTCCTTGTGGCTGCCCCCATACAGTGTAACGTCTCCTTGTGGCTGCCCCCATACAGTGTAACGTCTCCCTGTGGCTGTCCCCATACAGTATAACGCCTTGTGTTTTTTTTTCTTTTAAATGGGCATTTATCGCGATATATATCGTTATCGCGATAACTTTTTTAATATCGTTATCGTCTGAATATTTTTGATATCGTCCAACCCTAGGTCCCCCTACCGCTGGCCCGTCAGCCTCGGGTTACCAGGGTTCTGGCCTCCCCCTGGAGCAAGGCCACTCTGCTGTGGTTACCCCTGTCTCATGGGTATCAGTCACTTTTGTAGTATGCCAGAGTGCCTCGAAACCAGGGAAGTCTCTCCCTATTATAAGTTTGTAGTGTAAGTTTGTGGCAACTGCCACTTTGTGAGTCCAACTGCCAGCCCCCTTGGCTAGAGACACCAGGATGGTGGGATAGTCTTTTAAGTCCCCATGAATGCACATTACCCCGACTTTCTGGCCAGTATACTCGGTGGACCGTACCAAGTGAGTGTTTACTAGAGACACCAGACTCCCTGAGTCCAGCAGGGCCTCCGATGGAGTGTCTCCCACTTCCACCTGGCACAAGTGATTTAGAGTTCCTGGGGTACCTGCTGCACACAGCTTCCTGGCATATAATGACTGACGGAAGCCATAGTTCGTGTCCATGGGTTCCACCTGATGTGGACAGTCAGCTTGTACATGGCCAGGCTCCGGACACCGCCAGCGGTCTTTAGGAGCCGAATACATAGGGGGCTCATCCCGGGCGGGTTTAGTTGACACAAGTCGCCAGGTCTGGGGTGGAAATTTACGGGATTTGACTGCCCCCCTCCCAAAAGAACCCCCCTGTAGATTCTGGGTAGCCACATAGCGTTCCACCAGGTCGACCATCTCAAGGGAATTACCTTGAGAGACCTGGTCAATCCATTGCTGGAGTGGGGGCAAAGCCCTCCACAACATATCAGCCAATAGTCTATCCAGCATAGCCATGGGACTCAGCACCTCAAGCTGTAGCCACTTTTGCAAAAGGTGGAATAAGCCATACTACTGGGCTCTCGCAAACTCAGCAGGCTTAAACCCCCACTGATGTACCCGCTTGGCCTGGACCAACACATTCACCCCTAGTCTTGCCAAAATCTCACCCTTCACTTTTTGGTAGTTGGCCGCTTGATCATCCGGCAAGTCGAAATACACCCACTGGAAATCTGATGCCAGGAACGGAGCGACAACCTCAGCCCACTGGTCTCAGGGTAGCTTCTCCCCTGTGGCCACTTTCTCGTAAATCGCCAGGTAGGTTTTAATGTTGTCTGCGGGTGTAATCTTAGGAATCGCCGCACAGACTGCCTTCCGGTCATCGTGGACCCTCGGGGTTGCTCCTGCTGTCTGCAAAGCCATCACGTGTTGTAGCAGCAACTGGTTGGTCTCTTGCTGCTGCTTGTTATCCTCCCGTTGTTGCAGGTTTGTCTCTCGCTGCTGCAGATTAGCGTGCATGAGGGCCTTCACAACAGCCTCCATTTTGTCATGGGACACAGGTTGTAATACTGCTGGTTTGATGTATGACATACCACCGTTCCCAAAAATGCAAACCAAAAAATATTTCGGCGTTCACACCAGCCTCACTGCTCATGCCCCCATCCTCCACCAATTGTGGGGATTCGCTCTGGTAGTTAGGATAAGCGGGCTCAGTACAGAGGCAAAATACAAGTTCGCAATTCAATCTTCAGTGTTTATTCACACATGATGCCAAAAACAAAAACATCACTTTTGCAGTGTTGGTGTTACTTCACACCCATTGGCAAATTAATAAAACAAGTCACCTTGGTGGCAGTTCTGCCTCAGAAAATTAAAATACAGGCTTTAGGCAGCCTGTTCCCCTGACACACGGGGTCTCCGCTCTCCAGCCCAGCAAAGGCCCCAGATCCCAGCACACTGAGCTCCACTGTCAGACGGAGGTAATCCTCTCCACCTGACAGTGCTAGCTGTTTTTATGCCTGGCAAAACCCGGCCTGGAACGTGGGGAGTAGTCACCCACCTAGCACTTTGACTACTCCCAGTAAGAGCCATGCTCAGTACCAAGGTGTCAAACAGCAACTGCTGCTGACACATACAAAACGGCTCTTACTCCACGGAGGCCAGGAACCTCGGTGACACGTACCCACGATGATTTCTTGTACCTTCTTGCAATATATATACTGTATATACATTTCACACAGAAGTCAATCTGGCTTCTTAGTGTCAACTCCCAACAGCCTACTATGACCTGTCTACTATGTTAAAATACCAGTAAATTTCTGATGCTTTATGAGAAAATCTGGGACAGCAGGCAAATCTACAGCACAGAGTTAGGCCAACTGCTGCTCTTGCCCACTCCCATAAAAATACAAAAACACACTGGGATCAGCTGAAGATATACACTGCCTGGCCAAAAAAAAGGTCATTACCTGGATTTAAACAATCAAATAGGCAAGAGCCTCCCGATTTGTCAGGTCTAGGTTCAGCAACGTTATGTTCCCAAAGAATAAGGTCAGCTGATTACCTGAATATATTGAATGACCAGGTTATTCCATCAATGATTTTTTTTCTTGCCTGATAGCACGGGCATATTCCAAGATAACAATGCCAGGTTTCATTAGGCTCAAATTGTGAAAGAGTGGTTCAGGAAGAAAAATAAATTTTTCACAAATGGATTGCCTACCACAGAGTCCAGACCTGAACCCCATTGAGAATCTTTGGGATGTGCTGGTGAAGACTTTGCGCAGTGGTCCAAATCTCCCAATACAAGATCTTGGGGATAAATGAATGCAATGCTGGATAGAAATAAATGTTGTGACATTGCAGAAGCTTGTTGAAACAATGCCACAGCGAATTTGTGCCATAATCAAAGCTAAAGGTGTTCCAACTAAATATTACAGTTTGTGACCTTTTTTGGGCCAGGCAGTGTATATTTATTTCAGTTAAGAGAAGTAGATCAGCTTATGCCTATATGTTGAAATCTAACATACCTGATCCTTGATTTTCTGGTTGGATTCACCTCATGCACATTGATTACTTATGCTTGATAAACAGATCATAAATGTGCAGTATTTGCTAAACAGTAGGGTCCACAGACATAGATCACAAAATATGCTAATGTTATTAATTCAATTACTTTTGCAGCTACAAATGCTATCTCAGCTATGGGAAATATGGCAAATCAGACTGACATGGATATGCTTTTGGAGGAAAACTGTTCAGCAATAGATCTGCTCAGCTTAGCAGCACAAATAGCTCTAGACGTAAGTAAAAAGCAAAGATTACCTATATGTACACACATTGACAAAATTGTTGATACCCTTCTGAGAGAAAAAAACACACTGGTCACTAAAATAACTTGATGGGACTGTAGCCAACCTCCCTGGATGTGACCGCAAGAGGTAAAGTGTTGACAAATTGAAGTACAAATGGTAACCAAAGAGCACAGAACAACTTCCAAAGAGATTAGAGATGAACTCCAAGGTGAAGGTACATCAGTGTCAGATTGCACCATCTATCACTGTCTTAGCCAAAGTGGACTTAATGGAAGACAACCAAGGAGGAAACCACTGTTAAAAGCAAGTCATAAAAAAGCAAGACTGGAATTTGCCAAAAGACATATTGACAAGCCACAAAGCTTCTGGGAAAATGTCCTTTGGACAGATGAGACAAAACTGGAGCATTTTGGCAAGTCACATCAGCTCTATGTTCACTGATGCAAAAATAAAGCATACATGCCTCTACCCCGCTACTATCTGTTAGGAGCCTTTACCTTGTCATCTGATATGATTTTGCTCATGTCCTCACAGCTGTGCATTTAAAACCTATGTTAAATGTAAATTTCCTTGTAATTTTCCATGTTCACCAGAAGGTGGCAGCAATGCGTTGGTAAGGTATTAGTCCCAGTTTAGTATATCTGAGCTGGAAAGGATTATTCCGGCTTAGCTCCCCCCTCTGTGGAGGTGTGGGCTGTTCCCACATCCTGCAGAATGGAAGGGGAAGGAAGTTAGAGCCAGTGTGCCAGCCACCCCTGTTGGGGAAGGCTGTGTGATAGCCTTCAGGAGTCCCCCTTCATCTAAAGGTCTGGACATCATTTCTGCTACAAAATTCCTCTATTACTCCTACTATCACTACACTAAAATGTATTGCAAGGGAGCCAGGAGTCCAGCCGTACCCAGGTACGAGACACCGTTGACACAATTATTACCGCCTATAGAGACGTTATAGGACATTACACCACTCTGGCATTCCTAACCTGGGACGTGCGTTATAACACCTTGGGAGGGCCCTGTGATAGTACCCTGCGCATGCTGCAGTTGGCGTCACGAACAAAACATAGACTATCATCTACACCTGACCCAGTCATTGCATAATTTGGCGTCAGCGTATAATCGTACCCTGCTCATTGCACAAATAAAAATACATTGTACCTACTGTGAAACATGGAGTTAGCTTGGTTAGGTTTTGGGGCTGCTTTGCTGCATCCAGTGCATGGTGTCTTGAATCTATGCAGGGTACAATGAAATGTTAAGAATATCAAGCCATTCTGGAGCAAAATGTGCTGCCCAGTGTCAGAAAGCTTAGTCTCAGTTGCAAGTAATGGGTCCTCCAACAGGATAATGACCCACAACATACAGCTAAAAACATCTAAAAATGGCTAAGAGCAAAGCATTGGACTATTTTGAAGTGTCCTTCTATAAGAAATGATTTAAATCCTACTGAACATCAGGAGCATGCAGTCTGGAGAAGGTACCCTTCAAATCTGAGGCAGCTGGACAGTTTTCTCACAAGGAGTGGGCCAAAATACCTGTAGACAGGTGCAGAAGTCTCATTGAGAGTAACAGAAATCGTGTGATTGAAGTGGTTGCCTTAAAAGGTTGTGCTACAAAATATTAAGATTAGGGTACCATAAATTTTTGTCCAGGCCAGTTTCATTAGTCTGTTTCATAAATTCTGTTGAACCACAATTCAAAAGCAAAGTCTTATTTTCATTAGTTGAATTTCAGTAAATTTTTATTTATGATTACTTTTGTCAGTTTCAAGTTATTTCAGCGACCATTGTGGGTTTTTCTTTGTTTAATGGAAGGGTACCAACAATTTTGTCCACATATGTATATACAATAAACAATTTTAGTATGTTTGAATTAGATTTAGTTGAGAATCTTCTAGTATACTATGATGTATTGTATATCTTTCTTGTCATATTTACCACTATAATTTATGTATTGACACCTTAAAGATGGGTTTGCACAAGGTGGCCTAAACCCTACCCAACCGCGGTGCTAGTGGCTGCACAAATTTGAAAGTAATACCTTTTAAACCTGTAAAATTAAAGGGGTTCTCTGGGAATTAAGAAAATGAATATACTTAAAAATTACTTTTTATAAATAGATTCCCAAATTCTTTTCATTAGTTATAATGGCTTGTTTTGTCTGGGGAGCAATCATTAGGAGAAATAAAATGGCTGCCATCCTATCAGTACACACAAAATCTGTCTTAATCACACAGCAGGGCAAGTTACTTCACAACACTGAGGCAAAGAGCTGCCTCATCCTCTTCTCTGCTCTCAGGGATTATGATCCGGAATATAGATGATAAGATCTTCAGCTGAATCTCTGTAGGAATGGAGTTCATGAGGAGACATGAAGTACAGAGAGGAGAATGGGGATGTAGTAATGAGCAGCAGCATTTGTCTGCAGTTTCCATTGCCACAGCCCCACGTTACCACAGTCTGTCCTGTCCATCCTCTCTGTACTTCACGTCTCCTCATGAACTCCATTTCTACAGAGATTCAGCTGAAGATCTTATCAACTGTATTTAGGATCATAATCCCTGACAAGCAGAGTAGAGCTAAAGATGAGCTAGCTCTATAGCTCACTCTTCTGAAGGAACGTGTCCTCCTGTGTGATTAGGACAGGTTTTGTGTGTACTAATAGGATGGCTGACATTTTATTTCTCCTAATGATTGCTCCCTAGATAAAACAAGCCAATATAACTAATGAAAGGCATTTGGGAATATATTTATAATAGCATAATATTTAAGTATTTTTATTTTCTTAATTCCTGGAGAACCCCTTTAAGCCATTAGCTGCAGGGGCAAGCACCAGTCTAACAGGGGTGCTTGTATCAGTAACAATTCTAATATATAAAGCTGAGTGTATGTGTATGTGTGTGTATGTATGTCCGCTAAAGGAGCCAAATGAATCCGCACCATCGCATTTACAATCACGAAATTTGGTACACAGGTACATCAGGTGTCAGGGAAAGTTTGAGACCAGCTCTCTAGCAGGTACCGTTCCTGAGATATTCCCCAAAAAATGCATTAGCCAATAGAAGCCTGGCCAGGCCCTTAGTCTCCACATACACACGGTTTTACACCAGGTTTCCATACCAACCCAGCCATTTTTCTTCACTGCTGTAGGTCAGCTTTAAAGGAAATCTGTCACCAGGATAATTGCTATTTAAGTAAAGCCATAGCCTAATAGCACCAAAATCCAGTTTATTTGGTATGCAAATGAGCCAGTAAGGTGCCCAGAGGGGCATCATTCTTCAATAGCAATTTATCCTGGTTACAGATTTCCATTAACCCCTTAAGGACTCAGCCCTATTTCACCTTAAGGCCATTTTTTGCTAATCTGACCAGTGTCACTTTAAGTGCCGATAACTTTAAAACGCTTTTACTTACCGAGGCCGTTCTGAGATTGTTTTTTCGTCACATATTGTACTTCATGACACTGCTAAAATTGGGTCAAAAAAGTTAATACATAGTAATACCCCCAATATTTGTGATGGCTTTACATTCCCCATATGTCTACTTCATGTTTGTATCATTTTGGGAATAATATTTTATTTTTTGGGGATGTTACATAGCTTAGATGTTTAGAAGCAAATTTCAAAATTTTTAAGACATTTTCCAAATCCCACTTTTTATGGACCAGTTCAGGTCTGAAGTCACTATGTGAGGCTTACATAATAGAAACCATCCTAATTTTAGAAACTACGCCCCTCAAGGTATTCAAAACTGATTTTACAAACGTTGTTAACCCTTTAGGTCTTCCACAAGACTTCATGGCAAATGGACATAAAATATAAGAATTTTTATTTTTATTTTTGAACATTTTCCAATATAATCAATTTTTTCCAGGAACAAAGCAAAGGGTTAACTGCCAAACAAAACTCAATATGGGTTGCCCTGATTCTGTAGTTTGCAGAAACACCCCATATGTGGTCCTAAACTACTATTTGGCTAAACGGCAGGACATAGAAGAAGGGGAACGCCATATGGTTTTTGGAAGGCAGATTTTGCTGGACTGGTTTATTTACACCATGTACCCTTTCAAGCCCCCTGATGCACCCTAGAGTAGAAACTTCATAAAAGTGACCCCATCTAGGAAACTACGGGATAAGGTGGTTGTTGTTTTGGGACTATTGTAAATATGATTTTTGGTTGCTCTATATTACACTTTTTTGAGGTAAGGTAACAAAAAAATTAAATTCTAAAATTGGTTCTACATTCGCTATTTAGTTTTGTGGAATACCTAAAGGGTTAACAAAGTTTGTAAAGTAACTTTTGAATACCTTGAAGGGTGTAGTTTCTTAGATGGGGTCACTTTTTTGGAGTTTCTAGTCTAGGCTACATCAGGGGGTGTAAATAAACCAGTCTATCAAAATCTGCCGTCCAGAAACCATATGGCGTTCCCTTTGTTCTATGCCCTGCCGTGTGGCTATATAGCCATTTACGACCACATATGGGGTGTTTCTGCAAACTACAGAATCGGGGCAATAAATATTTAGTTTTGTTTGGCTGTTAACCCTTGCTTTATTACCGGAAAAAAAAGGATTCAAATGGAAATTTTGCCAAAAAATTGGTCTTTTAGCACCGTTTTTATTTTATATTTTTAAAGCTTTTCATCCGAGGGGTTTGGTCAAATGTTTTTTTTTTATAGGGCAGATTCTTACGGACGTGGCGATACCTAATATGTTTACATTGTAAAATAGATTTAGATATTACACATATTTATTGGCACCAATTGGGTGTGCATATGACATTTTGATCGCTCGCTATTACACTTTTTGTGATGTTAGGTTACACTTTTTTTTTTTTTTACGCTGTTCATCCAGGGGGGTTGGGTTACATGTTATTTTTATAGAGAAGATTTTTACGGATGCGGCGATGCCAAATATGTATGTCTCTCAGACTTTGGAGACACTAAGCCGGCATCCTCAAACTGCGGCCCTCCAGATGTTGTAAAACTACAATTCCCACCATGCCCTGCTGATGGCTGTAGGTTGTCTCGGCAAGCTGGGAGTTATAGTTTTACAACAACTGGAGGGCCGCAGTTTGAGGATGCCTGCACTAAAACTAATATTTTTTGTGGAAAAAATGGTTCTGTGTCTCCAAAGTCTGAGAGCCATAGTTTTTTTATTTTCTCTAGGGGACTGTTGGGGATTATAAAAATGTACTACTCCATGGAAGTGTGATACTCCCTGAAGCAATCGATAATGCGGAGGCCTGGATGATCGGGGCAAGTGTCACATTGAGTGGTGGTGTCCATCCATATCCCCCTCTTGCGACACACTCTGCATCTTTTTGGGGTTTGTCCCTTCTTTCCAGTATGGGGGACCACACCTGGAAAATGTTGGCCAGGGACGATACGGGCGCCTCCAATTCCTGAGGTACTCCGGCCTGCTCTTTCCTGGTCTGAAAAAAATCAGGTCCTTGAGGACTGCCTCATAGAATTGGAGGAATGTCCCTGTGCTGCCAGCGCTTCGGGATAGTACAAAAGCGTTGTACAAGGCAACCTGTACCAAGTAGACTGCAACTTTTTTGTACCATGCCCGGTAGAGTGGGGTCTGGTATAGGATGCCCCCACTCCAGTACTGCCTGACATTGGGTTTTTGCACTAGACCCATTTGCAGCACGAGGCCCCAAAATGTCCTCATCTCGGCTGCACTGACCGGCGTCCAGCCACCGGGTCTAGCCAAAAAGGAGCCCGGGTGCTGTGTGGCAGGGGGGGTCTAGGGTCTCAAAGCTAGAAAATAATAAACCACCTTTTAATAATAAAACTAACTTTTCCCTTCTATCTATCCCTGCCTAACGGTGCCTCTCCCTCACTGACCCTAACCTACCTGGAGGGTGATGGGTGCAGGAGGGTGATGTATGCCGATGGGGGGGATCACAGGAGCCTGGTGAGGACGGTGCAGGTGCTGAACAGGAAGAGGAGGGGAGAGAGGAGCGCCTGGAGTTTGAATCTCCCGCCTCTCTCCCTGCACCAATCAGCACCCTGGACAACAACATTCAGCACCACGCCAGCACTGCCTCTCCCAAATGCTCGGACTTTGATTGGTGGTAATCACACCACCGATCACAGTCCTTTTCATCGGGTCACCGGAGACCCGAATAGACCGGAAACGCGGCAAGCCGCAGGTCTAAATTGACCTGCGGTTTGCTGCAATCGCCGATACAGGGGGAAGGTCCCATGACCCCCCCCCCCATGTTGTGACAAGATGCCCACTGAATGATTTCAGTGGACATCCTGTTCCAATTAACCCCCTCCGCGCCGCAATCGCGTTTTAAACCCATGACGTACCGGTACTTCATGGGTTCTTAAGGACTCGGGGAAACATGCCATACCGGTACGTCATGCGTCCCTAAGGGGTTAAAGGGGCAAGGTGCTGTGGATGACACTGTTAAGGGAGTGGAGTGTTGTGAAGGTCACAGTTCAGGGGGCAGGTAGGGTGGCCATTCAGGCCACTCTCAAAAGACGGACTTAAAAACCCCGCTCCCAGGTCTCACTAAGCCACGCGCAACCTGCAGCCGTCAGGTAGTGTTGAACGCGAATATTGGAATTGCTAATTTTAATTGCGAATATCGTCACTTTGAGAATTTGCGAATATTTAGAATATAGTGCTATATATTCGTATTCACAAATATTCTAATTGCGAATTTATCATGAATATCGGCACTTAGCAACATCCCTAGCAACCAATGGGAAAGTTGCCTATAGGAGCAGTGTTGATTGCGAATTTTCGTATCGCAAATTTTATCGCAAATTTTTCGCCCCTGCTGCACCTCACTGCCGACGGGGATTAAAAAAAAATAAGGTAAAAATAAACTTCTGTCAGCTGCAGGGGAGGGAGGGAAGGTGACTTTCTCCCTGCAGCTCATGTTCAGACAGCATAGTGCTGCTGTCTGAGAGTGATCTGTTTTCCAATTGCCGATTTTCGCAATCATGAAAATAATGACTGGAGATCTCGAATTCGCGAATATATGACGAATATTAGCCCAAATATTTTTTTAAATATTGCAAATTCGAATATCGGCCCTGCCTCTCATCACTGCTGACCGGGATTCAAAAAAATTAAGGTAAAAATCAACTTCTGTCAGATGCAGGGGTGGGAGGGAAGGTGACTTTCTCCCTGCAGCTCACGTTCAGACAGCATAGTGCTGCTAGTAGCAATGTGGACGGTATCCAGCTCAAGCTGGATACTGTCCACATTGCTACTAGTTTATGAAGTTTTTCCGTGTCTCCCTGCCTATCCCCTTCCTAAGTTGGTTCCGTCAGATCCAAATGCAGTGTACATTGCAGCATTTGTTCGTCTAGTTTGTTCCCACTTTGCAAACCCAAATATGGCTTTTGTATCTGCTCCTGATCGCAAAATCAAAGCAGACCAGGTTTTTTTCCACGGATGACAATCCCATACAAAATCAGCTAGGTATGAACAACCTGGGGTTTGATTTGGAAAAACTTCTATTACAAGAAATAAGATTGTGGTGGGACCACACTACTCTCACCAAATATTTAGAAAAATCGATGATACCCAGAGGTCTAAGACTTAAGAAGATTCCTTACTTATATGATTATCACAACAAACAGGTGTATGAGTGGGGGAGGAGAGAACAAATGTGAAATACACCGAGAATAAAAACAAGTCCCGGACTAGAACTGTCAGTTTTTCTTCAGAATCCGACTGTTTGCAATCCAATTCTGAATATGATGATCCCTCAGCTGAGCATAAAGTTGATACTTCGTCCAACAAAATTTCTTATCACAAAAAACGAAAAATAAAGGCAAAGTGGATAAAAATTAAAAAAAACGATCCAGAAGAGGGGGCTGTAAACATAAGAAAGCCACACACCATGGCTACTTGGCACCACAAGAAATGAACCCCATTGTGGGTACTGCAAATTATTTTGAAGTAATTAATTTATCAAATGAGGTATTAACTGATAGTCAGGTCGATATTATGAGACTTGGTTAGACCTTTGCTCCGACCCATGATTTTGATTTGTTTTCAACCCTTATGGACATAAATAAATTCATTAGATATCTTACGGTCAAGAGATATTTTCATGGGTCAGAGGATACTTCCAAACAATTCTCCTATTCACACTCCTGCATTTAATGAGTTTACCAATATGTCTTTCACTGAACAATTGTCCTCAGGATTTAAACTGGAGATGTAGATGCTTCAAGCTATCTCCTACACCTAGTACAAAGGTGCCTAATACGTCCTCAGGTTATGACTATCTTGCTAATCCTTTGTTTTGTATAAATGTGATAATTCCTCAAATACTCGGCTGCATACAGTTTAGACATTGGTCACCCTGGAAGAGCGATCTATAGTAGTGGATTGCTCACCTCTAGGAAGAATACTTGCAGGCCTTAACCCTGGGCTATGGAACCGACAGGGACAGAGTAGAGAGGCTAGGAAGATGCCTCCCTCCAGATATTTAGCTACATGGCTGTTGCTTTCTTGTAGGCTCATGAGAGAACTGCATTCAACTGAACTCTCACTTGGATTTACCTGAGCTCAACTGCACACCTCAACCAGGAAATGAACTGAAGTGCACAGAACTGCACACAACTGCACACATTTGCACAGCCTAACTTAGGTCTGAGCTAAGCTATATATACACACTAACACTGCTCGATCTAGTGGAGAAACAAGTGTAGTGCAACCTGACTTGGCCTGTATAAAGGATGTTTGCATATGAAATCACATTGTGACATGGAGAATATGACAGGAAATAAAATACAAAATACAGGCATATCACATGACATTAATACATAAAAGCACGTTTGCGGGCCCACGGTTGCTTGAGTGGGACACTGCATAAGTACAGCCGTCATAAATTGTATCTTATAGAATATATCATAGAAGTCAGATTTTTTATTGACTCATATTTATTTTTCTATTGATGGCTTATTCTTTTTGCAGACACAGGGAGTTTCTTTGGGGCAAAATTTTCCCCCTTATTAGCGTATTTAACGATTTCATACTGGGATGAAAGGTATATATATACCACAGACAATCCATTTGTGGCGGCGCTGGACTGGTATGGCAGGTATCGTACATCGATGACCTGCTCGTTATTTGGAGTGGTGATGTACCTGCCATACCTGACTTCATGTGCTATCTTAATGACAATCCTTACAATTTAAAATTCACGATTCATTTTCTTGATCTAACTCACGGGCATTCCCCATTCGAATATACACTTATCCACCTATCGCAAACCAGTTGCTGGCAATGTGATTTTGAGAGCTAATAGCCATCACCCTATGCACACTATCAAGTCTGTACCGGTGGATGAAATGGTACGTGCCAGAAGAAATTGTAGCAAGGATGCTGCTTTATGACGGAGTGCCGCATCATCGCGACACGTATGTTGGCAAGGGGCTATCCTAGTTGGATAAATAAAAGAGCGGAAAAGATAGCGCAGATGAAGAATCGTGAGACATTACATTTCGGGAGCAACAGTGAAGGCAGGGACAGTGTAAATACAGTAGGTGGGAAAGATATTAATCTGCCTACCTTGGTTCTTACATATAGCAACCAATTTCAGCAGGTCAAACAGGTAGTATCAGAATGTATTTTGATCCTACGTGAAGATGATATTTTACATGGCCTGCTACAAGATGGTTATAGAGTGGCATCCAGACGGTCTCCCACTTTGGCATCTTCACTGTCTCCTTCATTGTTTGCTTCCACTTCACAGAGAACTGAATCCAGTGCCTGCCACACGGTGCGGCAGCCATCCCTGCAGGACTTGCGGTTATGTTCTGCCCACCAAAATGTTCCAGGATTCTGGGCATACTCTACATTTCCCCATTAGGTCTTACATCAATTGTAATACCACTGGGGTTATTTATGTCATCAGATGTACACAGTGTGATTTACTTTATGTGGGGAGTACCATAAGAAAATTAAAGAACAGAATCCTGGAGCATTTGAACTATGTTACCAATGCTTCGTATGTTAATATTTTGAATACAGCCAGGCACTTTATTTCAGTATATGACAGGAGCCGGCAAACTTTTTCCGCTTTTGGAATCGAGCGAGTTTTGCCCTCTATTTGAGGGGGCAATTTCCAAAAGCATCTAATACAGAGGGAAGCCTTCTGGATTCTTCGATTAAAAACGAGGTATCCAGGTGGCCTGAACCTGAAGAAAGAACTTATGTATCTATATTTGGATTGAGTCCATTCCTGGTGTCTTTATGTGTTCATTCTATTCAGAGGAGCAATTATGAAGACAGATCTGCCATATCTGGTTGTATTTTTTGCTTTTAACATTGGAAATCACAGTTCAGACTATGCGGTTTATCAGGAACACATTCTTTCCGTTTTGTTTGCGGGAAGTTGGTCTTTGTGTATTGTCATTCCTGATTTAGACTTAATAGCCTAAATAGTATTTATTTTAAGTGCACGAATTTGGTTTTATACACATTTTTAACTTACACCAATGTTTGGCTCAGACTTTCCCATTGGCTCTTTTGGTTGGGGTTTGCCACAATTCACTACCTCTAATCACCACCTGGGAGGGGTGGTTGTGACTTACCTCTACAAGTACTGCCATTACGGAATTTCTGGTCAGTCATGATTAAGAACATGTTTGTTCGAAACACGTAGACGGTTATTTGGAACACTGAGGTGATGGTCACTGTATGGATCTGTACTATTTTGAATAAAGGAACCCACAACGCTGTTTAACTTCGATGCTCGATTAATCTCTTTATTCCAGCATAGTGCTGCTGTCTGAAAGCGATCTGTTTTCCGATTGCCGATTTTCACACTCAAGGTAAAAATCAACTTCTGTCAGCTGCAGGGGTGGGAGGGAAGGTGACTTTCTCCCTGCAGCTCACGTTCAGACAGCATAGTGCTGCTGTCTGAGAGTGATCTGTTTTCTGATTGCCGATTTTCGCAATCAAGAAAATAATGACTGGATCTCACGAATTCTCGAATTCGCGGTTATGACGAATATTAGCCCAAATATATTTTGAAATATCGCAAACTTGAATATTGCCCCTGCCACTCATCACTGCCAACGGGGATGTCCAGTGGTCTGATTAGACCAAGATAAACTTATTTGGTTCAGATGGTGTCAAGCATCTGTGGTGGCAACCAGGTGAGGAGTACAAAGACAAGTCTGTCTTGCCTACAGTCAAGCATGGTGGTGGTAGTGTCATGGTTTATGGCTGCATGAGTGCTGCCAACTGTGGGGAGCTACAGTTCATGGAGGGAACCATGAATGCCAACATGTACAGTGACATACTGAAGCAGACCATGATCCCCTCCCTTCAGAAACTGGGACGCAGGGCAGTACTCCAACATGATAACGACTCCAAATGCTTACAAAACGACCACTGCTTTGCTAAAGAAACTGAGGGTATAGTTGCTGGACTGGCCAAGCATGTCTCCAGACCTAAACCCTATTGAGCATCTGTGGGGCATCCTCAAACGGAAGGTGGAGGAGCACAAAGTCTCTAACATCCACCAGCTCTGTCATCATGGAGGAGCAGAAGAGGATTCCAGTGGCAACATGTGAAGCTCAAGTGAACTCCAGGCCCAAGAGGGTTAAGACAGAGCTGGAAAATAATGGGGGCCATACAAAATATTGGGCACAATTTGGCCATTTTCACTTAGGGGTATATTCACTTTTGTTGCCAGTGGTTTAGACATTAATGGCTGTGTGTTGAGTTATGTTGAGGACACACCAAATTTACACTGTTATACAGGGAGTGCAGAATTATTAGGCAAGTTGTATTTTTGAGGATTAATTTTATTATTGAACAACAACCATGTTCTCAATGAACCCAAAAAACTCATTAATATCAAAGCTGAATATTTTTGGAAGTAGTTTTTAGTTTGTTTTTAGTATTAGCTATTTTAGGGGGATATCTGTGTGTGCAGGTGACTATTACTGTGCATAATTATTAGGCAACTTAACAAAAAACAAATATATACCCATTTCAATTATTTATTTTTACCAGTGAAACCAATATAACATCTCAACATTCACAAATATACATTTCTGACATTCAAAACAAAAACAAAAACAAATCAGTGACCAATATAGCCACCTTTCTTTGCAAGGACACTCAAAAGTCTGCCACCCATGGATTCTGTCAGTGTTTTGATCTGTTCACCATCAACATTGCGTGCAGCAGCAACCACAGCCTCCCAGACACTGTTCAGAGAGGTGTACTGTTTTCCCTCCTTGTAAATCTCACATTTGATGATGGACCACAGGTTCTCAATGGGGTTCAGATCAGGTGAACAAGGAGGCCATGTCATTAGATTTTCTTCTTTTATACCCTTTCTTGCCAGCCACGGTGTGGAGTACTTGGACGCGTGTGATGGAGCATTGTCCTGCATAAAAATCATGTTTTTCTTGAAGGATGCAGACTTCTTCCTGTACCACTGCTTGAAGAAGGTGTCTTCCAGAAACTGGCAGTAGGACTGGGAGTTGAGCTTGACTCCATCCTCAACCCGAAAAGGCCCCACAAGCTCATCTTTGATGATACCAGCCCAAACCAGTACTCGACCTCCACCTTGCTGGCGTCTGAGTCGGACTGGAGCTCTCTGCCCTTTACCAATCCAGCCAGGGGCCCATCCATCTGGCCCATCAAGACTCACTCTCATTTCATCAGTCCATAAAACCTTAGAAAAATCAGTCTTGAGATATTTCTTGGCCCAGTCTTGACGTTTCAGCTTGTGTGTCTTGTTCAGTGGTGGTCGTCTTTCAGCCTTTCTTACCTTGGCCATGTCTCTGAGTATTGCACACCTTGTGCTTTTGGGCACTCCAGTGATGTTGCAGCTCTGAAATATGGCCAAACTGGTGGAAAGTGGCATCTTGGCAGCTGCACGCTTGACTTTTCTCAGTTCATGGGCAGTTATTTTGCGCCTTGGTTTTTCCACACGCTTCTTGTGACCCTGTTGACTATTTTGAATGAAATGCTTGATTGTTCGATGATCACGCTTCAGAAGCTTTGCAATTTTAAGAGTGCTGCATCCCTCTGCAAGATATCTCACTATTTTAGACTTTTCTGAGCCTGTCAAGTCCTTCTTTTGACCCATTTTGCCAAAGGAAAGGAAGTTGCCTAATAATTATGCACACCTGATATAGGGTGTTGATGTCATTAGACCACACCCCTTCTCATTACAGAGATGCACATCACCTAATATGCTTAATTGGTAGTAGGCTTTCGAGCCTATACAGCTTGGAGTAAGACAACATGCATAAAGAGGATGATGTGGTCAAAATACTCATTTGCCTAATAATTCTGCACTCCCTGTACAAGCTGTACTTTACATTGTATCAAAGAGTCATATCTTCAGTGTTGTCCCATGAAAAGATCTAATGAAATATTTACAAAAATGTGAGGGCTGTACTCATTTTTGTGAGATACTGTATTATGCTTTTATTTAGAATCAAAATTCGTAAATGTATAATTAACCCCTTCACTGCTGAGCAACTTGTCACCTTAAATCCCAGGCCGATTTTTGCAAATCTGACGTGTCACTTTATGTGGTAAAACTTTAAACACTTTTACTTATCCAGGCCATTCTGAGATTGTCACATATTGTACTTCATGACAGGTAAAATTGAGTCAAAAAATTTCATTTTATTTATAAAAAAATAATTTATAATAGATAGTAATACCTCCAAAAATAGTTACTACTTTACATTCCCCATATGTCTACTTCATGTTTGGATAATTTTGTGAATGCATTTTTTTTGGGGGGGGGGGGGGGGGGGGCGGCCCATTTGGAAGGCTTAGGCTACTTTCACACTAGCGTTCGGGGCTCCGCTTGTGAGTTCCGTTTGAAGGCTCTCACAAGCGGCCCCGAACGGATCCGTCCAGCCCTAATGCATTCTGAGTGGATGCGGATCTGCTCAGAATGCATCAGACTGGCACCGTCTGTCCTCTGCTCCGCTCAGCAGGCAGACACCCGAACGCTGCTTGCAGCGTTCGGGTGTCCGCCTGGCCGTGTGGAGGCAAACGGATCCGTCCAGAGTTACAATGGAAGTCAATGGGGGCGGATCTGTTCGAAGGTGACACAATATGGTGCATTTTTCAAACGGATCCGCCCCCCATGACTTTCAATGTAAAGTTTGGACGGATCCGTCTGAATACAAATTGTACTTAGACTTTTTTAGTAAAATATAATGCAGACGGTTCCGTCTGAACGGATACCATCGTTTGCATTATAGGAGCGGATCCGTCTGTACAAATACCAGACGGATCCGCTCCGAACGCAAGTGTGAAAGTAGCCTTAGAAGTTTAGAATCAAATCTTGAAATTTTTCTGTAAATTTCCAAAACCCACTTTTTAAGGACCAGCTTAGGTCTGAAGTCACTTTGTGAGGCTAACATAATAGAAGTCACCCCAAAATGACCCCATTTTAGAAACTATACCCCTCAAGGTATTCAAAACTGATTTTACAAACTTTGTTAACCCTTTAGGTGTTCCACAAGAATTAATGGAAAATGGAGATGAAATTTCAGAATTTCACTTTTTGGGTAGATTTTCCATTTTAATAAATTTTTTCCACTAACAAAGCAAGGGTTAACAGCAAAACAAAACTCAATATTTATTGCCCAGATTCTGTAGTTTACAGAAACACTCCATATGTGGTCGTAAACTGCTGTATGGGCACACGGCACAAGGTTTTGTTGGTACTATTTTAGTGTACATATTTTTGGTTACTCTATATTACACTTTTTTGATGCAAGATAACAAAAAAGCTGTTTTGGCACTGTTTTTATTTTTTGTTATTTACAATGTTCATCTGACAGGTTAGATCATGTGGTATCTTTATAGAGCAGGTTGTTACGGACGCGGAGATAAATAATATGTCTACTATGTTTTACACAAGAACAGATTTTTTTCAGTGTCTCCATATTCTGAGAGCCCTATTTTTTTTATTTTTTAGGCAATTGTCTCAGGTAGGGTCTCATTTTTTGCGGGATGAGATTTTACGGTTTGATTGGTACTACTTTGGGATGCATATGACTTTTTGATCGCTTGGTATTACACTTTTCTTACACTTTTTTTTTTTTTTTTTTTTTTTTTTTTTACTGTGTTCACCTGAGGGGTTAGGTCTTGTGATATTTTTATAGATCCGGTCTTTACGGACATGGCAATGCCTAAAATGCCTACTTTTTTTTATTATGTAAGTTTTACACAATGATATCAGGGTACCACGTTTGCGGGATGAGATGACTGTTTGATTGATACTATTTTGGGGTGAATATGACTTTTTGATTGCTTCGTATTGCACTTTTTGTGGTGTAAGGTGACAAAAAAAATTGCTTTTTTGACACCGTCTTTATTATTATTATTTCACGGTGTTCACCCAAGGGATTAGGTCATGTGTTTTTTTTTTATAGAGCAGGTCGTTAGGAATGCGTAGATACCCAATATGTATGCTTTTTTTTTTTTTTACATTTAACACAATAAAAGCATTTTTGAAACAAATAAATCATGTTTTAGTGTCTCCATAGTGTGAGAGTCATAGTTTTTTATTTTTTGGGCGATTGACTTAGGTAGACGCTCATTTTTTGCGGGATGAGGTGACGATAAGATTGGTACTATTTTGGGGGGCATATGCCTTTCTGATCGCTTGGTGTTGCACTTTTAGTGATGTAAGGTGACAAAAAAATGGTTTCTTTAGCACAGTTTTTATTTTTATTTTTTTGACTGTGTTCACCTGAGGGGTTAGGTCATGTGATATTTTTATAGAGCCAGTCGATACAGACTCGGCGATACCTAATATGTCTACTGTTCTTTTTTTCCCTATTTTTTACAATTTATTTTTTACTTTATTTTGGGAATAGGACGCTTTTTTATTTTTTACTTGAAACTTTAAATTCTTTTTTGAAAACTTGATTTTTTTCAAATTTTTTTTCTGTCCCACTCTGGGACTTCAACTTTTGGGGGTCTGATCCCCTTTACAATGCATTACAATACTTCTGTATTGTAATGCATTGGCTGTAAGTGTATTACTCAGTGTAGTACACTTACACCTTCCTGCCTGTGAGATCCAGGGGGCTGGATCTCACAGGCTCTCCCGGAAGGCAGCCTTCCCTGCCATGGGTCCCTGTCACAGCAGCGCGGGGACCCCATGGACAGCGACACCCGTGAAAATACCGCACGTGCTGTGGTAAGCGCTGACCTCGGCCATGCAAGGGTTAATCCTTCTGGTGATTTCACAGATGCTGGCGCATACTGCAGGGGTCCGGCTATCAGTTACAGCCGCACCCCTGTTGCTGTTTGGACGGACGCAGCTCCTGCATCTGCCCGATCAGCGCGCCGTGGCTGTACTGCGCTGGTATTTTGTACCTAGTTCGCAGCGCCATAAAGCTACGGTGCTGGTAGCGAATGGATTAAGATGATTTATCTGTATTGAGTTTCCACATGGATGAAATTTCATTTTTTTGGGGTGTTACATTTCTTAACCACCTCCCGACCGCCTAATGCGCCGATGCGTCCGGGAGGTGGTTGATTTGTTCCTCCTGGACGCGAGATTTCGTCACAGCCGGCCCGCGCATGCGCATCGCGGGCCGGCATTTCGTAGCAAAGTATTTCGTCAGCAACCTGCCGGCCACGATCATTGGCTGGCAGGTTGCTGATTTTTAAAAAAACCAATCAGCAGCCATTTAACCCATCATATTAGTAAATATGATGGGGTTATATGGCTGCTGTGCTCCTCTGCTCCTTCTTTTGGTCAGTTGGTTCCAGCAGAGGAGCAGAGGAGCACACATCACTGTGAGTACCCACTACACTACACTTAGCCCCCAGATCACCCCTATTAACCCTTTGATCACCCCTTCTTGCCCCTGTCAATCACTAGTGAAAGGAAAAAAGTGATCTGTGCAAACTGTCACTTTTTTTTTTCACTGGTATTGACCGTTAGGTTTTAGGTATAGTTTAGGCCCCTTGGTTAGGTAGTTTAGGGATCAGTTAGCGCCCAGCCCACCGCACCGCAGTCCGTTATTCGCTGATTAGCGTATCGCTAATTATGCCGGGAGCCACGACGTGGCTACACCAAGAAAAGGGGGCAAAAGCAACCATTAGTAACAACATTTTATTACATGATTTACAAAGCCAATGAACAAAAGGCACGAGAGATCTCTAATTGAGGATCAGGAATATACCTAGTGTAGCACGAGGACCGCCACCGCCCCATGCACCGAATGACGTGAGCTGGCACCTGATGTCGTGAAGCGGCTGAAGCTGCCCCTATGCGGAAGGAATGCCCTGATATAACTTTGGGATCGTATCCTAGGCCTTGGGCAAGAGCACGGATGCAGGAAATGAACCGTGTGGCGGTAAGGGGTTTGCCGGCGTGCGGCAGGAGAGGACTGTCTGGCAAACCGACCCGGATGTGTAATAATAATTGGTGCAGCACCTGAACTGGGCACCATATGTTGGAGGACGGATAAAACCTGATTGCGGTAGGGGGACCCGTCTGACTGGTTTTGGTAGAGGGTAGGAGGAGAGTGTAGCAACCTCGGCCCCAAGACAGATGCTGTTTCAACGGGTGACCCTGACGGTTCGGCCCGGCTAAAACTTCCCCAGGCCTAAGAAACCCATAAAAAATTAGGTACATGGCTGCTTTCAAGACCAAACTAGTGGAGGGCCCAAAAGGACAACCGTCCAAAGACGAGGAGAGAGCCCTAAACAACTCGCTAGACACGGGTTGCCTACGGCTACGGGACCCCTTACCCTCCTTCTGAATACCCCGAAGGGTGGCCTTAATGACCTGAACCGAGAAAAAGGACCCGCGGTGTGGATCAACCAGCATGAAGTGGTGTTGAAGCCCGGCTAAATAGAGTTTAATGGTATTGTGTGACAGCCCCAGTTGGTAGTGACAATGGGCTAAAAAGGCCATGATGTGAGCAGTTTCGGTATGATGACCCCTTGGATGAGTTCTGGAGAATTTATCATACGCCCTCAAACCGGCCTGGTAATTCCTCGCCGTATTACGTGACAGAGACTTTCTGACCAGACCCTTGGCTTCGTCAATGAGGACATCTAGCCCAGGGTGAGGGTGCTGAAATGGGGCATGGGCGCTCCTGACCGATCCGCGTCGGGCACTTCCTGAAAAAAAACCGGAAAATTAAAGCGGGAAAGAGCGTCCGCGGCCTTATTCTGCCGCCTGATATGTGTATACACCGGAAATGAAAATTGTGGCGGAGGGACAGCCAGACTAGCTTGCGCAAAAATGCCATGATCTTGAATGACTGGGCCCTGCCTTTGTTAACGATGTCCACCAAGGTCTGACTATCCGTAACAAAGGACACGGAAGAATTAGACCAAAGGTGGCCCCAAACCTGGGCTGCCGCCACGATGGGATATAGCTCCAGGAGGGGAGAGGATTTAAGAGCAGCTGGATCTGAGGCCAATTCTGGCGGCCATCCGGCGGCCAACCAATGGGACCTGAAAATGGCAGCGAACCCGAAAGACCCCGCGGCATCAGAAAAGACGAGAGGAGAAGCTGAACCCCACTGTGGCACGAACAGCGAAATGCCATTCCAATTGGACAGGAAACTGTCCCACATGCACAGGTCCGCGATGGCATGACCGTCGAGATGGACAACAGAATCTTGCTCTGGAGCAGAGGGCAACAGGCATAATAATCTGGCGAGAAAGGTCCTGCCTTGGGGCATGATTCTGGTGGCGAAATTAAGCATCCCCAGCAAGGATTGCAACTCGACCTTGGTCAAAGAGTGGGACCGGACCGCTTGAGAGATGGCTGATCGAATCCGGTGCAATTTCTCGCTGGGGAGGCTGGCCTCCATCTTAACTGTATCCAGAATTATGCCCAAAAAGGTGACCCTGGTGGCCGGACCCTCCGTCTTGGCGGCAGCGACAGGGACCTGAAGACGGGCAAAAATATCCAAAAGAGTGTGAGGAATGGATGGGACCTGACTAGGACTTTCTACCATAAGGAAGTCATCCAGGTAGTGAACGACCATGGATAGCCCGCCATGATGAATAAGGGTCCAGTGTAGTGCTTTGGCCAGTTGGTCGAAAAGCCACGGGCTACTTTTAGACCCGAACGTGAGGCGGTTGGCGAAATAGTAATTATCAGCCCACTTGAAGCCGTAATACTTCCAAAGCTGTGGATGGATAGGAAGCTGCTTGAAAGCGTCAGCTATATCTACTTTAGCCAACCAAGCCCCGGCCCCTGTAAGCAAAATGTACTGAATGGCCTCGTCGACCGAGGAATATTGCATTGAATATTCCTCGGATGGGATGAGAGAATTGAGACTCGGGATGGCCGACATATGAGGCGCAGAGAGGTCGTAAATGAGACGCTTTTTATTAGATGACAGTTTAGTAACAAGACCAATGGGACTGATGCGCCAAGACTGGAAAGGAATGTCTGAGAACGGACCGATGACAAACCCCTTGTCGATCTCCAGTTGGATGAGAGAGGTGACAGCCTCAGGATCGCTGGCCGCAGATAACAGGTTAGGGCCCGTCCAACAGCCCTGCGGGAGAGTAATGAGGCCCGTATGGAAACCCTCTCGGAACCCATCCAACAAGAAGGAGACAAAAAGCCGATCAGGGTGGTCCCGCAGAAGAGCAGCCAGTAACCCCAAATTAATGTCGGCTAGTCAGGAATCCTTGGCTGCCCTCCTGGGACAGGAGGAGCGGGGATGGGCCCGAAAACAAAGGGAACAAATATGGAGCGCCCGGCAGGAATTGAAAGCACATCCCTTGGCGTTAAAGTTATTGCAAACCTGGTTGCCCCCGAGAAACACGATGGGTCTGCCCAGCTTATCTAACGACGGGGAAGACCTAGATGACCCAGAAGGACCTGCCGAGGGGGCTGACTGTGGGGCTTGCACCGGATTGGGACACCAGTCGGTAGAATGAAAAATGGACTGGCAGGTAGCACAGAGGGGGGCCTTGAGACCCGCAAAATGTATCCAGCTCCGCCCAGCTAGACACGAACTGGAACTGACTCAGAGCGGCCGCGGCTTTAGCCGAAAAAGAACGATGATAATCGTAAAATGCCGTGCCACCGTATTTGTGCCCCAAGTCCGTAATCCGGTACAAGTAAGTGTCCAGCTCTTCCCTGCGATCTGGTTGAGCAGAACACACCACGTCCCTGTAAAGGCTGAAAGCCAGGACAAACTCGGAAATAGATAGTTTTCTATTAAGCCAAGCATCCTTAGCTCTCAACACCACAGAAACCTCTCCGCAGTTGACGACCCGATTCTCTGAAATATCCTGGGAGGCAATAAGGATGGATGCGAGGTTCACGTCCTTGCCCGCCAGGATATCCTTTTTAATATGCTCGGGAACAAAGTGGGAAGGGGCGATCTGAGGGGTGACAGAAGGCCTACCTGCAACGTCCAGCGGAATGGCAGGGGTGACTGCCGACCCTGGAAATTGCGGTGGAACCGTGGGCCTGGATTCCAAAACCGCTACCCTAGCCTGAATGTCCGAAACTGAGCCAGCCAGCCCAGTGATGGACGACTGAATCTGAGCTAGGGCCAGCTGTATAGCATCCAGGTTGGAAGGGCCCGCCATCGGGGCCGGGGCCGTCATCAGCAGGTGATACAATTCGGCCTTGCGTGCAGACGCCGGATGCCGTATCCCCCTGCGGTTGAGTTCGGCGACCAATCTAGGCACCGTCCAGCTTCTTAATGATGCACCGCTGTCGCGCCCAGAGACGGGAGTTCCAGGCATGGAGACGTTATCGTCCATATCGGAGGAGACGTGGGACATATCTGACCTGAGAAAAAAGAGGAGTAAAGTACACCTAGAAAAAGCAACGATACAGACGTATGCGAAGAGGCCGGACGGAAGAAATGTGAGAAACAATAAAAGTGAAAAAATGCCCATCGGACGAACCACCTACCTGGTAGGACACTAATGGATTTGGAAGCACGGCTCCAAAACCCCAAATGCTAAAGATGGAGCTAATGAAAGGAAAATGACCCTGAGTAGAACCGAAGTTTTAACCCTGCCTTGAGAACCCTCTATGAACTGACTTACCAGAGAGCGCTCCGGAATTGCCTGGCCGAAAACGTAGAACGCGTACAACTAAAGTCCGAACTAAAGGGAGGAACAATACAACGACAGAATTAAAGAGCATATACAAACCCTATGAATAAACCGGAGACACAGACAGCCTGGGCGATCCAGGGACATTGACAACCTGGGCGATCCAGGGACATTGACAACCTGGGCGATCCAGGGACACTGACAACCTGGGCGATCCAGGGACACTGACAACCTGGGCGATCCAGGGACATTGACAACCTGGGCGATCCAGGGACACTGACAACCTGGGCGATCCAGGGACACTGACAACCTGGGCGATCCAGGGACATTGACAACCTGGGCGACCCAGGGACATTGACAACCTGGGCGATCCAGGGACATTGACAACCTGGGCGATCCAGGGACATTGACAACCTGGGCGATCCAGGGACATTGACAACCTGGGCGATCCAGGAACATTGACGACCTGGGCGATCCAGGGACATTGACGACCTGGGCGATCCAGGGACATTGACAACCTGGGCGATCCAGGGACATTGACAACCTGGGCGATCCAGGGACATTGATGACCTGGGCGATCCCAGGACCCCGCAAAAGGGGGAACCGGGAGCCAGAAGCCAAATGCAACAGAAAATGCTGACTTAAAACAGTAACGTGAAAAAATCCCCTCGACTAGACCGCAAATTCTGGCACTATGATGCTGAAGGATTTTAACCCTGAAATATAAGCGTGAATTTATCATTATTGTTTTTTTTTTTTTTTTACAACGCCCCCTTTTTTTTTTTTTTTTTTTACCAACCAGCATTGCTGCTCATAAACCCGCTGGTGACCTGCTGGAGGGGTTTAGGAGGCATGAATGTAGCGAAGCCCCCCTGGACACAGGAGTACCCCTGCACCATAACCTCAGAATTTGTGCATACTTTCAGTGCTGACAGCGCAGTTTTAAAAGCATAAAAACATAGTCTCGCCCTGACACAGGAGTACCCCTGCACCATAACATCAGAATTTGCGAGTACCTCTAGTGCAGACAGCGCTGTTATAAAAGCATACAAACAAAGCCCCGCCGTGACACAGGAGTACCCCTGCACCAAAACATCAGAATTTGTGAGTACTTTCAGTGCAGACGGTGCTGTTATGAAAGCATGCAAACAAAGCCTCGCCGCGGCTCTGCCGCTGGCCCTTTAACTCTTTAATGAACCTTATGCAGAGCGGCATAAAACGGAAGCGCGCTGAGCTAGGACACCGCTCCCCCGACCCAGCCGCCTGTGCCTGCGTGGGCGGAACATGCTGGGGGAGAGCGGCATCCCCACCGGGCAACCCCCCAAAGCCAGGGACCAGGGCGAACGTGAAACTAGGCTGGAGCGGGGACGCAACACCCCGATTACCTGGCAGGCTGGCGGCGGAACTGGCGACAGAGGCACGTGACCGCGATACCCGGAAGTGACGACACTGAAGGAGGGAGCGTAAGCCGCAGTGATGCGTGAAGCTCGGGCGCCTGGCTGGACGGAAGCGAGAGGTATATATAGCCAGACGCCCCTCCCACAAATACAGGCTGGTACCAGCCTTACCTATTAGTGTCACTTTAGTTTTCCCTCCACCCAAAACGCAGTGTTTGCCCGATCAGGCCTGATCGGTCGCCCACACGTGCGTTCGCCCACGCCCGCCCCACCGCAGTGACAAAAAAATGTTTTTTTTTGATCGCTGCACATTCACTTTACACGCACTGCGGCAATAAAACCGCAGCGGCCTCCGGTACTTCGCTAGCCTCCCATTTGTAAGACAGGCTTGCTTTTTTTTCTTGGGTAGTCTCAGGGAATACCCCTAAATTTAGTTGCCCACATGTCAAACAGGGGGTATTCTTCTGAAGAGGCCTACAGGCTTCTGACCCAGTCGGATGAGGAGTGAGAACCCTCATCTGATGAATCTAGCGGGTCAGAATACGAACCTGTAGTAAGCAGTGGCTCTCTGACCCAAAGTTCGGACGAGGAGGCTGAGGTCCCTGATAGCACCAGGCGTACCCGGCCCCGTGTCGCTAGACCGCAGGTTGCGCAGGATCCGCTTCAAGAGCAGCAGAGTGGGGCTGGTGCTGTCGGATTACGTGGTGAGGCATACACCAGCAGCCCAGCCCTTCCTGGACCTAGTACCAGCACTGCCGTAGAACATGGTGAAGTAGCGAGCACCAGAAGGGCAGTTGAAGCTGGTACGGTGGCACGTGCAGTAGTGACCCCGTCGCAGCCACCGCAAAGACGTGCCCGTAGAGCCCCTAGAATCCCAGAGGTGCTGGCAAACCCTGATTGGCAGCCCCCAACTTCAGCCGCACCTGTAGTTCCCCCTTTCACCGCCCAGTCTGGAGTTCGGGTTGAGACAGCTCAGATCGGTTCGGCCCTGGGATTTTTTGAGCTGTTCTTGACTGCGGAGCTCTTAGACTTAGTTGTGGCAGAGACAAACCGGTATGCCACACAATTTATAACCGCTAACCCGGGAAGCTTTTATGCCCAGCCTTTCCGGTGGAAACCAGTCCAAGTTTCCGAAATTAAAACTTTTTTGGGCCTCCTCCTCAACATGGGTCTAACTAAAAAGCATAAATTGCGGTCATATTGGTCCACGAACCCAATTCATCACATGCCCATGTTCTCTGCTGCTATGTCCAGGACACGATTTGAGACCATCCTGCGTTTCCTGCACTTTAGTGATAACAGCACCTCCCGTCCCAGAGGCCACCCTGCTTTTGACCGGCTCCACAAAATTCGGCCCCTCATAGACCATTTCAACCTGAAATTTGCAGATATGTATACCCCAGAGCAAAACATCTGCGTAGACGAGTCCCTTATACATTTTACCGGGCGCCTTGGCTTCAAACAATACATCCCAAGCAAGCGCGCCCGGTATGGGGTCAAATTGTATAAGCTCTGTGAAAGGGCCACAGGCTATACACACAAATTTCGTGTCTATGAGGGAAAAGATCAGACCCTGGAGCCGGTCGGTTGCCCTGACTACCTGGGGAGCAGTGGGAAGATAGTCTGGGACTTGGTGTCACCCTTATTCGGCAAGGGGTACCATCTTTATGTGGACAATTTTTACACAAGTGTGGCCCTCTTTAGGCATTTGTTTCTAGAACGGATTGGCGCCTGTGGTACCGCGCGAACTAGTCGTGCGGGCTTCCCCCAAAGGCTCGTTAGCACCCGTCTTGCAAGGGGGCAGAGGGCCGCACTGTGTAACGAAGAACTGCTCGCGGTGAAATGGAGAGACAAGCGTGACGTTTACATGCTCTCCTCCATTCACGCAGACACGACAATACAAATTGAGCGAGCAACCCGTGTCATTGAAAAGCCCCTCTCAGTCCACGACTATAACCTTCACATGGGAGGGGTGGACTTCAATGACCAGATGTTGTCTCCGTATTTAGTTTCCCGCAGAACCAGACGCTGGTATAAGAAGGTGTCTGTATATTTAATTCAATTGGCTCTGTATAATAGTTTTGTTCTCTACAGTAAGGCTGGGAGAACTGGATCCCTCCTCAAATTTCAGGAAGAGATCATCGAGAACCTCCTGTACCCAGGAGGTTCCGTGGCCCCATCCACCAGTGTAGTTAGCCGTCTACACGAGCGACATTTCCCCAATGTCGTTGCTGGTACCTCAACCCACCCGTCACCCCGAGAAAGATGTCGTGTCTGTAGCAGGAGTGGAATAAGGCGTGACACCCGCTATTTCTGTCCTGACTGTCCTGACCACCCTGCCCTATGCTTAGGGGAGTGTTTCCGGAAGTACCACACACAGGTACACCTAGCATAGGGATCATCTCACCAGGACAGGCACACAGGGCTATTAGGGCCCATTCACTCACAGCTGCTGCAAACGTCTCCTTTCACATGGGACAAAGTGCATAACGCACTTCGCCACATCTTTGGGCGATTTGCGCTTTGCACATTGACCCATGGGGAAGGAGAGGTTTGTTCTATAAAGGTAAAAAAAAAACACCAGTAAGCAAACACGTTAATGTTTAGTTCAAAAAGTTAAAGTTTACATGTTCTGTTCCAAAGTTAATAAAATTATTGTGTTGTGGCCTGGTTTTTTCTTTTTTTTTTTTTTCTTTTTTTACCTTCCAGGTGGACCAACCGATCTACTAGCTGCAGCACTGATGTGCATTCTGACAGAAGCATTGCGCTGCTGTCAGATTACACGCAAGTCGGTGTATGCGGCGCTGCAAGACGAGATTTCTCCTCTGCAGTAACAGATAAGTTTGCCGAGGCATACGAGCTGAGGAGGAGGCGGCGTTCCTTTGCTTTGGCAAACACTTTGTATATATAAAAAAAAAAAAAATCCCAGCAATGATTTATTCATCCACATCGATTGATGTGAATGGAGAAATCTGGTTTGCCAGGGCATACGAGCTAAGTGGGTATGGATGTAGGGCGGAGCTCCTATGTCCTGGCAGATGCCTTTCCCCTCAATTTTTTTTTTTGGCAGAGATTTTTTCATCCACATTGATCGATGCGAATGAAGAAATCTGTGCCGTTCATTTTTTTCTTTCAGCCCAGAGGCTGAACGGAAAAAAAAATCTCATTACCTGTATGCTCAATATAAGGAGAATAGCAGAAACTCCTAATGCTGGCCATACATGTAATGATTGCGGAGACCCTCAAATGCCAGGTCAGTACAAACACCCCACAACTGACCCCATTTTGGAAAGAAGACACCCCAAGGTATTTGCTGAGGGGCATATTGAGTCCATGAAAGATTTTAATTTTTGTCCTAAGTTAGCGGAAAGTGAGACTTTGTGAGAAAAAAAAAAAAAAAACTATTTCCGCTAACTTATGCGAAAAAAAAAAAATTATATGAACTTGCCAGGCCCCTCATTGGATACCTTGGGGTGTCTTCTTTCCAAAGTGGGGTCACATGTGGGGTATTTATACTGCCCTGGCTTTTTAGGGGCCCTAAAGCGTGAGAAGAAGTCTGGGATCCAAATGTCTAAAAATGCCCTCCTAAAAGGAATTTGGGCACTAACTTGTGACAAAAAAAAATAAAAATTCTAGGAACTCGCGGTGCCCCTCACGGAATACCTTGGGGTGTCTTCTTTCCAAAATGGGGTCACTTGTGGCGTAGTTATACTGCCCTGGCAATTTAGGGGCCCAAATGTGTGAGAAGTACCTTGCAATCAAAATGTGTAAAAAATGGCCTGCGAAACCCGAAAGGTGCACTTTGGAATATGTGCCCCTTTGCCCACCTTGGCAGCAAAAAAGTGTGACACATCTGGTATCACCGTACTCAGGAGAAGTTGGGGAATGTGTTTTGGGGTGTCATTTTACATATACCCATGCTGGGTGAGAAAAATATCTTGGTCAAATGCCAACTTTGTATAAATAAATGGGAAAAGTTGTCTTTTGCCAAGATATTTCTCTCACCCAGCATGGGTATATGTAAAATGACACCCCAAAGCACATTCCCCAACTTGTCCTGAGTACGGTGATACCAGATGTGTGATACTTTTTTGATGCCAAGGTGGGCAAAGGGGCACATATTCCAAAGTGCACCTTTCTGATTTCACCGGCCATTTTTTACACATTTTGATTGCAAAGTACTTCTCACACATATGGGCCCCTAAATTGCCAGGGCAGTATAACTACGCCACAAGTGACCCCATTTTGGAAAGAAGACACCCCAAGGTATTCTGTGAGGGGCATGGTGAGTTCCTAGAATTTTTTATTTTTTGTCGCAAGTTAGTGGAATATGAGACTTTGTAAGAAAAATAAAAAATATAAAAATCATCATCATTTTCCGCTAACTTGTGACAAAAAATAAAAAGTTCTATGAACTCACTATGCCCATCAGCGAATACCTTAGGGTGTCTACTTTCTGAAATGGGGTCATTTGTGGGGTTTTTCTACTGTTTGGGCATTGTAGAACCTCAGGAATCATGACAGGTGCTCAGAAAATCAGAGCTGTTTCAAAAAGCGGAAATTCACATTTTTGTACCATAGTTTGTAAACGCTATAACTTTTACCCAAACCATTTTTTTTTTTGCCCAAACATTTTTTAACATTTTTTTTTTATCAAAGACATGTAGAACAATAAATTTGCCGAAAAATTTATATATGGATGTAGTTTTTTTTTGCAAAATTTTACAGCTGAAAGAATGTCATTTTTTTGCAAAAAAATTGTTACATTTTGATTAATAACAAAAAAAGTAAAAATGTCAGCAGCAATAAAATACCACCAAATGAAAGCTCTATTAGTGAGAAGAAAAGGAGGTAAAATTCATTTGGGTGGTAAGTTGCATGACCGAGCGATAAACGGTGAAAGGAGTGTAGTGCCGAAGTGTAAAAAGTGCTCTGGTCATGAAGGGGGTTTCAGCTAGTGGGGCTGAAGTGGTTAAAAGGGGTATTCAGGTTGTGTAGGCTATTTTTTTAAACTGCACTGTTGAGCTGCAATATGTGTCAAAGTTTTAACCCATGCCGAAACAGTTTTCAGGTGTCCAGTGTTGCCCTTCTATCCTAGTACTGTTCTCCTGTTTTGATCTGTAATCCGCTTTTACTGTATGGTACTTTCCCTTACATCACATGAGCTTGTAACAAACATTCTGACTACATTGCCCATCAGGGGCGTAGCTATAGAGGATACAGAGGTAGCAGTCGCTATTATGCCCAGGAGCCTGAGGGGGCCCAAAGACCCTTATGCCACATAAGAAGACACCTGTATTATAGAAAGTGCTTGATGGTCAAGCTGCACCTCTGGCTTAGAGGGAAGGGGTTAGGTCAAGAATTTGGCATGGGGGAAGGGGTTGCCGTTTCAATTTTTGCCTCAGGCAGCAAGAAGGCTTTGTGTTTCCCTGACCCTGGCCACAAAGCACTGAGGGAAGGGGGGCCCAACCTGAACTCTTGCACCGGGCCTATGAGCCTTTAGCTACACCCCTGTTGCCCATTATTCTCTTGCACTGTCCCATGCCAAAATAGGCGTAGCTAATACAAACCCTGCCCATAAGTGGACCCAATGTCTCTGTGCTTTACTTGAAGGCTTATGCTTATGAGTAAGTAATCTTGGCAGACAATAACTGTGAATTCTCAACCATGCTAGACAGAAAACTACAGGTTGTATCCATGGAAAACTTTTGAATAAACAAAAGGCTGGCTGCCCAAAAAAGGTACTTTTATTAGAGATAAAGACTGAAAAATTGGTATATTAGTGAGCCATTTGCATAGTAAACTCTGTAACATAGATACTACTTAGCATAACCAGAATACCCCTTTAAGCAGCATACTGTAAATGTATGTACTGCATGCTTCTACCTGCATCATGCCACTAATGCCTCTCAATTGTCAGTTTACGTGTATTCATCTTCCACTCAGTTAAAATTGTAATATTTTTTTAGGGGGATAAAATTTCTTTGAGCAGCATAAATGTCCATGCTGCGGCCTGCTTTATGCCACTAATGCCTCTCAATCGTCAGCTTACATGTGTTCACGTTTCCACATGTTTGAAATTTAAAAACAAAATTTTTTTTTGGGGGGGGGTGATACATTTCTTTAAGCAACACAAATGTACGTGCTACATGCTGCGGCCTGAATCATTCCACTAATGCCTCTCAGTCGTCAGTTTACGTTGCCTCTCACAGCTCAGGCTGATTCAGATGAAAAGACCTTGTTTCGCCGGCGGTGCCCCTTCTTGCCACTGTTACTGTTTGCCTAGCATCACGTTCTGTACGGCTGCTGTTGCGGCATGCATCATACCACTAATGCATTAATTGTCCATTTACATGTATACAGTTTCCACACAGTTGAAATAAAAATAAAAATAAATTGGGGTGGGGGGGGGGGGTTCAATTTCATTTAGCAGCATACATAAGTCATTACTGAATCAATCCCAACATTTTCTCACAGCTCAGGCTGATTGCGATGAATTCACATGACCTTGCTTCCGGTGGCCCATCTTGCCACTGCTCTGGTCTGTCTGCCTAACTACCACCACGTTCTATACCATCGCGGCTGCTGCTGCGGCCTGCATCATGCCACTTATGCCACTTTCCAACCATCACATTCTGTAAGGCTTCTGCTGCGGTCTGCATCATACTATTAATGCCACTTGCCAACCATTATGTTCCCCAAAGCCACTTTTTAATTTTTTTACATTTTTTGTCTCATAACACTGTTTGTGTTTAAGCATCATCTGCCTCCAATCAAGGACCATTTTTGGAAGCTTTGGAATATAAATAAAAAAAATTGATATGTGTCACCGCTGTGTGTTTTAAAACACACTGTATGTTAACATTGTCAAATGTGCGTTTACCCATAGCTATGTATATCAGTGTCACTTAGAAATCATTAACTGTCGCTGTCATTGCGTTCCAGATATTGACAAGGGAAAATAAAAATTCATAAAAAATAAACAAAACAAGTTTTCCTAGTTTTAGTTGGCTAGAGGGGGGTCATATACTAACATTAAGGGCAATTGGAGCAACATTGGTTTGGCCCAAATTGACCTTTCAAAAATGTTATGAACTGGACCCAAAACAAATCTTGACTGGTTAGCTTATCTCTATCTCCAACTCTTCACAGTATCCACACATGTACACATCTTTATCAGCATCCACGGGAGCTGTTCTCCTGGAACATGAGAGAATATAAAAAAATGATTGCAGGTTGTTTTTGTTTTTCCACAGGAACTTGAAGAGAGCACTCTTGTTTCTCCAGTAGGAGAAAAGGCTCCTCTGTGTAGTCTTGCTGGGTGGAACTGTCTTTTTCTGCTCTGGAGGCAGGTCCCTCAGTACATAACACACAAATCCAAGATGGTCAGAAAAAAACTATTTTGCCAAAGTGCTGCAATTGGAACAGTTTCACACTTTTTAGCAGCAGGGTAACTTGGAACCGAAGCCGAGTTCGGGAAAAGGATTTTAACAATAGAAATTCATTTTTGAAGTTATTACTCAAAGTCTCGCGAGACTTTGTGAAGTAATAAATTCAGCTCATCAGAACCAATACATTCTAATACTGCTTGCTTCGTACAGTATTAAAACAAAGTTTAATGCGAATCGAATTTGGATGTTTCTTCGTTCAGCCCTAACTATAATAGTATACTTATCAACAAAAAGAGAATCGGTACAACGTATTACCCACTAAAGTTAAATTTTATTATGACATAAAACCACATACAAACATAAATGTAGAGACCATACAGTGTGCCTTAAGAGCCAGTCCACAGTAACTCCGCCGTCAGCAGATATGATATCGTATGATTTCCTCAATCACAGTGAGAGTGTTGTGAGTGCAGGTCTAGATCAGCATATATTATTCAGAGCTGAATCTAGCTATAACAGCACAACCTTCTCAATGGTGAGGCAAATCTAACATGTGTGAACATCGAGTATAATCAACCTTCCTATATTCTGATCCTAACCATCCAAGCAATTCAGTATGTCATTATTCTATCCTAGAGAATGAGTCGGACCAATCTGGGTTGATCGCTTACCCGATATTCAGTGGCGTGTGTGTGGGCTGTCTCTCTCTGGCGTACTCCTCGACGTACGTTTCATTAATGCTTCCTCAGGAGGATTTGCTTTCTAATGTCTACGGAGGTCTTTTTAAGTAGTGAGTGGCCAATGGCTAGCTGATCCTGCGCCATGTGATTCTATTCCTGATGATTACCATCGTGGCGCATCCCGCAGTCATCAGATATGGGCACAACCGGGACTTACGCCCCTCCATCGGCGCGATCCATATGAGGGCAGAAAGCGCCTGACGCCACTCTGATCACGCCCGTCGGAGCGGCGAAAGTCCTCCCATCCATATAATAGTATACTGCATTATTGCAAAATGGAATCATTTAGGTTCCACACAAAAGTGGCAGACCACTTAAAGTTACAGAGCTGGATTGCTGAGTGCTGAAATGCATAGTGTATAAAAATTGCCAATGCTCTGCTAACTCAATATCCCCACCCCCCTAAAATCTGGCATCAACACAAATAGTGTGCGCCGGTAGCTTCATGGCATGGGTTTGCATAGGCGAGCAGCTGCATGCAAGCCTTTCATCACCAAGCACAGTGCCAAGTGTTCTATAGAATTGTGTAAAACACACCAGTTCACTCTGGAGCAGGGGAAACATGTTCTGTGGACGAATCACGCTTCTCTATCTGGAAGCCTGATGGACAAGTCTGTGTTTGGTAAATGCCAGGAGAATGTAACCTGCCTAACTGCATTGTGCAACTATAAAGTTTGGTGGAAGAGGGATAATGATGTGGGGTTCTTTTTTGGGAGTTGGCCTAGGCCCCTTATGGTGTTAGGGATCAGTAAGTGCAGTCCTACTTCAGTATGCCTGTGGCAGGAGCAGCACTATGAAGTGCCTTTTGCGCTGTGGCATTAGAAGAATTTTGATTTCTCTGACTTTTAGTCTAACCAGACTGTCTTGAATGCTTGAAATAAGCAGATAGTCTATGTACAAAACATGTGTTGAAAAGATATCACAAAATGGCGGTATGCATAAGATGGTGGTTCAACTGTTCAATCTTGTCATTCAACATAAAATGGTGGATACATTTCTCTCTTGAGTATCTGTACTCTCAATTTAAGTTATTTAAGCACTTTATGATCTCTCTGAGAGGTATATCTGAGGTTAACCAATAGTTCACTTGCTGAATTTGGTCGCAATTTGCAGTATGCAGTTAGCAGTAACTATTTGCAGATTGGTTGAGTATGATCTGGTATGGTTGTATGCAATTTTGATTGCAATATGGAATTTAAATGCAATCGTGAACTTTGTAGTTTGCAATTGAATTTGTAGTTTGCGATTGCTGGAACTGTAATTAAACACATATATAACAATTTCAGTATACAGTTCTAATCACTATATAAACAGTAGGAACATTATATGCAGTAACTGTTTTAAATCAAACACAGCTCTTAGTGGAGTGAATGTTTGTTTAGCTTCTCTCCTCTGGTGTAATGATTCTAGCTGCTCCTGCTAGGGGAATTTAGCACACAGGCTGTGTGTGAGGCTGGCTGTGATTGGTCAAGACTCTTGCCCAGCAACAACAGTTTAACTATATGCTTCCTGTTGTTTCTGCTGTGTCATTGAGCTTACCTTACATTATATAATGAATCTTAAAGGCATATTATATTTTCTGCTTCTTCTGTGAAAAAAATACACAACAGATATATGACATCCAAACATGAAGTCACTTTAAATAACTCTGCTTTTGTCTTTAAAGGGAACCTGTCACCAGTTTTATGGTGTCCTAACTAAGGGCAACACAAATAAGTGACTGATTCGCTTAGCAAAATGCTGGGTCACTTTCTTTAATTGACCCAGTCAATCTGCCAACATCTTGTATTGAAAAGCTCCAGCTGATAATGATGAGTCCTGAATATTCATGAGCTCCTGACTCTCCCCGCCCACCTGCTGCTGATTGACAGTTTGTTTGCAGGGGAGTGGCTATAGCTCTGAATTAAATATACGCTGGACTCAATGACATCACGCCGGACTCGAATCAGCTCATTAGCATGCGGCATGCAGCATCTTTGTGTGTATATTATGAGGTAACCATCTGTCACACCAGTAAGTGAATACATCTAAGGCACTTTTTAGTAGTTAATGATTGTATATAATTAGTTAGATTATAATCAAATATCCACACGACAGGTTCCCTTTAACACACAAACATATGAACTGTATTAAGGTTATTGGCAGGTTTAGCTGCATAACCATATAAGCTATATTAGCAACCTAGGACAGGTTATTTACAGTGACTTCATGTTTGGATGTCATATATCTGTTGTATATTTTTTTTTCACAGAAGAAGCAGAAAATATAATATGCCTTTAATATTCATTATATAATGTAAGGTAAGCTCAATGACACAGCAGAAACAACAGGAAGCATATAGTTAAACTGGCCAGATACACTCCCACCAAAATTACCTATAATTTTATGTTCTTAGTGGTAGGACTTGAACATGAATGTCTTTTATCACTCTCCAGTCTGTATAGGACGTTCCAACTTGAGTGGAGTAGTGAGACGTTTTCCCTTTTTGTCAAGTTTTGAGTCTCCTATTTGTAACAACACTCTTCTTACTAGTTTGTCTTCATCCTTTTGAATTTCTAGAACTTTGGCCAACTTCCATTGACTTCTAGGTAAATCTTCTTCTTTTACTAACACTATGTTACCAACTTGGACATTTCTTCTCGGTGTTTGCCATTTTCTTCTTAGCATAAGATTGGCTAGGTACTCTTTTCTCCATCTATTCCAAAACTGTTCTGATAGATATTGAACTCTTTGCCATCTCCTTTTAGCATATAAATCCTCTTTGGTGAGCTTGCCAGGTGGTGGCTGTATGTAATCAGACTTAAGGTGAAGTAGATGGTTGGGAGTTAAAGGGTACAAATTTGTTGGATTGTTGATGTTATCAACTGTAAGTGAACGACTGTTATCAATAGACTGTACTTCATCGAACAGGATCCTAAGTGAAGCATCATCCATTCTTCCGGCGTTCTTTTTCAACACTGAACTTAGCACATTTCTTACAGTTCTGATTTGTCTTTCCTAAACTCCTTCTGTATGGCTTGCATGTGGAGCATTCATATAAAAATCACACTGTTTCTATAACAAATACTCAGTTACTTTTTCTTTATTGATCTCTTTTAGAGCTTTCTTCAATTCATTCTTTGCTCCGACAAATTTAGATCTTTGGTCAGATCTAAGCTCTCTGACAGTACCTTTAGTGGCTAAAAAAGATCTCAAGGTGTTGATCAATGCGTCGGTTGACATATCTTACATTTCCAGGTGAATTGCTCTGGAGCTTAGACATGTAAATATTAGTCCATATCTTTTGTACTCCTTGGGGTTCTGTTTGGTGATGAATGGGCCAAAACAATCCATTCCGCTATAAAGAAATGGTGGTGATAGGTTTACACGATCTGCCGGTAAATCTCCCATTCTTTGTTCTTCGGTAGGTCTATGCGCCTTTCTGCAGATTACACATTTACTTATACATTTTGCTATAACTTTGCTTCCTTTTACTATCCAGTAACCACCTTCTCTCAAACAGCTTTGGGTAAAGCTTCTTCCTTGATGCAAGGATTTGTTGCGGTAGTGATCAATAATCAATCTTGTGAAGGTAAAGTTTTTGGGTAGACTTGCTGTATGCTTCACTCTGCTAGGTAACAATGCATTTTCCAGTCTCCCTCCCACCTTTAGTATACCATCCTGTAGAACAAGATTAAGCTTGTACAATGGGTGGTAGTTAGGAAGCCTTTTAGGTTCTTGACTAAGTCTCTTTAACTCTTCACTGTAGAATCTCTGTTGAATGAGTCTTATGAATGTTTTTTCAGCTTGAATTCTTCTACATTCAACAATTCCTTCTTTCTGATTCCATTTGCCAAACATTGAATTTGAGCTACTACATTTATGACCATATTCCATTTTGAACATATGGCTAGTCTTTCAAGTATGTCATCTTGACACTTTTAGCAGCAGTGCTCAATGTTTGTACAACTTTTACATCTGGATCACCCATAGACAATTCTGTGTAAACTTTACTGGGCATGATTTCCTTTTCCCAAAGGAACTCTGGGCCTGTGAGCCAGTTTGAATTCTTCAATTCTGTTACATTCAGGCCTCTTGAAGCATGATCTGCTGGGTTATGCTTTGTGTCAATGTTATTCCGATGTTTTTGATTTGTTATTTCCCGAATTTTCTGAAATCTGTTCGCAACAAAGATATAGAATCTTCGAGCTTCGTTGTTTATTTATCCTAGGACAACTTGTGAGTCTGTCCAAAAATATTCTTCATCTATTTTTAATTCCAATTCTTCTCTCAGAAACTTGCTTACTGATGCTGAAACTACGGCTGCTGTCAGTTCAAGTCTTGGCATTGTCTGAATACTGGTAGGTGCAACTCTGGCCTTCCCCATAACTAGGGCACAGTGTTTCTTTTCTTCTCCTATCACTCTGATGTAGGAGCACTGACCATAACCATAACTACTGGCATCTGAAAAGTGATGAAGTTCTATTTTTGTGTACTTTCCGAAATCATGAGGTACAAAACATCTGGGTATCCGAACTTCTCTCAAGTTTTGCAAGTCTCTTATCCAACTCTCCCACCATGGCCTCAAATTTTCAGGTATGGATTCATACCATCCACATTCTGTCTACATAATTCTTGCAGTATTTATCTTGCTTTAAGGATCACTGGGGCCAAGAATCCTAATGGATCATATATAGAAGCCACTGTGGAAACAATAGTACGTCTAGTTGCAACTTTCTCTTCAATAGATACTTTAAAGAAGAACTTGTCATTCACTACATTCCATCCCAATCCAAGTACGTACTGAACTGGAAGATGATCATAATTGAGATCTACATTCTTCATTGTTGCTGCATGTTTAGAGTCACTGATGGATTCCAGTACCTCTCTGTTGTTTGAGATAAATTTGTGAAGGCATAGGTCTCCTCTTGCGCATAACTCTTGGCTTTCTTTCACTGTTTGATTGCAGATTCTGTGGACTCTAGACTTATCAGACCATCATCTACATAAAAGTTTTTCTTCAGAAAATTTGCTGCTGATGGGCAATCCTTTTCATTCTAATTGGCCAGGTACCTCATACAATAATTGGCGCAACCTGGAGATGATGCTGCTCCAAACAAGTGTACTTTCATTCTATATTCTGCTGGCACTGTATCTCCATCCTCACACCATAGAAACCTCAGGAAGTCTCTGTCTTCATTCTTCACATGAAAATGGTGAAACATCTTTTCAACGTCACACATGGGTGTTTGTAAGATCTGGTCCTTTTAGTAGAAGATCGTTCAATGCAACACCATTGTACTTTGCTGAGCAATCAAATACCACTCTAATCTTATCTGGTTTCTTTGAGTGGTAGACACTTCGATGTGGGATGTACCACACTTTTCCTTCTTTAGTTTCATTATTAACTTTCTCTGCATGTCTTTCTTTGAGGATGCCTTCCATGAATTTCAAATAATCATTCTTGAGTTTGGGATCTCTTCCTATCTTTTTCTTCAAACATTTCAAACTTTCTAGGGCAAGATTTTCGTTATTTGGCAGACAAGGCCGTTCTCTAAAAGTTAAGGGCATTTCAAGATTACCTTGTTGATTCTGCTGAATCCTTACTTCTAGAGTGTGTACGAACTTTATATCTTCTTGGGATACAGTCTTTTCTTTAGAACTTATGTCTGCAAAGTTGGATTCAAGGATCTTGATTACTTTTGCCGGACTTACAGTTGTTAACTCTTGGACAGATATTCAATGACACAATCCTGACACCTGTCTTGAGTTTGCGATCTGCTGTTTTCCTCCAACAACACCCCATCCTAGATCAGTTTGAACAGCGTAGGGTTCACCCTTTCCTCCTGTGATTACCTTTCGTGGTACCAAGGCTTCAGGATAATCGTAGCCTATCAACAGTCCAACACCAAACTCCTTCAGCGGGGACATTTCATAAGATATGACAGATAGGTGTTCCCATTTATTGGCTGTTTCACAGGTAGGTATTTGATCTCGATCTAGAGGTATATCGTCTTTTCTATAAGCTGGAGGAAGATCTAATGTGACGTTTGAATGAAGTCTAACTCTCAGTCCTTTAACCCTTTGACTGTTCACTAATATGTCTCTCCCCGTCATTGTGGTGAGTTTGAGCTTCACTGGTTCTGTAGCCACTTGTAATTTCTTATAGATTTCTTGATCAATGAAGGTGACGTCACTCTGGGCATTCAATAGCGCATAGGCGTATACCTTCTTGTTCTTCCTTTTAGGATTTGAAATGCAAACTGGTACAACCATTGATGTGCTGTTGCTTTCTCCTTCCCTCACTCTGCAAGAGAATACCGATACTTTCTTTCTTTCCTCAGTATCTTTAAGTATTGAGGATTTATCTTTCTTTGGACGTTCTTCATGTAGTGGTGTAGGATGGCATCCTTTGCAAATGCAGCATGTGGCCTTTTTCTTACACTCCTTAGTAACATGGCTTTTTCTTAGGCATCCGAAACACAGTTGGTTATTCAGTACAAACCTTTTCTTTTCATCTGGGGACTTCTCCTTCAATTGTTGGCACTTATGTATGGAGTGGTTCTCTCCACAGAACATACATTTGAAGGTAGTCTGAAGATTTGTCTGTTCTGGCTCTCTACTGATCCCAGTGGTGACTTTGGACATGTTCTCGTAGGTATCTGGACCTTTAGCTGCTGTGTTGGTTGCAAAGCTAGTTGCTCTTGCGTGTCTTATATCTCTCACAGGCTATTTTTTAAGGATTTTAAGACATTAGATGCTGTTACTGGATTACATGCTATCCATGCTTCCTTATTGATGAACTCAGAGAACTCTTTAAAACTTGGGAACTCCTTACCTAGATCTAACTGTTTAGTCATATAGCGATTCCATCTTGAAGCCACTTCTTCAGGTAGCTTAGTTAGCATCCTGTGGTTTTCTAGATAATCGTTCAGTACTTCTAGTCCTCGTACATGTGGGATGGCATTGCTGTATGCTTGCAGGAAGTCTCCATACTTTTGGAGTTTGAAGTGCTCTTTAGGAACTGTTTTAGGCCAGTTATTCAGTTTCTCTCTAAAGGCTCTTTGGACTAAGAAAGGATGACCATATCTTGCATTAAAATTTTCCCAAGCTTGTTGTAGGCTTCTTCATCTTTTCTATAGAAATTACCTTCAATAACTTCCTTGGCTTCTCCACCAACATATCTCTGAAGGTAGAATAACTTGTCTACTGGACTAAAGCAATGATGCTCAATGATCATCTCACAACTTGCCTTCCACTCTATGAACTTCAGTACGTCTCCCGAAAACACAGCAGGTTCCGGAATGATAGTCTAGCTAGGACTGTTCTCTGTGGTTTTGCTTGGACAATGGTTGTAACATTCTCCTGAGCATTGCCATGGCATCTAGGAATAGAATCATCCGGTTCTATGTTCTCACTTAGTTCTGAATTAAGGGAGTCCCTTTCTTCATCTTTTCCGGTAGAGATAAAGGGTAAATTCACACACCTTTTTCCTAACATTGGACTAGGCCTCTCTTTGTTTTTCTGAGCAGGGATGGAAGGATAATGACTTATTTCCTCACTATAAGCTGGAGATTTTCTTCTATTCTCCTGGGCGTATGAAGAAAAGTAGGAGTCTGTTTCTTCTCTTAGTACAGATTTGAACCTATGACAACTCTGATTCATATCCTCTTCGTGTACTCTGAGTCTGGCTTCTATGATCTTAACTTCTTTTGCCAATTTCAGACTTTTCAATTCAGCTTCCATTTGATGGCGCTGTGCCTCCATTTCAGCTTCCATTTGATGGCGCTATGCCTCCATTTCAGCTTTCATCTGATGGCGTTGTGCATCCTTTTTAGCTTCCTTTTCAGCCATCAATTAGCGCTGCGCCTCGATGGCAGCCTCCATCTCAATCTCTGCTCTCTTGACAGCAAGTTGTTCAGCTAATTCCTTTCTTTTGGCTGAAGTATTTTAGGACTCTGATATGTGGGTGGCACTTCTGCTAGTGAAGGAAGTCACACTTGAGATTGTGGTACCACCTAAGGACCTAGCATAGTCTCTCATAAAAAGCTAATTGATTTTACTTCTTGCTTTAACTTCATCATAGTTTTCTGCAGATGATAGTTCTCTCGTGAGCTTTACCAAATCTTTAGTGACCGCAGTACATGTGTCCATGTTCCTCACAATATCCTGGGAAGGTGTCTTAAACGACCGCAGATTGACATATGCTGCCATAACCTCCGATTCAGATTCTTCTACCGTCTCTACCATATCACTCAAGTTCCTTATTATACTTTCTTGCTTTATCTTTTTAGGATAGTCTTTAATGTATAATTTCCACTTCTCATACATTTTGGTGAACTTTTTTCCTTTTAGCGCTGCTTCTTGCTCTAAATTTTCCAGCATCTTTGGGGTCAGTTTTCTGGCACGTGATGAACGTCTTAGGTTTCTTTCACACCTGCGTTTAGGTGCGGATCCATCTGGTATCTGCACAGACGGATCCGCACCTATAATGCAAACGCTTAGATCCGTTCAGAACGGATCCGTTTGCATTACCATGAACAAAAAAACAAAAACAATTTTTTTAGTTTTTTTTGTTCATGATAATGCAAACGGATCCGTTTTGACTTACATTGAAAGTCAATGGGGGACAGATTTGTTTGAAAATTGAGCCATATTGTGTCAACTTCAAACGGATCCATCCCCATTGACTTACATTGTAAGTCTGGACGGATCCTTTTGCCTCCGCACGACCAGGCAGACACCCGAATGTGTCGGGTGTCCGTCTGCTGAGCGGAGCGGAGGACAAACGGTGCCAGACTGATGCATTCTGAGCGGATCCGCATCCACTCAGAATGCATTAGGGCAGTACGGATCCGTTCAGGGCCACTTGTGAGAGCCTTCAAACGGAACTCACAAGCGGAGCCCCGAACGCAAGTGTGAAAGTAGCCTTAGTTCATCTGCTTGTGCTATATTTGTTTGAGGCAAGACTAATGCTGCATCACACTCTTCTACCTCAGACAGGTTTCCTTTTTCTTGGAAGGTTTTTTCAGGTTTCTTCCTTTTACTCTATCTATCTTTGTATCCTCTAACAGTGGCATGGTAAGACTAGGCTTGGACATCTTACTTTAAATGCTATAACAATCGATACAAATAATAAGATGCCTTTCACTTTAAATGCAATACTGACAAATGCAGAAATAAATGACTTTCACTTTAAATGCAATACTGACAAAATGCTGAAATAAATGACTTTCACTTTAAATACTTTAGATTCCATATACTACATTTACTTTCAAGTCTCTTATTTCTGAACACCAAAAATTTCTCTTTATGCTAAAGCCTATATGCAATGATAAGTCACAAGGAAAGTTGTGACCTTATTCTTAGGAGCAGGAACAATTGTAAGTCTTAAAGGAGATGTGTCTTTTCTTAATATGATGCAATGCTCTGCGCTGACTTGCGATGCTCTGTGCTGACTTGCAATGCTTTGGTTTGGATATACTGCTGAAGACCTTGGGCTTAGTGGCGGGAAACTAGCTGGCTGCAGTATGTTGTCTCGCCATGCGTGGGCACTCTAGCTCTGGATTTTGGCCTCCCACAATGAGTCTGTTTCTCTCTCTAGGGATCACAGGAGGGTTGGCGCTCTTTCTCTGGCTATTTTGCCTTTGCCATTCTGCCACTTTAAGAGTTGGCTGCAGTTTGACTAATGCATATGTTCTATGGCCTCTATGGTAGCTCCGCTGAGGTGTCTTTGTTTGCTCACTCAGGGAACAGTTGCTGTGCGGCGGTATATGCTGGCGCTCTGCTTCTCTAATGCGCTCTTTACTGTGCAAATTGAGGAGCGCTATCACTTCGCCCTCTGAGGGTAATAGTTCCACTGCCGGCGCCGCACTATAAAGTGCCTTTTGTGCTGTGGCATTAGAAGAATTTAGATTTCTCTGACTTTTAGGCTAACCAGACTGTCTATTACTCTGTAATTCCTCTAGCGCCGTTCTATGGAAACAGTAGGTTTAAAGAGCACATTAAATGGTTGAAATAACTTCTTTATTAACTTTTCTTCATATATAGAACTGTCGCCTCCACAGCAGATAGTCTATGTACAAAACACGTGTTGAAATGATATCACAAAATTGAAGTATTCATAAGATGGTGGTTCAACTGTTCAATCTGGTCATTCAACACAAAATAGTGGATATATTTCTTTCTTGAGTATTTTTACTCTCACTTTAAGTTATATAAGCACTTTATGATCTCTCTGAGAGGTATATCTGAGGTTAACCAATAGTTCTGCTTACTGAATTTGGTCGCAATTTGCAGTATGCAGTTAGCAGTACCTATTTGCAGATTAGTTAGTCACAGCAGGATGATGTGGAGGTCACATCTGAGTCTGATACCATGCCTTTGAGCCAGGCGTCACAGCATTACTCCTGCTCAACCTCCTTGCAAACCCAGAGAAGCCTTTCAGTTGCCTCCTCTCTGTCATCACTGCCCCCTCCTAGTGGGATGCCTTCTTTTTCCCTAAAAAAAAAAAAAAAAACACCACACACAACTGGAGATAGTCAAGAAAGTTTCTGTGTTGATGAGTTGTGTGAGAACAGTCAGTGTATGGACTGCCATGAGGAGGCGGTTAAGAGGAAAGCAGGGGCCCTCATGCATAGTGAAAGCTGTAGCCACGATGGTGGCGGTAGAGAGAGTTGTAGCGACAGTTCCACTTGGGGCAAATACAGAGCAGGGAATCGAGAGGGGGGCCAAGGATCTCACAATGACATATCACAGTGTGAGAAAGATTGTGAGGAGGATGAGGACTCTGACATGATTATGTATTGGACGGGACCTGGGAGCCAGATCAGGGTGCTGAGGAGGAGGTTACATCAGAGGAGGAGGGCAGTGGCTGCGGCGGCAATAAGGAGAAGAGGCAACATATGGCTATAACCTCCCAAAAAACTGGCAGGGTCAGATCTGCTTGTATTGTGGTCAGCTCAAGAACTGATGCATCTGATACTGTGGGTGCAGGCTCAGCTGCCTCTAACTCTGTGCAAGCAGCTCCCGTATTGCATTTTTTCTCTAAAAAAGCTGACACACAAAACCACAGCTAATTGCAAGATCTGCAGGATTAAAATAAGCCATGGGCGTTCAAATATAAACATAGGTACCAGGGCTCTTTTGCAGCTCATGAGGCAGAATCCCAGGATCCTATGGGAACATAGAATAGGCCAACATTCCCAATCAGAAAAAGTCTGTCCTTCTCCTGGTCTTCTTTGTGGCAGCCAGCCCACACCCCCAAGCAGTACAGTGTCCTTGTCATCATCATCATCAGCAGCCGTTTCCTCTCCTTCTCAGACTCCTCCTCTTTAGACTCCTCCTCCGCTCCATTGTGAGACATCAGTAACAGAATGTGTGGCCCTAAGAAAACTATTCGTGACCATCCATTAGCTTATGTGCAAGCTAAACTCTCACCTAGCTAAGTTGTTTGCTGGTTCAGTTTCTGCCATACCACTTAGTTGTGGTAGATGTGGTGCACTTCCATGCTTTTGCCCAAATAAAATTTTTCGGGCCAAGCAAGCTAGAATACCACAAATACATAAATTGTCTGACTCTCATTCCACGCCTTCACCAAAATTTTATCCTGCTGTATGATATTCGTACATCTGTCTAGCTATCCATTTTACTTTAAAAAATTGTTTAAAATTGTCTCATTCTCTAAATGGCCTGAACTGGACCAGTATGTTATCTCTGTTCTCTTTTGCCAGGCCTCATGTCACTCATGTCAGAGAAGGTTTTTAGCATGGCAGGGGCTCCAAAATGGACAAAGTCGTCCTCCGCCAGTGTCCAAAAGATCACTTTGGTCAAAATGAATGAGGCATGGATCGGTGAAGATCTTTACACTTTTCCATCTGAGGGCAATAAATAGCTCTGCCTTTGCTGATGGTGCCCTATCATGCTACTATGTTGTCTATCTGCTTACCATCATGTGGAGTGCTGAATGGCTGCTGCTGCTGCCACTGCCACGACAGCTGCTATTCCCTGCTGCTAATCCCCTACTATCACTTCCATTACTCCTACTGCCACTACTGTAACACACCAGAGTGGTATTACCATTTCTATACTCTACCACTGTCTCTAATGGTCTAACATTAATGCCATCTGTGTAGTTTTTTCTAGCTATTTCAACACTGTGCATTTCTATTATTGTTATGCACCTGTTATATTCATGTAATATGCCTGGTTCACCAGCAGGTGACCGTGTAAATGCAATAGTTATAGAGAATGGAACTCGCCATTCCATTTTCTCCCTTCTGGGCAGAAGTGGGCCAAAACTGCTTCCTACCACCAGGGAGGGGCAGCAGTTTCCAGTTAGTTCGAGTTGGAGTCTAGTCTGGACAGGAGTAAGGTGTGGTACACTCATGTCAGTGCCTATGTCAGCCAGAGCAGCCTAAGCAGATGTCTGGAAGCCATAGGGACCAGAGTAAATCGTTCTTCGGTCACCATAAGAGAAAACTGCAAGAGGAATAATTCTTCGGCTAAAGATAAGTAATTTATTAAGTGTCAGGAGGGGAATAACAGTCGATGGCACCCCATCTAAGGATACAAGAACAGACCTAAAGTACAGTAACCAGATTTAAGCAGAGTTTAGTGAAGCACAAAGAAAGCAAAGTATTTAAGCAAGCCTGTCAGTACAGCAGAGAAAGAGAAAAAGCAGAGTTAGGCTACTTTTGTACGTTTGTATTATCTTTAACATAGCCAAGACGGATCTGTCTTGAACACCACTGAAAGTTAATGGAGGATGGATCAGTTTTCTATTGTGCCAGATTGTGTCAGTGAAAACTGATCCATCCCCATTGACTTACATTGTGTGCCAGGACAGATCCATTTGGCCCCCATTTTAATCAGACAGACACCAAAACACTGCAAGCAGCATTTTGGTGTCTGTCTCCAAAGAGGAATGGAGACTGAACGGAGGCAAACTGATGCATTCTGAGAGGATCCTTTTCCATTCAGAATGCATTAGAATGCAAACTGATCCGTTTTGGACTGCTTTCGAGAGCCCTGAACGGATCTCACAAACGGAAAGCCAAAACGCGAGTGGGAAAGTAGACTTATTGAGTTTGACTGCTAGTTTATGCCAAAGCCTGCTGGAACCAAGATAAAGCCTGCAAATCGTTTGGATTTAAGTTTATTCATCTAAAGCTGCCGTTGAACTTCATCCCTCAATTATTCCCCTTTTTAATGCTACGGAGCCAAAGCCTGGGGTCCCGCTGTATCCATGACACATAAAGAGACATATAGGCCACACTGCACCACTCTGCAATCCAACTAAACCTGGGACATGATAGGGCCCTGAGGGGCGGCGCGTTGCACTACCATTACGACTACACAGTCACCACTACTACTACTATACACATCTACTACTACACAAATCTACTGCCTTGTCTGTTCCATGCTGTGCTGCAACTGCTGCCTTTGCTATTGCCGCCACATGCCACGATTACCCTACCCTTTCCATATCCATACTGCACTGCTACTGCTCCTCCCAATTAAAAGGGAGAATTTTTCTTGGCTCATTGAGAACAAGTTAATCTTTCTTCTGACAATTAACACTTGTGCATGCTGTGTGGAAATATGGTTAGGCATTCTGCCCCTGTTAAGGCATACTTTTTGGACTCTTGGTCCCAACAAGCCACTGTTTTTTCCCATAACACTGTGTGTGATTAACCTCTTCCAGCAAAAGCCAGTTTGCACCAAATGCCAAAGCCATATTTTTCAAATCTAAAATGTCACTTTATCTGGTAATAACTATGGAATGCTTTTTGCTTATCCAAATGATTCTAAGATTGTTTCCTCGTGACATGTGGTACTTCATGTTATTGGTGAATTTAAGTTGATTTTTTTTTTACCTTTTACAGAAAATGTGGAAAAATTAGCAATTTTCTAAATTTGAATTTCTCTGCTAAGACAAATAGCGATTACTTGCAAAATAGTTATTAACATTTGTTATATGGCTACTTTATGTTGGCATCATTTTCTTTTTACATAGTTACATAGTTGTTAACCCTTTCATGACCAAGGGTCATTGATGCCCCAGTGTCCAGGTCAAAATTTGTAAATCTGACATGCGTCACTTTATGTGGAAATTGCTTTGGAACACTTTTATTTATCCAAGCCATTCTGAGATTGTTTTCTCGTGACATATTGTACTTCATGATTTGAGTCAATATATTTCACCTTTATTTATGAAAAAATCCCAAATTTATAAAAAAAATTGAAAAATTCACAATGTTCTAAATTTCTATTTCTCTGCTTCTAAAACAGAAAGTCATACCTAATAAAATATTTATTAGGCTACTTTCACACTTGCGCTTGATCGGATCCGTTCTGAACGGATCCGATCATATTAATGCAGACGGAGGCTCCGTTCAGTACGGATCCGTCTGCATTAATAACTTAGAAAAAATTCTAAGTGTGAAAGCAGCCTGAGCGGATCCGTTCAGACTTTCAATGTAAAGTCAATGGGGGACGGATCCGCTTGAAGATTGAGCCATAGGGTGACATCTTCAAGCGGATCCGTTCCCATTGACTTACATTGTAAGTCTGAACGGATCCGCTCGCCTCCGCACGGACAGGCGGACAGCTGAACGCTGCAAGCAGCGTTCAGCTGTCCGCCTGTCCGTGCGGAGGCGAGCGGAGCGGAGGCTGAACGCCGCCAGACTGATGCAGTCTGAGCGGATCCGCTCCATTCAGACTGCATCAGGGCTGGACGGAGGCGTTTGGGTCCGCTCGTGAGCTCCTTCAAACGGAGCTCACGAACGGACCCAAGAACGCTAGTGTGAAAGTAGCCTAACTTAACATTTCCCATATGTCTACTTTATGTTAGCATCATTTTGGAAATGTCATTTTATTTTTTCAGAAAATTTTCAAAACCCACTTTTTAAAGACCAGTTCAGGTCTGAAGTCACTTTGTGGGGCTTACATAGTGGAAAACCCCCATAAATGACCCCTCAAGTTACTCAAAACTGATTTTACAAACTTTGTTAACCCTTTAGGTGTTCCACAAGAATTAAAGGAAAATGGAGATGAAATTTCAAAATTTCACTTTTTTGGCAGATTTTCAATTTTATTAAAAAAAATTCTTTAACACATTGAGGGTTAACAGCCAAACAAAACTCAACATTTATTACCCAGATTCTGCGGTTTACAGAAACACCCCACATGTGGTCGTAAACTGATGTAAGGGCGCCCGGCAGGGCGCACAGAAGGAAAGGAACGCTGTATGGTTTTTGAAAGGCAGATTTTGATAAACTGGTTTTAGATGTCATCTCCCATTTAAAGCCCCCCTGATGCACCCTTACAGTAGAAACTCCCAAAAAGTGACTCTATTTTGGAAACTAGGGGATAAGGTGCCAGTTTTATTGGTACTATTTTGGGGTACATAAGATTTTTATATGCTCTATATTAAGTTTTTTGTGAGGCAAGGTAACTGAAAAATGGCTGTTTTGGCACAGTTTTTTTTTTACAAGATTTATCTGACAGGGTAGATCATGTGCTATTTTTATAGAGCAGGTTGTTACGAACACAATGATATCAAATATGTCTACTTTCTTTGTTTGTTTGTTTCAGTTTTACATGAAAAAGAAATTATGTTTTTGTGTGTCCATTTTCTGAACGCCATATGTTTTTTATTATTCTGCCGATCGTCTTGTGCAGGGGCTCGTTTTTTGCAGAAAGAGTTGAGGTTTTTATTGGTACTATTTTTGGGTACATAGGATTTTTTGATCATTCATTATTACACTTTATGGGGCAAGGTGACCAAAAAATTGGCTGTTTTGGAACAGTTTTTATTTATTTATTTTTACAGAGTTTATCTGAGGGGTTAGGTCATGTGACAGTTTTATAGAGCAGATCGTTACGGACGCGGCAATACCTAATATGTATACTTTTTCTTATTTATTTAAGTTTTACACAATAATAGCATTTCTGAAACAAAAAAAATGATGTTTTAGTGTCTCCATAGTCTTAGAGCCATAACTTTTTAAATTTTTGTGCGATTGTCTTAAATAGGGGATAATTTTTTGCGGGATGAGGTGACAGTTTGATTGGTACTATTTTGGGGGTCATAAGCCTTTTTTATTGCTTGCTGTTGCACTTTTTGTGATGTAAGGTGACAAAAATGGCTTTTTTGCAGTTTTTTATTTTATTTTTTATGGTGTTTATCGGATGGGGTCTATCATGTGATATATTTATAGAGACGGTCATTACGCACGCGGTGATACCTAATATGTGTAGGTTTTTTTTTATTTTTTTATAGGAAAAACGCTATTTATTTTTTTAATTTTACATTTTTATTTATTTATTTGTAATTTTTTTTTTCAATTTTTTTTCGTCAAGTCTCACTTGGATCTTGAAGATCCAGTGGGGCTGATGGCTGTACTATACTTTGCAATGCTCTTGCATTGCAAAGTATAATACAATCAGGTGCCCTGTAGGTGGCAACAGCGGACGCGATGGTGGAGAGAGGGAGCCCCCTCCCTCTATTAACCCCATGGATGCCATGGCATCTATGGGGTTACAGCAGAGTGTCAGCATAGAGCTGATACTTTCTGCTGATGGCGGCAGCTCAGGAATGGAGCCACCGCCATCACACACAGCAGGGGGACCGAACCGCATCGGGGGCAGCGCTGGAAGATGGGGGAGTGTCACGGCCAACATTGAGGAAGGTGGGGCAGGAGGAATGTATGGGGTGGGGAGGGGGCGGACCGCATCAGGGCACTGGGCAGGCTGATTGAATGTGGAGAGAGCTTCAGGTGCAGGTGGCAGGTTGACACAAGGGGGGGGCTTGGAGGGGGTTTCTGGCAGAAGTACTGAATCGTTTTGGGTTCCATGGACCTATCCTATCCGCTATCCTAAACCTTTATTCCTTTCCAACTGCCTTGGGCTATAGTTAGGATCTATGTGGGCTATACAGGCTGGAGCTAGATACCATCTAAGCTGTATTTTCCTATTTTGTTCAATGTGGTTAATACACTTGGAGTTAGCTATCGTCCAATGAAATGCATCCTTCCATTCCTCAACTGTCCAGGAACACCCCAATTCTCCCTGCCACTTCTCCATAAAGCTCAATTTGGTTTCTAAAGCAGGGCCTAAAGCTTGGTATTCAATCAAAAGTCATTTGACCATTTCGGTTATTGAAATAACTACTAAAGGGGATGTTCCTAGACAGCTGACCAAAAGATGGTCCTGTCTTGCTCAACATATGTCTAATTTTAAGGTATTGGTAAAAACAGGAGTTAGGAATACCATATGTCTGATGCAAAGTTTCAAATGATTTTATGCTAGAGCCATCATATATCTGTTCCAAACACAGTATACCAGCCCTCTCCCATTTATCCAGCGAGAGGCCCGGGATTCCATAAGTAAGTACAATTAATGGGATTTCGGATCTTGTAGGAGAGAAAAGCTTCCCTTCTTCTATACAATAGCACCAGGTCCATACTGCAAGTCGCATAGTTAAGAGGGAGGGTGAAATCCTAGGTGCTACCAAGGAATGAGCAGCAAGGAAACCTGGGAGAGAGACCTTTTTTGTTTAAGTGGACTCCAACTCTGTCTGCCTCTGCTGTGAGGAAGGTGACCACCACTCTTTAGTTTGCTCAATGAGGTTCGCCTTATAATATCGTATTAGATCTGGGACACCCAATCCCCATCTTTTAAATTTGGGTACAAAGCTCGTCCGTCCACTCTAGGAGATTTATTGCCCTATATAAATCTTAAGAGGTCTGTCTGTAATAAACGTAGTGTTTTAGAGGGTATAATAAGAGGTATACATCTAAACTTATAAAGAATTTTAGGTAATATCATCATTTTGACCACGTTAATTCTGGCTATCCAGGACATAAAGTGCCGAGAGTATTCAGTATAGTCCGCTAACAATTCTGTTCTCAGGGTATTGAAGTTACTTGTCATTAAGTTTTGCAGTTGAGACATTAATGTGATACCTAAGTATGTTATGCCATCTACTGCCCTAATCGCGAAGGGAAGTACATGCGATTTAGTGATATTCAGTTTATATAGGGAGGCTTGTCCATATTCCTGCAAAACTGTTATGACATTTGGAAGAGAAATTTACGGTTGTGTGAGAGATACTATCGTCTGCATATAGACCAATTTTATGTCTACTTGTATTCCTGAAATACCTGGGTCTGCACGGATTCTCTCTGCCAGGGATTCCATTACTAACGCAAACACTAATGGTGATAAAGGGCAGCCTTGTCTGGTTCCATTTGTTATATCAAAATTTTTGGAATAAAAGCCAGATGCCAGTACCCGGGCAGTTGGAAAGGAATAAAGTTTAGGATAGCGGACAGGATAGGTCCATGGAACCCAAAACGATTCAGTACTTCTGCCAGAAACCCCCAATGCACCCTATCGAAAGCTTTTTCCGCATCTAGAGAAACAAAAATCGTGAGTGCACCTGAGGCCTCCGACAGCTGAAGCAGATCGATCATTCTACGAGTTCCCTCTCTACATTGACGACCTGGAATGAAACCAACCTGGTCTGGGGATATTAATTTAGGGAGGAGAGGTTGTATCCTTAAGGCCAACAGCTTAGAAAATAATTTTAAGTCATTATTTAATAAAGAGATGGGACGGAATTTCGATGGGCTATCATGAGACTTCCCTGGTTTAGGGATTGTTGTAATAATGGTACCTAACATTTCTTTAGGTATGCTACCGAGAAGGAGAAATGCGTTAAAGAGCCGGGTGAGATATGGTAGCAAATTTACTTTGAAGGTTTTGTAATCATCTCCAGGGAAACCATCTGTGCCTGGGGCTTTATGCAATTTCAGGGTCTTTATGGCAGTATCTACTTCCAGTTCCGAAAAGGGGTTATTAAGCGACTTCAGATCTTGAGGGGCAATACGTGGGAGAGACACTGAGTCTAGGAAGTTCGATATGATTTGTAAGGTAGGTTGTGGAGTGGCGTTATCATTTTGTAGGTAGTAGAGGAAGCTATAATAGTCCGCAAAAGCGTCCGCAATATCAATTGGTTGTGTAGACATCACTCCATTGCTCTGCTTCATTGATTCAATACGGGAAAAAAACTCCCTTTTTTTCAATCTACGCGCCAACATAGCTCCAGCTCTATCTCCCAGATGATATTGTTTTGCCTTTGAACGGGTTAAGTCCCTTTCATATCTGCAGAGTAGGAAAGAACAAAGTTGAAAGCGTAGGTCTGTTAGTTGGGCAGATAATGATGTATCAGTAGGAGTTGCCTTGCCGTGTTGTGATTCCACAGCCGCTATCTGAGCTAAAATATCTAGCATTTGCTTTTCTCTTTGTTTCTTAACCTTAGAAGAGGTCTGAATGAATAACCCTCTCATATAGCTTTTATGGGCGCACCATAATGTGGAAATGTTAATATCTGAAGTGTCGCTCAGTTCAAAATATTCATCTAATGCTTTAGAAAATAACTATATCGTTCTTCATTTCTCAGCAAATAAGAGTTAAGACGCCAAAGCGATGGGTTAGGATTGGGGTAGTTATCTAAAAGATGTAGGGAAATTGGAGTGTGATCCCACTGCGTAATATTGCCTATTGGGGTGTATGTGGTTTTATGTAATAAATCTTTGTAAATGAGAAAATAGTCTATCTTAGTCAGGGAGACATGATTCTCAGGGGCGCAAAGGTATAAAAGTTAGAAGACAGGACCCTGAAAGGGCCACCTTTACATTTTAAAAGGCAGAAGGATACAGATAAGTAGAGAGAGAGAGCGAGCATAGTTTGCGCACATATGAGGGCATTACCCTCCCCTCCTCCCTCCAGAGACAGAAGAGCAGAGATGTTAATTAGTCTAGCGAAGAATGTGGTGAGGGAACAGGTAAAGAACAAGAGATCAAAAACTTCTTAATAGAAATATATGAAATGTCCTAAAACATAAGACAGATTGTATATTGGCATAGCATTCAGGTTATCTCATAATCCGTATTCTTGGAGGACATCTGTCTATTCCTTCTCTTATTGCTTTTCCCATGTCTACCAGTTTGGGCAGTGGACTACGGAATCGGAGCTGGTAGTACTGGGAAGTAGTGCTGAGCGGGAGGTGCCATATTCGATTTCGCTAATATTCGATGGAATATTCGTCTTATAGTCATCAAAATCGAAATATTTGGCATTATTCTATTTATCGCGGATAATATGCGATTTAATTATTTGCGTATTGCGATTTTTCTTTTATTTAACTGTGTAAGACAACTTTCCTAATGGTTGGCTATGGCTAATATGTGTATTTTACGAATATTCGCTATATTGCTACATATTCTTGTTTTAGAATATGACGAATATTCTAAAAAACAAATTTATAGCAATATAGCGAATATTCGTAAAATACACGTATAGACTGTAATTTAGCTAATTATAGTGCTATATTTTTTTTGTCACATTTTTTGGAACTTCAGATTTGGAAAAAATGTACACTATAAAAAAAATACTATAGCACTATATTAGCTAAATTGCAGTCGATATGTGTATTTTACGAATATTCGCTATATTGCTATATATTCTTCTCTTAGAATATGACGAATATTCTAAAACACAAAGTTATAGCAATATAGCGAATATGACAAATATTCTAAAAAACAAAGTTATAGCAATATAGCGAATATATTCGTTATTTAGAATATTCGTCTTTTTTTTTTCAATGTGTACTGTTATTCCACTTTGGCATACTCCTTCCCAACAAGCATCCCCGTCACCATGGGAATGCCTGTGGGTTAGAATATACCATTGGATCTGAGTTTTCACGATCTCAGGGAAAACTCAGATCCGATGGTATTTTCTAACCCACAGGCGTTCCCATGGTGACGGGGACGCTTGTCAGGGAGGAGTATGCGAACAACTGAACAGATTGGAAAAAAAAAGTGAATATTCTAAATAACGAATATATTCACTATATTGCTATATATTAGTTTTTTTTGAATATTCGCCATTTTTTTTCCATATCAAAACATGATTACTTCCTGCTTAAGTTGCTTGTGGGCCAATGACTCATTGACCCACAAGAAAGAAACAGGGAGGAATCATGTTTTTAGATGTAAAAAAACAAAACAATATTCAATATAGCGAATATATAGCACTCTATTCGAAATATTCGTGAAGTTGCGATATTTGCGATTAATATTCGCTATTCAAATATTCGCGCTCAACACTACTGGGAAGGCCTGGAGATTCTGGACATTGCACCAATCTCCAATGGAGATCATGGGGTCTCCTAGTTCTGATAAGAGTTCCGTAAGGTTCCTCATGTGCTGGCTTTCCCCAGCATATCTTCCTTAATTCTGAAGTCCAGGAATTTGCAAATTATATCTCTGGGGGGGATCAGCAGGGCCAGGTCTCGGTCTCAGCGCCCTATGTGCTCTATTTTAATAGAAAGGGGGTAGCGATTGCCTAGTAGTATGATAGCAATCTGTTTTACTGTAGAGAGTAGTGATTCTGAAGCATACGTTTCAGGTAGACCACAAATTCTTACGTTTTTGCATCTATTACGATTGTCCTGGTCTTCTATATGGGTATAAAGTTGGTTCAGATGATCTTAACAGGTTTGGAAGTGGGTAGCAACCTCTCTAGAATTAATACATAGCTCTGCTGTGGTATCTTCTAAACCATCCACACGATGATCAATATGACAAAGATCCTGTTTCATTTCCTGCAGATTCTGTGCTATGGGTGACAGCGCATTAGTGAAGGTTTGTTGAAAAAAGTCCCTTGATAAAGAGAGGTCAGCTGACACTGCAGCTTGCACCTCGACTTGCATTGTATCATCCAGGATTAAAGGCACAGCCACATGGGTGGAATGATCTGCACATGCAGGCGTTTTTGTGACAAATCTTTCCATATTACCTCTGACTTGAGTTTTTTTTTTTTTTGGTATAGCAGGATCCTTCGCTGCAGGTTGACCATATTTGACCATCTTAAAACAGGTGATTTATGTCCCTTAATTGAAGAACAGGACACTGTTTAATGTTACAATACACATGTGTATTAAGTATCCTCAAGAAAGGTTAGTAAGGTGTCCAATCAGGCTGTGATCTTATTTAAAGATCTAGAAACATTGAGCCTGTGGCTCTAACAAGTTATGAAAATGTTCAATTGAGAGACCCCCTTTAGGAAAAGCAGGAACATTTAAAACAATAGGACATAGTCCTCCAGATAGAGCATAAGCAGGAGAAGGTTCCAGATGTGGCACACAATAATCCTTTTTCCCTCTGGTTTACATGTGGGCTAGGGATAGTAGGACACATTGTAGTGGCACAGGCTTTCTATGGGGGGGTGCAGGGTAACAGTACCTCAACTGGGAGAACGGGTTGCAGAGTTGATCCCTTTTAAGAAGCAGGTCGGCTCCCCTTCAATCTGGGCTGGTAGAGTCAGCGTGTTATCCGCTGTCAGGTTCTGGCACCTTTGGCGTGAGGGGTGATTTCCAAGATGGCGCCCTCGCCTCAGTGGCAAGTGCGTATGTATTCACCCCCTTTGTTAGGAAGCCCATAAAAAGCTCTGGTGCAACCATTTACCCTCAGAAGTCACATAATTAGTGAAATTATGTCCACCTGTGTGCAATCTAAGTGTCACATGATCTGTCATTAGATATACACATTTTTTAAAAGGCCCCAGAGGCTGCAATGCCTAAGCAGGGGGCATCACTAACAAAACACTGCCATGAAGATCAAGGAACTCTCCAAACAAGTAAGGGACATTGTTGTTTTGAAGTACAAGTCAGGGTTAGGTTATAAAAAAATATCCAAATCTTTAATGATCCCCAGGAGCAGTGATGACCAGTTCGCAGTGTTCGCCAGAGAACACATGCGGGCTGCCATCTTAACTCACAAGTCCGGTGATTCACATGTAAGTACTTACCTGTGCCTGTGCCGTGAGACAATCTGAAACAAATGCGGTCACCGGGAGCAGGCAGTTCCGAGAACAGCCCGATGAAGGCCCCCGATGGCTGTTCTCGGAACTGCCTGCTCCCGGTGACCGCATTTGTTTCAGACCAGCTTGAGGCACAGGCACAGGTAAGGACTTACCTGTGCATTGCCGGACTTGAGTTAAGATGGCAGCCCACATGTGTTCGCTGGCGAACACTGCGAACTGGCCATCACTGCCCAGGAGCACCATCAAATCTATCATAACCAAATGGAAAGAACATGGCACAACAGCAAACCTGCCAAGAGACGGTCGCCCACCAAAACTCATAGACTGGGCAAGGAGGGAATTAATCAGGGAGGCGGCACAGAGACCTAAGGTAACCCTGGAGGAGCTGCAGAGTTCTACAGCAGAGACTGGAGTATCTGTACATATGACTACAATAAGCCGTGCGCTCCATAGAGTTGGGCTTTATGGCATAGTGGCCAGAAGAAACCCATTACTTTCAGCAAAAAACAAAAAGGCACATTGTGAGTTTGCAAAAAGGCATGTGGGAGACTCCCAAAATGTATGGAGGAAGGTTCTCTGGTCTGATGAGACTAAAATTGAACTTTTTGGCCATCAAAGAAAATGCTATGTCTGGCGCAAACCCAACACATCATATCACCCAAAGAACAGTATTGTTGGTACTAGTTTAAGGTACATGTGATTTTTGGTTGCTCTATATTACACTTTTTGTGCGGCAAGGTAACAAGAAATAGCTTTTTTGGCACGTTTTTTTTTGTTATTTACAACATTCATCTGACAGGTTAGATCATGTGGTAATTTTATAGAGCAGGTTGTCACGGACGCGGCGATACCTAATATGTATACAATTTTTTTTATTTATGTAAGTTTCATACAATGACTTCATTTTTAAAACCCAAAAAATGTTTTAGTGTCTCCATAGTCTAAGAGCCATAGTTCTTTCAGTTTTAGGGCGATTATCTTGAGTAGGGTCTCATTTTTTGTGGGATGAGATGACGGTTTGATTGGCACTATTTTGGGGTGCATATGAATTTTTGATTGCTTGCTATTACACTTTTTGTGACGTAAGATGACAAAAAATGGCTTTTTTTACACAGTTTTTTTTTTTTTTTTTTTTACGGTGGTCACCTGAGGGGTTAGGTCATGTGATATTTTTATGAAGCCAGTCGATACGGACGCGGCGATACCTAATATGTATACTTTATCTTTATTTATGTAAGTTTTACACAATGATTTCATTTTTGAAACAAAGAAAATCATGTTTTAGTGTTTCCATAGTCTAAGAGCCATAGTTTTTTCAGTTTTTGGGCAATTATCTTGGGTAGGGTATGATTTTTGCGGGATGAGATGACGGTTTGATTGGTGTTATTTTGGCGAACATGTGACTTTTTTGATCACTTTTATTACCTTTTTTGGGAAGTAAGGTGGGCAAAATTAAAATTTTCTCATATTTTCTTTTTTTTTTAATGGCGTTCACCGTGCGGGGAAAGTAACATGACCGTTTTATAGATCAGGTCGTTACGGACGTGGCGATACCTAATATGTGTAGTGTATTTTATTTTTTAAATTTTTATTCAGTGATAAATGTGTTTTTTTTTTATCTTAACTTTTTTCACTTTTTTTACATTTTATTGACCCAGACCCACTTGGTTCTTAAATATCCAGTGGGTCTGATGTCTGTATAATACAGTACAGTACACTATATAGGGTACTGTACTGTATTTTACTTACACTTTGTCTGAACAGATCTATGCCTTTAGCATAGATCTGTTGAGCACCATGGACAGCAGGACACCTGAGAAGGCATCCTGTTGCCATGGGAACCTTCCATGTTTGCTCAATAGTGGCCAGAACTGCACAGACGGGGAAGGGTAAGGAGGGGGGCTCCCTACCTCTGTGACCCCATCCTGTCTGGGGGCTGCAAAGGCACAGCAGCCCACCGATGGGAGAGGGAGGGAGCCCCTTGACCCTGACAGTAAACCTTTTCCATACCGCGGTCCGTAAAGGGTTAAACAGCTGACATCTGCACAGATGTCAGCCGTTTATACCTGAGTGTCAGCAATGTGCTGACACTCTGGTATAACCACTGTACACCAACAGATTTTCAAGGGGAGGCGGGCGGGGGATCGCGATCGCCTCCCTCAACGCCCCCACTGCCCACAACCCCCCCTGCACCACCCGCCGGCATAAAATCATGCAGGGGTGCAGGGGGGGTTGCAAAATCTTTATTTTAGGCACACTAAAGTTTCTGAAGCTGCAGAAAGCGCAGCAAACTGCAGGTCTGAATTGACCTGCAGTTTGCTGCGATCGCCGACACGGGGGGGTCACATGACCCGCCCTGGCGTTGTGAGAGGATGCCGGCTGAATGATTTCAGCCGACATCCTGTTCGGATTAACCCCCAGGGCGCCGCAATCACTATTTAAACTTAGGACGTACCGGTACGCCCTGAGTCCTTAAGGACTCGGGAAATAGGGCGTACTGGTACGCCCTAAGTCCTTAAGGGGTTAATGACCAGACCACTTTTTACAATTCTGCACTACACTACTTTCACGGTTTATTGCTCGGTCATACAACTTACCACCCAAATGAATTTTACCTCCTTTTCTTGTCACTAATAGAGCTTTAATTTGGTGGTATTTCATTGCTGCTGACAATTTAACTTTTTTCTTATTAATCGAAATTGACCGATATTTTTGCAAAAAAGACATTTTTCACTTTCAGTTGTATAATTTTTAAAATAAAACACATTGCCCTACTTCTCCTGAGTACGGCGATACCACATGTGTGACACTTTTTTGCAGCCTAGGTGCACAAAAGGGCCCAAATTCCAATGAGTATCTTGAGGATTTCCCAGGGCATTTTTTACACATTTGGATTCCAAATTACTTCTCACACTTTAGGTCCCCTAAAATGCCAGGGCAGTATAAAGACCCTACATGTGACCCCATTTTGGAAAGAAGACACCCCAAGGTATTCCTTGAGGGGCATGGCGAGTTCCTAGAATTTTTTATTTTTATCTCATATTCCACTAACTTGTGACAAAAAATGAAATTTTACATGAACTCGCCATGCCCCTCACGAAATACCTTTGGGTGTCTCCTTTCCAAAATGGGGTCACTTGTGGGGTATTTATACTGCCCTGCCATTTTAGGGGACCTAAAGCGTGAGAAGTAGTTTGAAATCCAAATGTGTAAAAAATGCCCTGTGAAATCCTAAAAGTGCTCTTTAGAATTTGGGCCCCTTTGCGCACCTAGGCTGCAAAAAAGTGTCACATATGTGGTATGGCTGTAATCAGAAGAAGTAGGGGCAATGTGTTTTGGAGTGTATTTTTACATATACCCATACTGGGTGAGAGAAATATCTCTTTAAAAGTCAACTTTTCCCATTTTTTTATACAAAGTTGTCATTTTACAGAGATATTTCTCTCAACCAGCATGGGTATATGTAAAAAGACACCCCAAAACACATTGCCCTACTTCTCCTGAGTACAGCGATACCACATGTGTGACACGTTTTTGCAGCCTAGGTGCGCAAAGGAGCCCATATTCCAATGAGTACCTTTTAGGAGGGCATTTTTAGACATTTGGATTCCAGACTTCTTCTCATGCTTTAGGGCCCCTAAAATGCCAGGGCAGTATAAATACCCCACATGTGACCCCATTTTGGAAAGAAGACCCCCAAGGTATTCCGTGAGGGGCATGGCGAGTTCATAGAAGATTTTTTATTTTTTTTGCACAAGTCAGTGTTTTTTTGTTTTGTTTTTTCTCACAAAGTCTCCCTTTCCGCTAACCTTGGTACAAAAAGTTCAATCTTTCATGGACTCAATATGCCCCTCAGCGAATACCTTGGGGTGTCTTCTTTCCAAAATGGGGTCATTTGTGGGGTGTTTGTACTGCCCTGGCATTTGAGGGTCTCCGCAATCATTACATGTATGGCCAGCATTAGGAGTTTCTGCTATTCTCCTTATATTGAGCATACGGGTAATGAGATTTTTTTTTTTTCCGTTCAGCCTCTGGGCTGAAAGAAAACATGAACAGCACAGATTTCTTCATTCGCATCTATCAATGTGGATGAAAAAATCTCTGCCAAAAAATGTACAAAAAAAAAGGAGGGGAAAGGCGTCTGCCAGGACATAGGAGCTCCGCCCAACATCCAAACCTACTCAGCTCGTATGTCCTGGCAAACCCGATTTCTCTATTCACATCAATCGATGTGGATGAATAAATTATTGCCAGAATTATTATTTTTTTTACAAAAAAATGTTTGCCAATGCATATGAACACCGCCCCTCAGCTCATAAGCCTCGGCAAACTTATCTTTTTCACTGCAGAGGAGAAATCTCATCTTGCTGCGCCGCATACACCGACTTTTGTGTAATCTGACAGCAGCGCAATGCTTCTGTCAGAATGCACATCAGTGCTGCAGCTGGTTGATCGGTTGGTCCACCTAGAAGGTAAAAAAAAAGCAAAACAAAAAAAACAGGCCGCAATGCAATAAATTTATTAACATTAACTTTATAATAACATTTGAAACAGAACATTAACTTTTATAAACTTTATTGAACTTTTGGAACATTAACTTTTTTGCTTACCTGTGATTTTTTTTTACCTTTGTAGGACAAACCTCTCCTTCCCCATGGGACAATGTGCAAAGAGCAAATCGCCCAGAGATGTGGCAAAGTACATTATGCACTTTGTCCCATGTGAAAGGAGAGGTTTGCAGCAGCTGTGAGTGAAAGAGCCCTAAGACCCCTGTGTGCCTGTCACACAATACCTATAATAATAGTGTACCTGTGTATGGTACTTCTGGAAACACTCCCCTAAGCATAGGGCAGGGTGGTCAGGGCAGTCAGGACAGAAATAGCGGGTGTCACGCCTTATTCCACTCCTGCTACAGACACGACATTTTTTTCGGGGTGGCGCTTGGTTTGAGGTACCAGCAATGACATTGGGGAAATGTCGCTCATGTAGACGGCTCACTACACTGGTGGTTGGGGCCACGGAACCTCCTGGATACAGGAGGTTCTCGATGATCTCTTCCTGAAATTTGAGGAAGGATCCTGTTCTCCCAGCCTTACTGTAGAGAACAAAACTATTATAGACAGCCAATTGAATTAGGTATACAGACACCTTCTTGTACCAGCGTCTGGTCCTGCGGGAGAGTAAATAAGGAGCCAACATCTGGTCATTGAAGTCCACCCCTCCCATGAGCGAATTATAGTTGTGGACACAGAGGGGCTTTTCAATGACTCCAGTTGCTCGTTCAATTTCGATTGTCGTTTCTGCGTGAATGGAGGAGAGCATGTAAACGTCACGCTTGTCTCTCCGGTTCACCGCGAGCAGTTCTTCGTTACACAAGGCAGCCCTCTCCCCCCTTGCAAGATGGGTGGTAACGAGCTGTTGGGGGAAGCCCCAGCGACTAGGTCGCGCAGTGCCACAGCAGCCAATCTGTTCTAGAAACAAATACCTGAAGAGGGGCACACTTGTGTAGAAATTGTCCACATAAAGATAGTACCCCTTGCCAAATAAGGGTGACACCAAGTCCCAGTGTTCCCACTGCTCCCCAGGTAGTCAGGGCAAACGACCGGCTCCAGGGTCTGATCTTTACCCTCATAGACATGAAATTTATGCGTATAGCCTGTGGCCCTTTCACAGAGCTTATACAATTTGACCCCATACCGGGCGCGCTTGCTTGGGATGCATTGTTTGAAGCCAAGGCGCCCGGAAAAATGTATCAGGGACTCGTCTACGCAGATGTTTTGCTCAGGGGTATACAAATCTGCAAATTTGGTGTTAAAGTGGTCTATGAGGGGCCGAATTTTGTGGAGCCGGTCAAAAGCTGGGTAGCCTCTGGGACGAGAGGTGCTATTGTCACTAAAGTGCAGGAAACGCAGGATGGTCTCAAATTGTGTCCTGGACATGGCAGCAGAGAACATGGGCTTGTGATGAATTGGGTTCGTGGACCAATATGACCGCAATCCATGCTTTTTTGTCAGGCCCGTGTTGAGGAGAAGGCCCAGAAAAGTTTTAAATTCGGAAACTTGGACGGGTTTCCACCGGAAAGACTGGGCATAAAAGCTTCCCAGGTTGGCGGCTATAAATTGAGTGGCATACCGGTTTGTTTCTGCCACGACTAAGTCCAAGAGCTCCGCAGTCAAGTACAGCTCAAAAAACCCCAGTGCCGATCCGATCTGAGATGTCTCAACCTGAACTCCAGACTGGGCGATGAAAGTGGGAACTACTGGTGCGGCTGAAGTTGGGGGCTGCCAATCAGAGTTTCCCGGCACTTCAGGGACTCTAGGGGCTCTACGGGCCTGTCTGTGCGGTGGCTGCGACGGGGGAACTAATGGACGTGCCACCGTACCAGCTTCAACTGCCCTTCTGGTGCCTCACCACGTAATCCGACAGATTTTGTAAAAATTTAGGGGGTATTCCTTGAGACTACCCAAGAAAAAAAGCAAGCCTGTCTTACAAATGGGAGGCTAGCGAAGTACAGGAAGCTGCTGCGATTGATAAAAAATATCAAAACAGATTTATTTTTATATCGCCGCAGCACTTGTGTAGTGATAAAAAATAATAATAATTTTTGTCACTGCGGCGGGGCAGGCGTGGGAGAACGCACGTGTGGGCGACCGATCAGACCTGATCGGGCAAACACTGCATTTTGGGTGGAGGGCGCGCTAAGGTGACACTAATACTATTATAGATCTGACTGTGATCAGTTCTGATCACTTACAGATACTATAAAAGTACCAATGCTGATTAGCGATACGCTAATCAGCGAATCAGTGACTGCGGTGCGGTGGGCTGGGCGCTAACCGACGCTAACTGCCTACCAAAGGGGCCTAAACTAACCTAAAACCTAACAGTCAATCACTAGTGATTGACAGGGGTGATCAAGGGGTTAATTGGGGTGATGGGGGGTGATCTGGGGCTAAATGTGTAGTGTTTGGTGTACTCACAGTGATGTGTGCTCTCTGCTGGAACCAATCGACGAAAAGGAACCAGCAGAGAGCACAGAAGCCATTTAACACACTATATTTATAAATATAGTGTGTTAAATGGCTTCTGATTCGATTTTTTAAAAGTCACCAGCCTGCCAGCGATGATTATTGGCTGGCAGGCTGGTGACGAACTTCTCCTGCGACGATTCCCGGCCCGCACTGCGCATGTGCGGGCCGGCTATGCTCGAAATCTTGCATTTTATTTGGAAATCAAGATCACAGAGTCTGGAGGAAGAGTGGAGAGGCACATACAGTAATCCAAGTTGCTTGAAGTCCACAGTCAGTGATGGTTTGGGGAGCCATGTCATCTGCTGGTCCACTGTCCAAATTCAGCACAGCTGTCTACCAGGAAATTTTGGAACAATTCATGCTTCCCTCTGCTGACAAGCTTTATTGAGATGTTGATTTCATTTTCCAGCAGGACTTGGCACCTGCCCACAACGCCAAAAGTACCAATACCTGGTTTAATAACCATAGTATCTTGTTCTTGATTGGCCAGCAAACTCACCTAACCTAAACCCCATAGAGGGTATTGTCAAGAGGAAGATGAGAGACACCAACAATGCATATGAGCTGAAGGCCACTATTACTGTAAAGCAACCTGGGCTTCCATAACACTCATCAGTGCCACAGGCTGATATCCTCCATGCCACTCCTCATTGGTGCAGTAATTAATGCAAAATGAGCCTCAACCAAGTATTGAAAGCATATACTGTACATACGTTTCAATAGGCCAACAATTCTGTATTAGAATATTTTTATTTTATTGGTTTTATATAATCTAATTTTCTGAGATGTAAAATTTTGGGTTTTCATTAGCTGTAAGCCATAATCATCAATATAAAAAGAAGAAACAACTTAAAATACTGTATTTTTCGCCCTATAAGACGCACCGGCCCATAAGACGCACCTAGGTTTTTGAGGAGGAAAATAAGAAAAAAAAATTTTTTAACCAATAGGTGTGCTTTTGGTGGGTTTTGAACTAATTGTGGTCTGTGGATGGCGCACTGTTATGGGGGATCTGTGGATGGCGAACTGTTATGGGGGATCTGTGGGTGACACTTATGGGGGATCTGTGAGTGGCTCTTATTGGGGTTTATGGATGGCACTGTTATGGGGATCTGTGTATGACACTGTTATGGGGGGATCTGTGGATGACACATATATAGCATCTTATGCTATGTGTCATCCACAGATCCCCTCCATAACAGTGTCCCTGTAGTTAATGACCCTCAATACAAGGGCAGGGGGCCGGCATCTGCATTTATAATGACAGCGGGGCCCGTGTAGTGACTGTATTCTACTACACGGGCCCCGCTCACTGTATAATCGTATCTGTATTCTGTAATAGTTAATTGTGTATATACCGGTAATCGCATAATCAGCGCTACTTACAACTCCAAGCGCTCGGTAGGTAGCAGAGAGGAGGGAGGAGGCAGGCCAGGAGGACGCCCACGCCGCCTGCTTCATTCATAAAGTGGGCGGCGCAGGGGCGCGACGTAGTGAGTGACGCGCCGCCCGCCTGTCCTCCCGGCCTGCCTCCTCCCTCCTCTTTGCTACCTACCGAGCACTTGTAGTTGTAAGTAGCGCTGATTTATGCGATTACCGGTATATACACAATTAACTATTACAGAATACAGATACGATTATACAGTGAGCGGGGCCCGTGTAGTAGAATACAGTCACTGCACAGGCCCCGCTGTCATTATAAATGCAGATGCCGGCCCCCAGCCCCTCCTCCCTCACAGCTGATACACCCGCCGTGCGGCATCGCTTTTGGGGGGGGTAAAAAAAGTGCGTCTTATAGGGCGAAAAATACTATAGATCACTCTGTGTGTGGTGAGTCTATAGAATATATGAGTTTCACTTTTTGAATTGAATTACTGAAATAAAAATTTTTGATGATATTCTAATTAATTGAGATCGACCTGTATCTCTCCTTCATTCATAGGCCAATAAGAAGAATGTGTCTATTAAAGCTCTGGAGTGTGTGGTTGAACATTGTGAAGACCCAGATAAATTGTTCACTCCACTCAGGTAAACTTTGCCTTTTTTTGTATATTTTACCAACATATCCAGATATGCAAAGTAAACCAAATGGAATTGATGGCATACTGCATATGATTACAATTCATAGATTAATGCTACTCAAAACGTAAAACAGGGTTTGAGCACTATTAAAGGGAACCTGTCACCAGTTTTATGGTGTCCTAACTAAGGGCAACATAGATAAGTGACTGATTCTCTTAGCAAAATGCTGGGTCACTTTCTTTAATTGACCCAGTCAATCTGCCAACATCTTGTATTGAAAAGCTCCAGCTCATAATGATGAGTCCTGAATATTCATGAGCTCCTGACTCTTCCCGCCTACCTGCTGCTGATTGACAGTAATTTTCCATATGAATCAGCAGCAGGTGGGCAGGGGAGTGGCTATAGCTCTGAATTAAAAAAACGCGGCATGTGGCATGTGACATCTTTGTGTGTATATTATGAGGTAACCATCTGTCACACCAGTAAGTGAATACATCTAATGCACTTTTTAGTAGTTAATGATTATATATAATTAGTTAGATTATAATCAAATATCCACATGACAGGTTCCCTTTAAATATTTTTTTCCTGGGAATTAAATATTGATGATCTATCCTCAGGATTGGGCATCAACAGGGGCTTAGCTATAGGGGATGCAGAGGTAGTAGTCGCTACTGGGCCCAGGAGCCTGAGGGGGTCCAAAGACACCGGTATTATAGAAAGTGCATGCTGGTCAATTTGCACCTTTTACTGGAGAAAAGGGGTTAGATTAAGAATTTGGTATGGGGGACTTCCGTTTTTTGTCTCATGCAGCAGAAAGGCTAGGTGCTTCCCTGCCTCTAGCCACAAAGCACTGAGGGAAGGGGAGGTTTGCGGAGGCAGCGCTGAGGTGAGGAAGGCGGCACTGTAGACAGAGAGGGCGGTGATTAAGACTGGGAAGGCGGCGCTGGGCACCAGATGGCGATGGTGCGGCCAGGCATCCGGTATTAACGGAAAACACCTTGGGCACCTTAGGTAGGTGATTGACAGGTTATAAAAACCTTGGGCTAATAGAGCCAAAAGCAGGTTTAATAAGGCCAGTTTAGGAATCGTGTTATTAGTACGGACATGGGCATATGTTTAGCTTATAGGGCTAAAGTCTCATGACAGTATCCTTTAAAGGGAACCTGTCATGTGGATATTTGATTATAATCTAACTAATTATATACAATCATTAACTACTAAAAAGTACCTTAGATGTATTCACTTACTGGTGTGATAGATGGTTACCTCATAATATACACAAAGATGCAGCATGCTAATGAGCTGATTTGAGTCCAGCGTGATGTCATTGAGTCCAGCGTATATTTAATTCAGAGATATAGCCACTCCCCTGCCCACCTGCTGCTGATTCATATGGAAACAAACTGTCATTCAGCAGCAGGTGGGCGGGGAGATTCAGGAGCTCATAAATATTCATGACTAATTATTATCAGCTGGAGCTTTTCAATACAAGATGTTGGCAGATTGACTGGGTCAATTAAAGAAAGTGACCCAGCATGTTGCTAAGAGAATCAGTCACTTATTTATGTTGCACTTAGTTAGGACACCATAAAACTTGTGACAGGTTCCCTTTAAGCTGAGTCTTGTCTATTCTTATTGTACTGTGATTGTTATATTTCCTGTTGTTTGTATCTGGGCCTGAGACAGAGACTTCCATTCGTCGATCTGGGGAGAAATGGGTTGTCTCTGGTCCTAACTGTATTCCAGGGCCTTATAGGGAAATAAGGGCCTAGGTATACTGCATATGAATATTCCTACCTTCAAGTTCTATTCATATTGATAGGTAGTTAGGGCCCGGATTAGGGTTTTTTAGGAGGTGACCTGTTCCTTCCCTAGTTTCCAGGCCCAGTTACTGTTCCCCCTTCCCTCCTGTGTTCAGTGTGGTGTTTTCTTCCACACTGATCGTGACATAATAACAGAATAACCATCATTTTGTTGTCTGAATCAGTTCAGCCATGGATGTTATCGCTGCACTGACCAGACAACTGCAGGGGCTGTCTCTGGAGGTAGCTGACCTCCGCTCGACGGTCTCACAGATGCAGAGACCCCTGTTGACTCATCCTAGTAGTCGTTACCTGACCTGTCCTGAACCCAAAGTTGCTCTCCCAGATAGATTCTCGGGGGGGGGAGTGATAATTTAATTTGGTTCAGGAAAGCGTGCAAATGGTACTTTAAGCTGTGTCCACACTCATCTGGGTACGGGAGCCAGAGAGTGGGTGTGATTATTTCTTTGCTTAAAGGGGACGCCCAGTCTTGGCTTTTTCTCTGCCGACCGGATCACAGTCTCTCCGATCAGTAGATGCATTTTTCTGAGCTTTAGCTCTCATCTATGATGACCCGGAGAGTAACTCCCTGGCCAAGACTAAATTACGCGGCCTGCGTCAGGGAGAGCGTTCGGCGGAGATCTACTGTTCCAAATTTAGGAGGTGGGCTACGGATATTGAATGGAACGATCCAGCTCTCCGTAGCCAGTTTTGTCAGGGATTATCTGAGAGTCTGAAGGACGCCTTGGCCTTTCATGAGAATCCTGAGTCTTTGGAAGCCACTATGTCTTTGGCTGTACGTATTGATAGACGCCTGAGAGAGAGATCTAAGAGCCCGCTCTCTCTCAGGATGTTCTATTACATAATGTACCGTATTCCTTTGACTCTTTAGGTGAAGAGACCCCTGAGCTTATACCTGGGAAGGAACCCGTGCAATTAGGGGAAGCAACTCCTGGATCTGCTTGCAAAAGTAGGAGTCACAAGCAGGGAGTATGTTTTTTTCTGTGGTCAAAGAGGACATTTTATCAATATACAGTGGATATAAAAAGTCTACACACCCCTGTTAAATGTCAGGTTTCTGTGATGTAAAAAAATGAGACAAAGATAAATCATTTCAGAACTTTTTCTACCTTTAATGTGACCTATAAACTGTACAACTCAATTGAAAAACAAACTGAAATCTTTTAAGTAGAGGGAAGAAAAAAATAATAAAAAAATAATAATATGGTTGCATAAACTAATACTTTGTTGAAGCACCTTTTGATTTTATTACAGCACTCAGTCTTTTTAGATATGAGTCTATCAGCATGGCACATTATGCTTCACTGTGGTTATGGTGTTCTTTTGTGGTGATGTTCAGTGTTTTTGAGCCAAACATATCTTTTGGATTTATGGCCAAAAAGTTCAACCTTGGTTTCATCAGATCATAACACCTTTTCCCACATGCTTTTGGGAGACTTCAGATGTGTTTTGCAAAATGTACCCTGACTTGGATGTTTTTCTTCGTAAGAAAAGGCTTTAGTCTTGCCACTCTACCCCATAGCCCAGACATATGAAGAATACGGGAGATGGTTGTCACATGTACCACACAGCCAGTACTTGCCAGATATTCCTGCAGCTCCCTTAATGTTGCTGTAGGCCTCTTGGTAGCCTCCAGTCCAGTTTTCTTCTAGTCTTATCATCAATTTTGGAAGGACATCCAGTTCTTGGTAATGTCACTGTTGTGCCATATTTTTTCCACTTGATGATAACTGTCTTCACTGTGTTCCATGGTATATCTAATACCTTGGAAATTATTTTTTACCCTTCTCCTGACATACATTTTAACAATGCTGTAGGATGCGGTTAAGACAATTTTAGGAAAGACCAACTAGAGCAGATTAACTTTATTTGGGGTTAATCAGAGGCACTTTAAATGATGGCAGGTGTATGCTGACTCCTATTTAACATGATTTTGAATGTGATTGCTTAATTCTGAACACAGCTACATCCCCAGTTATAAGAGGGTGTGCACATTATTATTTATTTATTTTATTCCCTCCACCTAAAATATTTCAGTTTGTTTTTGAATTGAATGGTACAGTTTATAGGTCACATTAAAGGTGGAAAAAGTTCTGAAATGATTTATCTTTGTCAGCATTTTTTTAAATATCCACTGCATGTCCAAGCATTCAGCGGCAAAAAGAGAAGCAAAAAGGCAATCAGAGGTGTGAGTGGGGAGTCACAGAATATGCATTTGTCCTTTGCTGGTAGTACCCGATTTCTCCTGACAGCTGAAGTGGCGCTAGAGTCAAAAATGGTGGGAATTGAAGTATTTCTCGACAGCGGGGCCGGGGTGAACCTGATTGATGCTCAATTTGTCCGCATGCATGGGTTATTACCAAGTACATAAAAAAAAAAGATGTGACGAATACCGACTGACATCAGGCGTCAAATACGTAGAGCCAGCGAGATACGGTATGGTCACTGATTACCAAGGCTTGACGTTGCTCCGTCCCTGAGCAGCAGGTAAGGTCAGCTTGATACAGTTTACACAGACACCTCCTGTCCATGAGGGCACAGAGAGGAAACAGGCTAAGAGAGCCTTTTCACTGCCCCAGTGAAACAGCGTGTTCTCAGCCCGGGTATACTGCCACCAGTTTCTTGTTTGATATAAGCCCGGTCCGCTAACGGGATTATATACGGCAAGAAACCAACCCGCGGTAGCATATTACTAGGCCGAAACACGTACATGGGGATTCGTGATCAAGATACCCGAACAGCACAAGATTAAATTATATATTTAATTGCGTTAAGGGCTCCCTAGACATAACACAATATACACCGAAAATATATACAGTGGTCTGAGGTTACAAATACAGATGGCGTGGTACAAACAGGGTTAAGCAGAACAAAAGTCAAAAAGTCAATTTACCAGGTATTGGAGTCCTTTGGGTTGTGATGAGTTCTTAGCTGTAGTCATATGGAAGGCAGTGATTCTCAGCTGGTTGCAGGTCCCTCTAAACACATGGCACAATGTGACCTCCCTTCGGAGAAAGACACGCCCGCATGCTAGCACAAGCCTTTTAACTTGTAGCCGGCCCCTCCCCTCCCTCCCCTCCCAACAAAGGTGGCCTGCAAGAAGTTCTCTGCCTTTTGGCTGGGCTTTGAAGCACGGCCCCCCTGTGGAGTTCACTACCTCTGCTATCTGACATAAGATGGCTGGTGTGGGAACATGGCTGACATAAAATAATAATCCATATTCCTCACACCTCCCCCTTTTAGAGGGCGCCAGGGGCAGCACATTCCTGTGCTCCCCCGTGCGCCCATCCGCACCCTCTCCTTGCCGGGATAGCCCATGGCCCTTCTTGTGACGAATGGTCAAGTGATACTGCTGGAGCGCGTAGCAACCTTCCATTCATCCCTGAGACAGTGTTTAACTAGCTAATGGGGTTGTGGTCTGTCTCCACAGTGAAGCGGCCCCTGTATAAGTATGGCTGCAGCCTTTGCAGTGTCCAGACAATGACCAGGCACTCCTTCTCCATTGTGGAATACGCCACCTCCCTCGGCAGGAGCTTCCAATTCAGGTACAAAACGGGGTGTTCCTGGCCCGAAGTGTCGACCTGCCTGAGAACGGCACCGAGGCCAAAATCACTGGCGTCGGTCTGTACTATAAACGGCCGTGTGAAGTTGGCTGCTTGTAGTACAGGGAAGCTCGAGAGGGTAGCCTCCAGTGCCCGGAAAGGCTGTCTCCCAGTCGTTTGAGGTACGGGGACCAGTTGCTTGTCCAATTGATTGCGGAGGGCAGCTTCTTCTTGTTGAGGTCTGTCAAGGGCTTTGCCAGGCTACTATAGTGGAGGACGAACCTTCTATAGTACCCGGGGCGGTGCCCAGGAAGGACATCACCTGTTTCTTGGTCCTGGGGATGGGCCAGGATGCGATGGCATCCACTTTTCCAGGCTCTGGCTTCAAGGTCCCCCCCGCCTACCTAGTGCCCCAGGTAGTGGACCTCACTTATGTCCAGCTGGCACTTTTCCGGCTTTATGTGGAACATGTGATATATAGTACAGACCAAAAGTTTGGACACACCTTCTCATTCAAAGCGTTTTCTTTATTTTCATGACTATGAAAATTGTAGATTAGCACTGGAGGCATCAAAACTATGAATTAACACATGTGAAATTATATACATAACAAAAAAGTGTGAAATAACTGAAAATATATGTCATATGCTAGGTTCTTCAAAGTAGCCACCTTTTGCTTTGATTACTCCTTTTCACACTCTTGGCATTCTCTTGATGAGCTTCAAGAGGTAGTCACCTGAAATGGTCTTCCAACAGTCTTGAAGGAGTTCCCAGAGATGCTTAGCACTTGTTGGCCCTTTTGCCTTCACTCTGCGGTCTAACTCACCCCAAACCATCTCGATTGGGTTCAGGCCCGGTGACTGTGGATGCCAGGTCATCTGGCGCAGCATCCCATTACTCTCCTTCATGGTAAAATAGCCCTTACACAGCCTGGAGGTGTGTTTGGGGTCATTGTCCTGTTGAAAAATAAATGATGGTCCAACTAAACGCAAACCGGATGGAATAGCATGCCGCTGCATGATGCTGTGGTAGCCATGCTGGTTCAGTATGCCTTCAATTTTGAATAAATCCCCAACAGTGTCACCAGCAAAGCACCCCCACACCATCACACCTCCTCCTCCATGCTTCACGGTGGGAACCAGGCATGTAGAGTCCATCCGTTCACCTTTTCTGCGTCGCACAAAGACACGGTGGTTGGAACCAAAGATCTCAAATTTGGACTCATCAGACCAAAGCACAGATTTCCACTGGTCTAATGTCCATTCCTTGTGTTCTTTAGCCCAAACAAGTCTCTTCTGCTTGTTGCCTGTCCTTAGCAGTGGTTTCCTAGCAGATATTCTACAATGAAAGCCTGATTCACACAGTTTCCTCTTAACAGTTGTTCTAGAGATGTGTCTGCTGCTAGAACTCTGTGTGGCATTGACCTGGTCTCTAATCTGAGCTGCTGTTAAGCTGCAATTTCTGAGGCTGGTGACTCGGATGAAGTTATCCTCGGCAGCAGAGGTGACTCTTGGTCTTCCTTTCCTGGGCCGGTCCGCATGTGAGGCAGTTTCTTTGTAGCGCTTGATGGTTTTTGTGACTGCACTTGGGGACACTTTCAAAGTTTTCCCAATTTTTCGGACTGACTGACCTTCATTTCTTAAAGTAATGATGGCCACTCGTTTTTCTTTACTTAGCTGCTTTTTCTTGCCATAATACAAATTCTAACAGTCTATTCAGTAGGACTATCAGCTGTTTATCCACCTGACTTCTCCACAACGCAACTGATGGTCCCAACCCCATTTATAAGGCAAGAAATCCCACTTATTAAACCTGACAGGGCACACCTGTGAAGTGAAAACCATTTCAGGTGACTACCTCTTGAAGCTCAACAAGAGGATGCCAAGAGTGTACAAAGCAGTAATCAAAGCAAAAGGTGGCTACTTTGAAGAGCCTAGAATATGACATATTTTCAGTTGTTTCACACTTTTTTGTTATGTATATAATTCCACATGTGTTAATTCATAGTTTTGATGCCTTCAGTGTGAATCTACAATTTTGATAGTCATGAAAATAATGAAAACTCTTTGAATGAGAAGGTGTGTCCAAACTTTTGGTCTGTACTGTATATAAAACCGCGGCACTCATGTAAATAGATAAATTGTACTTCTTTATTATCCATCCAGTAAATAAACTATGGCCAACGTTTCAGTCTCATCCCGAGACCTTGTTCACGGCCTAAGGCAAAACAACAATAGTAGTACATGTATCAGCATAATTGTATATATGATTGTACAAAATCCTGGATAATAGAGATATACATCAGAATACATTGATACAATAAAGTATACAAGACATAAAGCAAAATCAGATAATTAGAAAAACTCATATGCAGAGGTGACTTGTTGAGGCTCAAAGTGATTGGACATCATATACCTAAGGGAGGCCGTTATATATAAAGTGAGTCGCAGAGTAGCACAAGAGTCAGAGGATTCCTATTGCATATAGTCAGAACCTGTTGAGAAGAGTTATGTCTCTATGTTAGTATAGATTAGTCCTAAATATGGAAGAGTATACACAGTACCTATGTGTATATGTATAAATATATCCATATTCACATGCTAGCAGTAGTGTGCCACTGAGGTATATTGGCAATACATCAATTACAGCGAGTTCCAGGACATTTGTATTATGTACTTTCTGTTGCTGAACTCGGCCTAACATAAAAGAGCAGAAGGGTGCAAGAGCAGGAGAGTAAAACCAGTCTATATGAAGCATACCTGAATATAGAGGACGTCTGGTGCGCTGGATGGCTTATTTAGAGTGGACCGCATCCTAGGAAATAGAAATAGAGTTCTCGGCATGTGTCGCCGTGCGTCTGACGTCATTGCGCCGGTGCACGTGACGTCACGGAACATGTGACATCATCGGGCATGTGCGGAGGCTCGAACGGAGCGACTAAGGGCATTGGCAACAGGCACTTATGCTGGGATTGAAACATAATATTAGAGATGGTCAATAATGCAAATATGAATTAACGCTAGTAGGATAAACTTTGGGGGGACTGAAAATACTATTGATAGGCACTATTAGAATACAAATCGAGATTAGATATGTTCGGCAACACGGCAATACAGAGAATATGGGAGCATAGGAAAGTTAATATGGATATATATATATATACAGGACTAATAAATATATAAGAGAACATATAAAAATTCTGACTATTCTATGTGGAATCACACACTACCTGTAGTTGTACTGTGGGGGTCATTTTGTCTGTAAAAAGTGAAGGGGGGGGAAAAAAGGAGAATATTATTAGTATTAAATGCAACGTAGTAACAATACTTGGAATAAACATATTTTGGCATATAGTACTTATATCTTAAGTCCACATTAACCAAGGTAGTGTACTCAATACCTATAAATATAAAATTGAAATATAGAGAATTATTAGTCCATAAATTATATACAGGCCGGATTTATAGTCCCTATTCAACCCGTATGGTGACAATGTATTTAATTCGAAAATCCAAAAGGATTCACGTTGTTTTAAACGTGCAATCCGGTTACCTCCTCTTCTTGCCATCGGTACGTGTTCCAAAACTTGAAATTAAAGTTGATTGATATGATGCTTCACGGAGATGAAGTGACATGGGATGGGAAGTTCAGTTTTATGGCATCGAATGTCAGACTTATGTTTTGAGATGCGATCTCCTCACCTCCATAAGCTAGTCCGCATGGGCACCTAATTAAATAAACTACATAGGAAGAATTGCAGAAGTAAAGAAGAAGTAAATAAATCTCTAGAATGGTACACCTTGCCTGAATGTGGGTGTATGATTCTATTGCCTCTAATTACATTGGTACATTGGGCACAATTGAGGCAAGGATATGTACCTTTTTTTTGGGTGCTAGAGTGGTTTGTCTCAGTCTAGGTTTAAGTGGACCTATATCGGCACGTACTAGTTTATCTTTTAGGTTAGCCGGTCTCCTGTAGCACATGCGGACAGGGTGTTGGAATTCAGTAACGTTTGGAAAGGATTGATGTAGAATGGGCCAGTGTTTTTTGACTATTGACTGAATTTTAGATGAAAATGGATGGTAGGTCAATACCAAGGAAACACGTTGCGGGGATGACGATTTGGGTATGGTCGAGGAACTAGACTGAACTGAGGAGAGTTCCTGTTGGAGAAGTGTGGTGGGGTAACCTCTCTCTTGGAATTTTTGTGCCATTTCGGTCAGGCGCTGGTTCTTGAGCACCGGATCTTCAACAATTCTAGCTACTTGTTTAAACTGGGAGTGGGGAAGCGAATGTTTAGTATTTTTAGGATGGCAGCTAGAATAGTGGAGTAATATATTGCGGTCCGTGGATTTTCTATGTAAATCCATAGTAAGTTTGCCCGTCTGTGTTTTAATGACTACGGTGTCCAGAAAACCGATGGATTGTAAATCAACATGAGAGGTGAAAGTTAGGTCTGGGTCCTGTCTGTTGATATAATCGAAGAAGTAAAATAATTATGTAGTGTCCCCCTTCCAGATACAGAAGACGTTGTCTATGTATCGATACCAAGTGTTGGCATATGTTTGGAAAGTGGATGAGAATAGATAAAATCCTCTTCAAATTTAGCTAGAAAAGGTATTTGCATAAGGCACTATGTTTGCCCCCCATAGCGGTACCCCATTTTTGTAGTAGTCGTCCCCAAACATGAAATAATTATTTTGTAATATATAATTTAGTAATGTCAAACAGAACGATTGTGCATTTGGACAATAATTCAAGGTGGCCAAGAGTGATGAAACAACCTGGACACCCCTAACATGAGAGATAGAGGAATCCGGAGTAATATTAACCATATTGGAAATAATTGACAGAAAATGGGTGGTGTCTAGTAGAAAGGACCGTGTTTGTTTCACAGAACGGAGTCAGTTGAAGCTACAATTGGTCTACCTGGGGGATTAGTAAGATTTTTATGTATTTTAAGCAATGTATAAAAAACTGGAGTAACTGGATTGTCATTTGTGAGAAAAGTATATGTGGCCTTATCAATAGTACCTACAGACAGGTGATGATCAAGTAGGGCGCTTACTTCTTTTTTGATGCGAAAGATGGGATTACAAGCCACTTTTTCATAAGTAGATGTGTTGGCTAGCTGTCTATTAATTTCAGATATGTAAGCAGAGGTGTCCATAACGACAATTGCCCCGCCCTTGTCAGCTGGTTTTATAATGATCGTATTGTCTTCTCTTAATATATTGAGTGCAATGTGTTCTTCACTCTTCAGGTTACGGGGGGGGGGTATGTTCCTGCTTTTAAGTTGTTTGATATTCCTATTAATGTCTTGTTTCACTAGGTTGATGAAGGCTTCTGCTGCGTGATAATGTTTTGGGGGCATAAAGCTACTTTTATTTGTCAGGTTGAGTGATTTAATTGATTATTCTGTAGTTGTCGTCATGATTGACGGCAGCACAGAAGGAGCTGGTTGAGAAAAGTGCGCTTTAAGTCGAATAGACCTATAGAATCTTTGTAATTCGTGTTCCAAAGGAAAATAGCAGAGGGTGCCATGCGGGCAGCATGACAGGCCTTTTGAGAGTACGGTAAGTTCAGCAGGTGATAGTGTTCGTGAGGAAATGTTCACAACGGTATTCCTACCTGCGAGCGTGTCTGTATTCCCGTCTGATTTTGGTCGGCGGTGGCTCCTTCCTCTGCGTGTGCGGTGGGTCGTTGTCTCCCCGGACGGTATCCGCATTTCGGAAAAAAACGTTGGTTCCGATTTCCGGTAGATCAGTCGCTTCCTGAAGAAGAGGATGCGTAGCCCATGAAGGAGGTATAATCGTTGCCCTTCAAGGTATTTTGCCATTGCCAACGGTATACTCTTTGGAGCTGGTAATCTTCGGAATCTCGAATAAATTAGTTGCACTTGTTTTCCAAAAAATTTCGGTGTTCGTCCAAAATTTTCTCTGTTTTGGATTTGAGTTCAGTCCATTCTTCTGAGGGTATGGACAGTGGATACTAATTGGGTTTCAATTGCCACCAACTTCTCCTTAAACTCGGTGATGGATTTCTGGAGAAGCTCGATGCTCAAGACGATCATGTCGAGAGAGCATTTGTTAATGATGGATTCGAATTTATTCAATTATTTACAATAATCGCTTTTAGAAGGGAAAAAGGTTGGACAAAGGTGGACCCGAAGGCCTCTTGGAATCTTCTTCTGTCTGTGGTACTCTGCGAACGTTGTACAGTGCAATTCTGCCAAGATGAGTTTCTTCGATTCTTGTTCCCAGTCTCTGCTTCCTTGTGTTTACTTGAGAAACAATCTCTTCCGCTATGGAGTTGTCATAAGAGAATGTACAATTTATCTATTTACACGAGTGCCGCGGTTTTATATATATCACAAGCGCTGTTCGATGCCTAGATGACCCCCTGCTTCAGCATCTCGTCGATCTTCTGGAGCATGTACTGCTGCACTTCCAAGGAAACCCGATATGCAGAACACCGGATTGGGGAGTGATCCCCGGTGTCTACGTGATGTGCGGCCAACTCAGTCCTTCCGAGCATGTTGCTGAATAATTCCCGGAAGGGGTGAAGGGTGGCCTGCAGCTAGGACCGTAGGCTCTTCAAGAGATGTTGGCCCACCTACACATCCTCGATACACCCATCCGCCTTAACCTGGGGGAGCATGTCCAGGAGGGTCTCCTCCTCACCCTCTTCTGGAAGGTTGCATACAGGGAGGGCAAATGCCTCCCTCTTATGATGTGCCTTCATCATGTTCACGTGGAAAGCCTTCTGTCTTCCCCGGGTGTGGTCCTGGGTGACCAGGTACGTTACAGCATTAAGGCGCTGGTGCACCAGGTACGGGCCCTCCCAGGCCACCTGAAGCTTGTCCTGAGGTATGGGGACCAGTAGGCATACCTTTTGACCCACCTGGTAGGTCCTCTCACAAGCTTTCTGGTCTTACCATCACTTCTGGTCGGCCTGGGCTCACTCCATGTTGTCGTGCACCAACTGCAACAAGGCCTGCATCTTATCCCGGAAGCGCACGACATACTCGACGATCGACACTCCAGGGGTGGCTACATCTCCCTCCCAGGCCTCTTTCACCAGAGCCAGGGGCCCCAACACACATGGCCCATACAGGAGCACGAAGGGGTAGATCCCCGTAGAGGTCTGTGGGACCTCCCGGTAAGCAAACAACAGATGTGGGAGGTACTGCTCCCAGTCATGCCCGTGGGAGTCGCCCAAAATCTTAATCATCTGCTTTAAGGTGCCATTAAACCGTTCGCACATGCCGTTGGTCTGTGGGTGGTATGGGCTGGTCACCAGATGTTGCACCTGTGTTTGAACTGGGTCCCCCGGTCGGTGGGCATTTCCTGGGGAAATCCCACTCTCGAGAAAGATTTGTTGTGGTACCTGGCAGCAGCAACGAGGAAGAAGACACAGCAGGACAACTTGGCAGCAGGAAGAGTAGACAACATCCAGCAGTGTTTCTAAGTGGCAGAGGTGATAAACCGTGACTCTGAGGACATCTTCAGTTATTGAAACAGGACAACAGATGAACCCAATCAATCAATTGAGTCTCCACCATTGAGTCTGCTGTTAAGTAGGGTGCCTGCTGTATAGTTATCAAGCTGTCGATTTGACCATCACACCACATCTCTACACATGATGTGCGCAGTGGCCGACCATATCATTATTGAACCAATTAAAGGAATTGAGGGTGCAGAAAATTTGGAACCGGTACCGCAACTGACACTACAGCAGTGTTCAGCAGCATGGGAAAGGAGTTAAGAAGGAAGGGTTTTTTGGTATCGTTCTGGTCTTGTTTGAAGGCTGACAGTCTAAACATTAAAACAAGATTAGAATCACATCATCTCCACTTCATAGGGAGATACAGCTGTTATAAGTTGGGTCTGGAGTGAACGTATCTGAAACCAGCTTTCACTTTCACTTGCTAGCATTTCTGACCTAAACACTGTCAGCTTTTAAACAAGATCAGAACTTTATCTCTAGCTGCTCTGGATCCAGAAATATGAGTGGTTAAAGAAACCCACTCCCCTCACCCTGCTGCTGGATTAAGCATTTTGCGCTGAAAGTGTCATGGTTACTTAGGCAACCCTGGCACACTTTACCACAGCAAGCCGGGGAGGGGTATAAACAAAGTGCCTGCGGACTATAAGATGCAAGAATTTTTCTTGCTAAAAAAGTGTGTCTGATAGTGCGGAAAATAAGGTACCTTATTTTTCGCTTTATAAGACACATTTTTTCCCCCAAAAGTGGGTGGGAAATGACAGTGCGTCTTATAAAGCAAATCTTGCCAACTCTGATGGAGCTGATACATCACTGCCACACTGCGATGTATCAGCGGGATGTGAGGAGAGGATGGAGGCTGGCAACACTGGCGGCGGTGCCCGATGCAGTCACTGTACTGTAATAGATCGGGCCCTGCACACAGCAGTTTTCATAAGTAAAGTCATGGTACAGTAATCCTCTTCAAGCAGTGTTTGCACTTTAAACTCAGGCAATCCTCTGTACAACTTACTATGAAAGCGGCAGGCAGGGCGGCAGCGTAACCTTGCAATGCTCACTCATTCACGCTCCCGCTCTGCCTTCATGAATGAAATTGGAGGAGCGGATTACTGTACCATGACTTTACCTATGAAAACTGCTGTGTGCGGGGCCCGATGTATTACAGTACAGTGACTGCATTGGGCACGGCCGCCAGTGTTGCCAGCCTCCATCACCTCCTACCATGAAAACTGCTCCATTACACTATGCTGTAAGTGGGTGGACAATGGTGTAATGGGGGTCACTATTCACACAGGACAATATGCTGTGACACATAAGATCATCTTATGCTGGTCACAGTATCATATGTGTCACAGTATATTGTCCTGTGTGAATAGTGACCACCATTACATAAGATGCTATGTGTGTCATTCACACATCCCCCACACTAGTATATGATCCACAGACCACCCCCATAAGAGTGACATCCACAGATCCCCCCATAACAGTGTCCTCCACAGGTCCCCCATAACAGTGTGTCCACCAGAGATCACCCATAACAGTGCCATCCACAAATCCCCCTTAAAACTGCCATCCACAAACTCCTCATAACAGTGCCATCCACAGATCCTCCATAACAGTGTCATCCACAGACAGCCATTAGTTCAAAACCCACCTAAAGCACACCTTTTGGTTCAAAATATTTTTTTCTTATTTTCCTCCTCAAATATCTAGGTGCGTCTTATCATCGGGTGCGTCTTATAAAGCGAAAAATACGGTATATAGAGCATGTGTCTATAGCAGCTTACTGTTTTTATGTCTGTTTTTGCTTAGTTTTTGTTTTCTTCTGTTTTTCTTTTTCGATCTACAAAAATAATAAATAAAGAACACTTTTTCTCGTAGGTGTTTGGTGCGATTGACATTAGAGGATGGACTTAAAGGGGATAGCCATGAGTAAGCAGAGTAGACACATTATTATATTTCTTACTTCTTTCAATGTACTATAGTTTCCAATGTTATTTATCTTTATAATCTATTAATGTATTTAAAATGAAGCATGACACCAATTCTATAATTACATGCTATTTTATTGGATTATTTAAATGTCCTTCCTAGTTCATATTTCTTGCGTTCTTTTTTTATAGGATTGTGAAAAGCTTGGTTTCTTATATAAATACAGGTATGTTTGCCATTCAGAATTTAAATAAGACACTAGGTCAGGGATCAACTACTGGCACTCTGGCTGTTCTCACACCTACAACTCCAGAATCCTCCTTACACTTCTGTGGAGTTACAAGAACACCCGTGTAAGTTTGCATGCTGGGTACTGTAGTTTCACAGCAGCTGGAGTGCGAAAGGTTGATGATCCCTGCACTAAGTATATGTAGCGCTGTTCTTCTTTTCAAATCTACTGCAACTGCTAATGTGAACATAGCCTAGCAAGTGAAATACTGTGCAGACTACACAAACAGGAACATTTGTGAGCACCTGCCAGTTTTTGTTTCTTAGACAAAGATCGACCTTTAAATAAAAAAGTAATACCAGTTACAAAATATGTAACATCCTATTAATTGTTAAGATCATGGATGTTATAGACATATGCAGTTACTTTTGTTCTCTGTAACTGCCATAGCTTATAACAGAAGATATGGCTATTGACAGTTGAAGATTTAAACTGAGCACTTGTGATCACCTAAGTGAGGTGGACTGAGAAATAATTAAAAGAACAAACAGCAGGTGGCACTATACAGATAAATTGTATTGAATAGCTCAGTGGATATGCAATATTTTTAATTACATGCAATTACAAATGTATTCATAACCAGGTACTGGTTTAAAAAAAAATGTATAATATTTTAAAAAGTTTTGAATCTGTCAAGTCATTGTCTCCAATATAACTAACAGCGTTGCCCCACAGAAGATTGCAAATGCATTCCAAACATATCTGTGAGTACTTTGTGCCTTTATTTCATGTACTTTAAAAGCAGTTTTAGGCTACATGCACAGGAACGTTGTTTGTTTCCGTGTCCGTTCCGTTTTTTTTGGGCGGATAGGATGCAGACCCATTCATTTCAATGGGTCCGCAAAAAATGCGGGCAGCACACCGTGTGCCCTCCGCATCAGTATGTCCGTTCCGTGGCCCCACAAAAAAAAAAAAAAATAGAACATGTCCTATTCTGGATCCGCAAAAAAAATAATGGATGGCATACGGATGTCATCAGTTTTTTTTCGCGGACCGCAAAACACATATGGTCGTGTGCATGTAGCCTTATTCTGTTGAAAAACAGCTCCCAAGCAAGTCTTTGCTGTTCCGAATGCCTAAAGCAAACCAGACTGAAGGAGAGGGCTGCTTTAGCTGCTCATATCTTGGGATTGGTAGCAGCTAGAGATACGGGCTGGACTATATTCACAAAATCAGCATTATATTCACAAAATCAGAAGATATAGCTGTTAGAAATTGGGTTGCCAGTGAATGCAGCTGAAAGTGAAAGTAAAAATAGGTTTCACTGCTTTCACTCCCGACTTGATTTCTAACATCTATATCAAGTCTGCGTCTGGTAATGTTTGAAAACTTGCAATGCCAACTTAGGTCATATCTCTAGCTTCTACCAGTCCCAACATATGAGCAGCTAAAGCAGCCCTCCCCTCCTCAGTCTGATTTGCCTGAGGCACTTGGAACAGCAAAGCTGGGCACTTGTGTAAGGGTCAGCCCCTAGAAACACCAATTTACATTGCTCTGTATTGCTAATGATAAGGTTTCACACAGACTGTGATGTCTTCCTCCAGTCACAAGAGGCCGCTGTGTTGTTGAGTAAGAGAGAAATGAAGTTGTTTGTTCCAGAGGATGTAGGAGGAGTTTCAAGTTCCCGGGCTCAGTCTGGTGTGTGCCTTCCTGGCTGGAGTGATTTTTGTAAAGTGTGTCCGAGAGAAGTGACATCGTTCAATTCAGAGACCAGTGATAGGACAGGTACTCCTGTCAGAGCCAAACTATGTGGATGCCTGCACCTGCAATCTAGACAGAGAGAGGAAAAGACTGCGCTGGGACAAGCAAGTGACCGGATCAGGATCCAGACTACACCTGCCTCCACATACCAGACCAAGACAAGCAGCTGCACACAGAACTGTGAGTGTGCACCAATGCTAATCTGTGATAGGTTATAGAACAGGATACTGTAGTCAGTGCGTTGTAGCAACGTGCCCAGAGTAACAGAGTTCAGACAGGAAAATAGTAGAGAAGAGTAGCCTGTATTTTTATGTGCTTGCTGGTTGGGGTGCAATTTTTGGCTGCAAAGTTCAGTTATCTTTTCTTTAAATTTATGTAAACTTGTTATCACTGTTCCTGTCATTTGTCGATTGCACCCCTGGTGCATCGGCACAATACTGTTAATGCGATTATATTTTGTTCTTTAATAAAGCCGGTATCTGCTTCAGCCTCCTTGTCTGCTGTACTGTAGTTGAACCCTGCCCTGTGGTCTCTTCCTCCTCTGACCGCTACAAGTGGCCCTGCGAGCAGGGTACAGTCACAGAGATGGATGCGGCTGAAAGCAATGTGCATGATGCTAATGTGAGTACCTCAGGCAATGCTGGAACCCCTGCAAGGGCCCTCCCTATGGGAACGCTGTTTAACTTACTGCCCAAATTTGATGGCCAGAACATGTCACTGGACTGGGTGATAAGGTTACAGAGCGCTGCTAGGATTTACAATGTCAGCTCAGAACTACAAGTGGAAATCGCTTTGGCCGCCCTAGAGGGTGAGGCCCGAAGAAATGTGTTCCTACAACCAGAAGCCACGCACAATACGTTGAAAGAAATTGTGCGATTTCTGGAAGAAATATTCAGGGAAACAGCTAGTGCAGGGTATCTCTGGGCAAAGTAATTTTACCGGATTCAGCGGGAAGATGAAGGGGTCTCACAATATGCGACGGCGCTACAGGAAGTATTGGCTGAGGTACAGAAAAAAGAGGCAGACGGAGTGGGACCCATAGACCGGATACTGCGGGAACAATTCATTCTGGGACTCTACAGCACTCCCCTGAGACAGGCTCTGTGGGAACAAGTCAGGTTGGACCCTACCCTAACCTTTCGACAAATATTGGCAGAGGCTGTGGCACGAAGCAAAGAAGAAAGTTATGCCTTTGGAGTGATACGGACCCAGACCGTCACACCCCTCGGGGTTACAAAGAATGAAGAAGTCCTGGTCAGGGTGGTACAAGACTTGCATAGCTCCCTGAGTGCTATGCATGAAAAGTTGACGCACCTGGAAAGATGGATGGGGTCGTGCTATACCCATGAGGCTGCCTATCCGGCCCAACGACAAGCCTATCACGCGACCCCATGGGTTCCTACACCAGAACATTCTCACCCTAATTTACCTTCCCACCAAGTTCCTCAATATCCTCCATTGAGGCCAGCCAGTCAAGTCCTAAGGGCACCTCCCGCACACAGGCAAAGAGAAGGCCGTCAAGAGGCACAGTGTTGGCGGTGTGGAAATTATGAACACTTCGGATTGATCCGTCTGGACACCCAGAACCGCCGTAAAACTTCCGGCCCCCGCAGTAGTGGGGCGTACTGTGGGGGAGGTGGAGAGCCAAGTTACCCAGCACGGTTCCAAACACCTGGTCACAGGGTGTCCCATCATATGAGCTGAAATTGAAGGTGTTCCTGTCGACTGCTTAGTGGATATCGGGTCACAGGTATCGACTATGCCTAAGTCATACTTCAACCGTTACTTTCAAGCGCTGGTGAAGCCAGAGCGAGAGATATTGGTACAGGTTAAAGCGGCTAATAGACAACAGATCCCTGTCACAGGAGTCATTTGGATAAATATACGAACAAGAAGTGGGGAGAAAAGGTATCCTGCTGGTCCCCGAGACGTTCAAAGAGGATGTACCGGTGGTAATAGGCATGAATATTCTGCGAGAATTGGACCAGATCATGGTCACTAAATGGGGACCAGGTTATTGGAAACAAGCCACTCTGCACAAACCCACCCAGAAAGCATTTCAGCATTTCAATGGTCAATCCGATTCTGTGGGACGCAGAAGAGTGTCCCAGCGCATCAGTCCGTGGGTACTACCGAGTGCCGGGAAGAGCTACCCTCACCCCCCCTCCTGACCGAGAGACTGTACTGACACTGCCCGTAGGAACCTTCCGCAAACTTGAAGGTATGGAGGTGATCATTGAACTGGTGGGCCTAGGGGAGCTAGGCCAGGATGCCCAGGTGGCCCCGACACTGGAAGTGGTCCAGAATGGACTAGTACCCATAAGAGCTATGAATATGGGACATCTAGAAGTCTCCTTGACACCGAGAGTGGAACTGGCTCGTGTGTACCTACATCGGGGAAAAGTACTGAGTCAGAGAGAAGTGACTCTAGCTCCGGTAGGTGATGCTGTTTGGACCCTGGCAGTTACTGCTAGTGCAGAATAGGCGCCGACCCTAGAATGGAATGGGAGAACTATCTTGGACCAAATGGAGATAGATGTGAAGGCTCTCAGTTCGGACCGCTTGCGAGCAGTTGTAGGAGAACCAGGCTGCGTTTGCCTGCCATTTCCCATTACTTTGGCTGCGGGATACGGTGCGAAACCCCAACAACTACAGTTCCTTTCGGCTGGAACTCCTTTCCCTTGTGTGGGCCATGACTGAGAAATTTGCGGGATATCTGACAGGGGCTCAGATCTTGTACGGACTGACAACAACCCCCTGGCTCATCTAGACACTGCCAAGCTTGGAGCCCTGGAGCAACGTTGGGCAGCTCACCTCACAAGTATGATTTCTTGATTCGCTACCGCTCCGCCACAGAGAACACCAATGCCGATGGGCTGTCGAGGGTCACTTTTGAAACTCTAGTAGGGGATCTCGATGAACAAAAAGAAGAGGATGAAACTCCAGACTTCTGCAAGTTCGCACCTCCAGCAGTCACGACACAGACAAGTGGGGAGGCCCGTGCTCTACCCAAGACATTAGAGAGAACTAATGAACAATGGGGCCGAATGCAAGATTAAGACGTTGGACAATGGCAGATGAAAGGCTGGGTAACCCAGTGAAGAAAACTCGACAGAGAAGAAAGGACTGACTTTGATGTTAAGATGAAGTCCATTCTACATCAATGGGACAGACTGGAAGTTCACGGAGCTGTTTTGTACCACAAGTGGCAGCAGCCTGCTGATCTAGAGGTAAGGTGGCAGGTAGTAATTCCCAGAAACGTGGCACAGGAGATAGCCAAAGAGGCCCATGAATTTGAAGCTCACTTCGGGCCAGTCAAGACCTACCAGTGGCTGCAGCGTTATGTATATTGTCCGCGACTGGAGGCTACGGTTGAGGAAGTTTGCAGACAATGTCAAGTGTGTGAACTCACTAAAACACAGAACAGAGAGCACCCCTACAGGTCATACAGACCAAAGAACCATGTAAATTATGAATCTCCTCGTGGGACAATTAGCCAGAGGCCTACAGTACTGCCTGGTCATGATTGACCACTTCTCCAAGTTTGCAGTGGTCACTCCAACTCAGGACCAGATGGCTGAGTCCGCAGCTCGGGCTGTCTGTCAAGACTTCATCCAGGTCTATGGGTGTCCAAAGCGGATTCACTCAGATCAAGGAGCGTGTTTTCAAGGGAAAGTGATCGAGGAGCTACAGCAACTGTATGGCATTGAAAAATCCAGGAAAACCCCATATCAGCTCCAAGGGAATGGGGCCTGCGAGCGCTTTAACCGGACAACGATTCAAATGCTGAGGACACTTGAGAAAGATAAGAAGACACACTGGCCTGACTACCTACCAGAATTGGTCTGGATCTACAATAATCAGGTCCACACGACCACCGGTTACACCCCATACATGTTACTGTTCGGAAGAGTTGGTTGGGAAATCGTTGAATTGAACCTAGAACAACCAGGGGACCTAGTAGAACGATCGACCACCTCATGGGTGAAAGAACACCGTCAGCGGCTCCAGACCATCCGTTGGTTAGCAGGTCAGTGGTTGCAAGAAAGAACACATACTGACCATCCTCCAATCCAGGAGGTTCTGTTGCAGCCTGGGGACCTGGTACTGGTGTGAGAGAAACATCCCAGAGGCAAGTTAAGCAAGCATTGTGAAGTACAGCCATACAAAGTGATCAGGAGAGTGTACCCCAATGGTCCGGTCTACGAAGTACGGGTTGAAAATGCTGCACCTGCTCAGAGGACACCTCCTTCTGTCCCATCCTCAGAACTTATTATCCCCGATGAAATTGATAGTGAAGACTGGTGGACCGTTCATAACACTGAGGAAAGTTCCCCGGCCGCAGGTGAAGATGCTCTTGCCACAGAACCAGTACCAGCTTGAAGTAAGCAGGAACCCTCGACCACATCCGAATCTCCTATTGTAGTGGAAGACTCCAGGTTGACAGCTCCCAGTGGGAAGAGTCAGGTCTTACCAGATAGTCAAGACCTCCGGAGATCTAGTAGGCTTACTGCAAACAGGTATGCTGTCGATCAGTTCATTTGGTCCACCTGTATGTATTGTGGACAATGTTGTACTGCTGTTTAGAAGTTGTATTAACCATTCCTTTTTCATAGAATATATAGCAAAGCTGAGGATGGCCACCTTTCAGTGGGGAGGCTTGTAAGGGTCAGCACCTAGACACACCAATTTACATTGCGCTGTATTGCTAATGATAAGGTTTCACACAGACTGTGATGTCTTCCTCTAGCCACAAGAGGCCGCTGTGTTGTTAAGTAAGAGAGAAATGAAGTTGTTTGTTCTAGAGGATGTAGGAGGAGTTTCAAGTTCCCGGGCTCAGTCTGGTGTGTGTCTTCCTGGCTGGAGTGCGTTTTTGTGGCTGATGTGAACAGAGACTGTAAAGTGATTCTTCCAGGCTGCTGTGGGACAGAACAACAGAGACTGTAAAGTGATTCTTCCAGGCTGCTGTGGGACAGAACAGCAGAGTCTGTAAAGTGTGTCCGAGAGGAGTGACATCGTTCAATTCAGAGACCAGTGATAGTACAGGTACTTCTGTCAGAGACAAACTATGTGGGTGCCTGCACCTGCAATCTAGACAGAGAGAGGAAAAGACAAGCAAGCGACCGGATCAGGATCCAGACTACACCTGCCTCCATGTACCAGACCAAGACAAGCAGCTGCCCACAGAACTGTGAGTGTGCAAAGGGGCTAATCTGTGATAGGTCATAGAACAGGATACTGTAGTCAGTGCGTTGTAGCAACGTGCCCTGAGTAGCAGGGTTCAAACAGGAAAATAGCAGAGGAGAGTAGCCTGTATTTGTAATGTATGCGCTTGCTGGTTGGGGCGCGATTTCTGGATGCAAAGTTCAGTTTTCCTTTGTGTAAATTTATGTAAACTTGTTATCACTGTTCCTGTCATTTGTCGATTGCGCCCCTGGTGCATCGGCACAATACTGTTAATCCGATTTTCCAGCGGTTATAGTTTGTTCTTTAATAAAGCCGGTATATACATAAGCCTCCTTGTCTGCTGTACTGTATTTGAACCCTCCGCTGACCGCTACACTTGGGAGATATTTTTCTGCTGAATAAATCTACATGGAATAAAAACACAAAGTACTGTCACGGATGAAGTAAGCAGATAGCTGGAACATATAAATAAACGAGCGACTGGCTTGATCCCAAACTAAGGAGCTTATAGGTGAGCCCTATAAAACCCTAAGAGCTCTCCCTGACTGCTATGCACATGCAAGGGTCTTTATGGTAGAAGATTGCATGCCCACGTACCTAAGTCTGTGTAACACCTGAAAACCCTATAATAGTGAGAGGACACGACCACCGGCTCCCTGCACTTAATACGGACGGAGTCAGGGTCACCTAGAATCAAGCCAGCAAGGAAACACAATAAAGTAAATTACTTATCTGAACAAACAGCAGAAGCAGCCTCCAGCAGTGAACACCTCATCCAGGAAGTAGTATAAACCGCAAAGTGAGGCAGTATGGGAGGGATTATAAAGGAAGACGATTAGTCGAAATAATTGACACCTGGCAGAAGGAAAGGAGATGAGAAAGTGAAACCAAAACAACGAACATCATACAAGAGGTAGAGAAGAACGTCTGCCAGATCTTCTCACAGAACTGGCGGTGACAAGTACACACAGACAGGGGTGTAGCAAGAACTGCCTGGGCCCCTCTCTCACTTAAATTAAAACCTTTGTATCACCAAGTCAGGGAGGCATTCTTTGATATGAGACAGGGGCCAGGGCACATAACTGCCGAATTTGAGTGAAAGCAGCAGTGGCGTGCCTAAAGTGTTTGTTACCTGGGGTGGGTCTTTTCTCAGGAACCTTCCCATACAGTTGCATACCTCCCAACTTTCTAAATGAACAACGAGAAACACATCGTGCGATGCAACAAAATTTTTCTGCACTAGGCCACGCCTCTAACTCCTTCCAAAACATAATTATGCACCTAATCCCAACCAGTCCTCTTAATACTCCCACATATATATATAATTATTCCCACCACCGAACAGTATTTATGCCACAGCTGTGCCCCCAGTAACATGCCCAACCGTGCCCCCAGTAATATGCCCAACTGTGACCCCAAAAATATATGTCCAGCTGTGCCTATAGTAATATGCCCAGCTTTGACCCAGTAATATGCTTAGCTGTGCCCCCAATAATATGCCCAGCTGTGCCCCCAATAATATGCCCAGCTGTGCCCCCAATAATATGCCCAGCTGTGCCCCCAATAATATGCCCAGCTGTGCCCCCAATAATATGCCCAGCTGTGCCCCCAGTAATATGCCATGTTATGTGCCCCCATTAATATGCCCAGCTGTGCCCCAAGTAATATGCCCTGGTATGTGCTCCCAGTAGTATGTCCAGTTATGTGAGCCTCACAGAAAGTTAAAATAATAAACACCACATACTTACATTGTTCCTAGCAGCAGCAGGACATCGGCTGCTCTGGTCTATGGAGAAGGTGGTGTCACAAGGTGCCGAAGGAAGGTTCCCCCTATTCACCGTCATCAGCGTTCTGCTGTTCATACGGAGCAAGGACGTGCGCTACGCCCTCGTCTCCACAGCAACGAGGGACTGGGAGGATCTGGCCGCTGCGTATTCCCTTGGCGCAGTCAGCGTCCTTCGCGTCCATGGCAACTGTGGTAAGCCTGAGCGCCGAGCTGATCACTCGGTGCTCGGCTGGATTCAGGAGAATAAGTCATGTGACACTGGCCATGTCACATGACTCCTCTTTTCCACTATTTAACAGGCAGCCTGCTGGCCACAGGTTGCCTGTGAATTCAGACTCTTCCTGAACTTGTTCTGTGTGACATGCGGCTAGATTCCCGTCTCCATTCCCGACTTCATCCCCGGTTGCTCCCTGCATTTATTGGCTTCTCCTGGTTTGACCTTTGGTGTGGACTTAACTTCTCTTTGATTATCCTTTTGTACTTTAGCGACATCCTGGTTCTGACTCGGCTTGCTGACATACACTCACCTAAAGAATTATTAGGAACACCATACTAATACGGTGTTGGACCCCCTTTTGCCTTCAGAACTGCCTCGATTCTACGTGGCATTTATTTTAACAAGGTGCTGATAGCATTCTTTAGAAATGTTGGCCCATATTGATAGGATAGCATCTTGCAGTTGATGGAGATTTGAGGGATGCACATCCAGGGTACGAAGCTCCCATTCCACCACATCCCATATACAGTTGCAAGAAAAAGTATGTGAACCCTTTGGAATTATATGGATTTCTGCACAAATTGGTCATAAAATGTGATCTGATCTTTATCTAAGTCACAACAATAGACAATCACAGTCTACTTAAACTAATAGCACACAAATACTTAAATGTTACCATGTTTTTATTGAACACACCATGTAAACATTCACAGTGCAGATGTAAAAAGTATGTGAACCCTTGAATTTAATAAATGGTTGAACCTCCTTTGGCAGCAATAACTTCAACCAAACGTTTTCTGTAGTTGCAGATCAGACGTGCACAACGGTCAGGAGTAATTCTTGACCATTCCTCTTTACAGAACTGTTTCAGTTCAGCAATATTCTTGGGATATCTGGTGTAAATCGCTTTCTTGAGGTCATGCCACAGCATCTCAATCGGGTTGAGGTCAGGACTCTGACTGGGCCACTCCAGAAGGCGTATTTACTGTTTAAGCCATTCTGTTGTTGATTTACTTCTATGCTTTGGGTCGTTATCTTGTTGCAACACCCATCTTCTGTTGAGCTTCAGCTGGTGGACAGATGGCCTTAAGTTCTCCTGCAAAATGTCTTCATAAACTTGGGAATTCATTTTTCCTTCAATGATAGCAATCAGTCCAGGCCATGACGCAGCAAAGCAGCCCCAAACCATGATGCCCCCACCACCATACTTCACAGTTGGGATGAGGTTTTGATGTTGGTGTGCTGTGCCTCTTTTTCTCCACACATAGTGTTGTGTGTTTCTTCCAAACAACTCAACTTTGGTTTCATCTGTCCACAGAATATTTTGCCAGTACTGCTGTGAAACATCCAGGTGCTCTTGTGCAAACTGTAAACGTGCAGCAATGTTTTTTTGGACAGCAGTGGCTTCCTCTGTGGTATCCTCCCATGAAATCCATTTTTGTTTAGTGTTTTACGTATCGTAGATTCGCTAACAGGGATGTTAGCATATGCCAGAGACTTTTGTAAGTCTTTAGCTGACACTCTAGGATTCTTTTTCACCTCATTGAGCAGTCTGCGCTGTGCTCTTGCAGTCATCTTTACAGGACGAACACTCCTAGGCAGAGTAGCAGCAGTGCGGAACTTTCTCCATTTATAGACAATTTGTCTTACCGTGGACTGAGGAACAGCAAGGCTTTGGAGATACTTTTATAACCCTTTCCAGCTTTATGCAAGTCAACAATTCTTAATTGTAGGTCTTCTGAGAGCTCTTTGCGCGAGGCATCATTCACATCAGGCAATGCTTCTTGTGAAAATCAAACCCAGATTTAGTGTGTGTTTTTTATAGGGCAGGGCAGCTGTAACCAACACCTCCAATCTCATCGCATTGATTGGACTCCAGTTGGCTAACACCTCACTCCAATTAGCTCTTGGAGATGTCATTAGTCTAGGGGTTCACATACTTTTTCCACCTGCACTGTGAATGTTTACATGGTGTGTTCGAGAAAAACATAGTAACATTTAATTATTTGTGTGTTATTAGTTTAAGCAGACTGTGATTGTCTATTGTTGTGATTTAGATAAAGATCAGATCACATTTTATGACCAATTTGTGCAGAAATCCATATAATTCCAAAGGGTTCACATACTTTTTCTTGCAACTGTATGCTCTATTGGGTTGAGATTTGGTGACTGTGGGGGCCATTTTAGTACAGTGAACTCATTGTCATGTTTAAGAAACCATTTTTCCAGTCTTCAACAGTCCAATTTTGGTGAGCTCGTGCAAATTGTAGCCTCTTTTTCCTATTTGTAGTGGAGATGAGTGGTACCCGGTGGGGTCTTCTGCTGTTGTAGCCCATCCGCCTCAAGGTTGTGCGTGTTGTGGCTTCACAAATGCTTTGCTGCATACCTTGGTTGTAACGAGTGGTTATTTCAGTCAACGTTGCTCTTCTATCAGCTTGAATCAGTCGGCCCATTCTCCTCTGACCTCTAGCATCAACAAGGCATTTTAGCCCACAGGACTGCCGCATACTGGATGTTTTTCCCTTTTCACACCATTCTTTGTAAACCCTAGAAATGGTTGTGCGTGAAAATCCCAGTAACTGAGCAGATTGTGAAATACTTAGACTGGCCCATCTGGCACCAACAACCATGCCAGGCTCAAAATTGCTTAAATCACCTTTCTTTCCCATTCTGACATTCAGTTTGGAGTTCAGAAGATTGTCTTGACCAGGACCACAACCCTACATGTATTGAAGCAACTGCCATGTGATTGGTTGACTAGATAATCGCATTAATGAGAAATAGAACAGGTGTTCCTAATAATTCTTTAGGTGAGTGTATCTGTTGTTTGTCTTGTATGTCCCTCCGCACTTACCCAGGCTAGGAAACGTTGTCCAGTTGTACCTCGTTGCCTAGGACGAGTGGTACAAGTAGGCAGGGACAGGGGTGTGGGTGGAGCCAGTGGTCACTACCCTCTACCCAACTTTGTGACAGGCGGACCCGAGGCTGACTCCCCCGCAAGAGGTGTGGAGAGCTGGCAGGGGGGAGTAATGAAGAAGCAGGGAGCAGATGCTGGTTCTCTGCTTCATCATAATACACAGGCAACTGTCTCTGACATAGCTCGCCCGTACCTGGAAGAGGGACAGCCACTGGAAACCTGGACTGTCCCTCCGGATCCGGGACGGTTGGGGGGTATGCAGTTGTTATGCCTTAATTTTTTCCCCTCCTTCACAGTAGTAATGCCCTCTCTGAGCACTCCATCACTGTTTGGCCTGCAGGAGGGAAGGAGCGCATGGAGCTGATCAGTCAATAAGTGAAAGGGGAGACTCATTTTCCACCAGTATGTTCCCTATAAGCGGGTGAGGTATAGCGTGAAGCTGTACAAACTTTGTGAGAGTACCTCAGGGTACACTTACAAGTTTCGTATACACGAGGGGCAAGATTCCCGTATTGAACCCCCAGAATGTCCCCCCACTCTGGGTGTTAGCAGGAAACTTGTTAGGGACCTTATGCACCCACTGTTAGATAAAGGTTACCACCTGTTCGTGGATAACTTTTATACTAGTATCCCCTTGTTCCAGTCCCTCGCCGCCAGATCCACGTCCGCTTGTGGGACCGTGCAGAAAAATCTACGCGGCCTCCCTACCCACCCCCTCCAGGTACCTATCCCCAGGGGTGAGACCAGTGCCCTTACCAGTGGAAACCTGTTGCTGGTCAGATATAAGGACAAGAGAGATGTCCTTGTACTGTCCACAATTCACCATAACTGCATCACCCCTGTCCCTGTGCGAGGTACCGCGGTAATGGTCCTCAAGCCCGATTGTATCGTCGACTACAATCGGTATATGGGAGGAGTTGATCTCTCTGATCAAGTTCTCAAGCCATATAATGCCATGCGCAAAACCTGGGCATGGTACAGGTTGCCTTGTACAACTCTTTTGTGCTTTCCCGGAGCGCTGGCAACACATGGAAATTCATCCAGTTCTATGAGGCAGTGCTCAAGTACCGGAGTATCTCGGGAACTGGACGTGCCCGGATCGTCCCTGGCCAACACTTTCCAGGTGTGGTCCCCCATACTGGAAAGAAGGGATTGAACCAAAAATGAGTTTGTCACAGGAGGGGGATACGGAAGGACAACACCACTCAGTGTGACACATGCCCCGATCATCCGGGCCTCTGCATTATTGGTTGCTTCAGGGAATACCACACTTCCATGGAGTACTACATTTATAATCCCCTTCCCCAATTTTAATTCCATTTAGCCACTGACAATTGGAAACAAAAATATATATGGTTCTCAGACTTGAGACACTAAAACAAAAACAAAAAAATGTCAAAAATATTATTTTGTAAACTAAAATAAATAACAAAAGTAGACATATTAGGTATCACCGCGTCCGTAAGAATCTGCTTTAAAAAAAAATTCCCCATGACCTAACCCCTCAGATGAACACTGTCAAAAAAATAAAATAAAAACAGTGCAAAAAAAGGTATTTTGTTTTGTCACCTTACATCACAAATAGTGTAATAGCAAGCGATCAAAAAGTCATATGCTCCCCAAAATAGTGCCAATAAAACCGTCCTCTCATCCCGCAAAAAAATGAGCCCCTACCTAAGATAATTGGCTAAAAAAAAAAAAAAACTGACTCAGACTATGGAGATACTAAAATGTTTTTTTTTGGGGGGTTTATGAAAGAATAATAGAGTGTAAAACCTAAATAAATAAAAAAAGTTGACATATTAGGTATCGCCGCGTCCTTAAGAATCTGCTCTATAAAAATACCCCAAGACCTAACAGATGAACACAGTCAAAAAAATTAAATAAAAACGGTGCCAAAACAGCAATTTTTTAGCAAATTTTCCATTTTAAACCGTTTTTTTCCAGTAGCAAAGCAAGGGTTAACAGCCAAACAAAACTTAATATTTATTACCCTGATTCTGCAGTTTACAGAAACACCCCATATGTGGTCGTAAACTGCTGTATGACCAAACGGAGGGGCGCAGAAGGAAAGGAACGCCGTATGGTTTCTGGAAGGCAGATTTTGATGGCCTTTTCTTTTGGCACCATGTCCAATTTGTAGAACCCCTGATGCACCCCTAGAGTAGAAACTCCATAAAAGTGACCCCATCTAAGAAACTACACCCCTCAAGGTATTCAAAACTGATTTTACTAACTTTATTAACCCTTTAGGTGTTCCTCAACAGTTTATGGCAAATGGAGATGAAATATCAGAATTTCTATTTTTGGTAACTGCCTCACAAAAATGTAATATAGAGCAACCAAAAATCATAAGTACCCTAAAAATAGTCCCAACAAAACTGCTACCTTATTTCGTAGTTTCCAAAATTGGGTCACTTTTATGGAGTTTCTACTCTAGAGGTGGGCTTCAAATGGGACATGGTGTAAATAAACCAGTCCAGCAAAATCTGCCTTCCAAAATCCACACGGCGCACCTTTCCCTCTACGCCCTACCGCGTGCCCATACAGTAGTTTACAGCCACATATGGGGTGTTTCTGCAAACTACATAATCGGGGCAATAAATATTGAGTTTTGTTTGGCTGTTAACCCTTTCTTTGTTACTGGAAAAAATTCATTAAAATGGAAAATTTGCCCAAAAATTGAAATTCTTAAATTTCATCTCCATTTGCCAATAACTCTTGTGGAACACCTAAAGGGTTAACAAAGTTTGTAAAATCAGTTTTGAATACCTTGAGGAGTGTAGTTTCTTAGATGGGGTCACTTTTATGGAGTTTCTACTCTAGGGGTGCACTAATTGTGGGGGATTAGCTCTGGTAGGCAGATTAGGGGCCTGCTTCCCAGCAATGCAGCTCTCGGCCCTTTAGCACGGCACACATCCTTAGATTTCCAAAAACAGAGACTCCACAGCTTCCCTGTCAGATGGAGGATAATCCACACCACCTGACAGTGCTGCCTGTGCTTTTATATCCAAACCAAGATCCAAGCCGGAGCGTGGGGAGAAGCCACCCACCCAGCACTTTGGCTACTCCCAGTCAGAGCCATCCCGGATCGACTTTGCAGCCACACTAAACAGCAAACAGTGTAAGTCAGCACTAGTTACCGCTGACACTTAAAACTACCGACTCTTATCTCACCGAGGCAAGGAACCTCGGTGACACATATCTCCCGTCAATGACGGACCCTTGCACCTTCCTACAATATATAAATATATATATATATATGTTGGTAAGGCTGATTAGTCAGCCTGCATTTGTGGGAGGGGCAGAGGCTCTTCATATATGAGCCACACCTTCACTCACAGGCGTGTGTTTTCAGGTGCACAGCTGCTGCTGGGTGTCATTAGCAAACTAGCTTCTCTGGTGGTAGGAGTCTTTCTTTGCAGCATGGAGCTTGTTATTTTGCTCTCTGCTGCCGTAGCATGCACGCGCCATACTACGTAACTAGGTTGGGCCGGGGCCGTCTCTCTTGGCCGGTCGGAACCGAATTTGCTAGCGAACGGGAGGCTTTGCCTCAGAATCTGCTACCTCAGGTTTGCTTGTTGGGCCTAAATACTTCCATTTTCTTTTCAATTTTGTTTGTTGGTAATAGGAGTTAGTTCCTATAAATCTTACAAGTTTCACTTTGCTTCGTTCGTCTCGTATGAAAAGTTACTTCAGCCGGTTTGCTGTAAAGAAAGAGTTACCTGGGCTGCATGTGACGTCATGTTTGGAGATCGGACGCAGCATTTATTGTTTAGGCCTCTTGCTGTAGCTGTTCCTTGCCATGTGTCTCCCCCCGCTACCACCATCTTTAGACTTCATGTATTTCACTTTTGTAAGCCATGTACCGGGGTGGGCTCCCCAGGATACAGCAAAGTCACAGACAAGGAAAGCGACTCTGACACCAGCTTTATATGCAAGAATATAAATTTTACTTTGGAAACAGCATTAACACAAGTACAAACAGTATAAGTAATACCCGAGGCCCACAGTCACCGTCCCTGTCAGAGGGACAGGCCTAGCCTGTTGGCATACACAGCAGAGCCTACAAGTCGTACTGTGCCGCTATAGAGGACACACCTAACCGGTGGCAGACCCGGCAGAGCCTGCAAATCAATTACTGCACTGCAGTCCAGTACAGTAAGGCCTAACAAAGCTATAACCCTATCTAACTAGCTAATACAAGGCCTAGGCCAGTCTCTGTTACTTTAGGTGCCAAACAGTAAAGTACAATTGGTAATCAGGTGTACTGACCTGCGTCCATTCTGGGCCCTAGGATGCCGCTTACCCGGGATGGCCACCAAGCTCTCAGCAACCGTGCGGCCTTGCTTGATGCTAAGGTTTTCTGTCCATACACTGGAACTGGTCTTCCTGGGACAACCTCTCTTTCAAAGAGCTGGATCCAGACAGGGGACAGCAGATACTCTCCTTCCTTTGAGTGTCCATTCACTGCCGGACATCCGCAAGCCAGGATGGAATCGGATTCAGTCCCTCACAGCACAATCCTTCCACCATGTCAGATCATCACTTCCTGGTTCACCCAGAAGCATGCTGACTGTGCTGCAAAACAGTGGCCTCTAGTGCCCGGAATGCCAAATGACAGCTCCAATACAATTTAAACATAAATATACAGACAGAGCTTATCCACAATCTCACACTTTCATGCTCTGCTGTTATCCTGAGCGGCATTTACACTTTCGGCTTTTATTTCATGTCTTATGTTGCATCCGCACGTCCTTACTGTACTGCACTTTTCTACTCTTGGTTCATATTCACTCAGATTGGTCTCACATTCAAGCTGCGTTCACCTGTTGGCTGTGACATCTCATTCCGTCCCCAGCCAACAGCCGGATCCGTATTACAGGCCTGTTATTACATGTTGTATACTCGGCTTACAGCCATAGCTGCTACTGTTACTCCGTTTTCATGCTCTGGACACACCACCCTGCTGTTCCCACCTTGCTCCACTCACAACCAGAGCTGCGTATATACCAAATTTCATGCTCTGCTTATACCCAAAGTTGTGTTCACACTTCTACTGCTACACCAGGTCGTAAAACCCACTCACCAAAGCCGCTTTCCATGTCTGCTGTCACATCAAGTTAATATTCCGTTCACATCCAAAGCTGCGTCTGCATGTCTGCTTTTCACATCTTGTCCTATACTCCTTTCACTACTAGAGCTGTGTCCACGTGTCTGCCTTCACATCACGTCAATACTCGGCTCACTTTCAGTTTGCATTTATACGTCTGCTTTATACCATGCTTGTCATGCGCTACCCACACTCGGAGCTGCGCCTATACCATGTTTTTTAGGTACCACTCACATCCAAAGCTGCATTCACCCATTTGTTGTTACATCATGTGTTGTACTCTGCTCCCACTCAAAGCTGCATTCTCCTGTTTATTGCTACATCATGGTTTTGCTCAATCTCACCGAGGCAGTCTGCACCCACCACTCTGGTACCTCTCTCCTGACAAACATAACTGCGTTCTTTTCAGGCTTACGTTCCCTTCCTCGGTGGTCTGTTACATTCCATAGGCCTACTTTCTGTTTAATCCTGGTTCATATTCACTCAGACTGGTCTCCTTTTACCTCTGGTTCGTATTCACTCAGATTGGTCTCCTGCCCCAGTTCACCAAACAGCTCCTCAGTGGAGGTGAGTGGGCCAGTAAGTTTCCTGCTATGTTTTCACAAGCTGTTTGTTTGTTTGTCACGATAAGAGACTTCTCTTAGCAAACTTACAATGCCCCAGGCATTTCATGTTTACGTTTATGGTTCTCGGTGGTTAATGTTTTATGTATGCACGTGCTTCGGATTACTAATGTCTATATTTTTTATGCCTGTTGGCAGTCATGTTCCTTAGGCCACCTTCTAGCCAATCCAATCATTCAAGTCACTTCATATGCCATCAGGTCCGGCTTACGTTTTAATTACTTATCGTCACTGCAATGTCATCCCTCTGGCTTCGGGGGCCCTATTACTGATCCGGCCTCATGGCTCCGGGGGCCCCATGCCCGTTTTCATGTTTTGTTTGTTAAGGGTACGACATGGTTGTAGGCTGGTTAGTGTCCCAGGTTTTCTGTTGGAGGGGGTCATGGTTATGCGAGTCCCCAAGGCATTCTGGTGCTGCATAAGTGGTTCATAAAAAAAAAGTAAAAAATAATCATAGGAGGCTCGCACGAGTGGCTCTTCGCTTATAGGACCTCACAAATGGCATTGTCATTCGTAGTTTGCACGTTCATCTGATACTTGTCCTGCCATAAGGGGCTCTCACGTATGGCTTCCGCCATAAGGGGCTCGCTGGAGTGGCTCTTGGCTTAGAGGATTTCACAATTGTCATCGACATTAGTAGGTCAAACGGCCATCTGATACTATTTTCCATGGCACACCTTTCAGAAGTTTTCTTTTGTTCATTTATATTTTACAGATTAGTACTTGTGGTTCATTTCATCCTCATTTCATTAAGAAGCTTTACCTCATGTCTTTGTCTTTCTAGGTTATCGAGTCCCGGTTGCTTACTAAACACGTTGGGTTAAGTCCCAATCTTTTCCCCAGCCGTCCTTAATTCTAAGGTTCGCATCCCGGCGGCTGCCTGGCCCCATGGGCCCCTGGTGGTTGCTTCGGCCCCATGGCTTCAGGGGTCTGACCAATGGTTGTCTGTCCACCTGTGCAGCTATGCTTTTGAATGACTTATATCTTTACCTGCTTGCCAGCTTATGTTATTCTGCTTGCCAGCTTATGTTATAAATTTTTGTTAATGTCCGTTATGATCTCCATTTTCTGTCACGTTTCCCTTCGTCTTTTTAGGTCATGCAGTTGAACTCATCTTAGGGGCTCGTTCCTAACGATATTTCGCCTTGCCTGTTATTCAGGCCACGTAGTTTATCTTTGGTATCGCCTGCCATATCGGTCAAGCTCATGGTTTAATTTCACCTTCACCTTATTCAGGTCACTTTTTATAGTTATAATTCTAGAAAACAAAACAAAACAAAAAACTCAGCCCCATGGCTTCAGGGGCCCAACGACGGCTTCGGCCCCATGGCTTCGGGGGCCCGACGACAGCTTCGGCCCCATGGCTTCGGGGGCCCGACGACAGCTTCGGACCCATGGCTTCGGGGGCCCGACGACAGCTTCGGCCCCATGGCTTCGGGGGCCCGACGACAGCTTCGGCCCCATGGCTTCGGAGGCCCGACGACAGCTTCGGCCCCATGGCTTCGGGGGCCCGACGACAGCTTCGGCCCCATGGCTTCGGGGGCCGACGACAGCTTCGGCCCCATGGCTTCGGGGGCCCGACGACAGCTTCGGCCCCATGGCTTCGGGGGCCCGACGACAGCTTCGGCCCCATGGCTTCGGGGGCCCGACGACTGTTTTCAGTCCTGCTTGGTTGATTGCCTGGTTGGTTGTCCATCTGTGCATCTAGGCTGATTTGGCCGCTATGTATCGCATTAATACCTGCTTCCCTCATTTCCTAATAATCCATGTTGATCACTCACTTTATGTTTTGACCGCAAACTGGTCCAGTTCGCCCTACAGCATCATTGTCATGTCTTACACAGATATTTTGTCTTTCTTTAATTGTTCATGCTTTCATTCAGGTCCTGCCAGAGGAAGAACAAGTAGGGCAATTCCCTCTAGCATTTCAGTCTCTGATCGTAGTCGATCATATCTTGTCAACCGGGTCCCCGCGCAAAGTCTTTGCCTTTTTACCACGACCAGGAATTCTTTTTCGCCAGTAGCTTCATTGCATTGCATTCCCTCACTCATGGGAGGGCATAGACAAAATCTTGTATATTATGGCTTCATAGCTTCTTGCCGCACTAACCTCCGACTCCCTACAACCACGTTGAATCGGATTTTGGACAAGGTCCAGCATTTCCTCACGGTAGAAGATTCAGACAGTAGGTCGGTCTTCACATCTCAAGCGTAAAAACAATTCTCAGGGGCGCACAGTAGAACAACGCGCGGATAGCTGTTGTCTGGGGAACTATTCAAGGATTCTCTTTCAATCTACATGGTTCTTTTTGGCCCTCATTCCTGCATAGTTTAGGCAGTTAGGTTTTAGTCCCACGATCTCCTGACGCTAGGGCATTGCCAGTACTCGTACTAGAATCAGACTTTACAAGTTTCAGTTGGTTTTTATGATCCATTTCACAACGTATTCCCGGTCCTCCATTCCGCTTTGGGGCAGTATCCGCAATATTGAGCATCTTATCTCTGGCCTTGTCATCCACAAGATGGGTTGTAGGTCTCCTACTAGTCTTGCCTCATATACCCCGAATTTTCGCTCTAGATCCCGGACGCCTTGCTTGGCTTGGGGATTAGTTTGCACATCCCATTCAAATTCCTTTTCTACCCTACTTGGCTTGGTTTTTTGCCCACTTATAGGCCTACCCACGATCATGGCTTAGGGCACACAACAAGCCATTTAGTCAGGTCAGCTAAGACACTCCTAGCTGGGTTAGGTTGTTCCCGTTGTTTCTCTCCCTAGGGTTCTTCGGATATCTCTTGGCCGTAGCCATGACCACAAGTTGGTAAGGCTGATTAGTCAGCCTGCATTTGTGGGAGGGGCAGAGGCTCTTCATATACGAGCCACACCCTCACTCACAGGCGTGTGTTTTCACGTGCCCCACCCTCCCTCCCTTATCTTTTAATTTCCACAGGGTATGCCCACTTATAGGCCTACCCACGATCATGACTTAGGGCACACAGCAAGCCATTTAGTCAGGTCTGCTAAGACACGCCTAGCTGGGTTAGGTTGTTCCCGTTGTTTCTCTCCCTAGGGTTCTTCGGATATCTCTTGGCCGTAGCCATGACCACAAATATATTTATATAAAGAGCATTACTACTCATATATAGATATTTAGAACACTAATAGGCTCCATTCACACGTCCGCAAGTGTGGTCCGCATCCGTTCCGCAATTGTGCAGCATGGGGATGGAATGGATGCGGTGAGCACACTATGTGCTCTCTGCACCTGCATTTCCGGAGCGCGGCCCCGAACTTCCGGTCCGCAGCACCGGAAGAAAATAGAGCATGTCCTGTTCCTGTCCGCAGCTGCGGACAAGAATAGGGCTTCTCTATTTAGAGTCGGCCATGTGCGGCCCAGTGTATTGCGGATCCGCAATACACCACGGACGTGTAAATGGACTCATATTGAGGTACCGATACAGATACTTGTAATTATACCTTTTTTATTAACAAGTATTAGTGTCCTTTTGGAGGCTAAAGGACCTGCGATCATGTGACTTGATGACATGAAAGGTCCTTTAGTCTACTGTTACTATTTCTCAAAGATCCTTCATACTCTGGTATGTACACCTATGACACAGGCCCCCAATATGACTTTATCTGGATGGGCCCAGCTTTGCCTGAATTGTACTAGAAAATACACTGTTCCCGGGCCCCTTCTCAACTTTGACCCTTTCTCAACTTGGACCCCAAAGCAGCCACTCCCCCTGCTGCCCCTTTAGTTATGCCACTGCACGCAAGTATGCTTGGAATGAATCCACAATTTCTGTGAGGTAATGATGTTAGTTATATTAGTGAAAATGAAGTGAAAGATTCCCTTTAAGGGATAAAAGCCATTAAAAATGCTAATGACAATTCAACAAGGGAGCTCCAAAAGATCTGTGATAAACTGTTTTAGTGTAACGGTCACATACACACACACACACACACACACAGGGCGGAGGATAGTGACCTCTGCGCTCCACCCTCACCCCTGGCCCTGCCTACTTGCCTCACGAGTCCTGATGACAGGGGACAACTTGACGGCAGTCCCTAACTTAGGATACGTGCGGGAAGGACAGACAAGACAAATAACGGATAGTGAACGGACCGGGTCAAAACCAAGAGCACAACGCAGTACAGAGGAATAAGCAAAGAAAGGTCAGGAGAAGCCGGGGTAATAAATACCAGGAGAGTCGAAAGGTACTAAAGGAGTCCGCAAAGAATAGTCAGGTGGAAGCCGAGGTCAATATACCAGGAAGGATGCGCAGTACAGGAGGAGCAGGCAAAGGATCATCAGGGAACAGGATCATGTAAGTACACAGGTATCCAACAACTGCCAGGAACCTAAATTAACAGGCAATCTGTGGTCAGCAGGCTGCCTGTATTTATAGTGGGGAGTGAGGATCATGTGACGTGGCCAGCGTCACATGACCGACAGACTGACCAGTCGAGCACCGAGTGATCAGCTCGGCGCTCAAGGCAGACCTAGGAGCAGGGAGCCTACCAGCTAGCAAAGCCACCCTGGGAACGAGGTCAAACACAGATCCTTGCTCCCGAAGCTAAGCAGCAGATCTGAGGCTGATGGGAGACCGAGTGCGCCTTCGGCATCCTGTCACATTTAGTATATTATTTACCTTCCTTTTTCATACACACTAGCAAGTGTAAACGGATCATAAAGATGTGTTACAGTTTCAGCAAATAAATGCTTTTGATCGTATAAATGAACAGGGTATGGCCTCAATCTTGGTCTCAAGCTTAGAGATTGAGACCAATCTTAGAGAAGTTATCAGAGCTTTGTCTTTTTCAACCTTTGCCTTCTTCTCAAAACAGAGCCAAGACAGCTTAATGGCATATCACAACTCTTTATACAAAATGACATTTGACTTTTGAACTTTTTCTTACTTCAGCTTACAAGAAGCTTAAAGATCCTCTGATCTGGAAGGAGAGGCATGAACAACGAATCACAGAGGCTCAATGGTTTAGGAAAATTGGTAAGTAATATTTCAGTGTTAATAAAGTAATTAAAAGAAGTTGTATCACTAATAATACATCTCTTATTCACAGGATAGGGGGGTAAGTGTTTGATCGCTAGAGGTCAGACTGCTGGGACCCCCAGTGATCATGAGAACAAGGGCTACACAAGTGCTGCTGACCTGCCTCATGAATGAAACACTGCTGCGCATGTGCATCTTCCATTCCATCACTCCTATCGGATTGCTGCTCAATCTGGAAAACACGCTTAACCCTTAGGCTACCAGCGCCGTACATCTACGGCGCTGGTGCGATATGTAAACATGACGCCCACTTGCACGTGCAGTGGGCGTCATAGCTGGCAGATCTCTGCTGTTTCATACAGCAGAGATCTGCGGCTAATTACCGTGACCAGCAATAATACAGATTGCGGTAATTAAATGCTTCCGGGCTTCCTACCTATGCCCCGTGTGTCCAATCCGGGCATAGGTAGTTGCGCTGAATAAGGTAAGCCTTACTGAGTAGGATAACAGTATTCAAACTGCAATTCCTATTTTGGCCACGATATGCAATTCCTATTTTGGCCACGATAAGAAATGAGCAAAAGTGATTTAAATAAGCTAATAATAAATTCTTGATAAAACAAAATTAAAAATGTAAAAAAAAATGTAATAAGCTCATATATGAGGCACATAACGATCATAAAAAGTTAACAAATATATAAAAAATATATAAAAATTTAAATCACCCCCCTTTCTGTAATTAAAAAATAAATGCCTAAATAAAAATAAATATAAAGATCATGAGTATCACTGCGACCAAAAATGGCCATACTATTAAAATAGAAAAAAAAATCCAATACAGCGAATGGCATAACGGATCAAAGGGTCAAAATGGCCAATTTGCCATTTTTTCATTGCTTCTCTTACCCAAAAAAATGCAATAAAATGTGATCAAAAAGTCATGCATACTCCAAAATGGTATCAATTAAAAGTACATATTGTTCCGCAAAAATTGAGCCCCTAAACAGCTCAGTAGACATAAGTATAAAAAAAGTTATGGGGGTCAGAATATGGTGATATAAAAAAAAAATCTCAAAGTAAATTTTTTTTTTTACACTATTTAGACATAAAAAACCTATACATATCGTATCGTTGTAATCGTACTCACCCAGAGAATAAAGGGCATGGGTCAGTTTTGCCATAAACAAAACTCTGTGCGAACAAAACCCTTAAAACGGTGGAGGGATTGCGCTTTTTTTTCCAATTCAACCTCATTTGCAATTTGTTTACTGCTTCCCACAACAGTTAATAATTAATGGTGGCATTAGAAAGTACAACTTGTCCCGCAAAAAATAAGCCCTCATACAGCTATGTGACCGGAAAAATTAAAAAGTTATGGCTCGCAGAAAATAGGGAAGAAAAATGAAAACGCAAAAACGAAAAAACCTCCGGTAGCCAAAGGGTTAAAAGCTGAAACTGAGTTTCAGCAAAAAACCCAAGTAAACCCCTTCCAAACAGGGGTGCACCACCAATAAGGCGAGGTGAGACGATTGCCTCAGGCAGCACCAGGTAGGGGCAAGAGGGGAGCACCCGAAGGGGATTATCTGTTTATGCAATATAGTATTGGAAAACACAGTGGGCACAGTATGTGGCACTGTATTACCCTGTATGTTTTGTAGCTCTGTATGTCAAGTTTTTCAAGTATGTCTTTAACAGTAGGGCTGGAGGGAAAGGGAAAAGTTAAATAATTGGCATTGGTGGTTGGGGCGCCGTTTCACTTTTCATCTCAGGCAGCAGAAAGACTAGGTGCATCCCTGCTTCCAAAATACTGATTTAAACATATGGACAAAATTGTTGGTACCCTTCCATTGAAGAAAGAAAAACCCACAATGGTCACTAAGCTGACAAAAGTAATAATATACATTGTGGGTTTTTCTTTCTTTAACGGAAAGGTACCAACAATTTTGTCCACGTGTATATATGCAGCATCTTATTTCTTTATGGCCTCTCGCTTTCCTCATGACCTACTACAGCTTGCTTGCAAAAGTATGACCTGCTATTAATGATAAAATAAAATGTACAAAAAAAAACACATCCTTTTATTGCAACAACATACAACATGTAGTTTTTTGGTGTGTTTTTTTGCCACACCAAAAACACAGCACAGCCGTGACGTGTGGCAGCACCCTTATATACATAGTAAGATAGTACATAACGCCGAAAAAAGACATCTGTCCATCCAGTTCGGCCTACAGTAATATAATAATGCAACAGACAGCCACCCTACCTGTTAGTAGTGATGGAAGAACATCTGCTGGGGCGGTTCGCGAACACGAACGTGCGAATGCGATCAAATGTTCGCAAACCGCAAGTTTGCGGTGGGTCCCATTCATTTTAATGGCAGGCGAACCTGAAAAACCTTCAGCTCATATTTGCAGCGAAGAAATAATTACTAGAAGTGCACAAATAGTCCCACAACATGGACAGTGACATACCATGTATTACATGTATTATTCGAATTTGCGATCTCCATTCATTTTGTTTTCAATGCGAAATATCAGCAATATCATTTTCGCGTACGCGCATGCGTAAATGCACTATACAGTACCCAAATGCACTATAAAGAAAGTATATTGGTATAAAACACCGCGCTTCAATCTGTTTTTTTGGGGGACGACTGGTATATCACACCAGTAGAAATTATTTGTTCCAATAACGCTTGTCCCTCTATATGCCTGCAGTATCGCAGCAGAACCGCACACAACTGCCGCACAATACAAATGCACTATAATATACTTTCTAACATAGAAAGTATATTATAACATTGTACAAGGAAGGCAATACATTAGAATATACCTGAAGATAAAACTTAACCTTTAATAATTTTACTATGAGGGTCCATTCACACGTCCGTAAGTGTTTTGCGGATCCGCAAAACACGGACACTGGTAATGTGCATTCCGCAATTTGTGGACCGCACATCGCCGGCACTATAATAGAAAATGCCTAATCTTGTCTGCAATTGCGGACAAGAATAGGACATGTTCTATTTTTTGGCGGAAACTGAAGCACAGATGCGGAAGTGCGGATTTGGTGTCCCTGACAGCCTGTCCCTGCTCCACACAGCAACCTCTCCCTACACTGGCAAAACACTGCATGCAAAATGGCGGCCAGATCAGGTTTATTTTCTAAGGTAGGGGGTATGTCCATGTGATGAAATGTCTCAATTGGCTGTCCTGTACCACCTGATGGATGTGTCATATGTCAAAGTTCTTCACAATGTAAAAGAATATGGCGGGCGTAAATTTCTCCATATGTTCGCATGTTTGGCGAATAGCGAACATGCAAAGTTCACCGCAAAACGACCGCCGGGTGAACCGCAAGGCCATTTCTACCTGTTAGTCCCGCTACCTGATATGGTTACACAGCCTTTGCAAGCACCAGTCAGCTACATTAATTCCCGTACTTAGGCAGAGTAATTGTGCTACTCTGAAAGCTGTAACCAACATGTCTGTGCTAGCCGGACCCTGTACTTGACATGGCTACGAAGTCAATGCGAGCACTAGATGGCTGAATTACCTCATTATATGGGCGTCATAATTGTGTTTTTGCTAGATCCTGTATCTGACATAAATATGCCGTTATTGGGCACACCAAACAGCCTCATTAGCCCTTTACCTGGTGGAGTAAGCATACTAAGGCTAGTTACAATGTTTGCCATGGTTTTGCATGGTTTGATACTAGCAATAGGAAAAATATTCTGCTATGTCTAGACTCACACAGCACCTTTTCCCCTTCCATAGATAGTGTTCTGGTTCTGATCCAATAGTCAGGCTAAGTTGATGTACTGCTCCGAATCGGTATCAAATAGTAGGCATACGTACGCCAAGAGAAATCACACACAGACTGTCACAGAGAAGTCAATGCTAGATGTTCTGTTTATTGCTCACCATACATAGCTTTATATAGCAGAGAAAGGGGAACTTTATGACTCAACTAATTGATCTCATTGTCACATTACTAAAGTCCAATGGACACGTATCACATCAGACTAGCAGAAGTCAGCAATATCATAAAGTGATTAGTAAGGGAGTTGGCAGATGCTTCAGGAGCCATTTTGTCAAGCAAACTGTTAGTTATAATACAAGCAAGTATACACTTAATATATATGATTCCACAACAGTCCCCCCTTGTAGACTTGATTGTAGACTTTCCCTTAACCTAGCGAATCCACAGTGAATACCATTCGTATCCTCTTCACCGACAGTGGCAACAACCTATCCCTTATGGATAAGTTCCCGGTTAAGCTGACTTCTGATAATACCCTGGGATTAATCTGTCCCTAATTCTCATGTCTTGGATCTTCAGTCTTGGGTGGAGGAGCTTCATCAACTGGAGATGGAGAAGGCGTAGGTGTCGGGAATGAAGGGATCACATTCACATCTACTACTGTACTAGCCATTTGCTCATAGAGGAGCAGTATGGGTTCTTCAGCAGTCTTCTTCCTCTTGGTGATGCGGTTAATGCAAGAAACAACAACTTTGATCAGTATGTAGCTTATCAATAATATTAGGGCTATCCCTGAATTATTCCCATCAGCCATCCACTAATTCCCTTGAACCAGTTACTGGGATTAAGGAATGAGAAAGTGTCAGACCACCATGTTGATTTATCTGCTCTATGAGCCTCTAACCATTTATCACATATCTCACTCATCTTTTCCAAACCCACTTTCACTTGTAGATTACCTTGTGGATCAATATAATGGCAGCATGCGGTGCCTACTATCTGACACATACCTCCATCCTTCACAGTCAAATAGTCTCATACTAAAGTGTGTTGATTAGTGACTATGATAAGCTGATTCTGGACAATATTAGATATGTTCATCAGTTTCATTATCTCCCAAATCTGATCATCTAAGTAGTCAGTAGCCATTACTAGTTTGTCATACGTTTGCATAATCATAGGATAGATAAACAGGGTACTAAAGAATTTGTTGGCACCACTCATTTCCACAAGAAGGGGTTTTCCATTTGGTCTAGGAGTGTTATTTGCAGCTCTTTTATATAAGGTGTGTTTGGGGATAGCATTGACATTTAGGTTTCCATGGGGCAGTATAAAAGTGGCTGGCATGAGCCTAGCATTGTACAGCAATTGTACATAAACCATTGAAATCCGGAGGGAGCCATTTATATGCCCTGTGTGTACATACCATGTATATGTTTTCTGGGACGGAGACCACTGTACTATTGAACAAACGAGTGATTAAGTGGGCTAATACGACACCTTCTGCTAGTTTTTGACCCTCTTTTTGACCCTCTGTGGTGTCACTAGTTATCCCTGTTACCAGGTTACTTATACTGCGGCGGGCGCAGGCTAGATCACCGCTTGCTCCAGCATATATACCAATGCACTGTACTGGACTGTCCGGGTTGGAATCATTACAGCCTGATTTGTTATGGGGACTAAAAACCATACCTTGGGTCTGCACCTGTAGACAGTGACTGTAGGTCCAATTTGGAAAGCAGGATACATTGCTCCACATGTAGTCATTCCAGGGCATATTGCTATACTCAGCTAAGGGTCCGGTTCTGTTTATCATTAGCCATGGGGACCCATCCCATGCTACCACTATTAGGGAAGCTTTCTTGTTGCCATCTTTAGAATTTACCTCATCTATACTATAAAGCAAGATAGCTGATCCTGCCAAATCTTTTAACTCTAGGAGGGTTAGGGGCACAGCTAAATAAGGCATAGCTCTAGCATTTACTGGGCCATGTGTACATATCCAACAATCTTTTAGTGAAGAGGTGGTGTCCGAGTCACCTTCCTTCAGACTCTCATACACCTGATGATGTTTGACAAACTTATTGTCCTACCCGTCATCCTTTCCTGGGGGAGGTGTGTATGCACTGGTGAGTGTTAATAGTGCTAACAGACAAAGGAAACTCATTTTATTAGCTCTGGATCTGGCGGGTTCCTTATCCTTTTGCAGTGAGAGGCGTGGATCCAGGTGGATCTCCCTTCGAGCTTTACAGAAGTCGGAGTGGTCAGTAGTACTTGGTAAGGCCCCTCGAAGCGTGGTTCTAGGGTACTTCTGATGTGTTTCTTGACCACTACCCACTCTCCTGGTTTCAGAGTGTGGCTGCCTTCTAGGGAGTCAGGATCTGGAATGGAAGAAGAGACTTGTGCATGGATGTTAGACAACTGTTTGCTCAAAGCTATCACATACTTTGCAATAGATTCATAATGCATTTGCAATTGTTGTGGGAAGTACAGCCCCATCCGAGGTCCTGACCCAAACAATATCTCATGTGGAGTCAGTTTGTGGAGAGGTTTGGGAGTGTGCCTGACTGCAAAGAGTCGTATTGGTAAACACTGAACCCAGTTAAGCCCTGTCTCCCTAGTCATTTTCATTATATTCGACTTTAATACCCCGTTCAGTCTTTCGACCTTGCAGCTACTTTGGGGTCTGTAGGGGGTGTGGAATGCGAGGTGTGACCCTACCATCTTCCAGACCTCTTGGGTTAGGTTAGCAGTGAATGCTGGGCCCTGATCACTCTCAATGACCTCATGTACCCCGTACCTACAGACAGTTTCCTGTATCAATTTCTTAGCAGTAGTTGTTGCTGTCTGATTCCTGACGGGGTAGGCTTCTGGCCAGCCAGAGAACATGTCTACCACTACTAACACGTATTGAAACCCTTGGCACATTGGCATCTGGATATGATCGATCTGGATCCTCTGGAAGGGGTATGAGGCTTTTGGGAGACATCTTTTGGGCGTAGGCTCAGTCCTACCGGGATTGCATTGGGCACAGATTAGACATGACTGGACATATTCCACCAGAACAGGGGTGATTCCTGGGGCTACCCATATTTTATCGATTAGCTCTTTCATTATTGTCTTGGATTGATGAGTGGGTCCATGGGCCACAGAGGCAATTATAGGATAGAGCGCTCTAGGCAAGCACACTTTCTTCCCTTGTGTCCAAAGTCCGGATTCTTCTTCAAGGGCTGACTCCTTTAGCCAGGTTTCCTATTCTGAGCGAGTGGCTTGCTTCTGCATCTGTTTCAGTAGATCCCATGATACTTCTTGTTGTTTGAGATCCTTTTGTGCCAGCATGACTTTATCTAGCTGTGCTCTTTCCTCTTCCATTGCTGCCTGCTTGGCTGCTTGGTCAGCCAAAGCATTTCCTTTGGCTTCTGGTGTGTCAGCACGGGTATGCGCCTTTACTTTGATTACTGCCACTTTGGTGGGCAGGAGTACTGCAGCCATTAAAGCCTCTACTGCTAAAGCATGTTTAATTGGAGTTTCTGCAGCTGTAATGTAATCTCTGGCCTTCCATATTATTCCAAAATCATGAACTACTCCAAAGGCATATCTGGAGTCTGTGTAGATGTTGGCAGTGGAGTCTTTTGCTATGAGGCAGGCCTCAGTAAGGGCTATGAGTTCAGCCTCTTGTGCTGACTGGTCTGGGCGCAATTGCCTTGCACACAGCACTTCATACTTCATTTGTACCGTGACAGAATACCCTCTTTTGCTATATGGAATACTAACTTGCTGCCTTAAGTTGTTATCCCATGAACAATATAAAAAATGAAAATCATACATAATCCAGTACTTGACAACCTCTTTCTAACAAAGCTAAAACCAGCCCTGTACCTCACATGGATCCAGAGATCTGCCCATTTATTGCGGCAATCGGTCTGCGAGATTTATTTTAACCCCTTTAGGACACCGCCTTATTTCACCTTAAGGACCAGGTCATTTAAGTGGTGATAACTTTAAAACGCTTTGACTTATCCAGCCCATTCTGAGAGTGTTTGTTTGTCACATATTGTACTTCATGACACTGGTAAAATGAAGTCCCAAAAAATGTTATTTATAAAAAAATACCAAATTTACCAATTTTCAATTTCTCTACTTCTATAATACATAGTAATACCTACAAAAAAAGTTATTACTTTTACATTCCCTATAAGTTGCCATATGTCTACTTCATGTTTAGATCATTTTGGGAATCATATTTTATTTTTTGGGGATGTTACAAGGCTTAGAAGTTTAGAAGCAAATCTTGAAATTTTTCAGAAATTTTCAAAAACCCAATTCTTAGGAACCAGTTCAGGTCTGAAGTCACTTTGCGAGGCTTACATAATAGAAAACACCCAAAATGACCCTATTCTAGAAACTACACCCCTCAAGGTATTCAAAACTGATTTTACAAACTTCGTTAACCCTTTAGGTGTTCCAAAAGGATTAATGGAAAATAGAGATCCAATTTCAAAATTTCACTTTTTTGGCACATTTTTTATTTTAATAATTTTTTTTTCAGTTACAAAGCAAGGGTTAACAGCAAAACCAAACTCAATATTTATGGCTCTGATTCTGTAGTTTACAGAAACACCCCTAGAGTAGAAACTCCAAAAAAGTGACCCCATTTTAGAAACTACGGGATAGGGTGGCAGTATTGTTGGTACTAGTTTAGGGTACATATGATTTTTGGTTGCTCTATATTACACTTTTTGTGAGGCAAGGTAACAAGAATTTGGCACCGTTTTTATTTTTTGTTATTTACAACATTTATCTGACAGGTTAGATCATGTGGTATTTTTATAGACCAGGTTGTCACAGATGCGGCGATACCTAATATGTATACTTTTTTTATTTATGTAAGTTTTACACAATGATTTCTTTTTTTAAAGAAAAAAAAAATCATGTTTTAGTGTTTCCATAGTCTGAGAGCAATAATTTTTTCAGTTTTTGGGCGATTACCCTGGGTAGGGTATAATTTTTGAGGGATGAGATGACGGTTTTATTGGCACTATTTTGGGGTGCGTGTGACTTTTTGATCACTTGCTATTACACTTTTTGTGATGTAAGGTGACAAAAAATGGTTTATTTAGCACAGTTTTTATTTTAAATTTTTTACGGTGTTCATCGGGGTTAGGTCATGTGATATTTTTATAGAGCCAGTCGAGACAGACATAGAGATACCTAATATGTATACTTTTTTTTATTTATGTAAATTTTACACAATAACAACTTTTTTAAAACAAAAATAATGATGTTTTAGTGTCTCCATATTCTGAGCCATAGTTTTTTTTTATTTTTGGGCGATTGTCTCAGGTAGGGGCTCATTTTTTGTGGGATGAGGTAATGGTTAGATTGGTACTATTTTGGTGGGCAAACGCCTTTTTGATCGCTTGCTGTTGTACTTTTTGTGATGTAAGGTGACAAAAAAATTGTTTATTTAGCAGTTTTTTTTTTTGTTTTTTTACGGTGTTCATCTGAGGGGTTAGGTCATGTGATATGTTTTATAGAGCCGGTCGATACAGACATAGCGATACCTAATATGTATAATTTTTTTGCCCCCTATTTTTTACCTTTTTTTTTTACTTTATTTGGGGAAAATTATGTTTTTGTTTATTTTTACTTGAAACTTTTTACTTTTTTATATTTTTATTTTATTTAATCCAATAAAATACAAAAAGAGCAGTAGTATTACATTTAACAATTACATGATAAAAACATCAGGCATCAGCCAAGAGGAAGTAAGAATGCTTAATACAATTGCACTGATAGAAGTAGTAGGGTATTCGGTCCCCTGCCACTAAAACACCCCCTACATGGAGATACTTGACCTATCCAGTATATTACAGTAAATAGCCCATTACTTATATTACCTTTAAACCTTTATTCCTTATTTCCCTCCTCCCCCATCCCATCCCACCCTTCCCAAACCCATATCCCCCCACCCTATATCCATTGGGGGGGGGGGACAAAAAATAAATAAAAATAAAAAATATATATATCTATATCTATTTATTTATATATTTTAGCCACTGAGCCCAAATTTTCTCCTGTCTATAACCTATGTTACTCTTAATGTATCCTACTCTTTCTATTATACAATTGGAGTTCATCAAATTTTCCCATTCTTTTATTATTAGTAACTCGGGACATATCCATCTTCTTGCTATCAATAAACGAGCTATAAAACATGATTTATATAACATAATTTCATTCTCCTTTGATAGCTCATGGGAAGTTTCACCCAAAATACATATAGAAGCCGTCCATTGGATTTTAAAACTAAAAATATCCCCGATTAATTCAATCAGACTGCACCAGAATGGTTGAATCTTTGGGCACCTCCACCACATATGGATAATGTCCGCTTTATCATTCATACATCTAGGACATAGTCTGGGTGTTTTAGGCTACTTTCACACTAGCGTTCGTCGGTCCGCTCGTGAGCTCCGTTTGAAGGAGCTCACGAGCGGACCCGAACGCAGCCCTCCAGCCCTGATGCAGTCTGAATGGAGCGGATCCGCTCAGACTGCATCAGTCTGGCGGCGTTCAGCCTCCGCTCCGCTCGCCTCCGCACGGACAGGCGGACAGCTGAACGCTGCTTGCAGCGTTCGGGTGTCCGCCTGGCCGTGCGGAGGCGCGCGGATCCGTGCGGATCCGTCCAGACTTACAATGTAAGTCAATGGGGACGGATCCGTTTGAAGATGCCACAATATGGCTCAATCTTCAGGCGGATCCGTCCCCCATTGACTTTACATTGAAAGTCTGGACGGATCCGTACGAGGCTATTTTCACACTTAGCTGTTATATGCTAAAAATAATGCAGACGGATCCGTTCTGAACGGAGCCTCCGTCTGCATTATTATGATCGGATCCGTTCAGAACGGATCCGATCGAACGCTAGTGTGAAAGTAGCCTTAGCTGAAACTTTCTTGAGCCATTTTGGTGTTATGTATAAACGGTGTAATATCATAAACTGAGTTACCCTATGAGAGGGATTCCTCAGATATGGTTTAAAACACCAACATTTTCCCCACTGATCGTCTGTTATTATCCCTATATCATTCTCCCATTTTAATTCACTATTACAAATAAATCCCTCGCTTCTAGTTTCTCGTATCTTTTTTACACAAACTTGACACCAATTTGTGCTTACCTTGTTGTAGACAACACCTTTGTTGTAGACGTTCTCTTTCCTCATCTTCTCCATTCAGATCAGACCGCCACTTCTGTATTGGAATGCATTCGCTGTATGAGTAATACAGTGTGTATTATTAATACAGGTTCCTGCCTGTGAGATCCAGGGGGCTGGATCTCACAGGCACGTCACAGGAAGGCAGCGGCGATGCCTCAGGAAGGCTTTGCGCTGCCTTCCATGCCATCGGGTCCCCCCTACAGCCGCATGGGGACCCGATGGCACCGCCGCCAGCCGCCGCAAACCGACGCAAACCGCAGGTAATAGCCGCAAACCGCAGGTCCTAATTGACCTGCGGCTTGCGGCGATCGCCGACACTGGGGGTCAGGGCATTTAGCCAAGGTGCCTGCTCAATGATTTGAGCAGGCATCTTGTCCTGATCACCGCCAGGCGGCGGTGATCGGAAATACACATGACGTACCGGTACGTCATGTGTCCTTAAGTACCAGGACAACATGCCGTACCGGTACGTCATGTGTCCTGAAGAGGTTAAAGGGAGTCTGTCACCTCCATATGGCCATATACAGTGCTTACATTGCGCTATAGCACACCTATACATGAATGTTATGGTACCTTTGTTTTTGTAGAAGGATATATAGGACGGCTCCCCCTCTGGTTGGTGATGGAAAGGTGCTCCAAACTGATGTGCACCCTGTTCACCAAATACAATATTTAAAAGAAAATGAATGGGCACTCTTATAAGTGGAATCACATAGGCTCAATAAGTAGTAAATCACTAAAATGTATTATTAGTATAAAATATATGTAAGATGATAGTCTATATAAAATAATAATTAATAAATAGATGGTAGCAACACTATGATTATTCAACCAAATCTACAAAGTTATTCCAAATATTCAAGGATGCCAGCTGATAGGCTGTTGAGATACAAGTCCCAAGGTTCCGGTTATTGAGATACAAGTCCCAGATTCAGGTTAAGTTCCTCCAAATATCATAAATCTCAAATATTAATTCAAGGGATCCATATGAGTCATAAGTAAAATGACAATAATCAGTAATGATCAAAATCTGTGAAAAATATATAAAAAAAATATATAAAAAAGTATACAAAAAATAAGCCAAAGCAATATATATCGTGGGGTGTATCCAAAATTAAATCCAGATGCAAAAAATATTAAAATAGGAATAGGAAAGTATTTTGGAGAATTACATAAATATTGGAAATTGGCAAAGTTGCTGCTTAAGTTTTTATAATAGCAATTTGTATATACTCCAGAATGTTATGAAGAGTGATCAGATGAATTGCATAGTCCTTCTTTGCCATGAAAATTAACTTAATCCCCAAAAAAACCTTTCCACTGCATTTCATTGCTATCATTAAAGGACCTGCTGAGATCATTTCAGTAATCGTCTTGTTAACTCAGGTGAGAATGTTGACGAGCACAAGGCTGGAGATCATTATGTTAGGCTCATTGGGTTAAAATGGCAGACTTGACCTGTTAAAAGGAGGGTGACGCTTGAAATCATTGTTCTTCCATTGTTAACCATGGTGACCTGCAAAGAAACGCGTGCAGCCATCATTGCATTGCATAAACATGGCTTCACAGGCAAGGATATTGTGGCTACTAAGATTGCACCTCAATCAACAATTTATAGAATCATCAAGAACTTCAAGAAAAGATGTTCAATTATTGTTAAGAAGGCTTCAGGGCATCCAAGAAAGTCCAGCAAGCACCAGGATCATCTCTTAAAGTGAATTCAGCTGCGGGATCTGAGTGCCACCAGTGCAGAGCTTGCTCAGGAATGCAGCAGGTAGGTGTGAGCGCATCTGCACGCACAGTGAGGCGAAGACTTTTGGAAGATGGCCTGGTGTCAAGAAGGGCAGTAAAGAAGCCACTTCTCTCCAAAAAAAACATCAGGGACAGATTGATCTTCTGCAGAAAATATAGTGAATGGACTGCTGAGGACTGGGGCAAAGTCATATTCTCCGATGAAGCCTCTTTACGATTGATTGGGGCATCAGGAACAAGGCTTGTCCGGAGAAGAAAAGGTGAGCGCTACCATCAGTCCTGTGTCATGCCAACAGTAAAGCATCCTGATACCATTCATGTGTGGGGTTGCTTCTCATCCAAGGAGTGGGCTCACTCACAATTTTGCCCCAAAACACAGCCATGAAAGAATGGTACCAAAACACCCTCCAACAGCAACTTCTTTCAACAATCCAACAACAGTTTGCTGAAGAACAATGCATTTTCCAGCACGATATAGCAAAAGTGATAACTTAGTGGCTCGGGGACCAATATGTTGACATTTTGTGTCCATGGCCTGGAAACTCCCCAGATCTTAATCCCATTGAGAACTTGTGGTCAATCCTCAAGAGGCGGGTGGACAAACAAAAACCCACTAATTCTGACAAACTCCAAGAAGTGATTATGAAAGAATGGGTTGCTATCAGTCAGGAATTGTCACGGCTGGGGATGGGGGAAACCCTCAGCCGTGCTATGACAGAAGATAATGGTCGCTGTTAGGCCAGGAGAGAAATCAGGGAGCAGGTCACCTCCTAATACGTCCCTAATTCTTACCCTGACTCCTAGCTGTATGAGCCGACCCTGATGGTAGGAGGGCTCATACTCCGGAACCTAGGGTCCCTACTAGCCCTCAGGGTAGCCCTGAACTAGGAGCAGGGTAAGACGACCTGTTCCTCCTAGACATAGACGAACAGGAGTCTCACTGGCCAAGCTGCAAGGAAAGGGGAACATATACAGCATATTGCAATGGCAGGTAAGTGAAACAAGTACCACACCTACCTGCCACAGACACACAGCCTGGTACCCATGTACAAGTGCTGCTGTCCACAACAACACAAACGGACACAGCACACACCATACATCACACAGGAACCCAGGAAATCATAGCTGCAATAAACACAAAGAGACCATAGAAACATCTTCATAGCATCATACATAAAATTATGACCACAAGGGTGGCCCTCACTGGATAGATGGTATATGACCAGGAGGATGACTCCAGCATAACACATGGCTTGAGTACCCCTCAGATACAGGCATCCAGCGGAAGCTAAATAGCCCAAGTAGCCACACCCACACACAGACACACCCAGTGTTCACACACTAGGAATGAAGTTAACCCTTCCAACACCAGGCAAGGGAAGAAAGCCACTTAAAGGGGAAGTGTACAAACAACATCACACTGCACCTGTTACTACCGGCAACGACATGCGTGGCATCCATGTCCTGGGAGCCAGCCAGAAGGCCGAGACACTGCCACCACATGTACACAACACCACACGTTTCCACGGGCAAGCGCAAGTGAAGAAAAGTGTCACAATGCACACCATAGGCCGTGACAGGAATTGGCCCAGAAGTTGATTGAGAGCATGCCCAGTCGAATTGCAGAGGTCCTGAAAAAGAAGGGCCAACACGGCAAATACTGACTCTTTGCATAAATGTCATGTAATTGTCGATAAAAGCCTTTGAAACGTATGAAGTGCGTGTAATTATAGTGCACTACATCACAGAAACAACTGAAACAAAGATCTAAAAGCAGTTTATCAGCAAACTTTGTGAAAACTAATATTTGTGTCATTCTCAAAACATTTGGCCACGACTGTACACACATTGCCATCTCAATTATACTGTCGAGATCCTTTCTTGATTTATAAGCACGCCTGCATTTTAAGAGATCACTTTATCTCTATATTGTTGTACTTTATATTTTTCCACATTGTTGCGATTTCCTATTTCGATTTTTATATTTTTTGCATCAGGATTTTATTTTGGATACACCCCACGATATATATTGCTTTGGCTTATTTTTTGTATACGTTTTTATATATTTTTCACAGATTTTGATCATTACTGATTATTGATATAGGTCACGCTGTTGGATACCATTTCCTTTAATCTTTTTTCACATCATTGTCATTTTACTTATGACTTATATGGATCCCTTGAATTAATATTTGAGATTTATGATATTTGGAGGAACTTAACCTGAACCTGGGACTTGTATTTCAATAACCGGAACCTTGGGACTTGTATCTCAACATCCTATCAGCTGTCATCCTTGAATATTTGGAATAACTTTGTAGATTTGGTTGAATAATCATAGTGTTGCTACCATTTATTTATTATTTTATATAGACTATCATCTTACATATATTTTATACTAATAATACATTTTAGTGATTTACTACTTATTTACTACTTATTGAACCTTTTTCTTTGTCTTTACACTTCCAGAAGCTGGAAAAACAATCTTTGATTGATATGCAAATGAGCACTCGCAAGTGCCCAGGGGCGGTGTTCACTGTGTTGGTGCCCAGGTTGCCCTGCCTTTTTTCATTGTTCCCCCGCCCCAGCCGCTGCATATGCCCGCCCTCCTATTCCCTTGCGTCATCCTAAGGTCCGGCCGAGATCCCGCGACTGTGCACTGCCGCCGGGCCAGAGCATGCGCACTGCAATACCCATTGTTGGCACGGTATCGCTTTAACTACTTTAACATGCTCCGGTGAACGGCGCAAAACCAGCGGCAATGTGGCATTTGCTGGCACATGTGCAGTAGTTAAAGCGATGCAGTGCCCACAATGGGCATCACAGTGCGCATGCTCTGGCCCAGCGAGTCGCGGGATCTCGGCCGAACCTTTTGATGACGTAAGGGAATAGGAGGGCGGGCATATGTAGAGGCTGGGGTGGGGACACAATGAAAAAAGGCAGGGCAGCCTGGGCACCAACACAGTGAACGTCTCCCCTGGGCACTTGTGAGTGCTCATTTGCATATCGATCAAAGTTAGTTTTTCCAGCTTCTGCAAGTGTAAAGACAAAGGTACCATAACATTTATGTATAGGTGTGCTATAGGGCAATGTATGCACTGTATATGGCCATATGGAGGTGACAGACTCCCTTCAAGCTGGCAGCTTAGGAGTATGTTCTTTCTCATGGGTGTGTCCTTTATGCTGCAGCTGGTGGCAGTTGAAGTATGGGACTGAGCTTGTGCTTGTACTGCCTTCTTAGTTCTACCTTCCAGACTCCAAAAATGTCATCCATAACATTGTCCGCTCCCACTTCATCCAAACTAGACGGTCTGGATAAAATATGTTTCTGGCAGATGCAGAAACTATTCCATCAAATTTCCAAGGATTCTGTTATTCCTGGGGGAGATGCCACTGTTTCAGATTCGCCAAAACATCTTTCTGAAGCCCTCATCTGAAAATGGTACAGCCAGTTTTCCTCTGCAGGATAGCACTTCAGTGAGGTTTTTTGAATGCAGCCACATCATAGTGCTCCCCTCTGCACTTCCAGTGTTGATCCGATGTTCGTTTTGTTTCAAACTTGGGCTTCTCAACCAGTTTTCAGTGGCTCTCTTATGGCTTGAATTGCTGACTCCTATGTCCTTGCTCCAAGACTAGACAAGGTCATTTCTGAGGCCACTAATTGCAAGACTCTCACTTGTCATATTTTTAACCTCAATATCCAGTCCCAGTTCTTTGGGGCACTATTCCAGCCCCCATTCTACAGGGTAAAAAAGCGTGAATCAAAACTTGTCTTCAATCCTCTACATTGGGTTTTTACTGGATCCACCTTGCAAGAAGGTCAACTCTCTCTCTCAGGGATGCCCTCATTCATTTTCAGAGACCTTTGAATACGTCTCTTTCCAGATGCACATGTCAGAAAGTACACCTTTTGGGCTACAAACTAAAACTTGTTTCCCTGTCCCCTATTTTGTTTCTATGTCCTTTCCTCCTAGCCACTGCTCTGCAGACTATTTCCTCCTCCAGGGTCTGATCATTCCTGTTCCTCAAGTGAGAAGTGTCTTGCAGGGGATTTTACTCCAGCATTCTTTGTAGTCACCAAGAAGGACAGATTTAGTCACCCCATTCTGGATCAAAGGTGGCTTATCTTTTTCAGTTGGAATTGGTGAAGAAGAAGATGGAGTTTTTTTTCTAGGAGTGGAAGTTCACAATTCCACATTGCCATGTGAAGGGCCTCTGAGTGTTTCTTCAGTTTCCCTTTGACTTGTCAACTGCCCCAGGATTCTACTAGTGATGAGCGGGAGGTGCCATATTCGATTTCGCGATATTTCACGAATATTCGATTGAATATTCGTCCTATATTCATCGAAATCGAATATTCGTCATTTTTCTATTTATCGCGAATAATATACGATTTAATTATTCGCGTATTTCTTTTGACAGTATAAGGCAACGTTCCTATGACATTGACTATGGCTAGGCTAATATGTGTATTTTACGAATATTCATAATATTGCTCTAACTTCGTCTTTTAGAATATTACGAATATTCTAAAAGACGAAGTTAGAGCAATATTACGAATACTCATAACATACACATATAGGCTGTAATTTAGCTAATATAGTGCTATAATCTTTTTTTTGTAGTCTAACTTTTTTGCCTCTTCTGAACTTCAGTTTTGGAAAATATATACACTAATAAAAAAAATTACTATAGCACTATATTAGCTAAATTGCAGTCTATATGTGTATTTTACGAATTTTCGTAATATTGCTCTAACTTCGTCTTTTAGAATATTACGAATATTCTAAAAGACGAAGTTAGAGCAATATTACGAATATTTGTAAAATACACATATAGACTGTAATTTATGTGTACTGTTATTCCACTTTGGCATACTGCTCCCGACAAGCGTCCCCGTAACCATTGGAACGCCTGTGCGTTAGAATATACCATCGGATCTGAGCTTTCACGATCTCAGGGAAAACTCAGATCTGATGGTATTTTCTAACCCACAGGTGTTCTCATGGTGACAGGGACGCTTGTCGGGGAGGAGTATGTGAACAACTGTACAGATAGGAAAAAAATTATGCCAAAATTCTAAATAACAAATATATTCACTCTATTGCTATGTATTCGTTTTTTTTAGAATATTGGTCATTTTCTTTTCCATATGAAAACATGATTCCCCCCTGCTTAAGTTTCACGTGGGCCAATGGCTTATTGACCCACAAGCAAGAAGCAGGGAGAAATCATATTTTCAGATGAAAGAAAAACTGAATATTCAATTTTGCGAATATATAGAACTATATTTTAAATATTCGCGAAATTTCGAAGTTACGATATTCGAGAAAAAAATTCTTAATTCGAATATTCGCTCTCAACACTAGATTCTACAAGAAAGTATATCCCACGATCCTGGCAATTTTTTGGACCAGGAAGATTTCCATTATACCATACCTGGATTACCTGGATGATCTTTGTAAGACATATTGCAATAAACATGAAGTAATAAAACACCCTGGAAACATTAAAATCAATAAACAAATATCTTAATATATTCTTAACAATCTCAGGTGAACACAAATCAAATGGAGCATCATAAGCAAATCATATCAAAGGAGTAGCATATATTCAGAACTGGTCCAGACATCCCACATCCTCACAAATTTGAAATGGGAGTGATTAATAAAAGCAAGGATTTTTTCATAAAAGTAGGTATTGTATAGTAGGTGTTAAGACTCCTCATGATCTCATCTATTGAGGGGATCTCAGAGCTTTTCAAGTTTTTGGAGATAGCCAACTTTGTGGACGAGAACAAATGCATCAGTACTATTCTGCCGTTAGGTGGTTTTCTATCTATATTCAGAAAAAAATGAGCTAGAGAAGGGGAAGAGCCTAGAGTAAAACTTATCAATTCTGAGGCTAGGAGGAAAACCATACTCAAGAGATTGAAAAGCAAGGGGCTAGTCCACAGAATGTGGTATACCGTGCCTTGAAACATGTGACATGACCTGTCTGGAGTGTAATACCATCTCAAGTGCTTCAAAATAAAGATTTTACAAATGTCACCTTACGCCTGAGCATAATGTATAATGGTCTAAGAGATAAACTATGGAGACGTGGGCTTGAGCAAAGTTTTAATATGTATATGTCTGGGTTAGCTTCAACAGTAAAGGAGAGATTGGTTTGGAACAGGTGTCTGATTCTTAGATATTTATAAAACGTATTTGTTCAGAATATAAAGTTTGTTCAATTTGATAGGTTGAAAGGAGTAGACACAGCTGTCGTTCATAAGATGAGAAAATCTATCTAGCCCCCCTTTTACAACAGGAATGTAGACCCAAGCCTGGCATAAGAAATTCCAGTGTTTATAAAGGGGACAAATCAAGTATCAACATTGAAGATTTGATACATGATACAGGAGTTGTGGAATTGTTTCCAGTTAGTAATAGAAGCCGCTAAGTAAGGGAGGGATGTTGGATCGAGGGGATCAGTGAGGTGATTAAAAGGGACTTGAGATTAGCGAAGTGGGTAAGCGAGGAGTCCATATGGACCCAATGACATGTAATGGTGCCAACCCACCAATCTCCTAATTGGTTAACCTGGGTTGCTAAACAATTGTATACTTGGGGAGACTCAGGCCTCCAACGGCACAATGTTTTGGTAAGTTTAGTGGCAATATGAGGCCTTGCTCGTGCCCAAATAAGTGTTTAGTAACAGTTTGGAGAGGGTGAACATTGGCAAGGCCGCTATTCGGCCCACCTAAGGTATCGCATGTTCTGACATTAAATAGGAATTGGAGGTAATTGGACTGATATAGTAAATGGGCGAATTTAGTTACAATAATCCAAGGTATTTTGGAGTTATCAACAATGGGGGAAAATAGATTCTAACTGGGAGGTGGGCATATTCAGAGCTAATATTTTAAGTTTTAGTTTTGTTTAATTTAGAAAAAGATTAGGATCCAAATGATTTAATAACTTCCAGGGCTACCACAAGATATTCTGCAGTTTGTATAGTCCATGTATAGTGATATACAGTGGGTGCAATTTCTAATTTGGATGACTTTGATTCTCTCATCAGATTGGATAACCTGCACCAAAAGCTCAATAGAAAGCATGAAATTAGAAGGGAAAGTGGACACCCTTGACTTGTGCTATTTATTATCTAGAAATAATCACACAGGGTACCATTCACAAATACCTGTGCAAGGGACAGTAATATAGTGCTTCAATGGATGACAAAATAAGACCCAAAAACTATTTTATTGAGCACCAAGAAGACTAACGACCAGTCGAAAGCCTTCTCGGCATTCAGGGTCACCAAAACCGTAGGATTTCCCCTCCAAGTAGTCTACAATATTCAGAATTTGTGTGCCATTTTCATAAATTTTACATCCCTTGACAAAGTCCATCTGGTCATAGGAAAGCAGCTAGGGGATTATGGTGGCTAATCGGTTATCAAGGGCTTTAGCATGTATTTTTAAATCTGGAGGAAAATGGGTCTAAAATTCTGGGGTGCATCTGTGGGCTTGTTTGGTTTTGGGGAGGGTAACTACAACTGCTTCCAACATTTCATTAGGAAATAATACCTGGGGCGTGGCTTGATTTAAACACTTTATAGTATATGTTGCACAGGCCATCAGGGCAAGGGAGCCTTATCAAGTGGGAGTGATTTAATGGTTCTCAATATATCATCTACAGTAAAAGGCTCATTTAGACATACACAGTTGGTCTAAAGATAATTGAGGTAAATCTAGAGAGTCTAAAAGTTTAAATAGAAGACGGGGATGGGGAAAGGGAAGGGGGCAGGTGCAACCACACTGCTAGATGCTAAGTTGTACAAAGAGGAGTAGAAAGCTTTAAACTCATTGTCAATATCTGTTGTGTAGTATATTTTGGAGCAAGTCAGTGGATTAAATAAAAAGGTTATTTTAGACTGTGCACTAATAGTTTCCCAGCTTTATTGTCTTCGGATTAACAATGGGCCTTAACATGTTTCATGTTTTTCTCATACTTATATTGTAGGCATTCTTCTAATCAAAGTTTTATTGAGTGTTTCTATGGTGCGAATTTCTTCTTTCAATCTCATTTAGCTTTTTTCCCCAATTTCATAAATATCCCTCTAATAAATGCCTTATAGGCATTCCACAAAGGGAACTGATTAGAGTCTGAGTCAACATTAGTTAGGAAGAGCTAGGGAAACTGAAGTCACTGTCCAGACCACTGCTAGTGTGCCCAAAACCTGCTACCAGCCTTCTGAAACCTCTCTGGGTAGTATGAAACTAAGGCTACCCTTAGGTGTTGACCAGAGCCCACCATGAGGCAGGATGGACTTGGCTGCTACTGACCCAGGATACATCTGCGAATCCAGATTACTGGTGCAGACACACTGCCTGACCAGGCCTAATTTTGCAAATCTGACATATCTCAGTTTATGTGGTAATAACTTTGGAACGCTTTTACTTATCCAAGTCATTCAGAGATTGTTTTCTCGTGACACATTGTACTTCATGCTAGTCATAAATTTGAGTCAATATATTTCCCTTTTATTTATGAAAAAATCCCAAATTTAAAAAAAAATTGAAAAATTTGCAATTTTCTAAATGTCAATTCTCTGCTTTTAAAACAGAAAGTGATACCTCATAAAATATTTATTACTTAACATTTCCCATATGTCTACTTTATGTTGACCTCATTTTGGAAATGTCATTTATTTTTTTTGGGGTTGTTAGAAGGCTTAGAAGTTTAGAAGCAATTCTAAAAAAATTTAAGAAAATTGCCAAAACCCACTTTTTAAGGACCAGTTCAGGTCTGAAGTCACTTTGTGGGGCCTACATAGTGGATACCCCCATAAATGACCCCATTGCAGAAATTACACCCCTTAAGTTACTTAAAACCGATTTTGCAAACTTTGTTAACCCTTTAGGCGTTCCACAAAAATTAAAGGAATATGGAGATCAAATTTTTTAATTTCACTTTTTGGGCAGATTTTCAATTTTAATCAAATTTTTTCTTTAACACATCGATGGTTAACAGCCAAACAAAACTCAATATTTATTACCCAGATTCTGCGGTTTACAGAAACACCCCACATGTGGTCATAAACTGCTGTATTAGCACACGGCAGAAGAAAAGGCATGCCACATGGATTTTAGATGCCATGTCCCGTTTGAAGCCCCCCTGATGCACCCTTACAGTAGAAACTCCCAAGAAGTGACCCCATTTTGGAAACTAGGGGATAAGGTGCCAGTTTTATTAGTACTGTTTTTGGGTACATATGATTTTTTGATCATTCATTATAACACTTTATCGGGCAAGGCGACAAAAAAATTGGTTGCTTTAGCACAGTTTTTATTCGGTCAAGTGACAATTTTATAGAGCAGATCGTTACGAATGTGGCGATACCTAATATGTATACTTTTTGTTATTTATTTAAGTTTTACACAATAATTGCATTTTTTAAACAAGAAAATTATGTTTTAATGTGTCCATGAGAGCTATAGTTTTATTTTTTGAAGGATTCTTATTTAGGGGCTCATTTTTTGCTGGATAAGGTGACGGTTTTATTGGTACCATTTTGTGGGACATACGCCTTTTTTGATCACTTGGTGTTGAACTTTTTTTGACACTTTTTTTTTTTTTATCGTGTTTATCGGTCTGGGTTTATCATGTGATATATTTATAGAGCCAACCGTCACGGACGCAGCAATACCAAATATGTCTATTTTATTTTTTCTATTTTCATTTTTTTTTATTATTCCTTACATGGGGAATTATTTTTTTACATGTGAAACCTTTTTTTTATTTTTATTTTTAACACTTTATATTTTTTTTATTTTACACTTTACGTCCCCCATAAGGTCATACAAGACCTCTGTGGGACATTTACTTCATTTTTTTATTTTTTATTTTTTCACTGTTGATTTCTCCTGTAACTGGGTCTGACATAGTAGCCCCAGTTACAGAAGAAATGCACCCCCCAGAGAGGCTGTACAGCGCAATACAGCGCTGTACAGCCTCAGTGCAGGGCTAATCGAGGTCTCTGAAAGACCTCACACAGCTCCTGCACTCTCCGGTCCCGGTGATCACATGACCGCCGGGCCGGAACAGGAAGCGCACAGCGATCTAGAAAGCAGGGACACCTGGAAACTGTCCCTGCCTTCTCTAAGGGTTGCCCTGCTGTCACTGACAGCAGGCAACCCGATCAGCAGCTGCACGATTAGCGTGCAGCTGAGATCTCTGAAAGGACATTTTAAAACGTCCATTAGGAGATAGAGAACCACCTCCCGAACGTTTATAGTCTATGAGCGGACGGGAGGTGGTTAAAGAAAAACGCATTTTGGGGAATTATGATCCCCTTCATCAGGTTATTATGTATATGGTACAGTTGCAGGTATAGTAACAGAAAAAAAAAAAAAAAACACATCTGTGGGTGGTTTCTGTGTAGTGAGACCACCCACAGGTGTTGGCACATTAGCATAAACAGAAGTATATATACACATCAAAGTATTTGTATTTCCTTGTTTCTTGGCAATAAATTGTTTATTAAAGTTACTGGTGTGGATTTACATTGCTTATTAAATGCGCTTAAAAAGGTTGTTGTATAGATTATTCAAATGAGTATTTAAAAAAGAGGCAGTGGAGAGCGGATCTAGGTCACGTCATCGCGGGGTTCCTGACCACATGACCATTTAATTAATATTATAATAAGGGGCAGTGAGGAGCAGGCCTGGGTCATGTGATCGCGGTGTTCTCAATCACGTGACCATTTCCATGGAGGCCCTGGATGTTATTGTGGAAGAGCGGTGGACGCTGGGCAGAGAGGCGGCCAGCAGCACCACAGACACGTGACTCAGATTCGTCATGTGGCGCATCAGCGAGTCCGTGGCTTGTGCTGGCTCTGTTGGCTGGGAGGTGGATCTAAGTGGATGAGACAAGTGGGGAATTTGAATTATCCAAAAGTGGAAGTGGATACCAAGGGGGCACCTGAATTAGGGGGAGTACATGATGTAGAAATATACAGTTACATAATACAAAGTTATGGATATTCCACTAATTGGAGGTTTAGGGCGTCTTTGTGCATCCACCCAATCCCTGCGATTATCATCACTCGGGTCTGAATGTATACTTCTTCCTTAAGCGCCAGTTCTGCTTCCAATCTAGCTCTAGTAATCCCAAGTTCTTTCCTATGTGACGCTATAGCTTGTATAATCGTGCCCCGCAATAGGGCATTGAAAGCCTCCCATTCTACAATAGGGTCTGAGGAGCCCTCATTACAAGCCCAGTAGTCAGTCACACCCTGTTGTGCTTCACTAGCCACAGGCAGAACATCCAACCATTTAGAGTTAAGGCTCCACTGCCTGTCTGGGGGTGCAATCGGTTGGGTCAGAATCATAAGCAAGGGGGCATGGTCTGAGATACCCCTTGGCAGGTATTCCACCATAGTCATTATTGGCAACAGATCCCGATTGACAAACAAAAGGTCTATACGAGATAGCATAGCAAACGATGCTGAGAAACATGAATATTGGTGATCCCTAGGATGTAGGTGTCTCCATCCCTCTATTAGACCATGGGCCTCTGCCCAGTTATTGAGCGACCTGTTATGTGTAGCCTGGGGTCGGAGTCTATCCGCAATTAGGTCTAAGACAGCGTTATAATCACCCAACATAATTAGGGGGTAGATCGGTAGGATCGCCACTTTTCCCATTATGTTATCTAATATGCCTTGCTGGAATGGGGGAGGGATATAAAGACTAACTATTACATAATCTATTTCCCACACAGCAGCAGAAACAATAACATATTGGCCAGAGATATCTAACTGCACTGAATGCAACTGAAAAGGGAGCCCTTTAGCTATAACCACTGAGACTCCTCTAGCATAGTTGCTATATACTGCATGATATACAGACCCCACACACGGTCATTATAGAGCTAATATTTTCTGCCCTCTCAGGTGAGTCTCCTGCAAGATTACGACATCTGGATTGTATCCCTTCAGGTAGTTGAAGACAAGGGATTGCTTTACTTTGTCATTCAGCCCCCGAACATTCCAGGAGACAAACCTACAGGTGGCCATTCCAAAAGAGGAACTCTATGAAGCGACATGGGAGGACACTAGAGTGCCTAGGCCAATCATACATACAGACACACCAAAAGACACATAACATAGAAGAATATAACAGATTAACCCATATCAGTAGTAGAAATAACCCCGCTCCCTGCCCAGACCCCCCCCCCAACTTATCTGAGCCTAGCATCCCAAACCGTTGAACACATCAAACATGGACAGTCACCAAATCCTCGGTATTGTCGAACGAATCCAAGGATCAACAACGGTGTCCAGTCCATCTGAAGCGCCTCACCCATAAATCGGCCATCCGTAGGGTATGCAGTGTCGTTGATACTTGGGAACCCGCGGACGATCAGCCTCTCATGTCTAGCCAGTCAGATGCCTCTTCAGGGATAGAAAATAATTTTGCAGAATCCCCATCTTTAACTCTGAGGCGGAATGGATATAGCATACCGTACTTGAGGCCCTTCTCGTGTAGCCGTGTTCTCATTGCCATAAACTGTCGCCTCTGGACCTCCGGTGAGAAGTCTGGGTAGAATGAGATTCTGGTGTTTTCAAACTTTATCTCTTTAGGCTGGCGAGCTGCTGCTAGTATAGTGTCTCGGTCACGGTAGTTCAGGACATTCAGGATAAAAGTGTGTGTAGGAGCCCCCAGTGGTAAGGGTTTAGTGGGTATTCTGTGTGCTCTCTCCACAACAAAATTGGAGGACAGGTTGATGGGAGCCAGACTTTGCTTAAAGAGCTGTTCCGCAAAGTGCTCAGGGGATTGACCCTCAGCATTCTCCGGCAGGCCCAGAATGCATATGTTATTATGCCTATTTCAGCTTTCTGCATCTTCGACCTTTGCCTGTAATGTTTTCACTTGTTGCTGGAGGACCCTTACATGGTTTTCTCCTAAGTGCGCCACATCTTCCACCTCTCCCAGTCCCCTCTATACCTCTGCGGTTCTGTCCCATATCTTATCAATATCATGGCAGAGACAGGTTAGATCCGTTTGAAGGTGATCTATTTGGGCTGTAAGTGCTGACTGGCAATTCGTAATGGCAGACATTATTTTACTTAGATCTATCTCCACTTGGTCAGGAGATCTTTCCTCCCCTGTCTCTTCTGTTTGGCTCATGACATCCACCATCTCTTTAGGGATAGAGGTAGTAGTAGAGGTACCTGTCTTGTGGCCCATGTATTTAAGGTTAGAGATATTGAGTTGCGGGGGGGGTTGCACTCCCTGTTTTAAACTGCAGCGGATCTCAGGGGAATTCTCTCACCTTTCTCTCAATGTTAATTCTAGGCTTCCACCAGATGCAGCCAAGCAGTAACAGTCTTCTCCTCCGACTGGGGGTTCCAAGATCGCGGGGCAATGTGTCCAGCGCAGCCCCCAGTGCTGAATGTTCAGGACAGGACAACTCAGAGGGATCTCCTCAAAGCTTTCCCCCGAGGTCTCACAGTTCAGATGCCTCCTGGGATGTAGAAGCAGCTCACAGGCTGTGCGCCATTTCCCCGCATTTCAATGTAAAGATGTAAGGTTGCCCTGCTCTCAGGAGACTCCTCCTGGCTCGTCCTGTTGCGGGTCTAAGATGACAGGTAGAAGTGGGAATCACAGTCCCTCTGGGAGGCAGCTAGCTCTAGCGAGCCTCCGTTCAGCTTGTCACAAGAGTGGTGCAGCGCGGGAGTCGGCAGATTCAGGTGGCAGGCAGCAGGGGAAGCGCCGCATGTCACAGCGCAGATCCAAGGCAGGAGGCCACTCCCAGCCAGCGGAACCGGAGCTGAGGGCAGAATAAAGCCCAAATGGGTCCACCCCAAGGCCAACACTCCCCGGGATCCAGTACCGCAGTCCTGGTGTATTATAATCGCCGGATAACCAGGATATAGGCAGGATGTTAGACCTTAAACCATCATCTTTTTTCTCGACAAAGAAAAACTCTACCCACACCGGGGAGACAGAGGATCTCATATGCCCCTTACGAAGGCTTTCCCGAATATAATCCTTCATAGCCTGCCTCTCTGGGCCAGAAAAATTACAAATTTTCCCCTTACAGAATTCAGCATCAGGAAGGTCAATGGTCTATGGGGAGAAAGTGTCTCACTACTAGCTTTAGAAAATATATCAGCATCATCCTGAATGCATGGAGGTAGAAGAGATACTAGAAACTGAGGCATTTCAAGATTCATTACATTTGGAATTCCATTTAACAACATCCCCCTTTTCCCAGCCAATAACACGATTATGAGTCTGTAGTGAGGTAAACCAATTCAGATTGGAGAGATTATCAAGGACAAAAAAAGGAGATGAGCTCAGAATGCATGGAAGCAACAACTAAAGTTACAGGTGAAATATACAGTTTTATCAAGCCCCTGAAAGAAAGGAATGTTATCCACAGCAGTGATCTGAACTGGAGTAGCAAGCTGCAGTAACGAAATGGATAATTTTTTTAGTAACCTGCAAATCCAGAAAATTAGCCACCGTACCACAATCAACAAAAGCTTGACACACAACCAAATTTGGTCTAAGACTCACATAGGCATTGTAGTTTTGGAGTATTTGGAGCAATTCTCAAGCATATGTTTTTACTCTCCAGAGTAAAAACAGAGGCCACACCTTGTATGGAAACTTCTCCGCTCTTGAACCAACATGGTGAATCCCAAGTGTATGGTTTCCTCAGAAGACAAGGAATAAACCTCAGACCGAAGGGTAAAAATCTTTAAAGCTTTTTTTTATGCTTAGAGGTCAACACTTACCACCCTTGCTCCACATGATGAGGTGGGATCCTCTGGTCTTTGGAGATCTCTAGGAGTTAAATGTTCTATGACAGTGGTAACAATCTACACTCCTCCAGGATCTTCATTGGGAAAACCCATCTGTAGGGTATAGCATGCTCCTGCAGGGCTGTGGTGATGAGGTTTAGTAGCCTCTGCTGTTGGAGTGTTGCCACTGACAGATATACACAAAAAGCTTCACCCCTTCATAAGGGAAAGGCATATCTCCCTTGTTTATAGCGTTAGCCATCAAAAACATCCTTGGGTAAAATGTTTGGAAGATATTTAGGGCACATTACTCTGTGCTCTGTAGTGAGGTCTTGAGAGAAGCAGGAAGGTAGTAAAACCTTTATAAGAGCCTGTATGTATGAATGTAAGTCTCAACACTGATTGGCTCTGGGATGCCCCAGAACTTGACATTGTGCTTGCCTGACCTGTTCTCAAGGTCGATTTATTTTAGTTTTCAACTGTTCATATTCGTCTGTAAGGTAATTGTGGCCATCAAACAGTTGGTCATGGGAGGTAGCAAATTTACCCATTTTGGTTTCTACATGTAAAACTCTTGGGGGCGTGGCCGGATGCCGGGAGGAGAGGGCGCATAGTGCCAGAGCTCCGGCTGTGGAACTCCGACAGCGGCACAAAGCAGCTATATTTCAAAGATTTTGTAGATACTTACCTACCCCAGAACGGACCTTGCTCCAGTACTCCTTCCGATGATGACCAGAGGAAGGAAGAAGGGTTCGCAGCCTCAGAAAATGACGGCATTCTTCCATCCAGCTCCTGGGTCTTCACAAGATGGCGCCGGTTCCCGCCACATGGAGGGAGCGCCTTGCCCGTCCTCTGCAGCGGCGCTCATTCAGCGTTCACCAGGGTCTCCCTCTTCAGCAGGATCCGACTCTCCTTCCTCACAGGAACCTAAAAAACAAAAGAGGGTGAGTGAACAGCAGCCATACAGTCCTCCCCTTGATACTTACCCTGCGTCACCAGGCATAGATCCTGGATTAACAGTCAATGCAATGCAGGACATGCTGTCAGATCTAAAACGATCTATTCATGGCGACTTTAAAGAGACAATCTCTGTTATTCATGCAGACATAGTCGCTATAGGAGAAAGAACCGCACATTTGGAAGAAAAAATTGAGGCATTTGTCTCAGCGCATAACTCACTAGTTGATAATCATAATGCGGTTGAAGATGACATAGCCACCATGAAACTTAAAATCGCTGATCTGGAGGATCGCTCCAGAAGAAACAACATTAGATTCAGAGGCATTCCTGAAAGTGTTCTGGACTCTCAGTTGCAGGACTTTATTGCGGACCTCATAGTGGCATATCTGCCAGACACTCCAGGGCCAGAGTTGATAATAGACCGGGTTCACCGGGTTCCCAAACCCAAAGCTCTTCCAGCCTCTATTCCCAGAGATGTTCTTGCCAGAATACACTTTTATCACCTAAAAGACTCCCTAATGAGAGAAGCTCAAAAAAAGAGGACGGATATCCCTGAAAGATTTTGTAATGTCCTCCTATTCACTGACTTATCACCAGCGACACTGAGCAGGAGACGCGAGTTCCAAGTATACACCAAAGCATTAAGGGACAACAACATTCCCTACAAATGGGGTTTCCCTGTCAAGTTGATTGTGAGATACCAAAATTCATCAAATGTCCTAGTTTCTCCACAGGAAGCGTCAGTAGCTTTTGCCAAATGGAACATCTCTGTGCCACCGGAGGGCGCCAAAGACAAAGAAAGAGACAAAGCAATGAACTCTCCTTCTAATAGACCTTCCTCTGATAGAAGCCACCTTAACCTGACTCCAGAATGGACCAAAGTGGGAAGAAATCCTCCGTGAACTTATGCGGGACAGTTTCCTTGATACCATAAGTATCCTTCCATGTTATACTTGTTTGGTTATACTACTATTATGCTATTCTTATGGGGTTCCACACCCTGATGCTCTACCTCTGAGAACACATATTACATCTCTGTGTTCACATTCCCTAATCCACTGTTTTCCTAACGCCTCCCATACTAAGTGAGATACATCACTACTTGTGGTCACTGTTAGACCATTGTTATGTTTCTGTTATTTATTAATCTTTTTTTTTTTCCATGTTTTATCTTATTGTTTTATAAGGTTACACAAAAAAGGTCTACCTCAAACAAAGGAAGTCAAAGATTCAAATCTACGTTCCCCACAATTTCCTTACGGTAACATAAGTGTACTTCACTATTTCACTCACACACTAATTATTAATCATCTCAGGTTAGAAATATTAGCATATTGCATTAGAAATCAATATGGCTAGTAAAGGTATAAAAATCTTCTCTGCAAATGTTAAAGGTCTTAATAGCCCATTTAAGCGGTCAGCATGTTGGAATGAGGTGAGGAAACAAGGAGCTGACATCATCTGTATTCAAGAGTCCCACCTTAATAAGGAAGACTCCTACAGATTTTATCACCCCTCCTTTCCACACATCTTTTTCTCATCAGCTTCAAATAAAAGAAAAGGTGTGATTATAGGTTTTAAAAATTCTGTTGCCTTCCAGTGTCATAATACAATAATTGATGAAGAGGGCAGATACATCATCATTATATGCGATATAAACAACTCTAGATACACAATAGTTAATTTATATGCCCCTAATGCTGATCAGATCAATTTTATCAAACGTACAGTCAAAATAGCTCAGGATACTAAGCAAGGCTCTCTATTGATTTGTGGCGACTTCAACATGTATCCTGACTCCTCAATTGATAGGCTGCCCTCTCCTCTTCCCTCTCAAAAGAATTCACACCTCAGAGATTTCTTATTCCAAGAGGGTCTTCTAGATATATGGAGGGTTCACCATGCTAATGAAAAAGATTTTACTTTCTTTTCACACCCACACAATACTTACTCTAGAATTGACCTCTTTGTATCAGATAAATGGCTCCTTCAAAAAGTGTTAGAAGTATCAATCTCTAATATAACGTGGTCTGACCATGCGTTTATCACTCTTACTCTGGATGATAAGTATAGTAATAGAATATATTCCCCATGGAGACTCAATAACTCCTTACTCCAAAATTCTTCTATTCGTACAGAAGTAGAAAATTCATTAAATGAATATTTTAAATCCAATGACAATAAGCTGGTTTCAGATATTACATTATGGAGTGCGCACAAGGCATTTATAAGGGGTGTTTTGTTAAAACATGCGGCTATCCAAAAGAAGAATAGACGGAAAACTCTTGATAAATTACTAGCTGATATCAAAAACCTAGAGGATTCTTCTAAGATTTCGTTAGACCCTAAAATTATCAGCAAATTAAAAACAGCCAGACATCATTTATATCTTCATTTACACGAAAAACATGAATTCCACCTGCGTAAACTCAATTCAGACCACTACTCTCAAGGTAATAAAGCGTCAAAAATTTTAGCTAATAGAATTAAAAAAAGAGAAATTAAATCAAGAATCCCCTTCTTATACGACAGTCAGGACCAAAAATTATATAATCCCAAGCATATAGCAGAGGAATTCGCCAAATATTATGAAAATGTATATAATCTGGAGAAAGCGCCTGACATTGTCCAACCGACTACTGAATATATTAATGATTTCCTTACTGGTATATCACTTCCTTCTATAACTCCAGCCCAAAACCAATCCCTTAACTCTAAAATCACACATCAGGAAATTTCTGAAGCAATACATTCCCTCAAAAACAATAAATCTCCTGGTCCGGACGGACTTACAAATGAATATTATAAAATTTTCTCACACATTCTAAACCCCTTTTTGAATAGATCCTTCAACTTAATAGCAGAACAGGAGTCGATCCCCAAAGATATGTTAAACGCACTGATAATTACGCTCCCCAAACCTGGTAAATCTGCAGACAAGCCGGCTAACTTCAGGCCTATATCGCTACTAAACTCAGATATAAAGATTTTTGCGAAAATTCTGGCAAAAAGATTATCTGGTATCCTTCCTACATTAATAGCTAATGACCAAATTGGTTTTGTCCCCAACAGGCAATCATCAGATGGCACTAGGAGGTTCATAGACCTTTTAGATGTAGCACACTCTACACGAACGCCTTCTCTGCTCCTCTCCTTGGACGCGGAGAAGGCGTTTGATAGGATACATTGGAAATACATTCATGCAACCTTGAAAAAATTTGGATTTGGTGATTTTTTCCTGTCTGCGGTAATGTCCTTATACTCCAACCCTAGCGCCTCTATTTACTCATCTAGTTTCTTATCTGCTCCATTCAATATTAAGAATGGAACTAGACAAGGGTGCCCCATGTCCCCTTTAATATTTGCCCTTGCAATGGAACCCTTTGCGGAACATATTAGATCCTCCCCTCTCATTAAAGGGTTAACGGTGGGGAACACAGATCATCGCATAGGTCTTTTTGCAGATGATGTGTTAATCTTAACATCAAACCCTACAACTGCATTAAATGCTATTAACAATATAATTACTAAATTTGGCAAAGCGTCCTTCTATAAAGTTAATATCAACAAGTCCCAAATTCTTGACCTGGGTTTATCCAGAACTACCAAAAACTTAATCTCCAACTCATACAAATACCCCTGGGCTGTAGAATCATTGACATACCTAGGCATTCAGCTTGCATTCCCTACTAGTAAATTATTCAAAGTTAATTTTTGGCCACTATATAATAAGATAAATGATTCCTTAAACAACCTAAGAATGGACTCTCTTTCATGGTTAGGGAGAATAGCAGCAATTAAAATGATGATATTACCCAAAATTATTTATATGTTTCGTAATATTCCAATTGCCATTCCCAAAGGATATTTATCAAAACTACAAACCTTACTCAACCGACATATATGGGGGAAATTTAAACCCAGAGTGAAAGGTCTCATCCTTTAAAGATCACTTAAAACAGGCGGACTCAACACCCCTTCTATTAAACACTACTATGCCTCTTCTATACTTGATCAAATGAGATACTTGATTAAAAATGATACCTCTAAAAAATGGGTTGTACTGGAGAAAAATATAATGGGTGCCCATGACTTAAACTTATGGCTCTCAGCCACAGCGGTCTTTGGTATTAAACATGTCTCTTCACTATCAACCCTGAATGCAATCTTTAGCATCTGGTATGTCATTGCTAGAACAGAAAAATTAGTTACTTCTTCAATCTCCTCCCTACCTCTAGAAATATGTGAATTAGCCATACCAGACCTTCAGATTGGTAACTGGATATCCTCCGGTATTACAGATATTGGTCAATTGAGAATTAATGAAGTTTTTGTTGACTTTGCTTATCTTCATAGAGAATTCAGCATTCCCAACTCAGATTTCTATAAATACCTTAGAATAAGACATCTACTTCAATCCCCAAGAAACTTTCAATTTACCTCACAAAACCATTCGCTAATGGACTGGATCCATATGACACATAGACTAGATAAAGGTATCACGAAAGGATATCAATTACTAAAAGAATCTAGCGCAAATCCATTACAACACATCATGGACTTGTGGAACTCTGAGTTGGGCTCTGTTCTCACAGAAGCGGAATGGGGGGAAGCCTTCAACTCTGTATCTAAGCTTTCCAAATGCTCAGACCATTTAGAAGGAGCGAGAAAAATACTATATAGATGGTACAGAACCCCTATGTACTTGAATAAAATATTTCCTGAAATGTCGCAAGCATGTTGGAGATGTGGTAATGCCCCTGGTACATACCTACACATGTGGTGGGACTGCCCATCAGTTAATTGTTTATGGATCTCAATTTTTGAATTAATATCTCATCTAGCAGGCTCCCAAATCACTCCCTCTCCTAAGATGGCTCTTTTATCTGTAGGCCTTATTGAACTCCCTCAACATTATAGATCCATTGTTAGCCATCTAATATTTGTTACCCGCCTAAAAATTGCTGCCTGCTGGAAAGCCGGTGATCTCCCCAATATCAAGAGAATTCTTAGAACGCTAGATAATTGTTGTTTATATGAAGGAATTTGGGCGTCATCTAGGAACTCGAAACTTACCTTTCTGAAGAACTGGGATATGTGGTTGAACGACAATAAGTGCAAGATACCTCCCAATGCGTCTATTAGGTTATAACGCTTCAATCGTGTTGCGTTACCTGTACACTAATATTTTGTTATGTGAAGTACCTGTGATGTCATTTCTTATTACTGGTATTAGTTTATCTGTCTTATGAAGTGTAATTTCTAATTTTCTAAAAGAAGTTTCACAAGTGCCTAAAAATACCTCTGCTAAGAATGTATTCATGTGATTGTATTCATGCAATTGTAACCTATTTTTTTTATTTTATGTAAATCTTAATAAAAAAACTATTGTTCAAAAAAAAAAAAAAAAAAAAACTCTTAACCGGCTCATGCACAGGGTTTTGAAGTGGAGTGCTCAATAGAGCAAAGTCACTGTTCATGGATTTACAAAATGCTACCAACATCTGCTTAAAGACTATGTACACTTTTGGGGACATTTATTATTGCACTCGTACTCATTTTGAGCTGAAAATATATTTTTTTAATTCAAAATATAGAGTCCTTTTTTTCTGTACATAGCTGTACATAGCCGTACAAGATGCTCTAGTTAGTAGCACCCTTTGGATTTTCTGTGTTTTCTGTCAGACCAGGAGCTAACAGGCTCCTTATCTCAGACCTTTTAAACACTCACTATAGCTCAGTACTTATCTTACTGATAAGAATGTGGCTTAAATAAGTGTTTATGACCTCTAAGTAGTTTAGCGATTAGATGACACAAAGTGAAAGTGAATGTACCAGTTACACAGCTAGAAAAACATTTAATCCTTTGTGACATAACAGCTTAATATTTTTAATTAAAAAAAAGATTTTTAGCCAAATATGAGTAAAATGCGATGATAAAAATAATTTTCCCCGAAGGTATACATAGTCTTTAAGGCTACTTTCATATCAGAACTTTTGCTGTCCAGTTTTGAGATCCAGCGTGGGATCTCTAAACCACAGCAAAACGCTTCCATTATAATAATACAACTGGCTACATCCGTTCTGATCGTGTTGTATTATATCATAAATGAAGAAACCAGAGTCGGCACTAAAACCATTGTAAGTCAATTGGCACCGGATAATTTTTTTCGTGTCCGAAAAAAATAGGATCCGGCACCATTGACTTACATGGTTTTTGGTACCGGATCCAGCCTCTTCAGTTTCCCATGCCGCAGTTTTGTGTCCAGCATGGGAATGCAACAAACTGGAACGGAATGCATTCTGGTGCACTTCTTTCTGGTTTGTTCAATTTTGTCCCCATTGACAATGAATTGAAGCGTGGTGCTGTGGTTTTGAAAGCCTGTGCCAGATCTCAAAACCGGACAGCACAATGCAGAGGTGAAAGTAACCTAAGTAAGTTTCCAGAGGCAGGTTTATCACAAGTTTGGAAGTTGTTCAACATAAGTATAACTGTGATGTATTAGCATGCTTGTGACTCACCCCCAAGTCTTGTTTCACATAGTCCTGCATCCTGGGCCTCTGCTTTGCTGGGTGAGCTGATAGAAAGATGAAGGCAGCGCCCGCTTGGCATTCAGGTTAAGCAGTCACTGATCTGCCATTAGACAATGATGCTTGTGAGGAGCCCCAAGACAGGCTATCCTGTGGTGGGGTACTCAGTGGAGACTGCGAGAGGTTGCAGCTCTAGTCAAGTGCCGAGCTGGGAGCAGCATGAACAGAAGGGGGAGGCAGTTGCAGCGCATGGCAACGGCCAGGGGTCCCTATAAGAGGGTAAAAGTAACTTGTTTTGTTGTGATGCCAGTTGCAATGAAGCTACAAGAGCACAGGACCCCTTTTAGTGATACTGTAGTAGGTGGTACCCAGGTGTAGGAATGCCTGAGTGTTGTAGGGTGGCCTAAATGTCCCTTAATGGTGTTGTGCACATGTCACGGTGCTCCTACCTAGATACACCAGAACCCTAGGCGTTGTCGTCCGAAGCAGAGAAAATAGGGGGAATAGTCTAGACCTTGTAAATAGTTAAACAGCAAATAAACTTTTCGCCAAAGCAGACATTGACATTAACTATGGTAAGTAAACTCTTTTCTGCTACGTCTGTTGCTCTCTGGCTCTGCTGTGCTAACAGGCTGGCTATAGAACTCAGCTTCTTCTTTCTGCTGTAACTTAAATCTGTAATCTGGTCTGTCTCTAGCTTTGTCCAGGGAACTTAATTCCTGGCTTCAGAGGCTCCAACCTTTGGCCTCCATGTCCAGCAGAGCTGAAGGTGCTCTGGCTGGCTTGGACACAGCCTTCCCATAGCAGGGGATACTCCAAACTGACCTCCAACTAGTTAAAGGGATTCTGTCACCAAGTTTTGTGCTATAGAGCTGCGGACATGCACGGCTAGATCGCCGCTAGCATGTTCGCAATATACCTGTCCTATAGGGCTGTGTGGTTTTAATTTCTTTAAAAAAGAAAAAAAGATTTTATAGATATGTAAATGAGTCCTGTATGTGTCCAAGGGTCTGTACTAACCTTCCCTGGAGCCCAGCCGTGCCCAGCTACCCCCGCCTGTGAAGGAGCCTAGCACCGCCTATGTCCTCCGAATCTCCTCCTTTCATCAACTATAGATTGTGATAATCTCGGGATGCGCAGTTCTTTCCCTGAGGCTGATGCCAGCACAGGGAAGGAACACTATACCGGCCCTGCGCATCGCGAGATTACGGCAATCTATATTTGATGAAAGGAGGAGATTCAGAGGACATAGGCGGTGCTCGGCTCCTTCACAGGTGGGCGTGGCTGGGCACGGCTGGGCTCCAGGAAGGTTAGTACAGCCCCTTGGACACATACAAGACTCATTTACATATCTGTAAAATCCTTTTTTAAAGAAATTAAAACCACACAGCCCTATAGGACAGATATATTGCAGACATGCTAGCGGCGATCTAGCCGTGCATGTCCACAGCTCTATAGCACAAAACTAGGTGACAGAATCCCTTTAAACTCTACCCTAGAGGGAGAGAAGAGAATGGAAAGAAGGTTCTATTCTAGGCAAGGTAGCTCTGCCATTAATGCCATCATCTACTGGTGAACCAAGTGCATTACATTTAAAATATAACAGTTACATGGAAATATGAATACACATTTTGCAGGGCCAGGAAATTAATACATAGGATGAGATGAGTTTAACCATAGGAGATAGTGGCGGGGTGCAGAAGTGATAATGCACCTCTGGGGCATTACACAGGCAGGAGCCAGAGGAGCAGGAGGACAGAGAGCATTCCTTCCACCTTTGTTCCTCTCTCTTTTAAAGAAATAGTACAGTTTCACATGTTTCATGTTGCTTCACGTGCAAATGTTTGTCGCAGGTCATATTCTGGGCACTTGATTTGGCATCCAGAGGCAGGTGAATGATGAGAGCGAGATTGTACTTACAGTGATACTTATAGTTAATCCCTGCTGTGGTGTTGCAGCTCCACAATCATGCAGCCCTTTTACTCTGCCGACAACCAACTTCCCCCTCAGGGAGGTTATCTTTATGCTCCGTGCCATACTATTGCTCTTTTTCGGGCAACTTTGCCCTGCTGGTAACAATTTCCAGCTCTCCACGATGATCCTATCTTTCTTTCCTGAAGATACTTCATGCAACAATTGCCCAGGGCTACTCTTTTCCCATTCTTTTTCTTCTCTAGCCCCCACTGTTATAGGGCCATCTAGAACTATCCAATCTGAGAGGTCATCCACACCAGTTGTGACTCTTAGGCTACTTTCACACTTGCGGCAGAGAGATTCGGCAAGCAGTTCCGTCGCTGGAACTGCCTGCCGGATCAGGCAAAATGTATGCTAACTGATGGCATTGGTAAGACTGATCAGGATCCTGATCAGTCTTAAAAATGCCTGATCAGTCGAAAAAATGCATTGAAATGCCGGATCCGTCTTTCCGGTGTCATCCGGCAAAACGGATCCGGCATTTTTTTTTTCACCTTTTTTTCAGTCTGCGCATGCGCAGAACGGAACGACTGTATTCTGAATGCCGGATCCGGCACTAATACATCCCTATGGGAAAAAATGCCGGATCCGGCGTTCAGGCAAGTCTTCAGTTTTTTTAGCTGGAGATAAAACCGTAGCATGCTGCGTTTTTCTCTTTTGCCTGATCAGTCAAAACGACTGAACTGAAGACATCCTGATGCAAACTGAAAGGATTACTCTCAATTCAGAATGCATGGGGATAAAACTGATCAGTTCTTTTCGGGTATAGAGCCCCTGTGACTGAACTCTATGCCGGAAAAGAAAAACGCAAGTGTGAAAGTACCCTTATCTGTATGCATTCCAATAGTAGCAAACTAAAAAGACAAACAAAAACACAGCTCTCCCTTGTGTGTTGCCGACAGGTGATGGGAATATGTAACTTCCTCTCCAATTAAAAGGTACTCACCTATTGTTGTATGAGATACAACAACTGATTTAGTATGGGTGACCTTCTGGCCTTGTTGGTATCACTGGTATCAAGGCAGGAAAATAGGAAAAAGTCCAGAGATGGTGTAATCCCAATAAATCATAAAACTGTATATTTGAAATAATGGCAGTTCATATAAAAATATGGGGGTCATTTATCAACCAATATACACCACTGTTCGGCTTCTATTAGGCCCAGTCTTTGTCGCAAAGGTGTTCTGCAAATTCACCCCCTCTTACACCGCTCAGGCTAGTGCTGAGAAAAGGTGGCGTGGGATGGGCTTGTAAGAGGGCGAGTCAGCAGGCCTGTCTCATTTATCATTTTCTAAACCAGTTTTTGGTGTAGAAAATGGCTTTAATCTATATATATAAATCACCGGTCTTAATAAATGACCTCATATGTGTCTTTTCTTGAAGGTACAGCAGATAAAAATGCCATCCAAACAATGCATTTCAGAGTTAGAACACCTTGCTCGGGTCAAAAACGGACATAAGAACAATGAAACACATGACTGGTATAAATACTAAATTAAAATTTAAACTACCTGGCCCTGTCAATCAAAGTGGAGAGGGCACGGCAGGTGGAGAGAGAGGAGCCTCTAGGTGTTATGGCTTCTAGAGACTCATTTCTGCATACAGTATATTAAAACTTACCGTATATACTCGAGTATAAGATGAGTTTTTTGGCACATATTTTTGTGCTCAAAAAGCCCCCTCGTCTTATACTCGAGTCTCGATTTGGCCGACCCGAAGATGCCACTGCAGCGAGCGGCCCGGCCGGCGCGTGACTGGCGTCACTTAGTAACGCTCCTGCTTCCTGAAGTGGGAGGAGCGTTACTTAGTGATGTCAGTCACGCACCGGCCAGCCAGCTCCCGCTAGCTGTAGTGCATTCATTGTGACACTGAGTACAGAAGCCGGACCTGTTATCAATAGGAGAGAGATTGTTTCACACACTAGTAAAATACTTTACACACAAAGACAGTTACCGTATGTGCGCAGTTTAGGACACATGAGGGGACACATAGGGTCATGAGGGGGCCAGCATAAGATGCTATATGTCTTATGCTGGCCCCCCTCATGGCCCTATGTGTCATAGCACACATCCCCTATAACAGCGTACTCCACAGATCCACCCCATAACAGTGCCATCCACAGGTCCCCCATAAGTGTCCTCCACTTTTTCTCAGCATTGCTGGCACATATGAATATGGGACCATTAAAAAATGCCTACAGCTGCCAAGCACACATGCAACAGGTCAGTCAGTTCCACAGGTACAAATCTGCTGACAAATGCCCTTTAATTTACTTCCAGGTTACAATATAACCACTTATAAAACACAATTAAATCATAATTTACCAGAATTCTATTGATTAGGCTGATGCACATATGGCTAGAAGGAGCACTCACAACTCCTTTCTATGCAACTTTTTCATGAACAAATGATAGAAAGCTGTTCCAGGAGCTGAAGTCTCTGACTAGACTAATAGGACTGACTGCTGGCCATTTCCGAGTAAACCCGTAAAGAAAGTGAACCATTATAGAAAATATTAAAATATATTAACAATTATAATATTGTATTAATGATTAAAACACATTCTGTAAAAGATCATTTTATATAAAAAGTAAATAAAAATGCAAAAAATAATAATAAAAGGGTAAAATGGAATAAAACCAGGGGGAATGAGAAATATAGGGGAGGGACTCAACACTGATAAGGCTGCTTTCACACTAGCGTTCGGGTGTCCGCTCGTGAGCTCCGTTTGAAGGGGCTCACGAGCGGACCCGAACGCAGCCGTCCAGCCCTGATGCAGTCTGAATGGAGCGGATCCGCTCAGACTGCATCAGTCTGGCGGCGTTCAGCCTCCGCTCCGCTCGCCTCCGCACGGACAGGCGGACAGCTGAACGCTGCTTGCAGCGTTCGGGTGTCCGCCTGGCCGTGCGGAGGCGTACGGATCCGTCCAGACTTACAATGTAAGTCAATGGGGACGGATCCGTTTGAAGATGCCACAATATGGCTCAATCTTCAGGCGGATCCGTCCCCCATTGACTTTACATTGAAAGTCTGGACGGATCCGTCCGAGGCTATTTTCACACTTAGCTTTTTTTTGGCATTTTAATGCAGACGGATCCGTTCTGAACGGAGCCTCCGTCTGCATTAATATGATCGGATCCGTTCAGAACGGATCCGATCGAACGCTAGTGTGAAAGTAGCCTAAGTATGACCAATTAAAAGTATATCAACAAGGAAAAATGGGTATATTAAGCATCCCAACCCCTTATAAATCTTAAACTCCAAGTCCAGCAAGGATTATAGTAATAGATAAATGAGGGTAATGATTAATAGAAAAAATCCAGCAACAAGAACCCTTATGAAGTAGATAACTAATGTTTATTAAAGAAATAACAAACTAAACTATATAGTTATCCAGGTAGGACCACACTGGGCTAGGTATTTCTAGCTAATGGGTGGGGAAGGTGTCCCTATACTGCTACCCTAGTCTAAGACCTCAGCCCAGGGACGTCCCCTGATGGTGGGGACTCCCTGTCCTCGAGCCTTGCCTCAACTCCTGTCTAGCCCTGACAGGAGGTAAGAGCTGGTGCCGGGGTGGCCTACCGTAGGATGACTATCACAGTAACAAGATAGAAAAAAGGTGCCCACTGTATACGGCCCTCGTGACGGTGAGCCAGGAGGTACAGGGTACACCAAGTATAATAAAAGCACATACGAAAAAAACACAAAAACGCACTCTAGTTGTTAGATAGTTATTATAGAGTGATAAGAGAGAAAGAGACCCCGACGCGTTTCACCCACAAAGTGGGATCATCAGGGGGTAATGGGGAGTGAATATATGATTATATTCCAAAGTGCCTATACCTAGAGTTAAAACAGGTACAGACGTCAAACAGGCCCAGGTTGGGCACCGATGCATCATACGATATTGTATTCAATAATGAAATCAGACCCAGCCTTAAAATGAAGGTAAGTAGATAAATGGATAAATAACGGATAGCTAAGTACATACGGTCCGTTGAACAGTAAGTGATGAACACACACACTACACAGGCCCCTGTGGAAGGAAGGGGAAAAAATATATATACATATATAGATATATACACAAAGACGTACTATGCAGTGCCTGTGCGCGGTCAGGCCATAAGCAAAGGTTACCTTGATTAGGGGGGTTTGCTACCTGGCAATTCAGCGGTACCAAATATCCAGTGCTGTATAGTCGCACTGGGTAGATGTCATTGACGACCTACAGTGCAATAAGAGCCTGAGTAGACATCATGTAGGCCAAATTGCTGTGGTGAAAAAGATGCAGAAAGTCCATACTCACATCAAGGAGCCATCCAATAGGGGTAAACAGGTTCCCCTGAGGGTCTGATACGATGTGTGCTGATAGTCAGCCTATTTAAATACCCAGCCTTAAGATTACCAGGGCGGAACTAGCACCTGGTCCATGTAGCCTACCTCTCCTCATTGGTCGGCATGTGTCTGCGTTCCAGTGTGGAACGCACGCAGAGTTAGACACTTCCGGGCGGCTGTCAGGCGGATATCCGGTCAGTGGAACGCACGTACGCCGGTGAATGGAGCGCAGATGTCACGATTATCTCACACAACTCCTGGGCTATGTGCAGAGGAGTGGAGGCGTGTAAAATCCCGTGTGGGCGTGCCCAGGAGACGGTATCAATAATGAAGCGTGCTTAGAGGGTGTTAAGAATGCCGTCGCCGTGTGAATACAGTAGTGGAATATGGAGAGGAGGTCGGATGGGTACCGGAGGGGGGGGGGAGGTGGAAAAGCCATATAGCGTAGTACATGTGGATCTCTGATAGGTAAAGCCCCTCACTGATGACAAGGTGGCATAAAATTAGGTATGGACAGATGATGGTCCAAAGAAAATACTACATTCGGGTGCTTTACGTACCCAGGCCTAGTAAAGGGACCGTGAATTTTTCTGATGACAAATGTGCAGACGGGACCATCCCTAATTGAAGGGACATCCAGCAGCTGGGTCAGGGGGTCAGGCAAACATGGAATTAGAGATATATATGGATGAAAAAATGATGAAACAAAAAGGGGGGGGGGAGGGGAAGGTAAAGGGGGTATCGGGCAAAGGAGAATAAACATGAGATGTTTACAAAAAACACGAAAACGTGAGTCGCTCGTTGAGGCCACTATGGGATTGTGATCGAAATCTATGGATCCACGCACTCTCTTTCTGTAAAATACGCCTGTCCCAGTCCCCGCCACGTGGGGAGGGAGACACTAATTCAAGGACAGTGAAAGTGAGAGATGAGGGGTCACCCCCGTGTCACTCATGGACATGAGTGGCCACCGGGGTAGCCTCCTTTTTGATCACGTCATTGATGTGCTCAAGGATTCTCCGCCTGAATTCCCGTATGGTCTTACCCACATAGTCCATGGGACATGGACATTGGCATACATAGGCTAGGCCTTTTGACAGACAATTAGAAAAATTGCGGACCTCGTAGGACTGTCCCGTGGCAGAGCAAGTGATTGATTTAGCGGTAGACACATATTTACAAGCCTTGCATCTACCACATTTAAAGACCCCCACGGGTTTGCGGTCTAGCCAGGTGCCACTCTTCACGGGTGGTGAGTAGTGGCTACTCACGAGACGGTCTTTTAGGCTTTTGCCACGTCTATAAGAGACCGCAGGGTGTTGCGTTAAAATGTCAGAAAGGTCAGAGTCCATGTGTAATATTGGCCAGTATTTTGTGAGCACCTGCCTTACTTCCCTATTAGCAATATCAAAGTCGGCGATAATCCGTGCCGGTTGTGGACCATCCAACGTCCTACGTCTAGGAACCAATAGTTCGGCTCGGGCATTAGATGCGTGTTTAAACGCGTCCCGTAATACCCTATGGGGGTATCCCCTGGCCAGTAAGCGCTGTTGCAAACACCCTGCCTCACTGAAGAATGATGTGTCATTGGAGCAATTCCTCTTGACCCGGAGGTATTGACCCCTGGGTATTCCTCGTTTAAGAGGAGTAGGGTGGTAACTGCTCCAGTGAAGCAGGGAGTTTGTGGCCGTACTTTTCCTATAGATGTTACTCGACAGAGAGTCCCCAATTTTGGTTACTCTCACATCAAGGAAAGTGATGCTCACAGGGTCAAGCTCATAGGTGAATCTGAGGCCCAGCTCATTTGAATTGAGATCACAGACAAATTGTTTAAACCCTGTGGGTCCACCCTTCCAAACCACGAACACGTCGTCTATGTATCACGTCCAAAACTGGATATTGTCTGCCCACCAGACGACGTGGTCGGGAAACACATAGGTGTCCTCCCACCAGCCCAGGAAGAGATTGGCATAGGATGGGGCACAGGGACTACCCATTGCCGTCCCCCTGAGCTGGTGGTAGAACCGTGCATCAAATAGGAAAAAGTTATGGCTAAGGGTGAACTCCAGCAGCTCCAAGACAAAGGCATTGTGCGTAGCGCACTGGATCCCCCGAGTGCGGAGGAAATGGTCAACGGCTCTAAGTCCACAGTCATGTGGTATAGAGCTGTACAACGATTCAACTTCAATACTACCAAGCATGCAGTCTGGATCAAGGTTTAAGGTGTTAATTTTGTTGAGGAAGTCCATCGTGTCCCTCGTGTAAGCAGGGAGGGACACGACGAACTCCGACAGGACCTGATCCAGATATATTCTGCAATTCTGGGTTAAACAATTGACGCCCGAAACTATAGGGCGACCCCTCAGGGGCGATTTTCCCTTATGTATTTTAGGGAGCCCATAGAACGTGGCTGTCAATGGTGTTATCGGGAGTAAAAAATCGTATTCCGTTGTACTAATGACCCTATTATTTAAGCCTTTAGTCAAGATGTACTTCAAATCCCCAAGATAGGATTGGGTTAGGTTGCTGGATAGGATCTCATACCCACCTCTGTCCTTCAGGAGTTCCAGGCACATGCGTTTGTATAAATCGCAGTCAAGGATGACCTGGTTGCCACCTTTATCAGATGGCTTAATAACGATAGTGTTATCCTTTTCGAGGGATTTGAGTGCCTGCATTTCTGTGACAGAGAGATTAAAGGTTTTGGGTCTCAGTTGATCAAGCTGTTCAAGATCGCGTGTGACCATTTGGAGAAATATGTCCACATGCTCATAGTTCGATGGAGGTGGCATTCTTTTGCTTTTTGACCTAAGTGTAGTGAATGGGCCTGTACCGGGGGTTCAACCCTGCTCTCTACTAAGGTCCGTCAGATTTTGAAGGTCCCCAATATCATCCTCGTCTAGGCCCAGTCTGTGACACGTGTCCCTGTTGGTGGTCTTAAAGAACTTATGCCACTTTAGTCTTCTACAGAAGAGGTGGAGGTCCTTAGTCCAGGTGAAGAGGCTGAAGTTCGTAGTAGGTACAAACGACAGACCTCTCTTAAGGACCCCCACCTCCTCCAGGCTGAGACTCCTAGTAGATAAATTGATTATCTGAAGATCTGCTACTGTCCGCGCACAGGCACTGCATAGTACGTCTTTGTGTATATATCTATATATGTATATATATTTGTTCCCCTTCCTTCCACAGGGGCCTGTGTAGTCTGTATGTTCATCACTTACTGTTCAACGGACCGTATGTACTTAGCCATCCGTTATTTATCCATTTATCTACTTACCTTCATTTTAAGGCTGGGTCTGATTTCATTATTGAATACAATATCGTATGATGCATCGGTGCCCAACCTGGGCCTGTTTGACGTCTGTACCTGTTTTAACTCTAGGTATAGGCACTTTGGAATATCATCATATATTCACTCCCCATTACCCCCTGATGATCCCACTTTGTGGGTGAAAAGCGTCGGGGTCTCTTTCTCTCTTATCACTCTATAATAACTATCTAACAACTAGAGTGCGTTTTTGTGTTTTTTTCGTATGTGCTTTTATTATACTTGGTGTACCCTGTACCTCCTGGCTTACCGTCACGAGGGCCGTATACAGTGGGCACCTTTTTTCTATCTTGTTACTGTGATAGTCATCCTACGGTAGGCCACCCCGGCACCAGCTCTTACCTCCTGTCAGGGCTAGACAGGAGTTGAGGCAAGGCTCGAGGACAGGGAGTCCCCACCATCAGGGGACGTCCCTGGGCTCAGGTCTTAGACTAGGGTAGCAGAATAGGGACACCTTCCCCACCCATTAGCTAGAAATACCTAGCCCAGTGTGGTCCTACCTGGATAACTATATAGTTTAGTTTGTCATTACTTTAATAAACATTAGTTATCTACTTCATAAGGGTTCTTGTTGCTGGATTTTTTTTTATAAATCTTAAACCCAAACGCAAAATCACTGAGCACTAAAAAGACAAAAAAGCTAACAATACCTAATCAATACTGTACTTTTTCAACAGATTCATTGAGGGAGTGCACCATTTCTGCATTTTAGTCTGTTTTCCTTCCTCACATTCCAATAGTGGTCTACCTGGTGGCAGATTTCCTCAGATGAACTTTCCAGTGAACTTTGATCATTGTACATCTTCTACCTCTTTCTCCAGGATTACCAGGTGGCTCAAGACATTGGGTCTCTCTTGATTTTCATGGATATCAGGGGGTGGACTGGCCATAGACCCTACAGGGAAACTTCCTGGTGGACTGAGGCCCAGAGGGCTGCCTGTGCCTGGGCCCCACTCACAACCGGCAGCCAGTTAAATAATGGTCTGATGCTCCCTGAGTAGAGTTGAGCGGACACCTGGATGTTCGGGTTCGAGAAGTTCGGCCAAACTTCCCGGAAATGTTCGGGTTCGGGATCCGAACCCGATCCGAACTTCGTCCCGAACCCGAACCCCATTGCAGTCAATTTCGGCACTAAAAAGGCTGTAAAACAGCCCAGGAAAAAGCTAGAAGGCTGCAAAAGGCAGCAACATGTAGGTAAATCCCCTGCAAACAAATGTGGATAGGGAAATGAATAAAAAAAAAAAAAAAAATTAACCAATATCAATTGGAGAGAGGTCCCATAGCAGAGAATCAGGCTTCACGTCAGCAGAGAATCAGTCTGCATGTCATAGGAGAGATTTAGGCTTCACGTCAGCCACCACTGCAACAGTCCATTGTCATATATTTAGGCCCAGCACCCAGGCAGAGGAGAGAGGTCCCGTAACAGAGAATCTGGCTTCATGTCAGCAGAGAATCAGTCTGCATGTCATAGCAGAAAATCAGGCTTCACGTCAGCCACCAATGCAACAGTTCATTGTCATATATTTAGGCCCAGCATCCAGGCAGAGGAGAGAGGTTCCGTAACAGAGAATCTGGCTTCATGTCAGCAGAGAATCAGTCTGCATATCATAGCAGAGAATCAGGCTTCACGTCAGCCACCACTGTAACAGTCCATTGCAATATATTTAGGCCCAGCACCCAGGCAGAGGAGAGAGGTCCCGTAACAGAGAATCTGGCTTCATGTCAGCAGAGAATCAGTCTGCATGTCATAGCAGAGAATCAGGCTTCACGTCAGCCACCACTGTAACAGTCCATTGTCATATATTTAGGCCCAGCACCCAGGCAAAGGAGAGAGGTCCCGTAATAGAGAATCTGGCTTCATGTCAGCAGAGAATCAGTCTGCATGTCTTAGCAGAGAATCAGGCTTCACGTCACCCAACATTGGAACAGTCCATTGGCATATATTTAGGCCCTGGCACCCAGACAGAGGAGAAATTCATTCAACTTTGGGTAGCCTAGCAATATAATGGTAAAATGAAAATAAAAATAGGATTGAATGAGGAAGTGCCCTGGAGTACAATAATATATGGTTAAGGGAGGTAGTTAATGTCTAATCTGCACAAGGGATGGACAGGTCCTGTGGGATCCATGCCTGGTTCATTTTTATGAACGTCAGCTTGTCCACATTGGCTGTAGACAGGCGGCTGTGTTTGTCTGTAATGACGCCCCCTGCCGTGCTGAATACACGTTCAGACAAAACGCTGGCCGCCGGGCAGGCCAGCACCTCCAAGGCATAAAAGGCTAGCTCTGGCCACGTGGACAATTTAGAGACCCAGAAGTTGAATGGGGCCGAACCATCAGTCAGTACATGGAGGGGTGTGCACATGTACTGTTCCACCATGTTAGTGAAATGTTGCCTCCTGCTAACACGTTGTGTATCAGGTGGTGGTGCAGTTAGCTGTGGCGTGTTGACAAAACTTTTCCACATCTCTGCCATGCTAACCCTGCCCTCAGAGGAGCTGGCCGTGACACAGCTGCCATGGCGACCTCTTGTTCCTCCTCTGCCTTGGCCTTGGGCTTCCACTTGTTCCACTGTGACATTTGGGAATGCTCTCAGTAGCGCGTCTACCAACGTGCGCTTGTCTTCGCGCATCTTCCTATCACGCTCCAGTGCAGGAAGTAAGGTGGGCATATTGTCTTTGTACCGTGGATCCAGCAGGGTGGCAACCCAGTAGTCCGCACACGTTAAAATGTGGGCAACTCTGCTGTCGTTGCGCAGGCACTGCAGAATGTAGTCGCTCATGTGTGCCAGGCTGCCCAGGGGTAAGGACAAGCTGTCCTCTGTGGGAGGCATATCGTCATCGTCCTGCCTTTCCCCCCAGCCACGCACCAGTGATGGGCCCGAGCTGCGTTGGGTGCCACCCCGCTGTGACCATGCTTCATCCTCATCCTCCTCCACCTCCTCCTCATTCTCGTCCTCCTCATCCTCCAGTAGTGGGCCCTGGCTGGCCACATTTGGACCTGGCCTCTGCTGTTGCAAAAAAACTCCCTCTGAGTCACTTCGAAGAGACTGGCCTGAAAGTGCTAAAAATGACCCCTCTTCCTCCTCCTCCTCCTCCTCCTCCTCCTCCTGGGCCACCTCCTCTTCCATCATCGCCCTAAGTGTTTTCTCAAGGAGACATAGAAGTGGTATTGTAACGCTGATAACGGCGTCATCGCCACTGGCCATGTTGGTGGAGTACTCGAAACAGCGCAACAGAGAACACAGGTCTTGCATGGAGGCCCAGTCATTGGTGGTGAAGTGGTGCTGTTCCGTAGTGCGACTGACCCGTGCGTGCTGCAGCTGAAACTCCACTATGGCCTGCTGCTGCTCGCACAGTCTGTCCAGCATGTGCAAGGTGGAGTTCCACCTGGTGAGCACGTTGCATATGAGGCGGTGAGCGGGAAGGCCGAAGTTACGCTGTAGCGCAGACAGGCGAGCAGCGGCAGGATGTGAACGCCGGAAGCGCGAACAGACGGCCCGCACTTTATGCAGCAGCTCTGACATGTCGGGGTAGTTGTGAATGAACTTCTGCACCACCAAATTCAGCACATGCACCAAGCAAGGGATGTGCGTCAAACCGGCTAGTCCCAGAGCTGCAACGAGATTTCGCCCATTATCTCACACCACCAGGCCGGGCTTGAGGCTCACCGGCAGCAACCACTCGTCGGTCTGTTGTTCTATACCCCGCCACAACTCCTGTGCGGTGTGGGGCCTGTCCCCCAAACATATGAGTTTCAGAATGGCCTGCTGACGTTTACCCCGGGCTGTGCTGAAGTTGGTGGTGAAGGTGTGTTGCTGACTGGATGAGCAGGTGGAAGAAGAGGAGGAGGAAGCTGAGTAGAAGGAGGTGGCAACAGGAGGCAAAGAATGTTGCCCTGCGATCCTTGGCGGCGGAAGGACGTGCGCCAAACAGCTCTCCGCCTGGGGCCCAGCTGCCACTACATTTACCCAGTGTGCAGTTAGGGAGATATAGCGTCCCTGGCCGTGCTTACTGGTCCACGTATCTGTGGTTAGGTGGACCTTGCCACAGATGGCGTTGCGCAGTGCACACTTGATTTTATCAGATACTTGGTTGTGCAGGGAAGGCACGGCTCTCTTGGAGAAGTAGTGCCAGCTAGGAACAACATACTGTGGGACAGCAAGTGACATGAGCTGTTTGAAGCTGTCTGTGTCCACCAGCCTAAATGACAGCATTTCATAAGCCAGTAGTTTAGATATGCTGGCATTGAGGGACAGGGATCGAGGGTGGCTAGGTGGGAATTTATGCTTTCTCTCAAATATTTGTGAGATGGAGAGCTGAACGCTGCCGTGTGACATGGTTGAGATGCTTGGTGACGGAGGTGGTGGTGTTGGTGGTACATCCCCTGTTTGCTGGGCGGCAGGTGCCAACGTTCCTCCAGAGGCGGAGGAAGAGGCCGAGGCGGCAGCAGCAGAAGAGGCCGAGGCGGCAGCAGCAGAAGAGGTAGCAGGGGGAGCCTGAGTGAGTTCCTTGTTTTTAAGGTGTTTACTCCACTGCAGTTCATGCTTTGCATGCAGGTGCCTGGTCACGCAGGTTGTGCTAAGGTTCAGAACGTTAATGCCTCGCTTCAGGCTCTGATGGCACAGCGTGCAAACCACTCGGGTCTTGTCGTCAGCACATTGTTTGAAGAAGTGCCATGCCAGAGAACTCCTTGAAGCTGCCTTTGGGGTGCTCGGTCCCAGATGGCGGAGGTCAGTAGCAGGCGGAGTCTCTTGGCGGCGGGTGTTCTGCTTTTGCCCACTGCTCCCTTTTTTGCTACGCTGTTGGCTCGGTCTCACCACTGCCTCTTCCTCTGAACTGTGAACGTCAGTGGCACGACCTTCATTCCATGTGGGGTCTAGGACCTCATCGTCCCCTGCATCGTCTTCCACCCAGTCTTGATCCCTGACCTCCTGTTCAGTCTGCACACTGCAGGAAGACGCAGCAGTTGGCACCTGTGTTTCGTCATCATCAGAGACATGGTTAGGTGGTATTCCCATGTCCTCATCATCAGGAAACATAAGTGGTTGTGCGTCAGTGCATTCTATGTCTTCCACCGCTGGGGAAGGGCTAGGTTTAATGCCCTTGGGAAACCCTGCCAGCGGAGTCTTCAAACAGCATAAGAGACTGCTGCATAACTTGCGGCTCAGACAGTTTCCCTGGTATGCATGGGGGTGATGTGAAAGACTGATGGGCTTGGTTTTCAGGCGCCATCTGTGCGCTTTCTGCAGAAGACTGGGTGGGAGATAATGTGAACGTGCTGGATCCACTGTCGGCCACCCAATTGACTAATGCCTGTACCTGCTCAGGCCTTACCATCCTTAGAACGGCATTGGGCCCCACCAAATATCACTGTAAATTATGGCGGCTACTGGGACCTGAGGTAGTTGGTACACTAGGACGTGTGGCTGTGGCAGAACGGCCACGTCCTCTCCCAGCACCAGAGGGTCCACTAACACCACCACGACCATGTCCGCGTCCCTTACTAGATGTTTTCCTCATTGTTACCGTTCACCACAATAAGAAGAATATTATTTGGCCCAATGTATTGAATTCAAATTCAGGCCTTTTTTTACAGACACCTAACACTATCTGGCTATCTATTTAGGTACCGTATTACACTAATACAGGCACAGCAGTAACGACAGATTTAGCTGGATATAAATTTGAGGCCTATTATTTAGGCGCTGGGTGACAGATATAGGTTTACTGACAGAATTAGATTTGGAAATGCACAGTAGCGTGTGTGAAGTTATTCAGAATGACCCTATGTGCACCTTGAATCTTATATACCCTTTTAGGGATAGATTTAAAATAGCTCTGATACAGCAGAAACCACTAAATTAGGAAATTGCTAAATTGGGAATTGTATTTCAACCCAGAACAAAAACTGTGCTTTGACGGACACTAAATAACTTGACCAGCCACAGCAGTAACGACAGATTTAGCTGGATATAAATTTGAGGCCTAGTATTTAGGCGCTGGGTGACAGGTATACGTTTACTGACAGAATTAGACTGGGATATGGCCAAAAAATAACCACACTATTGATGGTTAAATGCACTTGGTGTGACAGCTTGACCAACCACACTATTGAGGGTTAAATGCACTTGGTGTGACAGCTTGACCCTGATGTAGTATATGGCCAAAAAATAACCACACCATTGAGGGTTAAATGCACTTGGTGACAGGCTCAGCTTGCCCCTGATGTAGTATATGGCCAAAAAATAACCACACTATTGCTGGTTAAATGCACTTGGTGTGACAGCTTGACCCTGATGTAGGATTTAGCCAAAAAACAACCACACCATTGAGGGTTAAATGCACTTGGTGACAGGCTCAGCTTGCCCCTGATGTAGTATATGGCCAAAAAATAACCACACCATTGCTGGTTAAATGCTTTTGGTGTGACAGCTTGACCCTGATGTAGGATTTAGCCAAAAAACAACCACACCATTGAGGGTTAAATGCACTTGGTGGCAGCTTGTGCTGGCACACCACAAGACGCAAAATGGCCGCCGATCACCCCAGAAAAAAGTGACTGAAAAACGCTCTGGGCAGCCTAAAAACAGTGAGCAATTCAATAGCAGCAGTTCAATCATCCACAGCTGCAGATCGATCTCTGAATGAAGTCTTTTGGAGGAGTTAATCACTGCCTAATCTCGCCCTAACGTCGCAGCTGCAACCTCTCCCTATGATGATCAGAGCAGAGTGACGGGCGGCGCTATGTGACTCCAGCTTAAATAGAGGCTGGGTGACATGGTGCTCTGGCCAATCACAGCCATGCCAATAGTAGGCATGGCTGTGACGGCCTCTTGGGGCAAGTAGTATGACGCTTGTTGATTGGCTGCTTTGCGGCCTTTCAAAAAGCGCCAAGAAAGCGACGAACACCGAACCCGAACCCGGACTTTTACGAAAATGTCCGGGTTCGGGTCCGTGTCACGGACACCCCAAAATTCGGTACGAACCCGAACTATACAGTTCGGGTTCGCTCATCCCTATCCCTGAGTTAATGAACACTGGGAGTTTCAAGAACTTTTGTACCTGGCTGTTGGCTGCAGGTACCCTCCTGATTCCTAAATTCATCTGTATTGCCATCATGAGGCAACTGAAGTAGTAGGATGGAACATGGGAGCTGGCGCTGGCCACAACAGAGGGGTAGATTACAGGAGGTATTTTGTGCTGTTGGAGCATTATTTTGTGTTGCACTGTGCTATTTGTTTCTGCTGGGACAATATTTTGTGCCACTATATGGTATTGCTGACCCTGTCTAAATGTGTTGCCCCGCCTTCACTCGATTTGGACCTATCTACATCATGGGTCCACTTATAGTTTTTTTCCAGGGCTACTTTAAGTTTCCAGTCCGCCCTGGATATAAGCCATAAATCCTTCTTCCACAATACTTTTTTGTTTTGTCTCCAGCAGGGATTGAATCTGGGGATTCTCTTTAGCCCTGGTTTATAGATTTTTCTCCAAGGGTTTGCCCATCTGGCTCTTTGTTGTGTGCCCACAATACCTTTATTCCTTATGTAAGATATCTCTCTAGCTCCTGCTTGATTGGTAGCCTTGTTTGATGTCACATACATCAATGGGTGCCTTACAGCCATTTTATTCATGTGGTTCCCTTCATCTTACTGAAAGAGATTCTCTTATCCTAGAGAATTCTTTGTATGCACTGTATGTTCAGCTTTCCAGACTTATCAAAGAGCCTCTGTCACAGACGTTCCCGTGACAGGTGGCAGGAAATCGACGAGATTGGCAACACGTGGTTTGATCTGACATGTTTTCTGTTTGGATCAAATGACATCTGTGTTGTTTCTGGTGCTTGCCACACCTTCTTTTTCCAGGTGTGGCTATCTGGGTCATTTAACCTTCTCTATTTATTGTTGTTTATCCCACTATGCTATGCGGTTTATAGCTTCACTTTGAGTTGTGGATAGCTGGTGTGTGGATCTCAGCTGAGTTCCTGGTGCTGCTATAGCCACTTGAAGTTAAGTGTTTTCTTTCCCTTTTGTATTTTGTTTGGGTTATTTTGTGTGTTGCATTTCTCTGTCATATGTATTAAAGCCTGAGGGAGACTCCTGTTCGTCCTTCCTTTTGAAGGAACAGGTTGTCTCAGTCCTGACATTAGTACCAGCGTCCTATAGGGTGAGTTAGGACATTAGGTATTCCTGTGTATGAACTCACCTACCTCTGGGGTCTGTTCATACTGGTAGTTAGTCAGGACTTTCCTAGTTTCCAGGCCTTATTCCCTCACCACTATCCTTCCTATGTTCGGTGTGGTGTTTCCCTCCCACAACCGAATGTGACAGCCTCCTTCCGTTGTCCCGTGCCTTCCAAAGATAGTGGGGAGGAGGTGGACACAGGGTGCAGATATAACACAGAAGGAGTTTTTTTTTTATAGATCTGAAAATAGCAAAAATAGGGGCATTGCTCCAAGATGGAATAATGCTGATAGTGTGAAGATAATGTATAATAATCGGGTGCTCAAATGATGGTTAGATGGTTAGTCCCAATACGTATATTCAAATAAAATCGGTGTAGTTATATCTCTTATACCCCAATTAGTTCAGTTTTACGTATTGTTGGCTTCTGCATTGGTAGTCACTGGTAGTTACCTTTGTATTCCACTCTGCGTCAGAGATGTATATTATGTTATCTCACGGTCTATGGATCGCCTGGTATGAGATTGTCACGTGTTTCCCGGCGTATCATGTGGCGTCCCATGTGTTTTGTGGGCCAGGTTAGTTGTTCAGCAAACTATCCTGATGACACCCAATTCAATTAGAAATGTTCATATTTTAAATCGTTGCTCCATACATCCAAGGATATTGATATAAGAGATTAAATCTCTGCCAAACGCGTTTCAGAGCTAATCCCTGCTCCTTCTTCAGTGGCTTATTTCTAATTGAATTTCTAATTGAATCAGGTGTCATCAGGATACTGAACAACTCTTACCCATCCCACAAATCTAACACGTGGGATGCCACATAATACGCCGGGGAACACTTAACACTCTGAAACCAGGCAATCCACAGAGCGCGAGATAAGGTAATATACATCTCTGACGAAGAGTGGAATACAAAGGCGCCTAGCAGTGACTACCAATGCAGAAGCCAACAATACGGTAAAACCGAACTAATTGGGGTATAAGAGATATAACTGCACCGATTTTATTTGAATATACGTATTGGGACTAACAATCTAACCATCATTTGAGCACCATTATTATACATTATCTTCACACTATCAGCATTATTCCATCTTGGAGCAACGCCCCTATATTTGCTATATACTGTATAAGGAACTATTTTGCATACATTGAATCGGTAGTTTATTTGATACCTCACCTAACCCCATCTAACTCAGTGAATCGGACTTTACTTGGGATGAAATAGATACTTACCGCAGTGAAGCTACTTATATGATTTCAGCGCAATTGATCTATAATGTAATTTGTCTTTTTATTCTTATTTTTTACTCTATGCTGTAGGTGATTAGGAAATTCACTATATGTATGGGGAGTTGATATTAAGTTCCCCTGAACCGCTGTGATATCCAGATACTACCACTTATTGGTGATTGGAGATAAGATTATAAAGATAAACAAAACACAAGAAACACATACAAAACGCATTTAAAACGCAGATGCGTTCTTTGGGTTTTTCTTAGCATTTTTAATACATTTAATATCTGCTTATGTTTGGTGTTTTTTAAGAAGCATCATATTTACCAGTATTTGTTGCTATTTATTCTACAACCAGCAACACTTTTAATTGTGGCAAAAGACATGAGAGAGACAAAGAGAAATGTCCAGCATATGGGGAGAACTGCAGGACTTGCAGGCAAGATGAACCACTTTTCAGCTGTGTGCAGATTGAAAACCAGCAAACAGTACAGACAAGTCCAGACAGTGACCCAGGACACAGACAATGACAGCACAGAGGACATCACATGGCTGCAGCTGCAGCCTGCAACAGAGAATGTCAATGTAGTCAAACATCCAGTAGCCAGTGATGCAAAACAGCTCTTTGCTTTGTGACTGTCTGACTGCTCCCTGCGCCAGCATCTCCACTGTGCCCACGCCGATTATGTCAGAGTGCTCCGAGGAACAGACGACGCCCGGCCGGTCAGACAGTCACTGCGCCTGTGCCAAATACAGACGCACATGGTGCGGGCGCGAGAATTCGGCCAATGGATTTGATGGAGGCTGGCAATCTAGAGGAGATGGGCGGAATACAGGGTGAGTAGACGGAGCCTCTAGGTGCTGAAAAGATGCCCCCATAGCACATAGAGGCTCATTTGCATAGCAATAAAAGTTGTTGTTTTTTGTGTAACGGCTGCACACAAAGGTCTTAGAATAGCATGGTTAGGTAGAGCAGACACTAGCAGATCGCTAGTGTCTGACAGCTAATTAGGTCCAAATAAGGTGGTAGAAACCCTTTGAGGCCTCATGCACACGACCGTTGTTCTGGTCCGCATCCGAGCGGCAGTTTTTGCGGCTCAGGTGCGGACCCATTAACTTCAATGGGGCCGCAAAAGATGTGGACGGCACTCCGTGTGCTGTCCGCGTCCGTTGCTCCGTTCCGTGGCCCCGCAAAAAAAATATAACATGTCCTATTCTTGTCCATTTTGCGGACAAGAATAGGCATTTCTACAATCGGCCGCCTGTTCCATTCCGCAAATTGCGGAAGGCACACGGGCAGTTTCCATGTTTTGCGGATCCGCAATTTGCGGACCGCAAAAAACTGAACGGTCGTGTGCATGAGGCCTAACAAGCAGGTTCCCATTGAGCCCACTGATAAGGTACTGGTGATATACAACAACAGTGTTCTGAAACCCATGGGAACAGTCAAGCTAAAATTAAGAAATCCACGTGACAGAAAGAGCTACAGAGTGGAATTTACGGTGCTGCAGGAGGACGATCACATTCCTTTGCTGGGAGTTAAAGCAGTTCAGGCTATGGACTTAATAAAAGCGCAGTCCCATAACATCATGGCTCTGGAAGTTTCTCAGAATACTCAAAATCCTAAACAAAAGGCAGAATGCATTTTAGATTTTCAGCACATAAAAACTGAGTATGCTGATTTATTTGAAGGTGATAGGTGCCTGGAAGGTAAATAGAAACTAGAAATTGATCAAACAATACAGCCTACCAAACTGCCTACAGGAAGAGTATCTGTAGCCTTAAAGGGGTTCTGCAGTTTTTCTAAACTGATGATCTATCCTCTGGATAGATCATTAGCATCTTATCGGCAGGGGTCCGGGACCTGTGCCAATCAGCTGTTTGAGAAGGCAGCGACGCTCACAGTAGCACTGCGGCCTTCTCGCTGTTTACCATTCAAGTGAACAGAGCTTAGCCCCGCCCAGGCCATTGATACTAGTCGTGACGTCACTGGGCCTGCGGTAAACAGCGAAAAGGCCGCAGCGCTACTGCCGCTACCTTCTCAAACAGCTGATCAGTGGGGATCCCGGGTGTCGGACCCCTGCCGATCGGATGCTGATGATCTATCCAGAGGATAGATCATCAGTTTAAAAAACTGCAGAACCCCTTTAATGCAACCACTTAAAGAGGAACTGCAGGATTTGCACAGCAGAGGCATTATAGCACCAGTACAGGAAAGCACAGACTGGATAAGCAGTTTGGTGGTAGTGAAAAAAACATCAGGCAAGTTAAGAATCTGCATTGAGCCTAAGCCACTGTATAAGGCTCTTAAAAGAAATCACTATCCAAAGCCTATAATACAAGATGTTCTCCCAGATCTCTCAAAGGCTAAAATATTTTCAGTATGTGATGTGAAAAATGGGTTCTGGCAGATGGAACTGGATAAAAAATAAGTTTATTGACAGCATTTTCTACCCCATTTGGACGCTATAAGTGGCTGAGAATGCCCATGGGATTAAGCCCGGCTCCAGAAGTGTTCCAACAAAAATTGATGCAAGCTTTGGAAGGACTGACTGAAGTAAAAATAATAGCAGACGATATACAAATAGTTGGAGAAGGTGATGATCTAGAATCGGCAACAAAGGATCACGATAAAAAGATTATACAATTCTTGGGCAGATGTAGAAAAAAACTAATCAAACTGAACCTGGAAAAATTAAAATGACAAAAGTACCGTATATTGGACATCTTCAAACCTCAAATGGTGTTAAAGTTGATCCAGAGAAGGTGAGGGCAATACAGGACATGCCTACACCTACAGATGTACGTGGAGTACAACGATTCCTGGACATGGTGAATTATCTTTTTTAAATTTTGCAAGCATTTATCAGACATGTGCGAGCCATTGAGACAGCTAACTCACAAAGACACACTCTGGGAATGGACAGATAGCCACGAAACTGCTTTTCAGTCAGTAAAAAATGATATTGCAGACATAGCAACACTAAAATATTTTGATCCAGATCAAGCAGTGGTAGTACAATGTGATGCCTCGGAAACAGGCCTTGGAGTCACACTAATGCAGGATAAACAGCCAATCACATATTTAAGCAGAGCTTTAACTCTAACAGAGCAAGGATCGAGAAGGAACTACTAGCTATAGTATTTGGGTTGGAGGAATTCCACCAGTACACCTACGGTCGACAAGTAGTGGTGCATTCAGATCACAAGCCTTTAGAAAGTATTACAAAGAAGCCACTACTGAATGCCCCAAAAAGACTACAGCATATGCTTTTAAGGCTTCAGAAATATGATTTTAACATTTGTTACTGTCCAGGGAAGGATTTACTGATTGCAGATTCCCCAAGCAGAGCTTACTTACCCATCACAAATGAAGGAGAAAAAAAAGAAATTGAAAGCATCAATATGTGTGAATATCTGTCTGTCTCAAAAGACAGAGTGATACAAATACAGACCTGTACAGAGGAAGATAAAACTCTACAGATCATAAAGAGTGTCATCTTGAAGGGATGGCCAAAATACAAGCAACATGCTCCAATGGAAGTTTCTCAATTTTTTCACATAAGAGATGAACTCTCGGTGCAGCATGGAATCATCTTTAAAGGAGAAAGGGCTGTTATACCGGAATCCCTCAGAAAAGACATAATAGAAAGAGTACACTCTACTCATTTAGGTGTAGAAGGATGTCTACGTCATGCACTAGAACAAGTTTATTGGCCTAAAATGAATGACAACATAAAAAACTTTATAGCACAGTGTGAAATATGTGCATCGTGCAATGATAAGCAACCAAAAGAGACATTGCAACCACATACAATTCCAAACAGACCACTGTCGAAAGTAGGAACAGATCTGTTTACGTGGCACGACAATATCTGGTAACTGTGGACTATTTTTCCAACTTCTGGGAGGTAGACTACTTACAGGACATAAGGGCAAAAACAGTAATAAAAAAACTCAAAAGCATATTTTGCCAGGTATGACATTCCTGATATTGTGTTCTCTGACAACGCTGACATCATCTCCAGGATATCCTCAGAGTAATAGTAAAGCAGAGTCAGCAGTAAAAACAGCCAAAAGACTCAGCAAAACAGCAAAAATCAAAACAGGCAGGCACAGATATATACCTGTCTATACTGGACCACAGAAACACGCCCACACAAGGCCTAGACACCAGTCCAGCACAGTGGCTTATAAGTAGACGTACAAGGACTCTCTAAGGCCTCTTTCACACGGGCGTTGCGGGAAAATGTGCGGGTGCGTTGCGGGAACAAGCGCGATTTTTCCGCGCGAGTGCAAAACATTGTAATGCGTTTTGTACTCGCGTGAGAAAAATCGCGCGTGTTTGGTACCCAAACCCGAACTTCTTCACAGAAGTTCGGGCTTGGGATCAGTGTTCTGTAGATTGTATTATTTTCCCTTATAACATGGTTATAAGGGAAAATAATAGCATTCTGAATACAGAATGCATAGTAAAATAGCACTGGAGGGGTTAATTTTTTTTTTAACTCACCTTAATCACTTGCTCGCGTAGCTGGCATCTCCTTCTGTCTTCATCTTAGCTTTTTGTAGCAACAGGACCTGTGGTGACGTCACTCCGGACATCACATGATCCATCACCATGGTAAAAGATCATGTTATGGATCATGTGATGACTGTGACGTCACCAAAGGTACTTGTTGCTACACAAAGCTAAGATCAAGACAGAAGGAGATGCCGGGCTGCGCGAGCAAGTGGATTAAGGTGAGTTAAATTATTTTGAATTTTTTTTTTAACCCCTCCAGCCCTATTGTACGATGCATTCTGTATTCAGAATGCTATTGTTTTCCCATGTTATAAGGGAAAATAATAATGATCGGGTCTCCATCCCGATCGTCTCCTAGCAACCGTGCGTGAAAATCGCACCGCTTCCGCACTTGCTTGCGGGTGCTTGTGATTTTCACGCAACCCCATTTACTTCTATGGGGCCTGCGTTGCGTGAAAAACGCACAAAGAGGAGCATGCTGCGATTTTCACGCAACGCACAAGTGATGCGTGAAAATCACCGCTCATATGAATGGGTCAGGATTCAGTGCGGGTGCAATGCGTTCACTTCACGCATTGCACCCGCGCGGAATACTCGCTAGTGTGAAAGGGGCCTAACAACTGCATGTCAACTACTAAAGCCAAAGCTTGTGGGCAATGTTAAAGCCAAACTGGAGAAGAATCAAGATAGGCAAGCTTTCTACTACAATAAATCTGCTAAAGATCTGCCTGTTCTCCAGAGCAATAACAATGTACGGGTTTAGCCAATAGGCAAATATGACAAACACTGGCAAAAGGCGAAGGTCGTCCAGATATTGGGTCCATGGTCCTATGAAATTACAACAGAGATAGGAATAAGATGGAGGAGAAATCAGAGACATCGGAGAAAAACACAAGAAAGAGATTATACAGGTCTCTGGGAACAGTATATGGGTAGGGATGAGCGAACCCGAACTGTATAGCAGCCAATCAACAAGCGTCATACTACTTGCCCCAAGAGATCATCACAGCCATGCCTACTATTGGCATGGCTGTGATTGGTCAGTGCAGCATGTGACCCAGCCTATATTTAAGCTGGAGTCACGTAGCGCCGCACGTCACTCTGCTCTGATCAGTATAGGGAGAAGATGCAGCTGCTGCTGTTAGGGCGAGATTAGGCAGGGATTTGCTCATCAAAAACACTTAATGAAGTGATCGATCTACAGCTGTGTGTCATTCAACTTCTGCTAGTTAATTGCTCATTGTTTTTAGGCTGCCCAGACCATTTTTCTGCTTACTTTTTTCTGGGGTGATCGGCGGCCATTTTGTGTCTTCTGGTGCGCTAGCACAAGCTGCCACCAAGTCCATTTAACCATCAATAGTGTTTTTTTTTTTTTTTTTTTGCTATATCCTACATCAGGGGCTTGGCTGTGCTTGCTATTTTATTAAGGGGTCAAATACAATTGACAAAATAGCAGTACCCTAAATCTGGTGTTTCAACTGTGGCTAGCCAATTGTAATTCTGTCTGCTGTCTGGCAAAGCATATATTTTGTTCTGGGTTGAAATTCAATTCCCAAATTAGCAATTCCCTAAATCAGTGGTTTCTGCTGTAGCAGGCCAAGTCTAAATCTATCCATAAAAGGGTATATTACATTGAAGGTGCTGATAGGGTCATCCTCAATAACTTCACACGCTACTGTGCATTTCCAAGTCTAATTCTGTCCGTAAAGGGATACCTGTCATCCAGGGCCTAAATACTAGGCCTACAATTTATATTCAGCTAAATCTGTGGTTACTGCTGTGCCTGTATTAGTGTAATAGGGTACCTAAATAGATAGCCAGATAGCGTTAGGTGCCTGTAAAAAAAAAGGCCTGAATTTGAATTCAATACATTGGGCCAAATATATATTTTCTTATTTTGGTGAACGGTAACAATGAGGAAAACATCTAGTAGCGGACACAGACATGGTCGTGGTGGTGTTAGTGGACCCTCTGGTGCTGGGAGAGGACGTGGCCGTTCTGCCACAGCCACACGTCCTAGTGAACCAACTACCTCAGGTCCCAGTAGCCGCCAGAATTTACAGCGATATTTGGTGGGGCCCAATGCCGTTCTAAGGATGGTAAGGCCTGAGCAGGTACAGGCATTAGTCAATTGGGCCGACATTATCTCCCACCCAGTCTTCTGCAGAAAGCGCACAGATGGCGCCTGAAAACCAAGCCCATCAGTCTGTCACATCACCCCCATGCATATCAGGGAAACTGTCTAAGCCTCAAGTTATGCAGCAGTCTCTTATGCTGTTTAAAGATTCTGCTGGCAGGGTTTCCCAAGGGCATACACCTAGTCCTTCCCAGCGGTGGAAGACATAGAATGCACTGACGCACAACCACTTATGTTTCCTGATGACGAGGACATGGGAATACCACCTCAGCACATTTCTGATGATGACGAGACATAGGTGCCAACTGCTGCGTCTTTCTGCAGTGTGCAGACTGAACAGGAGGTCAGGGAGGAAGAATGGGTGGAAGATGATGCAGGGGACGATGAGGTCCTAGACCCCACATGGAATGAAGGTCGTGCCACTGACTTTCAGAGTTCAGAGGAAGAGGCAGTGGTGAGACCGAGCCAACAGCGTAGCAAATAAAGAAGCAGGGGGCAAAAGCAGAACACCCGCCGCCAAGAGAGTTCGCCTGCTACTGGCCACCGCCATCTGGGACCGAGCACCCCAAAGGCAGCTTCAAGGAGTTCCCTGGCGTGGCAGTTCTTCAAACAATGTGCTGATGACAAGAGTGGTTTGCACACTGTGCCATTGGAGCCTTAAGCGAGGCATTAACGTTCTGAACCTTAGCACAACCTGCATGACCAGGCACCTGCATGCAAAGCATGAACTGCAGTGGAGTAAACACCTTAAAAACAAGGAACTCACTCAGGCTCCCCCTGCTACCTCTTCTGCTGCTGCTGCCTCGGCCTCTTCCTCTTCCTCTGGAGGAACGCTGGCACCTGCCGCCCAGCAAACAGTGGATGTACCACCAACACCACCACCTCCGTCACCAAGCATCTCCACCATGTCACACGGCAGCGTTCAGCTCTCCATCTCACAAACATTTGAGAGAAAGCGTAAATTCCCACCTAGCCACCCTCGATCCCTGGCCCTGAATGCCAGCATTTCTAAACTACTGGCCTATGAAATGCTATAATTCAGGCTGGTGGACACAGACAGCTTCAAACAGCTCATGTCGCTTGCTGTCCCACAGTATGTTGTTCCCAGCCGCCACTACTTCTCCAAGAGAGACGTGCCTTCCCTGCACAACCAAGTATCCGATAAAATCAAGTGTGCACTGCGCAATGCCATCTGTGGCAAGGTCCACCTAACCACAGATACGTGGACCAGTAAGCACGCCCAGGGACGCTATATCTCCCTAACTGCACACTGGGTAAATGTAGTGGCGGCTGGGCCCCAGGCGGAGAGCTGTTTGGCGCACGTCCTTCCGCCGTCAAGGATCGCAGGGCAACATTCTTTGCCTCCTGTCCTCCTCCTACTCGGCTTCCTCCTCCTCTTTTTCCACCTGCTCATCCAGTCAGCCACACACCTTCACCACCAACTTCAGCACAGCCCGGGGTAAACGTCAGCAGGCCATTCTGAAACTCATATGTTTGGGGGATAGGCCCCACACCGCGCAGGAGTTGTGGCGGGGTATTGAACAACAGACCGACGAGTGGTTGCTGCCGGTGAGCCTCAAGCCCGGCCTGGTGGTGTGCGGTAATGGGCAAAATCTCGTTGCAGCTCTGGGAATAGCCGGTTTATAAAGCGGCGCTGCTGCAGAAGACAGGACTCAGGTAGGTAAAATAAAGTAGGTTCTTTATTAGTATAAGTCTACGCGTTTCTGGGGCGGACTTCCCCCTTCATCAGAACAATAGGTACAGACCTATTGTCCTGATGAAGGGGGCAGTCCGCCCCAGAAACGCGTAGACTTATACTAATAAAGAACCTACTTTATTTTACCTACCTGAGTCCTGTCTTCTGCAGCAGCGCCGCTTTATATAAGGGTCAATTTTTTACCTTTATCCACCATTACCCAATCCCGGACACCGTAACCCACGGCTACCGGTAAGAGCCTAGGCAGCAGCAGCAGTCATCCCCGCAAGCTGGACGGGCCTTCTACCAGCATAAGTGATCCATAGGAGTTGTGCCTCATCACAACCCAATACGGTAAGTGCAATCAGTGCTTTGGTGGTTTTTTATACAAATATCATACGGTTTTACACACAAGGCGCTGCCTCCTGTCTCTCTCTCTTTTTATCTATATATGGAATAGCCGGTTTGACACACATCCCTTGCCTGGTGCATGTGCTGAATTTGGTAGTGCAGAAGTTCATTCACAACTACCACGACATATCAGAGCTGCTGCATAAAGTGCGGGCCGTCTGTGCGCGCTTCCGGTGTTAACATCCTGCCGCTGCTCGCCTGTCTGCGCTACAGCGTAACATCGGCCTTCCCGCTCACCGCCTCATATGCTATGTGCCCACCAGGTGGAACTCCACCTTGCACATGCTGGACAGACTGTGCGAGCAGCAGCAGGCCATAGTGGAGTTTCAGCTGCAGCACGCATGGGTCAGTCGCACTGCGGAACAGCACCACTTCATCACCAATGACTGGGCCTCCATGCGAGACCTGTGTGCCCTGTTGCGCTGTTTCAAGTACTCCACCAACATGGCCAGTGGCGATGATGCCGTTATCAGCGTTACAATACCACTGATGGAAGAGGAGTTGGCCCAGGAGGAGGAGGAAGAGGGGTCATTTTTAGCACTTTCAGGCCAGTCTCTTCGAAGTGACTCAGAGGGAGGTTTTTTGCAACAGCAGAGGCCAGGTGCAAATGTGGCCAGCCAGGGCCCACTACTGGAGGACGAGGAGGACGAGGATGAGGAGGAGGTGGAGGAGGATGAGGATGAAGCATGTTCACAGCGGGGTGGCACCCAACGCAGCTCGGGCCCATCACTGGTGCATGGCTGGGGGTAAACAGAGGACGATGACGATACGCCTCCCACAGAGGACAGCTTGTCCTTAGCTCTGGGCAGCCTGGCACACATGAGCGACTACATGCTGCAGTGCCTGCGCAACGACAGCAGAGTTGCCCACATTTTAACGTGTGTGGACTACTGGGTTGCCACCCTGCTGGAACGCAGGTACAATGTGCCCATCTTACTTCCTGCACTGGATCGTGATAGGAAGATGCACGAGTACAAGCGCAGGTTGGTAGATGCGCTACTGAGAACATTCCCAAATGTCACAGGGGAACAAGTGGAAGCCCAAGGCGAAGGCAGAGGAGGAGCAAGAGGTCGCCAACGCAGCTGTGTCACGGCCAGCTCCTCTGAGGGGAGGGTTAGCATGGCAGAGATGTGGAAAAGTTTTGTCACTACACCACAGCTAACTGCACCACCACCTGATACAGAATGTGTTAGCAGGAGGCAACATTTCACTAACATGGTGGAACAGTACGTGTGCACACCCCTCCATGTATTGACTGATGGTTCGGCCCCATTCAACTTCTGGGTCTCCAAATTGTCCACGTGGCCAGAGCTAGCCTTTTATGCCTTGACGGTGCTGGTCTGCCCGGTTGCCAGCGTTTTGTCTGAACGTGTATTCAGCACGGAAGGGGGCGTCATTACAGACAAACGCAGCCACCTGTCTACAGCCAATGTGGACAAACACACATTCATAAAAATTAACCAGGCATGGATCCCACAGGACCTGTCCATCCCTTGTGCAGATTAGACATTTATAACTACCTCCCCTTAACCATATATTCTTGTATTCCAGGGCACTTCCTCATTCAATCCTCTTTTTTTAATTTTACCATTATATTGCGGGGCAACTCAAAGTTAAATGAACCTCTCTTCTGTCTGGGTGCCGGGGCCTAAACATATCTGACAATGGCCTGTTCCAGTGTTGGGTGACATGAAGCCTGATTCTCTGCTATGACATGAAGCCTGAATCTCTGCTATGGGACCTCTCTCTTCTGTCTGGGTGCCGGGGCCTAAAAATATCTGACAATGGCCTGTTCCAGTCATGGGTGACATGAAGCCTGATTCTCTGCTATGGGACCTCTCTCCTCTGTCTGGGTGCCGGGGCCTAAATATCTCACAGTGGCCTGTTCCAGTGGTGGGTGACATGAAGCCTAATTCTCTGCTATGACATGAAGCCTGAATCTCTGCTATGGGACCTCTCTCCTCTGTCTGGGTGCCGGGGCCTAAAAATATCTGACAATGGCCTGTTCCAGTCGTGGGTGACATGAAGCCTGATTCTCTGCTATAAGACCTCTCTCCTCTGTCTAGGTGACGGGGCCTAAAAATATCTGACAATGGCCTGTTCCAGTGGTGGGTGACATGAAGCCTGATTCTCTGCTATGGGACTTCTCTCCTCTGTCTGGGTGACGGGGCCTAAAAATATCTGACAATGGCCTGTTCCAGTGGTGGGTGACATGAAGCCTGATTCTCTGCTATAAGACCTCTCTCCTCTGTCTGGGTGACGGGGCCTAAAAATATCTGACAATGGCCTGTTCCAGTGGTGGGTGACATGAAGCCTGATTCTCTGCTATGGGACTTCTCTCCTCTGTCTGGGTGACGGGGCCTAAAAATATCTGACAATGGCCTGTTCCAGTGGTGGGTGACATGAAGCCTGATTCTCTGCTATGGGACCTCTCTCCTCTGTCTGGGTTCCAGGGCCTAAAAATATCTGACAGTGGCCTGTTCCAGTGGTGGGTGACATGAAGCCTGATTCTCTGCTATGACATGAAGCCTGATTCTCTGCTATGGGACCTCTCTCCTCTGTCTGGGTGCTGGGGCCTAAATATCTCACAGTGGCCTGTTCCAGTGGTGGCTGACATGAAGCCTGATTCTCTGCTATGGGACCTCTCTCCTCTGTCTGGGTGCCGGGGCCTAAATATCTGACAGTGGCCTGTTCCAGTGTTGGGTGACATGAAGCCTGATTCTCTGCTATGACATGAAGCCTGATTCTCTGCAATGGGACCTCTCTCCTCTGTCTGGGTGACGGAGCCTAAAGATATCTGACAATGGCCTGTTCCAGTGGTGGGTGACATGAAGCCCGATTCTCTGCTATGGGACCTCTCTCCTCTGTCTGGGTGACGGGGCCTAAAAATATCTGACAATGGCCTGTTCCAGTGGTGGGTGACATGAAGCCTGATTCTCTGCTATGGGACCTCTCTCCTCTGTCTGGGTGCCGGGGCCTAAAAATATCTGACAGTGGCCTGTTCCAGTGGTGGGTGACATAAAGCCTGATTCTCTGCTATGGGACCTCTCTCCTCTGTCTGGGTGACGGGGCCTAAAAATATCTGACAATGGCCTGTTCCAGTGGTGGGTGACATGAAGCCCGATTCTCTGCTATGGGACCTCTTTCCTCTGTCTGGGTTCCAGGGCCTAAAAATATCTGACAGTGGCCTGTTCCAGTGGTGGGTGACATGAAGCCTGATTCTCTGCTATGACATGAAGCCTGATTCTCTGCTATGGGACCTCTCTCCTCTGTCTGGGTGCTGGGGCCTAAATATCTCACAGTGGCCTTTTCCAGTGGTGGGTGACATGAAGCCTGATTCTCTGCTATGGGACCTCTCTCCTCTGTCTGGGTGCCGGGGCCTAAATATCTGACAGTGGCCTGTTCCAGTGTTGGGTGACATGAAGCCTGATTCTCTGCTATGACATGAAGCCTGATTCTCTGCAATGGGACCTCTCTCCTCTGTCTTGGTGACGGGGCCTAAAAATATCTGACAATGGCCTGTTCCAGTGGTGGGTGACATGAAGCCTGATTCTCTGCTATGTGACCTCTCTCCTTTGTCTGGGTGACGGGACCTAAAAATATCTGACAATGGCCTGTTCCAGTGGTGGGTGACATGAAGCCTGATTCTCTGCTATGGGACCTCTCTGCTCTGTCTGGGTGACGGGGCCTAAAAATATCTGACAATGGCCTGTTCCAGTGGTGGGTGACATGAAGCCTGATTCTCTGCTATGGGACCTCTCTCCTCTGTCTGGGTCCCGGGGCCTAAAAATATCTGACAGTGGCCTGTTCCAGTGGTGGGTGACATGGAGCCTGATTCTCTGCTATGGGACCTCTCTACTCTGTCTGGGTGCCGGGGCCTAAAAATATCTGACAGTGGCCTGTTCCAGTTGTGGGTGACATGAAGCCTGATTCTCTGCTATGGGACCTCTCTACTCTGTCTGGGTGCCGGGGCCTAAATATCTGACAATGGCCTGTTCCAGTGGTGGGTGACATGAAGCCTGATTCTTTGCTATGGGACCTCTCTCCTCTGTCTGGGTGCTGGGGCTTAAATATCTGACAGTGGTCTGTTCCAGTGGTGGGTGACATGAAGCCTGATTCTCTGCTATGACATGAAGCCTGATTCTCTGCTATGGGACCTCTCTCCTCTGTCTGGGTGCCGGGCCTAAATATCTCACAGTGGCCTGTTCCAGTGGTGGGTGACATGAAGCCTGATTCTCTGCTATGGGACCTCTCTCCTCTGTCTGGGTGCCGGGGCCTAAATATCTCACAGTGGCCTGTTCCAGTGGTGGGTGACATGAAGCCTGATTCTCTGCTATGACATTGTAAAGGGGGAATATTAATCACCAATATTTATGCAAATATCGATAATTAATATTAATAAATAGAAGGAGCCGTCTATTGATGACTCCGCCTATTTATACCTTTATATATCAACAATACAATGCTTTGACTATACTTTGCCTTACACTAATCACTACGCTAGCTGCATGCGCCTTACTAAACTAACTAAAGTTAATAACTACACGTTACACAGATAGTTGTACATAAAACACAGTATTTATTAATACCTAATACACTAAGCACGCAATACACTATCAATACAGCACTAAATATACAATCCTAAACTACACTACATGTTCCCAAATTCCACCCATAGACTAACTATACAGTTCACACATACAAATATTAACAGCCCACCCACCTGGTTCTATTTACTATCCCTATAGGGTACGACGAGGGTTAACTATGATCTTACAGGGGTGTAAGTGGACCACAAATACAGATACGGTAATAAGGGTGAGGTATCTAGGGGTAAGCACAACAGGGTTAATCAGGGACCAGGGTGAATCAGGGGAATCAGGGATAACACAATGTAAGGGTTAATCAGGGGTGGTCGCAGCAAGGGTATCAGGGACACAAACCAGGGTAGATCAGGGGTTATAGGGTTAAATATTGCAGTAGGGGTCAGGGAAAGGGGTAAAACGTTAGTGGGATAGTGGTATGGATCGTTGGTGGGGTTGGGGATAATAAGGGGGGTAGATCAGGGGTTATAGGGTTGAATATTGAGTGGGATAGTGGTAGGGATCGTTGGTGGGATAGGGGATAATAAGGGGGGTAGATCAGGGGTTATAGGGTTAAATATTGTAGTAGGGGGTCAGGGAATAAGGGGGTGATACTTATGTTATATTGCTCGTTCGTCCAGGGGTCTGCTCGTTCGTCCAGGGGGGTCTGCTCCTTCTCAGGGGGGGTGGCACGGCTCTTCTTCCTAGTGCTGAGGCCACCGGATATTTATGTCCGGTGGCCCGCACTGCCGCACCGCCCGCCCACATCGGAGACACGAGGGCCGGCGCAGTGAGATGACGTCACTGCGCCGGCCCGAGCGTCTCCTGAACGAGCGCATCAGGGCTGCGCTGCATGCCAACAGGCGGGAGAAGCCTTTGATCTCCCGCCTGTGGCACTCTGCATTCCGGCCAGCGAGATATTAATTACGCTGCCGGAATGCGCATAATAGAAGGAGGGGAGGCTTCTCCCCTTCTTCTATCATGCGTAATTATCTCCAGCGGCGCTGGAGATAATTACAACAAAGGGCTCAGATTCTATTGAACCTGAGTCCTTTGTAGTCATCAGGATGACCGGACCTTAGTCCGGTCATTCTGATGTAATCAACCAGATTGCATCTGTGTGAATGCTTGGGGCACATTCACGCTGATGCACCTGGTTTCAGGTATGGTGAGGGGGGGGGGGGAGAGATACATATATATTTTATTATCATCCGGAGGACATATAAGGGGTATATTTATTCTAAGGGGGATTATAGACCTATATATATATTTATATGTATGTATAAAAAGGGGCCGCAGTTATATATATACTAAGGGGGCACATATTTCCCACAGGGGCCAACATGAGCCCCTGGGGGTCACCATGGGCAGACGTGCGCAGATGCTGGGTACATCTGCGCACATCATCCCATGATGCGGTGGTTAATGTATGCACATACACCATGCATGTGTTTGCAGGCATGCATGGATATATATGCATACGTCTCAACCTTTCCTCAACAGACATGAAGCCTGATTCTCTGCTATGGGACCTATCTCCTCTGTCTGGGTGCCGGGGCCTAAATATCTCACAGAGGCCTGTTCCACTGGTGGGTGACATGAAGCCTGATTCTCTGCTATGGGACCTCTCTCCAATTGATATTGGTTAATTTTTATTTATTTTTTTATTTCCCTATCCACATTTGTTTGCAGGGGATTTACCTACACTTTGCTGCTTTTTGCAGCCCTCTAGCCCTTTCGACTTCAATGGGGTTCGGGGCGAAGTTCGGGTCGAGTTCGGATCCCGAACCCGAACATTTTCGGGAAGTTCGGCCGAATTTCTCGAACCCGAACATCCAGGTGTTCGCTCAACTCTATATATGGGCACTCAAAGCAATGAGACTATGAATATCGGCAACAAAGAAACGGAGACTACTGAGGAGCTTGGGGAGGTCTCTAGTCAGAGACAGCTACTCCCAGAAAATATACTGCCAGAATCCGAAGAACACCAAGATTTGTGTGAAGAAACCTCATAAGTTACACGAGCTGGCAGAACGCCAGCTCACCTCAAGGATTATACCTAACTTATAGCTATGTTCTACTTGTTCATGTTCACCACTTTGCGTTAGTTATATTTCATTGTTCTTTCATTTAAAAGGGAAAGGATGTAGCAATATGTTATATGCTGTGTATGGCCTCTAGGGGTCTCACTACTTTGTACTTTGAGATTTGTACAACTGTGTTATTGTAACTCATTGGTTGTAGTTGATGGAGCAGCCACATCTATAATGGCAGCTAAGATGTGAACCTAAGAAAATGTCTTCTACTAACTACAGTGTCTGAGCATCAGGAGCAGGACCAACTAATAGAACATTACAGTTCTGGTGTAGAGTAATCCTTGAACTGGTGGAAGCAGAGGCGTACATAGGAATCACTGGGCCCCATAGCAAAAATCTGAATTGGGCCCCTTAACCCCGCCCACTACCCACCATGGCCCCTCCCACTTCCTGACTTTGCTCCTCCCATGCCACACCCCCATTAAATAAATTTATACATGACCTACAGAAACTGTTAGGGGTTTCCTGGGGGTGACCTGTCACATGGGATATCTGCTGCAGCCTGCAGGTCTCCTTATTTGGGGTGCCATGTTAGGCTACTTTCACACTTGCGTTCGGGTCTCCGCTTGTGAGTTCTGTTTGAAGGCTCTCACAAGCGGCACCGAACGGATCCGTCCAGCCCTAATGCATTCTGAGTGGATGCGGATCCGCTCAGAATGCATCAGTATGGCTCCGTCTGTCCTCCGCTCAGCAGGCGGACACTTGAACGCTGCTTGCAGCCTGGCCGTGCGGAGGCAAACGGATCCGTCCAGACTTACAATCTAAGTCAATGGGGACGGATCCGTTTGAAGTTGACACAGTGTGGCTCAATTTTCAAACGGATCCGTCCCCCATTGACTTTCAATGTAAAGTCAAAACGGATCCGTTTGCACTATCATGAACAAAAAAAAAAATGTTGTTTTTTTTTGTTCATGTTAATGCAAACGGATCCGTTCTGAACGGATCTAAGCGTTTGCATTATAGGTGCGGATCCGTCTGTGCAGACACCAGACGGATCCGCTCTGAACGCAAGTGTGAAAGTAGCCTTAAAGGGAATCTGTCACTAGCAATTTACCCCCAATTTTTTTTTCATGAATCCATGTTTAACAGAGTACCTGTTTTCCATCTGTCTTGTTCTTTTGATTGTGAGTCTTGTCATGTCTTCAAAAAATCGATTCTTATGATATGTAAATGACGCTGTTATTCTTTCTCCACGGTGCCCAGGAACGCCCCTCTGAAGTGCCGTGCCCGGCTAAGTTTGAAAACTAATAACGCCTCCAAGTTCATCTAAATCGCCTCCCAGAGGCACGGCTAAGTGCTCAACACCCCCCTCCTCAGTGCCGCGCTCTGCGGCAAACACCCCGATCCTCCTCTCGCCGGCATCCCAAATCCCGCGCAGGCGCAGTGCCGTCAGTCATCTTATCATAGCGCAGGCAATCGCCGGCACTGCGCCTGCGCGGGATTTGGGATGCCAGCGAGAGGAGGATCGGATTTGGGAGGCGATTTAGATGAACTTGGAGGCGTTATTAGTTTTCAAATTTAGCCGGGCACGGCACTTCAGAGGGGCGTTCCTGGGCACAGTGGAGAAAGAATAACGCCCCTCTGGGCTCCTTACAGCGTCATTTACATATCATAAGAATCGATTTTTTGAAGAAATGACAAGACTCACAATCCAAAGAACAAGACAGATGGAAAAAAGGTACTCATGGATCCATGTTTAATAAAGTACCTTTTTTCCATCTGTGTTCTTCTTTTCCATGTCAGTCTTGTCCTTTCTTCTAAAAATCGATTCTTGCTGTAAGGACTGGAGCCCAGAGGGGCGTTTTTCTTTCTCCACGGTGCCCCTCTGATTAGTGCCGTGCCCGCCTAAATATGAAAACTCTAACGCCTCCATCATTTAGCTGAATCGCCTCCCAGAGGCGCGGCTAAGTCCTAGACACCCGCCCCCCTCCTCAGCGCTGCGCTCTGAAACACCCGATCCTCCTCTCGTCGGCGTCCCAAATCCCGCGCAGGCGCAGTGCCGGCGATTGCCTGCGCCTGCGCTCTGATAATACGGCTGAGGGCAACAGCTTCAACATCGTCACTGGGCTCGGCGCATGCCCAGTGACGATGTTGAAGCTGTTGCCCTCAGCCGTATTATCAGAGCGCAGGCGCAGGCAATCGCCGGCACTGCGCCTGCGCGGGATTTGGGACGCCGACGAGAGGAGGATCGGGTGTTTCAGAGCGCAGCGCTGAGGAGGGGGGCGGGTGTCTAGGACTTAGCCGCGCCTCTGGGAGGCGATTCAGCTAAACATGGGGGGGGCCCTGGGGAGAAAAGCAGCCGCATAGCCGGCTGCTGGTCATCAGTGGGCGGGGCCTTATCTGCGCTACGGGCCCCCCAGTGCCGCGGGCCCCATAGCAGTGGCGTGGTCTGCCTCTATGGGCGGTACGCCACTGGGTGGAAGGAAACATATTTAACATATTTAGTAAGATCATCCAAAGCTATCAGACCGGATGCACCACTGTCAATAATCTGGCACTTCTTTGGACAGCCTCTTATATACAAGCACTCCCATAATTTTTTTGTTAAATCTAACTGTAAAGATATGTCTACAAGTATGTCAAAACAGGTCTTACTGTTGCTTTATCCTTCCTACAAGTCTCCTTTCTGGTTTTCCTGTGCTGGACTGCCATCTTTATTTGCCTTTTCTCTCTACTACTATATATTAAGAATGGCTGCTGCTGTGTGAAAATTCCTTCCCATGTTGCTGCAGTCTTGCCTGCAAGTCCCAGAATACTGCTGTCTGAAAGAGGAGAGTAAAATGAGGGTGGGTGTTTCCTTCATAATGTTGTTAACACCACTGATCCTCCTCCTGGCAGTCTTTATTCTCATAATTCCGATAGGACATTATGATGTCACTTGGTCCTGTGATCCCTGTTTATTTCCTAATATAAATGGGCTTACAAAATAGCAAACAAAGATCTATGCTACGTGTAACCCATGTGACTTGATCTGGTCACATGACCTTGCAGCTTAGTTATTCTAAGCATTCTATACTGGGATGGAGGAGGTGGGGACTGTAGTAGGAGGAATGAAGAGCTGCTCAGGGGCGGAGAAACAGCAGATGACCAAACATAAGTATATGGACAGAATGGCTAGTCTTATCTAAGTCACATGATGCAGAAACTGACAATATGAAGCTATGAATTTCTGTATAAACTAAGCATCTAAAAATGTAACTTTATTAATGAAGTAATATCTATTTGAAATGCAAGTCTAAAAAGTATTAGTAAATCTGCCCCATTATTCTTACAAAACAATTCAATTCAATTTATTTATATGCCTCAACTTCAATATTTATACATGTGTAAAAATAATGTACGGTAAGTCTTTTAAAGGGTTTGAACAATTTCTAATTAATTTGTCAAAATGCCATATACAGTCAAACATGTTCCATGCAAACATACGATTATATACTGTCCCCCAATTGACCTAATAGAGGCCTCCAGCGGCCCCAGTGTCAGTGAAGTAAACAAACGTACTTGTCCCCTTTCATGTCCATGCAGGGCTGGCCCCAGGTTCATGTGGGCCCTTGGGCGATAAAGTGCGTGCAGAGGTCAGCCACCTCCAAAGACAGTCCCTGCATACGATCGACCAGTGCAGAAACAGTATCCATTGCTGCATTGATACAAACAAAATGACGGTTTTTAGGCGGTTGATAATGTCACACATATAAGGGAGGGGAAAACACCAAATGACACACAGAAGGAAATAGACCAGAGTCTAGGCCTCAAAGCTAAGGAAGGGGGATGGTGACCTCCTTGGAATCCCTAGACCTCTCCCTGACTCCTGCGAATATGAGTAGACCCTGAAGGTGTAAATACTTATACATCGGCACCTTAGCCCTGGAGACCCTTGAAATCCCTAGGAATGGTGGCAGGGAATGAGACTACTGGTTCCTTCCCAGTTGAAGGAACCAGCATCTCCCTGAGGCCTCGAAAACAAAACACACAACCGAACAAGAAAATGCTAAACAAAATGCTCTTAGCTTAAAGAAATATGGAGGAGAAGGAGATCCAAAGGAACAACACACCAGCTCAACCAACACCAAGCAGGAAATATCAACCGCATGGTAAGCAATGTGAGTCAGAACTAAATAGAGCCTCAGTAATGACCACACAAGCTGCAGCTGACAAGAGGTGTGGTCACTACCAAACAACAACACTGCAAGCAGAAAACAGAGAGACTGTCAGATACCCACACGTGCCATCAGTCTCTCAGATATTCTCACTTCTGTCATGCGAGGGACCGTGACAGTACCTCTCCTCTACGGGTGACCTCCGGACACCCAGGGCCGACATTATCAGGATGCTCCTTGTGAAAGGCCTTCACAAGGCGACTTGAATTAACGTCGGTCGCAAGAACCCACATTCTTTTCTCTGGACCGTAACCTTTGCAGTGCACGAGATACTGAAGAGATTGACAGAGAATTTCACTATCCTGGCAATCTGAAATTCAAGATTACCATCCACCAAGACAGGAGCAGGAGGTAAGGTGGACGGTTCAGCAGGTTTCGACATGATTTGTGAAAAACATTATGAATTTTTAAAGCATGTGGGAGTTCAAGACAAAAAAGCAACCAGATTAATAATGGCAAAGATCTTATATGGCCCAATAAACCTTGGCCCCAACTTCCAAGAAGGTACCTTCAACTTAATGTTTCTTGTGGACAGCCACACAGAATCACCCACTTTTAAGTCCAGACCAGACACCTTAGTGCTCGGGTGGTCTGGCCAAACACATCGGGATGCTCGGGTGCTCTACCGAGCATCCGAGTATAATGGTAGTCAATGGGAGGACCCGAGCATTAAACCAGGCACCCCCTGCTCTGAAGAGGGGAGTGTGCCGGCATACATACATAATTCCTCTGGGTAGCCATCTTATATGCTTCTGGCATAAGTAAAAAAAAACTGTGAACTCTCATCTTCCTGTAGCCTGGGTCGCCTATGATATAGATGGACACTTTTATTACCACTACTCTTTGAGGCTAGCTATAAAAGGTCATAAAGGCTATACCAGGCCCAGCTCATCCTGTTCTTTAAGATAAGATCAGCTCGCTGTCAAGCCTGGCTGGAGCGTGACGTCATTAATTTCCAGGTCTGGTTTGAGGAGAGCTAATAGCCCTTAATTAGCTCTGGGCATAAAACCAGTCCACTTTCATATTTCATTTATGAATCAACTTATGCCCTTTCTGACACCAGATCCAGGCTCTACAGAGTATTGTGGTTAATTGGGTATCAAATATGACTAGAGGATGTGATTCCGTAGCTGACCTATGGGTGGTAGAAGAACTACAGGTCCCAGCATTACCGTGTGTGGTCTCATTCTGTAGGTAAATAAATAAGGATCGCAAATATGTATTCTGTATAAAAATATGCCGATGTATCAAGGAGATACGGGCTTAAGTATAATCCTCATTGTAGGAACTGAACTTTGATGGGGTCATAAAACACTTGGGGGCCATCCCTAGGCTTCACAGTCACTCTGCTGCCATTGGCTGACAGGAGTAAGTCTCCTGCCCATGGGAGAGTTCATAAAAATCCATGCACAAGGACAGAGGAGAGAGACCCATGGGACATCACCAGACACTTAATTGGACATTGACGGCATATCCCTGTATCAGAAGAACTTTGAGGGTCTCCCCTGATACATACTGAAAAGGGGTTTGCAAGGATTCAAAAAGGACATATGAACAACCATCTGAAACCCTACAGAGAAACTAAGTATTCTTTCATCTTTTTCCCTTTCATTTGAACTGTCGTGATTATTTATATTGTTATTATTATTCTGTAGATTTATAGTCATTTTCATTAGACTTGTATGCACTGCTTTTTACCGCTTATTAAAGATTATAAAATCTAAGTGGCCAAGTCTTCCATATTCTAAGCTGCTGAACAACGTACCTTGCCTTTGAAGAGACGTTACCAGGTAGTTAGTTAAATTGCATTTAGGAATTGTAGCTGGGGGTGATTGACTGCGGTTGGTCAGTAAGTGATATCCGGATCATCCACTAATCTGTGTGATAGTGAATGACCCGGATAGTCGGCTCGTGGACCGGGAACCCACGTGGTGGCAGTTACCGAAGTGTAGTGGTAGGGTGTTAGCCGAATGGTAATACCCCGGTCACGTGAGGTCTCTGTGTGTGCGCAGACTCCGTCACAGACCACTACGTCACAGCTGTGGGATCTGGAGCGATCGGATCCATAGTTTGTGACATTTTTTCTGGTGGCAGCTTACGGGATTCTGTATGCTTAGAATATTAGTGCATGAAGTTATGTCCATAACTCTGTACTAAAGGATTGAAAAATTCTGGAAGACGAAGCACAGTGCATTAGTTTTGATAGAATAATAATTCACGACAGTACCCTCCCCTCTCTCTTGTTTTCTGTCCTATCTTTTATTTGGCAATAATGTCCGAATCCGTGAATTATGACGTCCTGAGCGTGGCTGATATCACAGCTCTGTGTGAGCACAAAGGCATCCAAGTATATGGGAAAAATAAGACTGTCCTCATCCAGGAGTTATGTGCACGAAGGAGTCAAGAGTCATCCATGCAGGATTCAGAGAATGGAGGAGACTCTGGGGCCCCTGAGCCAGGTGACCCCTTCCAGAATGAGGATGATGAACTGGGAGGAGGACAGCCTGCTGGGGCTTGCAGTCCTCTAGCTGGACATAACTCTGTCTTTATGCCATCCCAAAATGGTCTGGACCAACTAATGCTCAGTAACCCGGACTTATATTTTCGGCTGCTGGAGGCACGTCGTGCAGAGCGTAAGGCTGAGCTCGAGGCTGCAGAGCGCAAGGCTGAGCGCGAGGCTGCAGAACGAGAACGGGAAGCTGTCCGCAGGCATGAACTGGACCTGGCCCGAGTACAGCTTCAGGGGTCCGACCGGCATGCCACATCCACAGGCCCATCCCTGATGGTCAAGCCAAAACTGCCTGTGATGGAGTCTGAGAACTGTGACATTGATCTTTTCCTGCATGCTTTTGAAACCTCATGCCAGCAGTACCAGGTACCAGAGCCACAGTGGGCGGGACATCTAATGTCCGCACTGAAGGGCAAAGCTATGGAGGCCCTGGTCGGACTGCCATTAGCAGAGCGTACCAGTTACGCGGTCATCAAAAAGGCTATTCTGGTCAAGTACCAGCTGACTCCAGAGACTTACCGTTTACGGTTCCGGTCCCTGCGGAGAGGGCCCGGAGATACTTTTATGGACCATCTGGGCAAGTTGCAGACCACCTTCCAACAGTGGTCTGATCCCCTCACAGAGGACACCAAGCAGTCCCTGGCGGATCTGATGGTCCGAGAACAGTTTGTCTCCAATTGCCCCACAGATGTGCAAAAATATGTATGTGAGCACAAGCCGAAGAGTGCGCGAGAGGCGGCCGAGCTAGCCGATGAATATGTCGCCATGCCCAGCACTCGGGCATTCAAAGACACTCTGTCCCGTCTGGGAGGAACCTCTTCATCTGCTTCTTCCTCCCGGCCAGCTTTGTCGGTTCCTGTCCAGCGACCCTTTCACAGGCCTGCACAAAGACCTGAAGGAGTCAAGCCAGCACCGACAGACGTGCGCAAGTGCTATGCGTGCGGCAAGCCAGGACACCTCAGCCACTCGTGCCCAGAGAAGAAGACAGCACCCCCTGGCAAGCTTGCCCGCAACCCATCATCTGTGCTGCAAGACACACCGCAGACAACCTACAGTTGGTTACTGTGGGCAACCGATGCACCACAGGCTTCCGCGATACAGGAGCCGAAGTCACACTAGTTCGGCCTGAACTAGTGGATGACGCAGACCTTATTCCCGGCAAAAGCCTCACCATCACGGGAGTTGGGGGGGTGAGCCCTAATGTTCCCCTAGCTCGTGTTTTCCTTGATTGGGGGGCTGGGAGTGGAGTAAGGGAGGTGGGAGTCTCTGCGGAGATCCCCACAAATGTTTTATTAGGCACTGACCTAGGACGATTGGTCTCGTTCTACGTGCCCCCTGGAAGCACACAGGACTCACCCGTCCCTATGGAGGTCCCTGGACATACCGAGGTACTGTGCAAGGATGTTTGCGTAACATCAGATAACCTTGGGGATGGACCTCGGGAGGTGGGAGGTGGGGTGTGTGGGAGCAGTTCTCCTATGACAGGAGATGTAGAGGGGATGGCGGATGTATGTACACAGGTAGCGGACATGTGTTTAACTGATTCAAGTTGTGCAAATGTTAAATGTGATGACATTATTCTGCCTGTGTTGCCCGTCACTCGCAGGGCTGCAAAAGCCGCAGCGGAACGCTCCATTGGGGAAGAGCAAGTGGAAGTGTCCCCTTCCACCGGTTCGGACCCCGTGGACTTAACCGCGTCAGAGCCTCAGCCACTGTCCCTGTTCGCCACAGGACAGCTGGCTGGGACTTGTAGTGCCGCCTTTGAGCAGGCCCTGCGAGATGACCCTACCTTGGAGCAGCTAAGAGGGTTAGCTGCCAGCCCTCCCACTGAGGGAGACAAATACCGAGTGTGTTGGGACAATGGGAAACTGTATAAGGAGGACATCTCCCACAGTAACAGTAGGGTGGGGCCACTCAAGAGGCAGCTCATTGTACCTGTGCAGTTCAGGGAACAATTACTGCAAGTGGCTCATGAGATCCCCTTAGCTGGTCACCTGGGAATAACCAAAACAAAGTCCCGGGTGATGCAGAATTTTTTCTGGCCAGGCCTCGGGGCAGATGTCGCCAAGTACTGCAGGTCCTGCGACACCTGTCAGCGAGTTGGCAAAGCAGGAGACCGTCACCGAGCTCCATTGAATCCCTTACCGATAATTGATGAACCCTTCAGGAGGGTGGCCGTGGACATCATTGGTCCACTGGCCATCCCCAGCAGTTCGGGTAAACGGTTCATATTAACCCTGGTGGATTACGCAACGCGCTACCCGGAAGCAGTGGCGTTATCCTCCATTAGGGCGGACAAGGTTGCAGACGCCCTGCTGGGGATCTTCACGAGAGTGGGGTTCCCAGCTGAGCTTCTCAGCGACCAAGGACCTCAGTTCATGTCTGAACTAATGCAGGGGCTCTGTAGGAAAATACAGGTGAACCATATTGTAGCCAGCCTTTGCCACCCACAAACAAACGGCCTCTGTGAGCGCTTCAACGGGACGTTGAAGCAGATGCTGAAGACGTTTGTGGAGGCGCAAGGGAAGGACTGGGAACGATATCTACCTCACCTGCTATTTGCCTACAGAGAGGTTCCCCAGGAGTCAACCGGGTTTTCACCCTTCGAACTCCTGTATGGTCGACGAGTAAGAGGTCCCCTAGACCTAATCAGAGAGTCTTGGGAAGGCAAGGTTGCCGGAACTGAAGTCTCTGTAGTAGACTATGTCCTCAGGTTCCGAGCCAAAATGGAGTCGCTGGTAGGTCTGGTACAGGAGAATATGGTGCAGGCCCAAAGCAAACAGAAGCAGTGGTATAACCGCACTGCCCGAGAGAGAATCTACCAGGAGGGGCAGAAGGTCTATGTCCTGCTGCCAATGCGGCAAAACAAACTGCAAGCTGCATGGGAAGGGCCGTACCCCATTGTCAAATGTCTGAGTAAGGTAAATTATGTGGTGGGCCTTGGAGAGGGAGGTAGGAGACAGAAGACGTTTCACGTCAACATGCTCAAGGAGCATCACGAGAGAACGCCACATGTTATGCCGGTTTGCAGCCTGCCCGAAAGGGAGGAGGCCGACCCCCTACTAGATCTGCTAGCTGACACTCGAGAGTTGGAGGTGGACTTAACCCTCAACCCTCAACTCTCGTCCCAGCAGAGAGCTCAGCTCTTAGAAGTGTTGACGGCTCACCGTGACACTTTTACAGGGAAACCCGGGAGAACTCACCTTGCAGTCCATCATGTGGACACAGGTACACATGCTCCCACAAAGCTGTCCGCCTACCGTGTCTCACTGGAGGTCCAGGCAGACCGCAGGAGGGAGATCGAGGAGATGAAGCAGCTTGGGGTCATTCAGAAATCCCACAGCGCTTGGGCCTCACCAGTGGTTCTGGTCCCGAAGAAAGATCAGACAACCATGTTCTGTGTGGATTATCGGAAACTGAATGCCATCACAACCTCGGATGCTTACCCCATGCCCAGGATTGATGAACTGTTAGATAAGTTGGCAGGAGCCAGCTACCTGACAATCATGGACCTGAGCAGGGGGTATTGGCAGATTCCCCTGACCTCGGAGGCTCAGGAGAAGTCGGCCTTCATCACCCCTTTCGGCTTATACGAATTTACTGTAATGCCGTTTGGGATGAAGAATGCGCCAGCCACCTTTCAAAGGCTTGTGAATGACTTGCTGGAAGGACTAGAAGAATGTGCTGTCGCCTATTTAGACGACATTGCCGTATATAGCCCCACGTGGAAGGAGCATCTGGTGCACCTGTCGCTAGTACTGGACAAACTTGCTGCGGCTGGACTAACTGTTAAGCCTAGCAAGTGCCAGCTGGGCATGAATGAGGTCACTTACTTAGGCCACAGAGTAGGAGGAGGCACACTGAGGCCTGAAATAGAGAAGGTGAAAGCCATTACGAGATGGCCAACACCTCTCACCAAGAAGCAGGTCATGTCTTTCTTGGGAACGGCCGGGTACTATAGGAAGTTCATCACGAACTATAGCGCCCTGGCCAAGCCTCTGACAGACTTGACCAAGAAGAAGCTGCCCAGGATGGTGTCATGGACGCCGGAATGCGAGCAAGGCTTCCAGGCCCTGAAGGATGCACTAGCCAGTGCTCCTGTGCTTCAGGCCCCAGATTTCACTCGGAAGTTTGTGGTCCACACGGATGCTTCCGCCTTTGGTCTGGGTGCAGTCCTGAGTCAGGTGAACCAGGCCGGGGAGGAGCATCCTGTACTATACCTGAGCCGTAAGTTACTGGCCAGGGAGACCAGCTACTCCACAATAGAGAAGGAGTGTTTAGCTATTGTGTGGTCCCTGCAAAAGCTACAACACTACCTGTATGGACGCAATTTCACAGTGATCACTGATCACAATCCCCTCAGCTGGTTGGCACGTCTCGCAGGAGACAATGCGAAACTGCTGAGATGGAGCCTGATTTTGCAGCAGTACAACTTCACCGTGCAGCACAGAAAAGGTAGTTTACATGGAAATGCCGATGGGTTGTCGCGGCAGGGAGAATCGGCCGGAGATGGCTGGGTTGCTGTGGAATAGGCTTGTGGCCATTTCCCCAGGCAACCTTTTAAAAGAGGGAGGTGTGCCGGCATACATACATAATTCCTATGGGTAGCCATCTTATATGCTTCTGGCATAAGTAAAAAAAAACTGTGAACTCTCATCTTCCTGAAGCCTGGGTCGCCTATGATATAGATGGACACTTTTATTACCACTACTCTTTGAGGCTAGCTATAAAAGGTCATAAAGGCTATACCAGGCCCAGCTCATCCTGTTCTTTAAGATAAGATCAGCTCGCTGTCAAGCCTGGCTGGAGCGTGACATCATTAATTTCCAGGTCTGGTTTGAGGAGAGCTAATAGCCCTTAATTAGCACTGGGCATAAAACCAGTCCACTTTCATATTTCATTTATGAATCAACTTATGCCCTTTCTGACACCAGATCCAGGCTCTACAGAGTATTGTGGTTAATTGGGTATCAAATATGACTAGAGGATGTGATTCCGTAGCTGACCTATGGGTGGTAGAAGAACTACAGGTCCCAGCATTACCGTGTGTGGTCTCATTCTGTAGGTAAATAAATAAGGATCGCAAATATGTATTCTGTATAAAAATATGCCGATGTATCAAGGAGATACGGGCTTAAGTATAATCCTCATTGTAGGAACTGAACTTTGATGGGGTCATAAAACACTTGGGGGCCATCCCTAGGCTTCACAGTCACTCTGCTGCCATTGGCTGACAGGAGTAAGTCTCCTGCCCATGGGAGAGTTCATAAAAATCCATGCACAAGGACAGAGGAGAGAGACCCATGGGACATCACCAGACACTTAATTGGACATTGACGGCATATCCCTGTCTCAGAAGAACTTTGAGGGTCTCCCCTGATACATACTGAAAAGGGGTTTGCAATGATTCAAAAAGGACATATGAACGACCATCTGAAACCCTACAGAGAAACTAAGTATTCTTTCATCTTTTTCCCTTTCATTTGAACTGTCGTGATTATTTATATTGTTATTATTATTCTGTAGATTTATAGTCATTTTCATTAGACTTGTATGCACTGCTTTTTACCGCTTATTAAAGATTATAAAATCTAAGTGGCCAAGTCTTCCATATTCTAAGCTGCTGAACAACGTACCTTGCCTTTGAAGAGACGTTACCAGGTAGTTAGTTAAATTGCATTTAGGAATTGTAGCTGGGGGTGATTGACTGCGGTTGGTCAGTAAGTGATATCCGGATCATCCACTAATCTGTGTGATAGTGAATGACCCGGATAGTCGGCTCGTGGACCGGGAACCCACGTGGTGGCAGTTACCGAAGTGTAGTGGGGGGGTGTTAGCCGAATGGTAATACCCCGGTCACGTGAGGTCTCTGTGTGTGCGCAGACTCCGTCACAGACCACTACGTCACAGCTGTGGGATCTGGAGCGATCGGATCCATAGTTCGTGACAGGGAGGGTGCCTGGTTTATAGGAAAAGGTCAGAAATTGATGGAAATACCACCGAAACGGTGCATCTTGGACTCCCATGTCGCTGCTGGAAGTGATGTCCGAGTAGTACGCCACTTTTACAGACTGACAATAATATGCACAAAACCAAAGATAAAATCGATTGTAGAGTAAAAATTGTTAGGAAACATTCTTTCCTGTATATTTACTTGTATATAAAGTGCAAGTTCAGGCAAAAATGTTGTTGATTTTCGGAACTGGGACCACGATTAAGAGGGATGGCCGGTGGCATCCGTATTGTACTGCTAGAGGTGAAATTCTTGGACCGGCGCAAGACGAACCACAGCCAAAGCATTAAGCACAAATGTTTTCATTAATCAACAATAAAAGTCGGGGGTTTGAAGGGGATCCCACAGGCGACCCGTTATTCCCATTACACGCCGAGCAATTTCTGGTTAAACAAACTCTTTGGATTCCGGGGAGAATATGGTTGTAAAGCTGAAACTTAAACTAATTGACGGAAGGGCACCACCAGGAGTGGAGCCTGCGGCTTAATTTGACTACGCGCGGAAAACCTCACCCGGCCCGGACACGGAAAGGATTGACAGATTGATACCTCTTTCTCGATTCTGTGGGTGGTGGTGCATGGCCTTTGTGAGCGGGTTGATCGAGGTGATTTGTGTGGTTCATTCCGATAACCAACGATACTCCTCCATGCTAAACAGTTACGTGACCCCCGGTGGTAAAGATTGTGTTAACCAGACTCTTGGATAGTGAGACTGGACTTGTAGATGAGGGCCTCCTGGTGAGCTGACCCTGTAAAAGATTGCAGGTGAGGACCTGCTGGTGAGCTGACCCTCTCAAACATTATGTGCAAGGGCCTGCTGCGGCTTTGTTGACTCTAGATAACTTCTGGGTGATCGCACGTCCCTGTGATATCGACGATCCATTTGGATGTCTGCCCTATCAACTTTCGATGTTCTTTTATGCGCCTACCATGCTGACCACAGGTAACGGGGAATCAGGGTTCACTTTCAGAGAGGGAGCCTGAGTAACGGCTACGGCTACCACTTCCAAGAAAGGCAGGCGGGGGCGCGCAAATTAACCACCCCCGACTCAGGGAGGTAGTGACAATAAAAAACAATAAAGGACTCTTAAGAGGCCCTGTCATTGAAAAAAGTACTAAAAAATTACTGGGAATGTACAGGTATTTAGGATGAGGAAACATTATACAGGAGAGATACCACAGGTAATTACACTGTTCGCAGCGTCTACGGCAAAGGTACACTGTATCTCACAGATGTACGAGGGCCTGCAGGTGAGCTGACCCTCTAAAAGATTTCCGCTGAGGGCCGGCAGGCGAGCTGACCCTCTAAAAGATTACATTTTTTATATCTGCACACTTTACACAGCAGATGTGGCGTGGATAATTTAACTGTCCCCAGCGGACACCGTCTACGGAAAAAGTATGATTGATGGCCTGCTGGTAACTCCAAAAAACATTATGGGCAAGGGTCTGCTGCTGAGCTGACCATCTAAAACATTATGGGTGAAGGCATCCTGGTGACCTGACCCTCTAAAAGATTTTTGCTGAGGGGCTGCGGGTGAGCTGACCCTGTAAAAAATTAAATGAAAGGGCCTGTGGGTGAGCTGACCTTGTAAAAAGTTATATGAGAGGGCCTGCAGGTGAGCTGACCATGTAAAAAAATATATGAGAGAGCCTGCGGGTGAGCTGACCCTGTAAAAAATTAAATGAGAGTGCCTGTGGGTAAGTTGAACCTGTAAAAAATTATGAGAGGGCCTGAGGGTGAGCTGACACTCTAAAAAATTATATGCGAGGGCATATATATACGAGGGCATTAAATGCGACGAATAAGCATGTTGATATGATGGAAGAGAAGAAGGAGCAGGAGAAAAGGAAGATTCAACCATATACCCTTTTTTGTGGTGGAAGGGGTGCATGGGAATACAGAATATTCAGTACATTATAAACAACACATTACAAGTGCCTTTATGTTCATCCACTTTCCTCTGGTGGAGTCGAGAAGTCAAGGGCAATCCAGGCCTTGTTCATTTTCATAAGAGTCAACCTGTCAGCATTTTCAGTTGACAGGTGGATAGAGTTGAGCAGACACCTGGATGTTCGGGTTCGACGAGTTTGGACGAACTTGACCCTGAACCCCATTGAAGTCAATGGGGACCCGAACTTTTGGGCACTAAAATGGCTCTTAAATAGTCCTGGAAAGGGCTAGAGGGATGCAAAAGGTATAAAAATGTGCTTAAGAGCATGGCAACTGTTCTGCAAACAAATGTGGATAGGGAAATAACTTAACATAACATAAAATACTTAAAAATTAAAAAATAACAATCTGGATCTAGGATTAGGAGGTTGAGGAGGCGGTGGATGGGTAGAAGCGGAGGTGAAGGAGGAATAGGTAGCCAACACTGATTTGTGTTATTTTGTTATTTTTAAATTGGGGTATCCCCAAAATATTGGGACATATAACAAAATAAAACAAAGAATAAGTGCACTTGAGTACAATAATGGATGGTTGAGGCTGGTATAAATGTCTATTCTGCACAAGATACGGACAAGTCCTGTGGGATCATGTCACCCAACAATAGAACAGAGGATTTTGAGAGATTTAGACCCCTGTCACCCAGGCACAGCAGGGGTTTGTATACGCCAAAAATGGTTAAAAAAAAAATCAATTTAGGGCACTTTTTTGCATTAAAATTGCTCTAAAATAGTCCTTGAAAAGGCTAGAGGGGCGTAAAAGGCAGTAAAATGTGCTTAAGAGCATGGCAACTGCTCTGCAAACAAATGTGGATAGGGAAATAACTTAAAATAAAATAACTAAAAATTACAAATTATTAACCCTCAACTCAGGTGGATATGGAGTCGGAGGTTGAGGAGGCGGTGAATGTGGTGTTGTAGGTGGAGGCAGCAATGGAGGAGGAGGAGGTAGCCAACAATGTTTATTTTTTATTTTTTATTGGGGTAGGTAGCCCCCAAAATATTGGGACAAATTAAAAAAAAGAAAACAAAGAATCATTGCACTTGACTTAAAGAGGACCTTTCACTTGTATAAACTATGTGAACTGAGTATGATGCCATATAGAGCGGCACCCGGGGATCTCACTGCACTTACTATTATCCCCGGGCGCCGCTCCGTTCTCCCGTTATAGGCTCCGGTACCTTTGCTCTTAAGTTATAGTAGGCGGTTCTTCCCTTGTCCTGTGGGCATCTCCTTCTCCTAGGCTGCAGCGCTGGCCAATCGCAGCGCACAGCTCACAGCCTGGGAGCCTAGGAGAAGGAGACGCCCACAGGACAAGGGAAGACCCGCCTACTATAACTTAAGGAGCAAAGGTACCGGAGCCTATAACGGGAGAACGGAGCGGCGCCCGGGGATAATAGTAAGTGCAGTGAGATCCCCGGGTGCCGCTCTATATGGCATCATACTCAGTTCACATAGTTTATACAAGTGAAAGGTCCTCTTTAAGTACAAGAATGTATGTTTGATGGTGGTATAAATGTCTATTCTGCACAAGGTACAGATAAGTCTTGTGGGATCTAAGCCTGGTTGATGTTAATGAACGTGAGCTTGTCCACGTTGGCTGTGGACAGGCAGCTGCACTTGTCTGTGATAACGCCCCCTGCTGTGCTAAACACACGTTCAGATAATACACTGGCTGCAGGGCAGGTCAGCACCTCCAAGGCGTAAAGAGCAAGCTCAGGCCATGTGCCCAATTTGGAGACCCAGAAGTTGAAGGGGGCAGAACCGTCATTCAGTATGTGTAGGTGTGTGCATACATACTGCTCCACCATGTTGGTGAAATTCTGCCTCCTGCTAAGACGTTCCATATCAGCTGGTGGTGCTGGTTGTTGTGGCGTGCTGACAAAGCTTTTCCACATTTCGGACATGCTAACCCTGCCTTCTGAGGTGCTGGCGGTGCCCCAGCTGTGTTGGCGACCTCATCCTTGTCCTCTGCCTTCGCCTTGTGCTTCCACTGTGCCCCCGCTGTCAGGTGGGAATGCCACCAGCAGCGTGTCTACCAGCGTGCGATTGTACTCACGCATCTTACGATCACGCTCCAGTGACGGAATTAAGGACGGTACATCGTCCTTGTAACGGGGATCCAGCAGCGTGGCCACCCAGTAATATGCACAAGTTAGAATGTGGGCATCTCAGCGGTCGTTGCGGAGACATTGCAGCATGTAATCGCTCATGTGTGCCAGGCTGCCCAGAGGCAATGAAAAGCTGTCCTCTGTGGGAGGTGTATCGTCTGTGTCCTCTGTATCCCCCCATCCACACACCAGTGAGCTGGTCTGGGTGCCACCCTGCTGTGAACATGGTTCCTCCTCCTTCATCTCCTCCTCCTCATCCTCCAGAACTGTGCCCTGGATGGACAATTGTGTACCTTGGGTTTGTGGGTGCAGGAACCCACCCTCGGAGCCACTTGGGAATGACTGGCTGGAAACCCTACGAAATGATCCCTCTTCCTGCTCCTCCTCCTGTGCTACATCCTCTTCCATCATCGCCAGGGGCGTTTTTTCAAGGAGACATAGAAGTGGGATAGTAACGCTGAGAGCGGCATTATCGGCACTGGCCATGTTGGTGGAGTACTCGAAACAGCGCAACAAGGAACACAGGTCTCGCATGGAGGCCCAGTCATTGGTGATGAAGTGATGCTGTTCTGCCGAGCGACTCACCCATGCGTGCTGCAGCTGAAACTCCACTATCGCCTGCTGCTGCTCGCACAGCATGTGCAAGGTGGAGTTCCACCTTGTGGGCATGTCGCATATATGGGGCGGTGAGCGGGAAGGCCGAAGTTACGCTGCAGCACTGAGAGGCGAGCAGCAGCAGGGTGAGAACGACGAAAGCGTGCACAGAAGGCCCACACTTTATACAGCAGCTCTGACATGTCGGGGTAATTTTTAAGGAATCTCTGCACCACCAAATTCAGCACATGCGCCAGGTAAGGGATGTGCATCAAACCGGCTAGTCCCAGAGCTGTTACGAGATTTCGCCCATTATCGCACACCACCAGGCCGGGCTTGAAGCTGACTGGCACAAACCACTCATCGGTCTGTTGTTAAAGGCCCGTCCACAGCTCCTGAGCGGTGTGGGTTTTTTCCCCAAACAGATAAGTTTTAAAACTGCCTGCTGTCGTTTACCCCTGGCTGTGCTGAAGTTGGTGGTGAAGGTGTTACGCTGACCGGATGAGGAGTTGGTAGAGGATGAGGAAGCAGAGTAGGAGGAGGAAGCAACAGGAGGCAAACTGAAGCGCCCTGCAATCCTCGGTGGTGGAAGGACATGCGCCAAACTGCTAGATCCGCCTCAGGCCCAGCCGCCACTGCATTTACCCAGTGTGCTGTTATGGAGATATAACGGCCCTGACCGTGCTTACTGGTCCACGTTTCCACAGATGGCGTTGCGCAGTGCAAACCCGATTTTGTCCCCTACTTGGTTGTGAAGGGAAGGGATGGCTCGCCTTGAAAAGTAGTGGTGGCTGGGCATGACGTACTGTGGGACAGCCACCGCCATAAGCCCTTTAAAACTATCTGTCTCCACCAGACGGAGTGACAGCATTTCAAAGGCAAGTAATTTAGAAATGCTGGCATTCAGGGCTAAGGATCGTGGGTGGGTAGGGGGGTACTTCCTCTTCCTCTCCAGCATTTGGGATATGGAGAGCTGAACGCTCCCATGTGACATTGTGGAGATGCTTGGTGACGGAGGTGTTGGTGTTGCTGGCAGATCCTCTGTTTGTGGGGTGCCAGGTGGCACTGTCACTCCAGAGGTGGCTGAAGAGGCCGCGACTGCAGCAGAAGAGGAAGCAGGAGGAGCCAGAGACCTTTCTTGTTTTTTGAGGTGTCTACTTCACTGCAGCTCGTGCTTTGCACTTAAATACCTGGTCATGCAGGTTGTGCTCAGGTTGAGGTAGTATCTCAGAGGCCCTGAACCAGTGTAGGCCTTCAGTAAATATATATTTGTACAAAATGGCTGTATTTCAAATGCCTAATTCAAACCCCTGTATGTAGAGGTAGTATCTCACAGGCCCTGAACCAGTGTAGGCCTTCAGTAAATATATCTTTGCACAAAATGGCTGTATTTCAAATGCCTAATTCAAACCCCTGTATGTAGAGGTAGTATCTCACAGGCCCTGAACCAGTGTAGGCCTTCAGTAAATATATCTTTGCACAAAATGGCTGTATTTCAAATGCCTAATTCAAACCCCTGTATGTAGAGGGGGTATGTCACAGGGCCTGAACCAGTGTAGGCCTGAATTCAATATTGGTGCACCAAATAGCGGTATTTAAAATATCTGAATGTAACCCTAATGTTTTAAGGGTGTATCTCACAATGACATCTGCATCAAAGGCTGCACCAACTAAATTTTTTTTGCCCAAATTAGTGTTTGTTTAACCTCCTCCGGACCGCCTAACGCAGGATCGCGGTCCGGAGGCGGCTGTCTCAGGCAGAGTGACGCATTGGTGCGTCATCTCGTGAGACGCAAGACTTCCTGTGAACGCGCGCGTTCACAGGAACTGCAGGTGAGCGAGTGGATCTACAGCCTGCCAGCGGCGATCGTTCGCTGGCAGGCTGTAGATGCGATTTTTTTAACCCCTAACAGGTATATTAGACGCTGTTTTGATAACAGTGTCTAATATACCTGCTACCTGGTCCTCTGGTGGTCCCTTTTGCTTGGATCGACCACCAGAGGACACAGGCAGCTCTGTAATAAGTAGCACCAAGCACCACACTACACCCCCCCCCGTCACTTATTAACCCCTTATTAACCCCTGATCACCCCATATAGACTCCCTGATCACCCCCCTGTCATTGATCACCCCCCTGTAAGGCTCCATTCAGACATCCGTATGTGTTTTACGGATCCACGGATCCATGGATCGGATCCGCAAAACACATACGGACGTCTGAGTGGAGCCTTACAGGGGGGTGATCAATGACAGGGGGTGATCCCCCCATATACACTCCCTGATCACCCCCCTGTCATTGATCACCACCCTGTAAGTCTCCATTCAGACGTCTGTATGTGTTTTGCGGATCCGATCCATGGATCCGTGGATCAGTAAAACACATACGGACCTCTGAATGGAGCCTTACAGGGGGGTGATCATCCCATATAGACTCCCTGATCACCCCCCTGTAAGGCTCCATTCAGAAGTCCGTGTGTATTTTGCGGAACCGTGGATCCATGGATCGGATCCGCAAAGCATCCGTAAAACACATACGGACGTCTGAATGGAGCCTTACAAGGGGGATCATCCCATATAGACTCCCTGATCACCCCCCTGTAAGGCTGAGTTCACACGGGCGTGTCCGGATTAGGTCCGGATGCGTCCCGGTGTATTGCGGCAAACCCGCGCGATTGGGTACGCAATTGCAGTCAGTTTTGACTGCGATTGCGTTCCGATGTTCAGTGTTTATCACGCGGGTGCAATGTGTTTTGCACTCGCGTGATAAAAAACCGACTGTGGTACCCAGACCCGAACTTCTTCACAGAAGTTCAGGTTTGGGTTAGTTGTAGTGTAGATTGTATTATTTTCCCTTATAACATGGTTATGTACCATGTGATTGGAGCATGTGATCTGACGTCACCAAAGGTCCTTTAGCCGACAGCTCATCAGAAGAGACCGGGAACTGCGCGATGAAGAGGACAAGGTGAGTTAATTTATTTTTTATTTTTTTAACCCTCAATTGCCCTTGTACTAAGCATTCTGTATTCAGAATGCTATTATTTTCCCTTATAACCATGTTATAAGAGAAAATAATACAGTGAATAGACTGTCACCTAGCAACCATGAGTGAAAATCGCACCGCATCCGCACTTGCTTGCGGATGCTTGCGATTTTCACTCAGCCCCATTCATTTCTATGGGGCCTGTCCTGCGTTACAAACGCAGAATATAGAGCATGCTGCGATTTTAAAGCATTGCAGAAGTGATGCGTGAAAAAAATCGCTCATGTGCACAGCCCCATAGAAATGAATGGTGCCGGATTCAGTGCGGGTGCAATACGTTCACCTACCGCATTGCACCCGCGCGGAAATCTCGCCCGTGTGAACTCAGCCTAAGGCTCCATTCAGACGTCCGTATGTGTTTTGCTGAAAAGCGGATCCATGGATCAGATCCGCAAAACACATACGGACGTCTGAATGGAGCCTTACAGGGGGGTGATCAGGGAGTTTTGATCACCCCCCTGTAAGGCTCCATTTAGACATTTTTTTGGCACAAGTTAGCCGAAATTGATTTTTTTTTTTTTTTTTTTTCTTACAAAGTCTCGTATTCCACTAACTTACAAAGTCTCATATTCCACTAACTCGTGAGGGGTATGGTGAACTCACCATACCCCTCACGGAATCCAAATGCGTACAATTTTTTTGACATTTATTTTCCAGACTTCTTCTCACGCTTTAGGGCCCCTAAAATGCCAGGGCAGTATAAATACCCCACATGTGACCCCATTTCAGAAAGAAGACACCCCAAGGTATTCGCTGAGGGACTATATGGGGTGATCACCACCCTGTCATTGATCACCCCCCCTGTAAGGCTCCATTCAGATATCCGTATGTGTTTTGAGTCCATGTTTTGCGTCCATGAGTTTGCATATTGAGTCCATGAAAGATTTAACTTTTTGTCCCAAAAAAGCGGAAAGGGAGACTTTGTGAGAAAAAACAAAAAAAATCAATTTCCGCTAACTTGTGCCCCCAAAAAAATCTTCTATGAACTCGCCATGCCCCTCATTGAATACCTTGGGGTGTCTTCTTTCCAAAATGGGGTCACATGTGGGGTATTTATACTGCCCTGGCATTTTAGGGGCCCTAAAGCGTGAGAAGAAGTCTGGAATCCAAATGTCTAAAAATGCCCTCCTAAAAGGAATTTGGTCCCCTTTGCGCATGTAGGCTGCAAAAAAGTGTCACACATGTGGTATCTCCGTACTCAGGAGAAGTAGGGCAATGTGTTTTGGGGTGTCTTTTTACATATACCCATGCTGGGTGAGATAAATATCTTGGTCAAATGCCAACTTTGTATAATAAATGGGAAAAGTTGACTTTTGCTGAGTTATTTCTCTCACCCAGCATGGGTATATGTAAAAAGATACCTCAAAACACATTGCCCAACTTCTCCTGAGTACGGCGATACCACATGTGTGACACTTTTTTGCAGCCTAGGTGGGCAAAGGGGCACAAATTCCAAAGAACACCTTTAGGATTTCATAGGGCATTTTTTTTACACATTTTGATTTCAAACTACTTCTTGCGCGTTCATGGACGTTTTTATTTTTTGTCACAAGTTAGTGGAATATGAGACTTTGCAAGAAAAAAAATCATCATTTTCCGCTAACTTGTGACAAATAATAAAAAGTTCTATGAACTCACTTTGCCCATCAGCGAATACCTTAGGGTGTCTACTTTCCGAAATGAGGTCATTTGTGGGGTTTTTCTACTGTCTGGGCATTGTAGAACCTCAGAAAATATGACAGGTGCTCAGAAAGTCAGAGCTGCTTCAAAAAGCGGAAATTCACATTTTTGTACCATAGTTTGTAAATGCTATAACTTTTACCCAAACCATTTTTTTTTACCCAAACATTTTTTTTATCAAAGACATGTAGAACAATAAATTTAGAGAAAAATTTCTATATAGATGTCGTTTTAAAAAACGAATTTACAACTACAAGTGAAAAATGTCATTTTTTTGCAAAAATTTCGGTAAATTTCGGTAAATTTTGATTAATAACAAAAAAAGTTAAAATGTCAGCAGCATATAAATACCACCAAATGAAAGCTCTATTAGTGAGACGAAAAGGAGGTAAAATTCATTTGGGTGGTAAGTTGCATGACCAAGCAATAAACTGTGAAAGTAGTGTAGTGCAGAATTGTAAAAAGTGGTCTGGTCATTAAGGGTGTTTAAGCTAGGGGGGCTGAGGTGGTTAAAAACTGAAATTGACAGCAGTATATAAGCTTGTAATTTCACACGTGCTGATGCTGCAAAGCCTGAAAATAGTGTTTTTTGTCAAAAGTGTGTTTTTCAAACCCCAGAAAATGATTGGTGTATTTCTACCTTAAATTGCACACTGACTAATACAGATGTTGTAGATTGCCCAAAAAGTATTTTTTTGCTAACAGAATATGAAAGCTGTATATATTAAACTTGAATTTAACACTTTCAGATCTGGAAAATACTGTTTTTTGAAAAAAATAGTGTGTTTTTAAAACCTCTGAAAATGATGGGTGTATTTCTACCTTAAATTGCACACTGACTAATCCAGATGTTGTAGTTTGCCCCCAAAAAATTGTGATTTGCAATGTCCCAAAAGCTCAGATGCAGTGCTGGTGCACTGAGCATGCATAGAATTCTAAAAGTTAGTATTTTTGGGTCAATGAGCTCAGGGCAGGGTAAAACGATAGTGCCCTACACCCACACAACTGTTTATCTGTAGATCGCTGAGTTAGATTCTCTCCTATGCTCTCCTTGAAATCACAAGTCCAGCAGCATCCTATCCCTACACTTGTAACGTGCTGCTCTGGCCAATCACAGCCATGCCATTAGTAGGCATGGCTGTGATGGCCTCTTGGGGCAAGTAGTATGACGCTTGTTGATTGGCTGCTGTGCAGCCTTTAAAAAAGCGTCAAGACAGCAGCAAACACCGAACGCGAACCTGAACTTTTACAGAAATGTTCAGGTCCGGGGTCCAAAAATCCTAACGTTCGATACGAACCCAAACTTTACAGTTCGGGTTCGCTCAACCCTACAGGTGGATATGCTTATCTGTTATAATGCCACCAGCAGCACTAAATGCCAACTCAGGCAAAATGCTGGCAGCAGGGCCTGAGTAGTTGTAAGGCACTGAGGGATCACTGAGGATGCTGACACGGTCTGCTACGTACCTTCAGCATTTTCCAAAACGTTTCACTCCTTGTGACACTAGGCCGCGCATCAGGGTGAGGGTGCTTGCAGGGTGACATGAAACTGTCCCAGGCCTTGGAGAGTGTTGCCCTGCTGTGTGTTCCCCTTGTTTCCCCTCCTCGGTTGCCCAAGGAAATACGGACTCTGCCGCCAGCGTTGTCAGATGGAAATTTTTTGAGCAATTTTTCAACAAGGACCTTCTGGTATTGCACCATTTTGCTCGTCCTCTCCACCTGAGGAATGAGAGATGACAAGTTCTCTTTGTAGCGGGGATCGAGAAGGGTGAACACCCAGTAAACCATGTTTTCTAAAATGCGTATAAAGCGCGGGTCGCGGGAAAGGCAGCCTAACATGAAGTCAGCCATGTGTGCCAGAGTACCAACAGGCAAGACTTTGCTGTCATCATCAGGATCTTCTCTACTGCCCACCCACGCTGAACAGATAGAATTAAACTTCCATGTGTACTACCCTCTGTAGCGGAGGCAACCATCTCCTGCTCCTTCTCCTCTTCATCGTCCAATTCGCGCTGAGAAGACGGACGGAGGGGCGTCTGGCTATCACCCTGTGTAATGTCTTCTTCCCCCATTTCCACCTCTTCCACATGCAAAGCGTCTGCCTTAATTGTCCACCTAAATGGCAACATTTCCAGGGCGAGTAATTTTAAAAGGTGTGCATTTAGTGCTATGGCCTGTGGGTGGGTGGCTGGGTATTTGCGCTTACATTCAAATGCCTGGGGTAAGGACATTTGGACGCTGCCCTGGGACAGGGAAGTGGATGTGGTCGCTGATGGTGCTTGCGAATGTCCAAGTGCAGGGCGGGAGGCATCCTCGCCTGCGCCTTCGACAGGCAATTGGCCAGCACATACCATAGGGGAAGAGGAGGCAGTGGTGTGACCCGCAGACACAGATTGTGAACCCAGGCATTCGTCCCACTTATTATGGTGCTTGGATGCCATGTGGCGTATCATGCTGGTGGTGGCGAGGTTGCTAGTTTTCATGCCTCAGCTCATTTTTGGTGTTGCACAGGTTGCAAACTACTATTCTTTTGTCTTCTGCACTTTCCTCAAAACAGCACCATACTGCGGAGCACCTACCCTTGGCAAGGGAGGTTCTCCGTGGAACAGTTGCGGGCCTGTTTGGTGTGGCCCGCCTTCTCCCTTTTGCCACCCCACTGCCTCTTTCAGCCTGTTGCGGTGCTGCAGATCAATCCCCCTCTGTACTGCTGTCCTCGCTCGGCTTTCCACCTTCCCAGGTTGGGTCAGTGACCTCATCGTCCACCAAGTCCTCTTCCACTTCCTCACTCTGAATATCCTCTTGATTTGTTGACCACAACCTCAGTGATTGACAACTCTGTATCATCCTCTTCATTAACCTCTTGAGACGGTAATTGCGGTTGACTCAATGGCAACTGTTTCTCATCATCATCCACCTCATTACACACAAATTGCCGTTCCCCACCATCATCTTCTTGTGACTGTGGATGCTGTAGAGGTGGGGAATCAGGGCACAAGAGCTCATGTCCCTCTTCAAGCGTGCTTGGCGATAGGGCCAAATCAAGTAATGGCGATGAAAAGAGCTCCTCGGAATATCCAAGTGTAGGATCACTTGTTTGGAAAATTATCTGCTGCAATCCAACCGACCGCCTGGTCGCAGTGGTCTGACTTCAAGAGTTTTGTCCTGCAATGCCCTGCAAACTGAGAAATGAAGCTAGGTATCGTAGACTATATTTTTTTTGTGCTCTGGCAGCAGGCACAGTTTCTCCGCCCCCAGGGCCACGGCCTCTGCGTGAACCATCAGCACCACGGCCACTTCCCTGTCCCGTAATGCTCGCCTTCTTCATATTAAATGTTATATGCATGCTTGACACACAGTTCACAGCAAGCACAGTATATGGAAAAAGTACGTAAAAGTATGGAAAAAGGAAAATAGATTTCACTTATATTTTTTCTGTCTCTGGCCCTGACACACACAAGGTATTGCACAGATGTCACAAGTCACTGCAGACACCCTTCTATAGGAAAAGTACGTAAATGTATGGAAAAAATATACTAGTTTTCACTTACATTTTTTCTATCTCTGGCCCTGACACACAGAAGGTATTGCACAAATGTCGCAAGTCACTGCAGACACCCTCTATAGAAAAAGTGTGGGGAAAAAAATTGATGGCTATATTATATTGCTGCCACCACACACAATAGTCCTTAAAATAACTTTTGGGTCTTTGATCCGTTTTTCAACTAAATAGATTGCGATCACACTCCCTACACTATCTGTCCCTTCCTAAGCGCAGCTCTCCCTGACCAATAATGAGCCAAACACGCCCCATCGGGTGCTATATATCACCTGATCACATGTTCAGGACAGCCAATCACTGTAACCAACAAGGCTATGGCATTACAGTAATGGCAGTGCTTACCTGCATGTTTATTTGTTTATTAGCTGCATAGCAGCCAAGAAACGTGCGGAAAGGAGAAACGAGCATGGCGCTCGAGCACGTGCGGTACTCGGCCAAGTACCGCTATGTGCCAAGCATAGCGATGCTCGAGCCGAACAGAAGTTCGGCCGAGCATGCTCGCTCAGCACTAGTCTCTTGTCAGCCTTACGTTTATACTTTTTGCCCATTTTTTTTAAATAGTTTTCAATTTTCCACCAAATAGATGACAACAAAGAAGAAAATCTTTCTCAGTACCAGAAAATGTGCCAAACTGCGGAAAAATGGCGACTTATCAGTGGACTCCTGCCTACACCCTACAGTTATTTATGGCAAACTCAGCCAACGACAAAAATGAAAACCACTCCTCCTGATTCTCTGAGACAAAACATCTCAAATAAGTCTCCAGATTCTGGTTAGTGCCCTCAGTCTGTCCGTTCGACTGAGGATGAAAATCCATAGACTTCTCCCAACTGCATTGGCTCATCACCAGACATGAGCTCAAGCCCCTCCCTACCCAAAATGTCGGAAGAGGCCGCCTGCCCATATGATAGTGTGTTCCGAGCGAGAGGAACTTTAGATCTCTCCCTCAGATGTCTATCAATACGTACAGCCAGAGACATGGCTACCTCTAATGACTATGGATATTCATAAAATGTCAATGTGTCCTTCAGGTTCTAGGATAACTATGTGGGAGAGCGACCTTAGGTTCCGGGCAGGCCTGGTTCTCACTGCTGGAAGCCGCCACCTGTGGTCTCTAAAACTGTGAGATGGTCGTGCAGAGGTCAGCCACCTCCAAAAACAGTCCCTGCATACAATCGACCAGTGCAGAAACCGTATCCATCGCTGCACTGACACAAACAAAATGACGGCTTTTATGTGGTTGATAATGTCACATGTATAAGGGAGGGGAACACACCAAATGACACACAGAAGGAAATAGACCAGAGTCTAGGCCTCAAAGATAAGGTAGAGGGATGGTTACCTCCTAGGAATCCCTAGACCTCTCCCTCACTCCTGCCAGTATGAGTAGACCTTAAAGGTGGGAATACACCGTAACCTTAGCCCTGGAGACCCTGGAAATCTTTAGGAACGGTGGCAGAGAATGAGACTACTCGTTCCTTCCCAGATGAAGTAACCTGCGTCTCCCTGAGGCCTAGAAAACAAAAGAAACAAGCGAACAACAAAATGCAAAACTAAATGCACTTATCTTAAAGAAGTATGGAGGAGCAAGAGATCCAAAGGAACAACACACCAGCTCAACCAACACCAAGCAGGAAATATAAACCGCATGGTAAGCAGTGTGAGTTAGAACTAAATAGAGACTCAGTAATGACAACACAAGCTACAGCTGACAAGAGGTGTGGTCACTACCAAACCACAACACTGCAAGGAGAAAACAGAAAGACTGTCAGATACCCTCACGTGCCGCCAGTTTCTCAGATCTTCCCACTTCTGTCATGGGAGGTACCGTGACACCGGGTATGCTGGGTGCTGATGCCGGCCTTCTGCAGGCGCTGAACAGCAAATCGATTCATCCAGCACATGCGCATTCTGCCAGTATCTGTGCATGCGCTGGACGCATCCATTTCTCATTCAGCACCTGCACAGAGTAGAAGGAACCCAGGAGCAGAAACCATATTGCAGACCATGGACGCAGAAGGTGACAGGTAAGTACATTTATTTAATTGACACTGGGGAAGCTGGGGGCCTCCATAAGGTCACCTGGGGGACATTATAAAATCATGTATGCTTGTATGGACCATACAGTGCATGACTTAATATTGCATTTTTCACAAATTAAATTAGAAATTGGACAACTCATTTAAATCAGTCAGGTGTACCCTACTTTTGACTGGCATGGTGTATATTATTTTAAAATGTATATATTTCACGTTGGCTTTGCTGCTTATTTACCGATATTCTTGATTAACTTTTTTTGTGCTTTGATATATCTTTTTGCCAAAATTAGCTTGGAATTTGGCTGTACAAACTGAGGACTCCCCACTAATGATGAAAGACTGCTTTCTTCTTTCTTACAAGGTATGGTAAAGTAAGAGGTCATATATGGACGTTTTGTGAATGTATAATTCATTCTGTTTTCTTTGACAGATTTCCTTGCACTGCCCTTGTGACAGGACAGTGCTAGTAGCTCAAAAGTCATGTTTATTAATGGCGGCATCAGTTGACCTCGAAATGGCTAGAAATGCCACTTGCCACTCTGAACAGGTAGTGAATAATAGCATATCTTTTTTTTTTCTACAATGTACAGTGCCTTGCAAAAGTATTCAACCCCCTTGACTTTTTTTTGTATTTTGTTACATTACAGCCTTAAGTTCAATGTTTTGTTAATCTGAATTTTATGTAATGGAGCAGAACACAATAGTCTAAGTTGGTGAAATGAAATGAGAAAAATATATAAATAAAAATATTGTTTAGAACTAGAAAACATAAAATTGGCATGTGCGTATATATTCACCCCCTTTTTTAGGAAGCCCATAAAAAGCTTTGGTCCAACCAATTACCTGCAGAAGTCACAAAATTATTGAAATGATGTCCAACTGTGTGCAATTTAAGTGTCACATCATCTGTCATAACATATACACACATTTTTTGAAAGGCCCCAGAGGCTGCAACACCAAAGCAAGAGGCATCACTAACCAAACACTGCCATAAAGACCAAGGAACTCCCCAAACAAGTAAGGTACAATGTTTTTAAGAAGTACAAGTCAGGGTTAGGTTATAAAAAAATATCCAAATCTTTGATGATCCCCAGGAGCACCATCAAATCTATCATAACTAGAGTTGAGCGAACACCTGGATGTTCGGGTTCGAGAAGTTCGGCCGAACATCCCGGAAATGTTCGGGTTCGGGATCCGAACCCGATCCGAACTTCGTCCCGAACCCGAACCCCATTGAAGTCAATGGGGACCCGAACTTTTCGGCACTAAAAAGGCTGTAAAACAGCCCAGGAAAGAGCTAGAGGGCTGCAAAAGGCAGCAACATGTAGGTAAATCCCCTGCAAACAAATGTGGATAGGGAAATGAATTAAATTAAAAATTAAATAAATAAAAATTAACCAAAATCAATTGGAGAGAGGTTCCATAGCAGAGAATCTGGCTTCCCGTCACCCACCACTGGAACAGTCCATTCTCAGATATTTAGGCCCCGGCACCCAGGCAGAGGAGAGAGGTCCCGTAACAGAGAATCTGTCTTCATGTCAGCAGAGAATTAGTCTGCATGTCATAGCAGAGAATGAGGCTTCACGTCAGCCACCACTGCAACAGTCCATTGGCATATATTTAGGCCCAGCACACACACAGGCAGAGGAGAGAGGTCCCGTAACAGAGAATCTGTCTTCATGTCAGCAGAGAATTAGTCTGCATGTCATAGCAGAGAATGAGGCTTCACGTCAGCCACCACTGCAACAGTCCATTGGCATATATTTAGGCCCAGCACACACACAGGCAGAGGAGAGAGGTCCCGTAACAGAGAATCTGGCTTCATGTCAGCAGAGAATCAGTCTGCATGTCATAGCAGAGAATGAGGCTTCACGTCAGCCACCACTGCAACAGTCCATTGGCATATATTTAGGCCCAGCACACACACAGGCAGAGGAGAGAGGTCCCGTAACAGAGGATCTGGCTTCATGTCAGCAGAGAATCAGTCTGCATGTCATAGCAGAGAATCAGGCTTCACGTCAGCCACCACTGCAACAGTCCATTGTCATAAATTTAGGCCCAGCACCCAGGCAGAGGAGAGAGGTCCCGTAACAGACAATCTGGCTTCATGTCAGCAGAGAATTAGTCTGCATGTCATAGCAGAGAATGAGGCTTCACGTCAGCCACCACTGCAACAGTCCATTGGCATATATTTAGGCCTAGCACACAGGCAGAGGAGAGAGGTCCCGTAACAGACAATCTGGCTTCATGACAGCAGAGAATCAGTCTGCATGTCATAGCAGAGAATGAGGCTTCACGTCACCCACCACTGCAACAGTCCATTGGCATATATTTAGGCCTAGCACACAGGCAGAGCAGAGAGGTCCCGTAACAGACAATCTGGCTTCATGACAGCAGAGAATCAGTCTGCATGTCATAGCAGAGAATGAGGCTTCACGTCACCCACCACTGCAACAGTCCATTGGCATATATTTAGGCCTAGCACACAGGCAGAGCAGAGAGGTCCCGTAACAGACGATCTGGCTTCATGTCAGCAGAGAATCAGTCTGCATGTCATAGCAGAGAATGAGGCTTCACGTCAGCCACCACTGCAACAGTCCATTGGCATATATTTAGGCCCAGCACCCAGGCAGAGGAGGGAGGTCCCGTAACAGAGAATCTGTCTTCATGTCAGCAGAGAATTAGTCTGCATGTCATAGCAGAGAATGAGGCTTCACGTCAGCCACCACTGCAACAGTCCATTGGCATATATTTAGGCCCAGCACACACACAGGCAGAGGAGAGAGGTCCCGTAACAGACAATCTGGCTTCATGTCAGCAGAGAATTAGTCTGCATGTCATAGCAGAGAATGAGGCTTCACGTCACCCACCACTGCAACAGTCCATTGGCATATATTTAGGCCCAGCACCCAGGCAGAGGAGGGAGGTCCCGTAACAGAGAATCTGTCTTCATGTCAGCAGAGAATTAGTCTGCATGTCAAAGCAGAGAATGAGGCTTCACGTCACCCACCACTGCAACAGTCCATTGGCATATATTTAGGCCTAGCACACAGGCAGAGCAGAGAGGTCCCGTAACAGACAATCTGGCTTCATGACAGCAGAGAATCAGTCTGCATGTCATAGCAGAGAATGAGGCTTCACGTCACCCACCACTGCAACAGTCCATTGGCATATATTTAGGCCTAGCACACAGGCAGAGCAGAGAGGTCCCGTAACAGACAATCTGGCTTCATGTCAGCAGAGAATCAGTCTGCATGTCATAGCAGAGAATGAGGCTTCACGTCAGCCACCACTGCAACAGTCCATTGGCATATATTTAGGCCCAGCACCCAGGCAGAGGAGGGAGGTCCCGTAACAGAGAATCTGTCTTCATGTCAGCAGAGAATTAGTCTGCATGTCATAGCAGAGAATGAGGCTTCACGTCAGCCACCACTGCAACAGTCCATTGGCATATATTTAGGCCCAGCACACACACAGGCAGAGGAGAGAGGTCCCGTAACAGAGAATCTGTCTTCATGTCAGCAGAGAATTAGTCTGCATGTCATAGCAGAGAATCAGGCTTCACGTCAGCCACCACTGCAACAGTCCATTGGCATATATTTAGGCCCAGCACCCAGGCAGAGGAGGGAGGTCCCGTAACAGAGAATCTGTCTTCATGTCAGCAGAGAATTAGTCTGCATGTCATAGCAGAGAATGAGGCTTCACGTCAGCCACCACTGCAACAGTCCATTGGCATATATTTAGGCCCAGCACACACACAGGCAGAGGAGAGAGGTCCCGTAACAGAGAATCTGTCTTCATGTCAGCAGAGAATTAGTCTGCATGTCATAGCAGAGAATGAGGCTTCACGTCAGCCACCACTGCAACAGTCCATTGGCATATATTTAGGCCCAGCACACACACAGGCAGAGGAGAGAGGTCCCGTAACAGACAATCTGGCTTCATGTCAGCAGAGAATTAGTCTGCATGTCATAGCAGAGAATGAGGCTTCACGTCACCCACCACTGCAACAGTCCATTGGCATATATTTAGGCCCAGCACCCAGGCAGAGGAGGGAGGTCCCGTAACAGAGAATCTGTCTTCATGTCAGCAGAGAATTAGTCTGCATGTCATAGCAGAGAATGAGGCTTCACGTCAGCCACCACTGCAACAGTCCATTGGCATATATTTAGGCCCAGCACACACACAGGCAGAGGAGAGAGGTCCCGTAACAGAGGATCTGGCTTCATGTCAGCAGAGAATCAGTCTGCATGTCATAGCAGAGAATCAGGCTTCACGTCAGCCACCACTGCAACAGTCCATTGGCATATATTTAGGCCTAGCACACAGGCAGAGGAGAGAGGTCCCGTAACAGACAATCTGGCTTCATGTCAGCAGAGAATCAGTCTGCATGTCATAGCAGAGAATGAGGCTTCACGTCAGCCACCACTGCAACAGTCCATTGTCATAAATTTAGGCCCAGCACCCAGGCAGAGGAGAGAGGTCCCGTAACAGACAATCTGGCTTCATGTCAGCAGAGAATTAGTCTGCATGTCATAGCAGAGAATCAGGCTTCATGTCAGCCACCACTGCAACAGTCCATTGGCATATATTTAGGCCTAGCACACAGGCAGAGGAGAGGTTCATTCAACTTTGGGTAGCATCGCAATATAATGGTAAAATGAAAATAAAAATAGGATTGAATGAGGAAGTGCCCTGGAGTCCAATAATATATGGTTATGGGGAGGTAGTTAATGTCTAATCTGGACAAGGGACGGACAGGTCCTGTGGGATCCATGCCTGGTTCATTTTTATGAACGTCAGCTTGTCCACATTGGCTGTAGACAGGCGGCTGCGTTTGTCTGTAATGACGCCCCCTGCCGTGCTGAATACACGTTCAGACAAAACGCTGGCTGCCGGGCAGGCCAGCACCTCCAAGGCATAAAAGGCTAGCTCTGGCCACGTGGACAATTTAGAGACCCAGAAGTTGAATGGGGCCGAACCATCAGTCAGTACGTGGAGGGGTGTGCACACGTACTGTTCCACCATGTTAGTGAAATGTTGCCTCCTGCTAACACGTTGCGTATCAGGTGGTGGTGCAGTTAGCTGTGGCGTGTTGACAAAAGTTTTCCACATCTCTGCCATGCTAACCCTGCCCTCAGAGGAGCTGGCCGTGACACAGCTGCCTTGGCGACCTCTTGCTCCTCCTCTGCCTTGGCCTTGGGCTTCCACTTGTTCCCCTGTGACATTTGGGAATGCTCTCAGTAGCGCGTCTACCAACGTGCGCTTGTACTCGCGCATCTTCCTATCACGCTCCAGTGCAGGAAGTAAGGTGGGCACATTGTCTTTGTAGCGTGGATCCAGCAGGGTGGCAACCCAGTAGTCCGCACAGGTTAAAATGTGGGCAACTCTGCTGTCGTTGCGCAGGCACTGCAGCATGTAGTCGCTCATGTGTGCCAGGCTGCCCAGGGATAAGGACAAGCTGTCCTCTGTGGGAGGCGTATCGTCATCGTCCTGCCTTTCCCCCCAGCCACGCACCAGTGATGGACCCGAGCTGCGTTGGGTGCCACCCCGCTGTGACCATGCTTCATCCTCATCCTCCTCCACCTCCTCCTCATCCTCGTCCTCCTCGTCCTCCAGTAGTGGGCCCTGGCTGGCCACATTTGTACCTGGCCTCTGCTGTTGCCAAAAACCTCCCTCTGAGTCACTTCGAAGAGACTGGCCTGAAAGTGCTAAAAATGACCCCTCTTCCTCCTCCTCCTCCTCCTCCTCCTGGGCCACCTCCTCTTCCATCATCGCCCTAAGTGTTTTCTCAAGGAGACATAGAAGTGGTATTGTAACGCTGATAACGGTGTCATCGCCACTGGCCATGTTGGTGGAGTACTCGAAACAGCGCAACAGGGCACACAGGTCTCGCATGGAGGCCCAGTCATTGGTGGTGAAGTGGTGCTGTTCTGTAGTGCGACTGACCCGTGCGTGCTGCAGCTGAAACTCCACTATGGCCTGCTGCTGCTCGCACAGTCTGTCCAGCATGTGCAAGGTGGAGTTCCACCTGGTGGGCACGTCGCATATGAGGCGGTGAGCGGGAAGGCCGAAGTTACGCTGTAGCGCAGACAGGCGAGCAGCAGCAGGATGTGAACGCCGGAAGCGCGAACAGACGGCCCGCACTTTATGCAGCAGCTCTGACATGTCGGGGTAGTTGTGAATGAACTTCTGCACCACCAAATTCAGCACATGCGCCAAGCAAGGGATGTGCGTCAAATTGGCTAGTCCCAGAGCTGCAACGAGATTTCGCCCATTATCACACACCACCAGGCCGGGCTTGAGGCTCACCGGCAGCAACCACTCGTCGGTCTGTTGTTCTATACCCCGCCACAACTCCTGTGCGGTGTGGGGCCTGTCCCCCAAACATATGAGTTTCAGAATGGCCTGCTGACGTTTACCCCGGGCTGTGCTGAAGTTGGTGGTGAAGGTGTGTGGCTGACTGGATGAGCAGGTGGAAGAAGAGGAGGAGGAAGCCGAGAAGGAGGAGGTGGCAACAGGAGGCAAAGAATGTTGCCCTGCGATCCTTGGCGGCGGAAGGACGTGCGCCAAACAGCTCTCCGCCTGGGGCCCAGCTGCCACTACATTTACCCAGTGTGCAGTTAGGGAGATATAGCGTCCCTGGCCGTGCTTACTGGTCCACGTATCTGTGGTTAGGTGGACCTTGCCACAGATGGCGTTGCGCAGTGCACACTTGATTTTATCGGATACTTGGTTGTGCAGGGAAGGCACGGCTCTCTTGGAGAAGTAGTGCCGGCTGGGAACAACATACTGTGGGACAGCAAGCGACATGAGCTGTTTGAAGCTGTCTGTGTCCACCAGCCTAAATGACAGCATTTCATAGGCCAGTAGTTTAGAAATGCTGGCATTCAGGGCCAGGGATCGAGGGTGGCTAGGTGGGAATTTACGCTTTCTATCAAATGTTTGTGAGATGGAGAGCTGAACGCTGGCGTGTGACATGGTTGAGACGCTTGGTGACGGAGGTGGTGGTGGTGGTGTTGGTGGTACATCCCCTGTTTGCTGGGCGGCAGGTGCCAACGTTCCTCCAGAGGCGGAGGAAGAGGCCGAGGCGGCAGCAGCAGAATAGGCCGAGGCGGCAGCAGCAGAAGAGGTAGCAGGGGGAGCCTGAGTGACTTCCTTGGTTTTAAGGTGTTTACTCCACTGCAGTTCATGCTTTGCATGCAGGTGCCTGGTCATGCAGGTTGTGCTCAGGTTCAGAACGTTAATGCCTCGCTTCAGGCTCTGATGGCACAGCGTGCAAACCACTCGGGTCTTGTCGTCAGCACATTGTTTGAAGAAGTGCCATGCCAGGGAACTCCTTGAAGCTGCCTTTGGGGTGCTCGGTCCCAGATGGCGGCGGTCAGTAGCAGGCGGAGTCTCTTGGCGGCGGGTGTTCTGCTTTTGCCCACTGCTCCCTCTTTTGCTACGCTGTTGGCTCGGTCTCACCACTGCCTCTTCCTCCGAACTGTGAAAGTCAGTGGCACGACCTTCATTCCATGTGGGGTCTAGGACCTCATCGTCCCCTGCATCGTCTTCCACCCAGTCTTGATCCCTGACCTCCTGTTCAGTCTGCACACTGCAGAAAGACGCAGCAGTTGGCACCTGTGTTTCGTCATCATCAGAGACATGCTGAGGTGGTATTCCCATGTCCTCATCATCAGGAAACATAAGTGGTTGTGCGTCAGTGCATTCTATGTCTTTCACCGCTGGGGAAGGGCTAGGTGGATGCCCTTGGGAAACCCTGCCAGCGGAGTCTTCAAACAGCATAAGAGACTGCTGCATAACTTGAGGCTGAGACAGTTTCCCTGGTATGCATGGGGGTGATGTGACAGACTGATGGGGTTGGTTTTCAGGCGCCATCTGTGCGCTTTCTGCAGAAGACTGGGTGGGAGATAATGTGAACGTGCTGGATCCACTGTCGGCCACCCAATTGACTAATGCCTGTACCTGCTCAGGCCTTACCATCCTTAGAACGGCATTGGGCCCCACCATATATCGCTGTAAATTCTGGCGGCTACTGGGACCTGAGGTAGTTGGTACACTAGGACGTGTGGATGTGGCAGAACGGCCACGTCCTCTCCCAGCACCAGAGGGTCCACTAACACCACCACGACCATGTCCACGTCCGCGTCCCTTACTAGATGTTTTTCTCATTGTTATGGTTCACCACAACAACAAATATATTATTTGGCCCAATGTATTGTATTCAAATTCAGCGGGATATAAATTTGAGGCCTAGTATTTAGGCGCTGGGTGACCGGTATGGATTTAGTGACAGAATTAGACTTGGAAATGCACAGAAGCGTGTGTGTGAAGTTATTCTGAATGACCCTATGTGCACCTTCAATATGATCTACCCTTTTAGGGATAGATTTCAAATAGCTCTGATATAGCAGAAACGACTAAATTATGAAATTGCTAAATTGGGAATTGTATTTCAACCCAGAACAAAAAATGTGCTTTGACGGACACTAAATAACTTTCCCAGCCACAACAGGACAGCGGTAACGAGAGATTTAGCGGGATATAAATTTGAGGCCTAGTATTTAGGCGCTGGGTGACAGGTATGGGTTTAGTGACAGAATTAGATTTGGAAATGCACAGTAGCGGGTGTGTGAAGTTATTCTGAATGACCCTATGTGCACCTTGAATATTATATACCCTTTTAGGGATAGATTTCAAATAGCTCTGATATAGCAGAAACCACTAAATTATGAAATTGCTAAATTGGGAATTGTATTTCAACCCAGAACAAGAAATGTGCTTGAACGGACACTAAATAACTCGCCCAGCTACAGCACTAGGGACAGATTTAGCTGGATATAAATTTGAGGCCTAGTATTTAGGCGCTGGGTGACCGGTATGGATTTAGTGACAGAATTAGACTTGGAAATGCACAGAAGCGTGTGTGTGAAGTTATTCTGAATGACCCTATGTGCACCTTGAATATTATATACCCTTTTAGGGATAGATTTCAAATAGCTCTGATATAGCAGAAACCACTAAATTATGAAATTGCTAAATTGGGAATTGTATTTCAACCCAGAACAAGAAATGTGCTTGAACGGACACTAAATAACTCGCCCAGCTACAGCACTAAGGACAGATTTAGCGGGATATAAATTTGAGGCCTAGTATTTAGGCGCTGGGTGACAGGTATGGGTTTAGTGCCAGAATTAGACTTGGAAATACACAGTAGCGGGTGTGTGTGAAGTTATTCTGAATGACCCAATGTGCACCTTGAATATTATATACCCTTTTAGGGATAGATTTCAAATAGCTCTGATATAGCAGAAACCACTAAATTATGAAATTGCTAAATTGGGAATTGTATTTCAACCCAGAACAAGAAATGTGCTTGAACGGACACTAAATAACTCGCCCAGCTACAGCACTAAGGACAGATTTAGCGGGATATAAATTTGAGGCCTAGTATTTAGGCGCTGGGTGACAGGTATGGGTTTAGTGCCAGAATTAGACTTGGAAATACACAGTAGCGGGTGTGTGTGAAGTTATTCTGAATGACCCAATGTGCACCTTGAATATTATATACCCTTTTAGGGATAGATTTCAAATAGCTCTGATATAGCAGAAACCACTAAATTATGAAATTGCTAAATTGGGAATTGTATTTCAACCCAGAACAAGAAATGTGCTTGAACGGACACTAAATAACTCGCCCAGCTACAGCACTAAGGACAGATTTAGCGGGATATAAATTTGAGGCCTAGTATTTAGGCGCTGGGTGACAGGTATGGGTTTAGTGCCAGAATTAGACTTGGAAATACACAGTAGCGGGTGTGTGTGAAGTTATTCTGAATGACCCAATGTGCACCTTGAATATTATATACCCTTTTAGGGATAGATTTCAAATAGCTCTGATATAGCAGAAACCACTAAATTATGAAATTGCTAAATTGGGAATTGTATTTCAACCCAGAACAAGAAATGTGCTTGAACGGACACTAAATAACTCGCCCAGCTACAGCACTAAGGACAGATTTAGCGGGATATAAATTTGAGGCCTAGTATTTAGGCGCTGGGTGACAGGTATGGGTTTAGTGCCAGAATTAGACTTGGAAATACACAGTAGCGGGTGTGTGTGAAGTTATTCTGAATGACCCAATGTGCACCTTGAATATTATATACCCTTTTAGGGATAGATTTCAAATAGCTCTGATATAGCAGAAACCACTAAATTATGAAATTGCTAAATTGGGAATTGTATTTCAACCCAGAACAAGAAATGTGCTTGAACGGACACTAAATAACTCGCCCAGCTACAGCACTAAGGACAGATTTAGCGGGATATAAATTTGAGGCCTAGTATTTAGGCGCTGGGTGACAGGTATGGGTTTAGTGCCAGAATTAGACTTGGAAATACACAGTAGCGGGTGTGTGTGAAGTTATTCTGAATGACCCAATGTGCACCTTGAATATTATATACCCTTTTAGGGATAGATTTCAAATAGCTCTGATATAGCAGAAACCACTAAATTATGAAATTGCTAAATTGGGAATTGTATTTCAACCCAGAACAAGAAATGTGCTTGAACGGACACTAAATAACTCGCCCAGCTACAGCACTAAGGACAGATTTAGCGGGATATAAATTTGAGGCCTAGTATTTAGGCGCTGGGTGACAGGTATGGGTTTAGTGCCAGAATTAGACTTGGAAATACACAGTAGCGGGTGTGTGTGAAGTTATTCTGAATGACCCAATGTGCACCTTGAATATTATATACCCTTTTAGGGATAGATTTCAAATAGCTCTGATATAGCAGAAACCACTAAATTATGAAATTGCTAAATTGGGAATTGTATTTCAACCCAGAACAAGAAATGTGCTTGAACGGACACTAAATAACTCGCCCAGCTACAGCACTAGGGACAGATTTAGCTGGATATAAATTTGAGGCCTAGTATTTAGGCGCTGGGTGACCGGTATGGATTTAGTGACAGAATTAGACTGGGATATGGCCAAAAAATAAACAGACTATTGCTGGTTAAATGCACTTGGTGTGACAGCTTCACCCTGATGTAGGCTTTAGCCAAAAAACAACCACACCATTGAGGGTTAAATGCACTTGGTGACAGGCGCAGCTTGCCCCTGATTTAGTATATGGCCAAAAAATGAACAGACTATTGCTGGTTAAATGCACTTGGTGTGACAGCTTCACCCTGATGTAGGCTTTAGCCAAAAAACAACCACACCATTGAGGGTTAAATGCACTTGGTGACAGGCGCAGCTTGCCCCTGATTTTGTATATGGCCAAAAAATGAACAGACTATTGCTGGTTAAATGCACTTGGTGTGACAGCTTCACCCTGATGTAGGCTTTAGCCAAAAAACAACCACACCATTGAGGGTTAAATGCACTTGGTCGCAGCTTGTGCTGGCGCACCACAAGACACAAAATGGCCGCCGATCACCCCAGAAAAATGTGACTGACAAACGGTCTGTGCAGCCTAAAAACAGTGAGCAATTGAGGATCAGCAGCTCAATGATCCACAGCTGCAGATCGATCAGTTAATCAAGTCCTTTGGAGGAGTTAATCTGCCTAATCTCGCCCTACTGTCGCAGCCGCAACCTCTCCCTACGCTAATCAGAGCAGAGTGACGGGCGGCGCTATGTGACTCCAGCTTAAATAGAGGCTGGGTCACATGGTGCTCTGGCCAATCACAGCCATGCCAATAGTAGGCATGGCTGTGATGGCCTCTTGGGGCAAGTAGTATGACGCTTGTTGATTGGCTGCTTTGCAGCCTTTCAAAAAGCGCCAAGAAAGCGTCACAAAAGCGCGAAGAAAGCAACGAACACCGAACCCGAACCCGGACTTTTACGAAAATGTCCGGGTTCGGGTCCGTGTCACGGACACCCCAAAATTCGGTACGAACCCGAACTATACAGTTCGAGTTCGCTCATCCCTAATCATAACCAAATGGAAAGAACATGGCACAACAGCAAACCTGCCAAGAGACGGCCACCCACCAAAACTCACAGACTGGCCAAGGATGGCATTAATCAGAGAGGCAGCACAGAGACTTAATGTAACCCTGGAGGAGCTGCAAAGTTCCACAGAAGAGACTGGAGTATCTGTACATATGACTACAATAAGCTCCATAGAGTTGGGCTTTATGGCAGAGTGGCCAGAAGAAAGCCATTACTTTCAGCTAAAAACAAAAAGACACGTTGTAAGTTTGCGAAAAAGGCATGTGGGAGACTCCCAAAATGTATAGAGGAAGGTGCTTTGGTCTGCTTAACAGTAACCTCCACTGTACCGCCCCTTTAACTCCTTAAAGCAAAATGCCGTGCATGTACGGTGGGGGCAGCTGTGCCAGAACGCATTCCGCTGTACATGCACGGTGGGCTGATCGGGCGGGTGAAGGAGCTGCACCTGCCCGATAGCTGCAGGGGTCTGGCAGTCCCTGGTAGCCGGGCCCCTGCTGTATCCGATGACATCGCTGTTTACAGTGATTCCGGCGGATTTACCCCTTCTATGCGCTGACCGCGACACAGAAGTGGCTTGTGGCGGGTGAAAGAGCGCATCAGGTCCCCGCGCCGCTGTGGTGGGGACCCGATGTGTGACAAGACAGCCAGATGCCGTGCAGAGGCTGCCCAATGCCTGTTAGTGTATTTCCAAGATATCTACTAAGTCTTTTAGTGTATTACTCTGTGTAATACACTAACAGGCAATGCATTACAATACAGATGTATTGTAATGCATTGCAGAGGGGATCAGACTAGTGATGATCAAGCATGCTCGGCTGAACATCTGTTCGTCTCGAGCATCTCAATGCTCGGCACACAGCTGTACTCGGCCAAGTACCGCATGTGCTCGAGCGCAGTGTTCGAGTCTCCTCCCCGCACGTTTCTTTGGCTGCTATGCATTCAAAAGACATGCAGGGGGTACTGGCACGCACTGTAATGCGGTAGCCATGTTGGCTACTGGCATTACAGTGATTGGCTGGCCAGAACGCGTTATGACATGTGTTCGGCTCAGTCTTAGTCAAGGAGAGCTGAGCATAGAAGGGAAATACAGTGTAGGGGGTGTTATTGAAAGATTTTTATTACAAAAACTTTTGAGACCCAAAAGTCCTTTTAACCCCTTAGGGACCATTTTCACCTTGAGGACCATTTTTTGCAAATCTGACCAGTGTCAATTTATGTGGTGATAACTTTAAAACGCTTTGACTTATCCAGGCCATTCTGAGACAGTTTTTTTAATTACATATTGTACTTCATGACACTGGTAAAAGGAAGTAAACAAAATTCATTTTTATTTATAAAAAAATACCAAATTTACTAAGTTTCAATTTCTCTACTTCTATAATACATAGTAATACCTACAAAAAAAGTTATTGCTTTACATTCCCCATAAGTTCCCATATGTCTACTTCATGTTTGGATCATTTTGGGAATTACATTTTAGTTTTTGGGGACGTTACAAGGCTTAGAAGTTTAGAAGCAAATCTTGAAATTTTTCTGAAATTTTCTAAAACCCAATTTTTAGGGACTAGTTCAGGTCTGAAGTCACTTTGTGAGGCTTACATAATAAAAAAAAACACCCTATTCTAGAAACTACACCTCTCAAGGTATTCCAAACTGATTTTACAAGCGTCATTAACCATTTAGGTGTTCTACAAGAGTTAATGGCAAATGGAGATAAAATTTTAGAATTTAGATTTTTTGACAAATTTTCCAGTGATGGGCCCGAGCTGCGTTGGGTGCCACCCCGCTGTGAACATGCTTCATCCTCATCCTCCTCCACCTCCTCCTCATCCTCGTCCTCCTCGTCCTCCAGTAGTGGGCCCTGGCTGGCCACATTTGTACCTGGCCTCTGCTGTTGCAAAAAACCTCCCTCTGAGTCACTTCGAAGAGACTGGCCTGAAAGTGCTAAAAATGACTCCTCTTCCTCCTCCTCCTCCTCCTCCTCCTCCTGGGCCACCTCCTCTTCCATCATCGCCCTAAGTGTTTTCTCAAGGAGACATAGAAGTGGTATTGTAACGCTGATAACGGCGTCATCGCCACTGGCCATGTTGGTGGAGTACTCGAAACAGCGCAACAGGGCACACAGGTCTTGCATGGAGGCCCAGTCAATGGTGGTGAAGTGGTGCTGTTCCGCAGTGCGACTGACCCATGTGTGCTGCAGCTGAAACTCCACTATGGCCTGCTGCTTGCACAGTCTGTCCAGCATGTGCAAGGTGGAGTTCCACCTGGTGGGCACGTCGCATATGAGGCGGTGAGCGGGAAGGCCGAAGTTACGCTGTAGCGCAGACAGGCGAGCAGCGGCAGGATGTGAACGCCGGAAGCGCGAACAGACGGCCCGCACTTTATGCAGCAGCTCTGACATGTCGGGGTAGTTGTGAATGAACTTCTGCACCACCAAATTCAGCACATGCGCCAGGCAAGGGATGTGGTCAAACCGGCTAGTCCCAGAGCTGCAATGAGATTTCGCCCATTATCGCACACCACCAGGCCGGGCTTGAGGCTCACCGGCAGCAACCACTCGTCGGTCTGTTGTTCTATACCCCGCCACAACTCCTGTGCGGTGTGGAACCTGTCCCCCAAACATATGAGTTTCAGAATGGCCTGCTGACGTTTACCCCGGGCTATGCTGAAGTTGGTGGTGAAGGTGTGTGGCTGACTGGATGAGCAGGTGGAAGAAGAGGAGGAGGAAGCCGAGTAGGAGGAGGAGGCAACAGGAGGCAAAGAATGTTGCCCTGTGATGCTTGGCGGCGGAAGGACGTGCGCCAAACAGCTCTCCGCCTGGGGCCCAGCCGCCACTACATTTACCCAGTGTGCAGTTAGGGAGATATAGCGTCCCTGGCCGTGCTTACTGGTCCACGTATCTGTGGTTAGGTGGACCTTGCCACAGATGGCGTTGCGCAGTGAACACTTGATTTTATTGGATACTTGGTTGTGCAGGGAAGGCACGGCTCTCTTGGAGAAGTAGTGGCGGCTGGGAACAACATACTGTGGGACAGCAAGCGACATGAGCTGTTTGAAGCTGTCTGTGTCTACCAGCCTGAATTACAGCATTTCATAGGCCAGTAGTTTAGAAATGCTGGCATTCAGGGCCAGGGATCGAGGGTGGCTAGGTGGGAATTTACGCTTTCTCTCAAATGTTTGTGAGATGGAGAGCTGAACGCTGCCGTGTGACATGGTTGAGATGCTTGGTGACGGAGGTGGTGGTGTTGGTGGTACATCCTCTGTTTGCTGAGCGGCAGGTGCCAACGTTCCTCCAGAGGTGGAGGAAGAGGCCGAGGCGGCAGCAGCAGAAGAGGCCGAGGCGGCAGCAGCTGAAGAGGTAGCAGGGGGAGCCTGAGTGAGTTCCTTATTTTTAAAGTGTTTACTCCACTGCAGTTCATGCTTTGCATGCAGGTGCCTGGTCATGCAGGTTGTGCTAAGGTTCAGAACGTTAATGCCTCGCTTCAGGCTCTGATGGCACAGTGTGCAAACCACTCGAGTCTTGTCATCAGCACATTGTTTGAAGAAGTGCCATGCCAGGGAACTCCTTGAAGCTGCCTTTGGGGTGCTCGGTCCCAGATGGCGGCGGTCAGTAGCAGGCGGAGTCTCTTGGCCGCGGGTATTCTGCTTTTGCCCACTGCTCCCTCCTTTGCTACGCTGTTGGCTCGGTCTCACCACTGCCTCTTCCTCCGAACTCTGAAAGTCAGTGGCACGACCTTCATTCCATGTGGGGTCTAGGACCTCATCGTCCCCTGCATCGTCTTCCACCCGGTCTTCCTCCTTGACCTCCTGTTCAGTCTGCACACTGCAGAAAGACGCAGCAGTTGGCACCTGTGTTTCGTCATCATCAGAGACGTGCTGAGGTGGTATTCCCATGTCCTCATCATCAGGAAACATAAGTGGTTGTGCATCAGTGCATTCTATGTCTTCCACCGCTGGGGAAGGGCTAGGTGGATGCCCTTGGGAAACCCTGCCAGCAGAGTCTTCAAACAGCATAAGAGACTGCTGCATAACTTGAGGCTCAGACAGTTTCCCTGATATGCATGGGGGTGATGTGACAGACTGATGGGCTTGGTTTTCAAGCGCCATCTGTGCGCTTTCTGCAGAAGACTGGGTGGGAGATAATGTGAACGTTCTGGATCCACTGTCGGCCACCCAATTGACTAATGCCTGTACCTGCTCAGGACTTACCATCCTTAGAACGGCATTGTGCCCCACCAAATATCGCTGTAAATTCTGGCAGCTACTGGGACCTGAGGTAGTTGGTTCACTAGGACGTGTTGCTGTGGCAGAACGGCCACTTCCTCTCCCAGCACCAGAGGGTCCACTAACACCACCACGACCATGTCTGCGTCCGCGTCCCTTACTAGATGTTTTCCTCATTGTTACCGTTTACCACAATAAGAAAAAAATTATATGGTCCAATGTATTGAATTCAAATTCAGGCCTTTTTTTACAGGCATCGAACACTATCTGGCTATCTATTTAGGTACCGTATTACACTAATACAGGCACAGCAGTAACGACAGATTTAGCTGAATATAAATTGTAGGCCTAGTATTTAGGCCCTGGATGACAGGTATCCCTTTTACGGACAGAATTAGACTTGGAAATGCACGGTAGCGTGTGAAGTTATTAAGGATGACCCTATCAGCACCTTCAATGTAATATACCCTTTTATGGATAGATTTAAAGTTGGCCTGATACAGCAGAAACCACTGATTTAGGGAATTTCTAAGTTGGGAATTGTATTTCAACCCAGAACAAAAACAGCGCTTTGACGGACACTAAATAACTTAACCAGCCACAGCAATAACCACAGATTTAGCTGAATATAAATTGTAAGCCTAGTATTTATGCCCTGGATGACAGGTATCCCTTTTACGGACAGAATTAGACTTGGAAATGCACAGTAGCGTGTGAAGTTATTGAGGATGACCCTATCCGCACCTTCAATCTAATATACCGTTTTATGGATAGATTTAAAGTTGGCCTGATACAGCAGAAACCACTGATTTAGGGAATTGCTAAGTTGGGAATTGTATTTCAACCCAGAACAAAAACTGTGCTTTGACGGACACTAAATAACTTGACCAGCCACAGCAATAACCACAGAGTTAGCTGAATATAAATTGTAGGCCTAGTATTTAGGCCCTGGATGACAGGTATACGTTTACGGACAGAATTAGACTTGGAAATGTACGGTAGCGTGTGAAGTTATTGAGGATAACCCTATCCGCACCTTCAATCTAATATACCCTTTTATGGATAGATTTAAACTTGGCCTGATACAGCAGAAACCACTGATTTAGGGAATTGCTAAGTTGGGAATTGTATTTCAACCCAGAATAAAAACTGTGCTTTGGCGGACACTAAATTAATTGACCAGCCACAGCAGTAACAACAGATTTAGCTGAATATAAATTGTAGGCCTATTATTTAGGTGCTGGATGACAGGTATACGTTTACGGACAGAATTAGACTTGGAAATGCACAGTAGCGTGTGAAGTTATTGAGGATGACCCTATCAGCACCTTCAATGTAATATACCATTTTATGGATAGGTTTAAAGTTGGCCTGATACAGCAGAAACCACTGATTTAGGGAATTGCTAAGTTGGGAATTGTATTTCAACCCAGAACAAAAACTGTGCTTTGACAGACACTAAATAACTTGACCAGCTACAGCAATAACCACAGATTTAGCTGAATATAAATTGTAGGCCTATTATTTAGGCCCTGGGTGACAGGTATACATTTACGGACAGACTTAGACTTGGAAATGCACGGTAACGTGTGAAGTTATTGAGGATGACCCTATCCGCACCTTCAATCTAATATACCCTTTTATGGATAGAAACCACTGATTTAGGGAATTGCTAAGTTGGGAATTGTATTTCAACCCAGAACAATAATATATCCTTTGCCAGACAGCAGACAGTATTACAATTGGCTAGCCACAGCTGAAACACCAGATTTAGGGTACTGCTATTTTGGCAATTGTATTTTACCCCTCAATAAAATAGCAAGCACAGCCAAGCACCTGATTTAGGATATAGCAGAAAAAAACAACACACTATTGATGGTTAAATGTATTTGGTGGCAGCCGATCACCCCAGAAAAAAGTGACAGAAAAACGCTCTGGGCAGCCTAAAAACAGTGAGCAATTAAATAGCAGCAGTTGAATGATCCACAGCTGTAGATCGATCACTTCATTAAGTGTTTTTGCTGAGTAAATCCCTGCCTAATCTCGCCCTAACAGCAGTAGCTGCATCCTCTCCCTACACTGATCAGAGCAGAGTGACGTGCGGCACTACATGACTCCAGCTTAAATAGAGGCTGGGTCACATGCTGCACTGGCCAATCATAGCCATGCCAATAGTAGGCATGGCTGTGATGGCCTCTTGGGGCAAGTAGCATGACGCTTGTTGATTGGCTGCTTTGCAGCCTTTCAAAAAGCGTCAAGAAAGCGCCGAACACCAAACCCGAACCCGGACTTTTACGAAAATGTTCGGGTTCGGGTCCGTGTCACGGACACTCCAAAATTCGGTACGAACCCGAACTATACAGTTCGGGTTTGCTCATCCCTAGTCATGGGGTATTTTTATAGAGCAGATTCTTATGGAATTTTTTTCTCAGAGAAAAGGTGGTGGAACTCACCCCCCCCTCCCCTGGCCACGACAATACCCGCCCCTATGACCGCCCCCTAAAACCGCCCCTTTAGAGAACAGTAAGTAAGCAGCCTAAGCAGCGGGCCGCAGTGGCGACTCTAGGAACAATATATAGGGGGGCACAAAGATACCAGTCAAAAATGGGGGGGCAAAAACAAAATAAGTACCGTATTTTTCGCCCTATAAGACGCACCGGCCCATAAGACGCACCTAGGTTTTTGAGGAGGAAGATAAGAAAAAAAATATTTTGAACCAAAAGGTGTGCTTTTGGTGGGTTTTGAACTAATTGTGGTCTGTGGGTGGCACTGTTATGGGGGATCTGTGGATGGCACTGTTATGGGGGATCTGTGGGTGACGCACTGTTATGGGGGATCTGTGGGTGACACTTATGGGGGATCTGTGGGTGACACTTATGGGGGATCTGTGGGTGACACTTATGGGGGATCTGTGGGTGGCTCTTATGGGGGATCTGTGTATGACAGTTATGGGGGGGATCTGTGGATGACACATATATAGCATCTTATTCTATGTGTCATCCACAGATCCCCTCCATAAGTGTCCCTGTAGTGAATGACCCTCAATACACGGGCTGGGGGCCGGCATCTGCAGTGACTATTCTACTACACGGGCCCCGCTCACTGTATAATCGTATCTCTAATAGTAAATGGTTACCGTATGTATATAATCGCATAAGGAGCGCTGTGTATTACCGGTACTTACAACTACAAGCGCTCGCCGAGAGGAGGGAGGAGGCAGGAGGCAGGCCGGGAGGACAGGCGCTGGCAGCGTGAGTCATACGTCATGTGCCCACGCCGCCTGCTTCATTCATAAAGTGGGCGGCGCAGGCACGTGACATATGACTCACACTGCCAGCGCCGTCCTCCCAGCCTGCCTCCTCCCTCCTCTCGGCGAGCGATTGTAGTTGTAAGTACCGGTAATACACAGCCCTTATGCGATTATATACATACGGTAACTATTAACTATTAGAGATACGATTATACAGTGAGCGGGGCCCGTGTAGTAGAATACAGTCACTGCACGGGCCCCGCTGTCATTATAAAAGCAGATGCCGGCCCCCAGCCCCTCCTCCCTCACAGCTGATACACGCGCGGCATCGCGGCAGGTGTATCATTGAAAACAAGGCAAAATCAGCAGCATTTGCCATATAAGACGCACTGCTATTTCCCCCCCACTTTTTGGGGGAAAAAGTGCGTCTTATACGGCGAAAAATACGGTATATATAAATAAGATTACAAAATACGAGAGAATTGCGTTATGCAGGGATACCTTTATAATAAAGCTATTTACTTACAAAAGAAGCTATTCAGACATCTGCTGTGCCGATCTCTGCTTGTTTCCGCAGATTCTTTCCCCTTCTGTCTGTCTCTCGTCAGTTCGCAGGCGCACTGTTATGGTGGATCTGTGGAAGACACACTGTTATGGGGGCATCTGTGGATGACACATTATGCCTCTCATTAGCCCTTATTATGCCTCTCATATCAGCCCTTATGCCTCATTAGCCCCCATTATTCCTCTTATTAGCCCCCATTATGCCTCTTATCACCCCCATATCAGCCCTTATGCCTCATTAGCCCCCATATCAGCCCTTATGCCTCATTAGCCCCCATTATAAGCCCTTATGCCTCATTAGACTCCATTATAAGCCCTTATGCCTCATTAGCCCTATTATTCCTCTTATTAGCCCCCATTATGCCTCATTAGCCCCCATTATAAGCCATTATGCCTCATTAGCCCACATTATGCCTCTTATTAGCGCCCATATGCCTAATTAGCTCCCATATGCCTAATTAGACCCCATTATGCCTCATTAGCCCCCATTATGCCTAATTAGCCCCCATTATGCCTCTAATTAGCCCCCATATGCCTCCAATTAGCCCCCATAGCCCCCATATGCCTCCAATTAGCTCCCATGTGACCCAATTAGCCCCCATTTGCCTCCAATTAGCACCCATATGCCTCCTATTAGCCCCCATATGCCTCCTATTAGCCCCCATATGCCTCCAATTAGCCCCCATATGCCATTAGCCCCCATAGCCCCCATATGCCTCCAATTAGCCCCATGTGCCTCCAATTAGCCCCATATGCCTCCAATTAGCCCCCATAGCCCCCATATGCCTCCAATTAGCCTCCATATGCCTCCTATTAGCCCTCATATGCCTCCAATTAGCCCCCATATGCCTCTAATTAGCCCCCATAACCCCCATATGCCTCCAATTAGCCCCCATGTGCCTCCAATTAGCCCCCCTATGCCTCCAATTAGCCCCGATATGCCTCCAATTAGCCCCCATAGCCCCAATATGCCTCCAATTAGCCCTTATAGCCCCCATATGCCTCCTATTAGCCCCCATATGCCTCCAATTAGCCCCGATAATGCCCCCAGCAGCCACATTTTTTATCAAATAAAAAAAACACTTACCTCTCCTTCTCCTGGACGGACACCGCCTGCAATTTTCTCCCTCCTCAGTCGACTGTGCTCCAAACTGGCGCGCACAGCGTGAGGTCACAGAGCGACCTCACGCTGTGCGCAGCCCTGCACAGCCGACATCCGAGAACCAGGAAGTGGTGAGTACAGAGCGTTCACCACTTCCTGGTCCTTCGATACTAATGAGCGCTTCCAGAATGGAAGCGCTCAATAGTATTCATCTGGGGGAATCAGCAGAGGGGCACCCAAGGGGGCAAGGAACAACAAAGGGGGGCCCCCCCTCGCCCATCTCTAGCAACGCCACTAGCGGGCCGGCTGGGCCAGTAACTAAAGGGGGCGGGGCGAGTGGGAGAAAATAGGTGGCAGAACGCCATTCCGGGGTGTTTCGCCAGAAAAAAAAGCCCTGATTAACCTTTAATAAACAAAAAAAAAATTTTTTGTATCTCCATAGTCTAAGAGTCTGTTTTTTTAAGTTTTTAGCCGATTATCTTAGGTAGGGGCTAATTTTTTGCGGGATGAGAGGACGGTTTTATTAGCATTATTTTGGGGGGCATATGACTTTTTGATCGCTTGCTATTATAATTTTTGTGATGTAAGGTGACAAAAAATGTAAAAAATTTGCACTGTTTTTATTTTATTTTTTGGACCGTGTTCCTCTGAGGGGTTAGGTCATGGGGTATTTTTATAGAGCAGATTCTTACAGACGTGGCAATACCTAATATGTAAAAAAATTTATTTTAGTTTTACTAAATATTTTTGAAAAAAAAAATCTTTTTAATTTTAGTGTCTCAAGTCTGAGAACCCTAGTTTTTTTTATCCGATTGTCAGTGGCTAAATTGGGATATAAATTTAGTACTCCATGGAAGTGTGGTACTCCCTGAAGCAACCATCAATGCAGAGGCCCGGATGATTGGGGCACGTGTCACACTGAGTAGTGGTGTCCTTCCGTATCCCCCTCCAATGATACACTCTGCACTTTTTTTGGGGTCCGTCCCTTCTTTCCAGTATGGGGGAACCACACCTGGGAAGTCTTCGCCAGGGACGATCCGGGCGCCTCCAGTTCCCGAGGTACGCCGGCCTGGTCTTTCCCGGTCAGAAAAGATCAGGGCCTTGAGGACTGCCTTATAGAACTGAAGGAATGTCCCTGTGTTGCCAGCGCTCCGGGACAGCACAAAAGATTTGTACAAGGCAACCTGTACCAAGTAGACTGCAACTTTTTTGTACCATGCCCGGGTTTTGCGCATGGCATTATATGGCTTGAGGACTTGATCAGCGAGATCAACTCCTCCCATATACCGATTGTAGTCGACGATACAATCGGGCTTGAGGATCGTTGCCGCAGTACCTCGCACAGGGAAAGGTGTTATGCCGTTACCATGAATTGTGGACAGTACAAGGACATCCCTCTTGCCCTTATATCTGACCAGCAACAGGTTTCCACTGGTAGGGGCATGGGTCGCACGCCTGGGGATAGGTACCTGGAGGGGGTGAGTAGGGAGGCCGCGTTGATTTTTCCGCACGGTCCCACAAGCGGACGTGGATCTGGTGGCGAGGGACTGGAACAAGGGGATACTAGTATAAAAGTTATCCACGTACAGGTGGTAAACTTTATCTAGCAGTGGTTGCATAAGGTCCCACACAAGTTTCCCTCTAACACCCAGAGTGAAGGGACATTCTGGGGGTTGAATACGGGAATCTCGCCCCTCGTACACACGAAACTTGTAAGTGTACCCTGAGGTACTCTCACAAAGTTTGTACAGCTTCACGCCATACCTCGCCCAATTTGAGGGAACATACTGGCGGAAAATGAGTCTCCCCTTGAAAGCAATGAGAGACTCATCAACCACAACCTCCTTCCAGGTGCATAGGCCTGTACAAATTTGGCCCCAAAGTGATTGATGACCGTCCTGATTTTGTACAGGCGGTCATAGGCAGGATCACCTTGGGGGGGACATGCTGCATTATCTGGCCTCAAACCGGGAGCGTGTCATGGCCGTACTGTAAAGGACATCCCCACTCCAGTAATGCCTGGCACTAGGTTTCTTGACTAGGCCCATATGCAGCACAAGGCCCCAAAATGTCCTCATCTCGGCTGCACTGACCGGAGTCCAGCCACTGGGCCTAGCCAGAAAGGAGCCCGGATGTTGAGCAACAAAATGTTGGGCGTACAGGTTTGTTTGCTCCACCATCAGATTTACAAAGTGGTCACTGAAAAAAAAACTAAAGTAGTTGTATTCAGTGAAGCCCACTGTGGAAATCTGGATTCCTGGTTGGCCTACAAAATCAGGAATCACAGGTTCAAAATGCTCTGGGTATACCAAACAAGTTCACCGGCAAGGGGCTCTGGTGGACTTATTTGGTGGGCTGGAAAACGAATACGAGCCCCAGAGCTGCTCGTACTAGTGTGAGCCACAGGGTCCCTAGCATGGCGATCCCCTTGCGCCGCCTGGCGGTGTCTCCGCCACCTTGGGGGCTCATCTTCATTGCTAGATGATGAGGAAGACGTAGATGACAAAATTAAAGTGGGGTCATTCACTGGGGCTCTCGGACTCGGAGGCAAGCTGGGCGTATGCCTCCTTGGCCGAGAACATCCGGCGGGCCATAGGGGAGTGTGTGTGTGTGTGCGTGTGTGATAAACTTTATTTGGTGTGCGTGGGCACGGGTGTTCGCGAACTTACCCTAAACCTAACAGACAAAAAAATAGAAAAAATAAAAAAATGGGCAAAAAAATAGCGATGCGCTAACAGTGGCTGGACACTAAGAGGGCCGGCCACAGTCAGCATACACACAAAAAAATAAAATATATATGCTTGCACCCCAAAAATTTTTGTGGGGGGGGGGCAAGCAGCAGCTCCCCTGGGGGGTCTAGGGTCACAGATCTGTGCTGCGGACCCCAGACACCCAATTTAGGGTGATGCAATCAAAATTTTATTTTTTTTCTTCCACTAACTTTCCCTGAATATCCCTGCCTAACCTAACTTTTCCCTAACCTTTCCCTAAATACCTGTGTGCACAGATGGGGGTGCTGGGGCATAGATGGGGTGTTTGCTGATGATCCCTGCACAGATGATGGTGCTGGCTCTGAGATCCGACGTGCAACACTCCTCTCTCCTCGGCTCCCGGATTGAAAAGGAGGAGGAGAGGAGCGCTGCAGTAATTTGAACTGCCTGCCCCTGCAGCTGACCAATGAGAGGCGATCCTGAGAGGTGATGTCACCATCACCTCTCAGGATCACACCACCGATCACCATCCTGTTCCGGGTTTGACCCAAATAACCCGGAAACGCAGCAAACCGCAGGTCTGAATTGACCTGCAGTTTGCTGCGATCGCCTACACGGGGGGGGGGGGGGTCACAGGCCCCCCAACACATTGTCCCCAGGTGCCTGCTCAATGATTTGAGCAGGCACCCAGTTCCGATCACCGCCCGCCACACGGCGGTGATCGGAAATACATAGGAAGTACAGGTACGCCCTGTGTCCTTAAGTACCGGGACATCAGGGAATCCCTAAAATATCAGTGACATCCAGTGTACTTTTTCCGCAGATGGTGTCCGCTGCGGACAGTTAAATTATCCGCGCCACCTCTCCTGTGTAAAGTGTGCGCATCCCTAAAATATCAGTGACATCCAGTGTACTTTTTCCGCAGATGGTGTCCGCTGCCGACAGTTAAATTATCCGCGCCACATCTCCTGTGTAAAGTGTGCGCATCCTTAAAATATCAGTGACATCCAGTGTACTTTTTCTGCAGATGGTGTCCGCTGCGGACAGTTAAATTATCCGTGCCACATTTCCTGTGTAAAGTGTGCGCATCCCAAAAATATCAGTAACATCCAGTGTACTTTTTCAATAGACAGTGTCCGCTTCCAACAGTTAAATTATCTGCGCCACATCTCCTGTGTAAAGTGTGCGCATCCTTAATATATCTGTGACATCCAGTGTACTTTTTCAATAGTGAGATTACCAGTACCATCTCCAGTGTAACGTGTGTAAATCTGTGAAACTGTGCCTGCTGCCAGAGCACAAGAAAAACAATCATCCACGATACCTAGCTTCATGTCCCAGTTTGCAGGGCGGCGCAGTACACCCCTCTTGAAGTCAGACCAGTGAGACCAGGTAGTCGGTTGGATTGCAGCAGATAATGCTTCCAGTCGGTTAAGCGCCACCCTGTCTTCCACCAAGTCCAGTCTTGATACTTTTTCCTTCCACCATGGAGAGTCTGGCCAAACAAGTGATCCCACACTCAGGTATTCCAAGGACCTCTTTGCCTCACCATTTCTTGGTTTGGCCCTCTCTACAAGCACGCTTGAAGAGGGACAGATTTTGTGCCCTGATTCCCAAACTCTTGAGCATCCACAGTCACAAGAAGATGACGGTGGGGAACAGCAATTACTGTTTAATGATGTGGATGATGATGAGACACAGTTGCCAATAACTCAACAGCAATTACTGTCTCAAGAGGTTGATGAAGAGGATGAGACACAGTTGTCAATTACTGAGGTTAAGGTTAGGACAATAAGACAGGAGGATGAGCAGAGTGAGGAATTGGAAGATGAGGTAGTGGACGATGAAGTCAATGACCCAACCGGGAAGATGGAAAACCGAGCGAGGACAGCAGTACAGAGGGGGGGGATCTGCAGCACCGCAACAGGCTGGAAGAGGCAGTGGGGTGGCAAAAGGGAGAAGACGAGCCAAACAGGCCCACAACTGTTCCACGGAGCACCCCTTGCGAAAATCTCCCTTGCCAAGGGGTAGGTGTTCCGCAGTCTGATGCTTTTTTGAGGAAAGTGCGGATGACAAAAGTATTGTAATTTTCAACCTGTGTCATACAAAAATAAGCAGGGGTGTGAACACTAGCAACCTCGCCATTAGCAGCATGATCCACCACATGGCATCAAAGCACCGTAATAGGTGGGCCGAACGCCTGGGTCCACAATCTGTGTCTGGGGGTTACACCACTGCCTCCTCTCCCCCTGTGTTACGTGCTGGCCAATCCCCTGTAGAATGCGCAGGCCCTACATCTGGACCTTCGCAAGCACCATCAGCGACCACATCCACGCAAGTGCAAATAAGCAGCCACCCACCCACAGGCCATAGCACTAAATGCGCAGCTTTCCAAATTACTGGCCTTGGAAATGTTGCCATTTAGGCTTGTGGACACTGAAGTCTTCTGCAGCCTCATGTCAGCGGCCATTCCGTATTACGCAGTGTTCAGCCGCCACTATTTTTCAGGGTGTTCTGTACCCGCCTTACACCAGCATGTGTCCCGTAACATCACACTAGGTGAATGTTGTGGAGGCAGGAAGCGAGTTGTACCCTGGGATGGCATAGGTGCTACCGACGCCAAAGGTTGGGGGCACTAATTCCATCAGGGTCTCCGCCACCACCTACGTTAGTGGCTCCAACCCCCACTTCTCCTCCTCTGCCTCCTCCTTCACTTCCACCTCAGAATTATCTGCGTGCACACCAGTCAGTCATCAGTTGGTAGCTGGAAGCAGTGTAGCACTGCAGTGGGAAGCGACAACAAGCCACGCTGAAGCTGATATGCTTAGGGGACAAACAGCATACCGCCGCATAGCTGTGGCAGGGGATAAGAGACCAGACTGAGCTGTGGCTCTCGCCACTCAACCTAGAACCAGGCATGGTTGTGTCTGATAATAGCCGCAACTTGGTGGCGGCTTTGGAGCTCAGGAAGCTCACACACATCCCATGCCTAGCTCACGTCCTAAACTTAGTGGTTCAGCGGTTTCTCGGTTTCTCAAAACCTACCCCAATTTGGCTGAGCTACTGGTGAAGGTCCGCCGCGTGTGTGCACATTTCCAAAAGTCATCAACAGCTTCAGCCTGTTTGTTAACGCTGCAGCAGCGCTTGAAATTGGCAGCTCACAGGCTGTTGTGCGACGTGAGCACGCGCTGGAACGTTACGTTCCACATGTTGGCCAGACTTTGTGAGCAGCAAAGGGCAGTAGTGAAATACCAGCTGCCACATGGTCGTCGCCTTTCCAGTCAGCTTCCGATATTCACAAGCGAGGAGTGGGCATGGATGTCTGACCTCTGTGAGGTTTTAAGAAACTTTGAGGAATCCACACAGATGGTGAGTGGCGATTATCAGCGTAACCATCCCACTTCTGTCTACTCAAACGCTCCTCCTGATGACGACAGCAAAGTCTTGCCTGTTGGTACTCTGGCACACATGGCTGACTTCATGTTAGGCTGCCTTTCCAGTGACCCACGCTTTATGCGCATTTTAGACAACACAGATTACTGGTTGTTCATACTTTTGGACCCCCGCTTCATAGAGATTTTCTCATTTCTCATTCCTCTGGTGGAAAGGGCGAGCAAAACGGTCCAATACCAGAAGATCCTTGTTGAAAAATCGCTCCAAAAATTTCCATCTCACAACGCTGGCAGCAGAGTCCGTACTTCCTTGGCCAGCCGAGGTGGGGAGACAAGGGGAACACACAGCAGTTCCAACAGAGGCAGGGCAACACTCTTCGAAGCCTGGGACAGTTTTATGACACTCCGCCAGAACCCTCACCCTGATGCGCGGCCTAGTGTCACAAATAGGGAAAAATTTGGGAAGATGGTGAAGGAATACATAGCAGACCGTGTCAATGTCTTCAATGATCCCTCAGTGCTTTACAACTATTGGGTGTCCAAGCTGGACATGTGGCACGATCTGGCGCTCTTCGCCTTGGAGGTGCTAGCCTGCCCTGCCGCCAGCGTTTTGTCTGAGTGGGTATTTAGTGCTGCTGGTGGCATTATAACAGATAAGCGTATCTGCCTGTCAACTGAAAATGCTGACAGGTTGACTCTTATAAAAATGAAGGCCTGGATTGACCATAACTTCTCGACTCCATCAGAGCAAAGCTGATGATGATGAACATAAAGGCACTTTAAATGTGTTGTTTATAATGTACTGAATACACTGTATTCCCATGCATGCCTTCCACCACAAACAAGGGTATATGAATCTTCCTTTTCTCATCCTCTTCCTCCTCCTCCATCATATCAACATGCTTATTCATTGAATATAATGCCCTCGCATATATGCCCTTCACATATAATGTTTTACAGGGTCAGCTCAGCTGCAGGTCCTCGTATATAATTTTTTAGAGGGTCAGCTCACTAGCAGGCCCTCAACTACAATGTTTTACAGTGTCATCTTACCAGCATGCCCGCGCATATAAATTTTTAGAGGGTCAGCTCACTAGCAGGCCCTCGCATATGTTTTACAGGGTTAGCTCACCAGCAGGCCCTCGCATATAATGTTTTACATGGTCAGCTCACCAGCAGGCCCTCGCATATAATGTTTTTCAGGGTCAGTTCACCAGCAGGCCCTCGCATATAATGTTTTACAGGGTCAGCTCACCAGCAGGCCCTCACCTACAATGTTTTACAGGGTCAGCTCACCAGCAGGCCCTCACATATAATTTTTTAGAGGGTCAGCTGACCAGCATACCCTCGCATATAATTTTTTAGAGTATCAGCTCACCTGCAGGCCCGCACCTAAAATATTTTACTGGGTCAGCTCACCTGCAGGCTTGCACCTAAAATCTTTTACAGGGTTAGCTCACCTGCAGGCCCTCACCTAATTATACCTAATAGGTAATTTGTGTGCATGATGCCTTGCTTGGATGTGATAGCCATAGCCATTTCTCTGGCTCCCTCTCCGGAATCAAACCCTGATTCCCGGTTACCCATAGTCATCATGGTTTGTGATGACAATAACATTGAAAGTTGATAGGCCAGACATCCGAATGGATTGTCGCCGTCATGGGGACGTGCGATCGGCCCCATGTTATCTAGAGTCACCAAAGCGGCAGCAGGCCCTCACCCCTAATGTTTTAGATTGTCAGATAAGCAGGCCCTTGCTCCAAATGTTTTTGAGGGTCACCAGCAGGCTATCAATCAAAATTTTTCAAGGCTGTGTCTGATGCCCTCCTTTATGTGTAATAAAGGGTGTATTGGAGTGCCTGTTCCTTGTAAATTTTGGCAGCCCTTTCACTTAATGCATAGGCTTTATAAGTGTAGGAGTCCCACTACCTGAACAATTGTACCGCAATGTGAATGAGGCCCTCCTTTATGTGATATACATTTTGTATCGGAGTGCCTCTTGCTTGTAATTTTTGGCAGCACTTTATACGACCTGGGAGTCCAAGATGCATCCAGACATCCTCCCCATGCTGTTCCTGAACCATTTTGGTGGCATTTCAATAAATTTCTGAACTTTTACTATGAACCAGGCACCCTCCCCTCTTCAGAGCAGGGAGTGACTGGTTTAATGCTCGGGTTCTCCCATTGACTTTCATTGAGCTTGGGTGCTCCCGATGTGTTCGGCACAAGCACTATTGTGCTAGATCAACACTAGATCAGACCCCAAAAGTTGAAGTCCCTGAGTGGGACAGAAATAAGGTTAAAAAAAAAGTTAAAAAAAAGTTTTTTCAATAAAAAAAAAGTTTCAAGTTAAAAAAAGAAAAAAACACCCCTTTCCCCTGATTTTATAATATAAAAATTGAAAAACAAGAAAAAACACACATATTAGGTATCGCCGCATCCGCAGCAACCTGCTCTATAAAAATACCACATGACCTAACCCTTCAATGTGTCAAAAGAGACATGTTTTTGTCACCTTACATGACAAAAAGTGTAATAGCAAGCGATCAAAAAGTCATACGCACCCCAAAATTGTACCAATAAACAGTCATCTCCTCCCGCAAAAATGATACCCTACCTAAGACAATCGCCCAAAATATAAAAATTAACTATGGATCTCAGACTACGGAGACACTAAAACATGTTTTTTTTTGTTGTTTGTTTCAAAACGGATATTAGTGTATAAAAAAAATATATTAGGTATCGCCGTGTCCTTAACAACATTCTCTATAAAAATAATCACATGATTTAATCCTTCAGGTGAACACAGTAAAAAAAAAATTATATATAAAAACTGTCAAAAAGCCATTCTGTCACCTTACATCACAAAAAGTGTAATAGAAAGCGATCAAAAAGTCATATGCACCCCAAAATTGTACCAATCAAACAGTCATCTCTCTCAGACAATCGCTCAAAAAATAGAAAAAAAACTATGGTTCTCAGACTATGGAGACACTAAAACATGATTTTTTTCTTGTTTTAAAAATGATATTACTGTATAAAACTTAAATAAATAAAAAAATATACATATTAGGTATTGCCACGTCCGTAATGACCTGCTATAAAAAAAAAATCACATGACCTAACTCCTCAGGGGAACACCTCACAAAAAGTGTAATATCAAGCGATCAAAAAGTCATATGCACCCAAAAATAGTACCAATCAAACCGTCATCTGATGTCGAAAAAAATTAGCCCCTACATAAAACATTCGCCCAAAAAATGAAAATAAACTATGGCTTAAAGAATATGGATACACAAAAAATAAAAAATAGCTTATGGTCTAACCTCTCAGATGAACGTTGTAAATAATAAAAAATAAAAACAGTGCCAAAAAAGCTATTTTACTGTTACCTTGACTTACAAAAAGTGTAATATAGAGCAACCAAAATTCATCTGAACCCTAAAATAGTACCAACAAAACTGCCACCTTATGCCATAGTTTCCAAAATGGGGTCCCTTTTTGGGGGTTTCTACTCTAGGGGTGCATCAGGGGGGCTTCAAATGTGACATGAAAAGTTAAAATTATCCCAGTTAACTCTGCCCTCCAAAAACCATATGGCGTTCCTTTCCTTCTGCGCCCTGCTGTGTGGCCATACAGCAGTTTACGAACAAATATAGGGTGTTTCTGTAAACTACAGAATTATGGCAATAAATATTGAGCTTTTGTTTAGCTATTAACCCTTGCTTTGTTAGCGAAAAAAATTATTAAAATGAAAAATCTGCCCAAAAAGTGAAATTCAGAAATTTCATATCCATTTATTCTTGTGGAACACCTAAAGGTTAACAACGTTTATAAAATAGGTTTTGAATACCTTGAGAGCTGTAGTTTCTAAAATAGGATCACTTTTGGGGAATTTCTACTCTAGGGGTGCATCAGGGGGGCTTCAAATGGGACATGGCATAAAAAAACCAGTCCATCAAAATCTACCTTCCAAAAATTATATGGCGTTCCTTTCCTTCTGCGCCCTGCTGTGTGGCCATGCATCAGTTAACAACCACATATGGGATGTTTCTGTAAACTACAGAATCAGGGCAATGAATATTGAGTTTAGTTTGGCTGTTAATCCTTGCTTTGCTAGCGGAAAAAAATGATTAAAATGAAAAATCTGCCCCCAAAAAAGTGAAATTCTGAAATTTTATATCCATTTTAAATGAATTCTTGTGGAACACCTTAAGGATTAACAAACTTTGTAAAATAAGTTTTGAATACCTTGAGGGGTTTAGTTTCTAAAATGGGGTCATTTTTGGGTGGTTTCTATTATGTAAGCCTCACAAGCTTAAAAAGTGGGTTTTGGAAATTTTAGGATACATTTCAAGATTTGCTTCTAAACTTCTAAGCCTTCTAACGTCCCCAAAAGATAAAATGGCATTCACAAAATGATCCAAACATAAAGTAAACATATGGTAAATGTAAAGTAATAACTATTATATGAGGTATCACTATCTGTTTTAAAAGCAGAGAAATTGAAATTTGGAAAGTTGTACATTTTTCTAAATTTTGGGAAAATTTTGTCTTTTTTTATAAATAAAAATGAAATATTTTGATTCAAAATATTACCACTGTCATGAAGTACAATATGTGACGAGAAAAAAAAATCTTAGAATGGCTTGGATAAGTAAAAGCGTTTTAAAGTTATCACCACATAAAGTGACGCATGTCAGATTTGCAAAAATCAGTCTGGTCCTTAAGGTGAAAAATGGCTGTCCTTAAGGGGTTAACAGTGACCTCCACAGAGCTCTGTTCCCTTAAAATGTGACTTCCACAACACCCCTTTAACAGTGACCTTTACAGCACCCTGCCCCTTAACATTCACCTTCATAGCAGACCGTCCCCTTTACTGTGACCTCCACTGTTCCCTGCCACCTTAACAAAGACCTCCACAGCGACCCGCCCCTTAAGAGTAACCTCCACAGCGGCCGCCCTTTTAATAGTGACCTCAACAGTACTCCATCTCCTTAACAATGATTTCCACAACCCCCCGTCCCTTTAACAGTGGCCTTTACAGCAATATGCCCCTTAACACTGAACTCCATAGCGGACCTTCCCCTAACTGTGACCTCCACAGCAGCCTGCCCCTAGGGTGGCCAGAGGTCCAGTTTTAGGCCAGGACAGTCCGGCTTTCAAACTCCCTGTCCTCCGTAGGGACTGGACGGACACAGGGATGTTCTTTTGAACAGCTCACTCTCAGATGGCAGCACCATGCTGTCTGAGTGTGAGCTGCAGGGAGAAAGTCACCCTCCCACCCCTGCAACTGACAGGAGTTGATTTTTGCCTTCATTGTTTTCAATCCCCGTCGACTTTGGAGTGGGCGTGGCTTAGCGTGGGTGTTTAAGTCTGATTTTTGATGGTGGCCTGAATGGTCACCCTACCTGAACCCTGAGCTGTGACCTCAACAGCACTCCGTTCCATTAACAATGTCATCCACAGCGCTCTGCCCCTTTAAAGCTGACCTATAGTAGTGAAGAGAAATGGCTGGGTTGTATGGAAACCTGGTGTAAAACTGTTAGTATGTGGAGACTAAGGGCCTGCGAGCTTCTATTGGCTAATAAGGGACATGTGACCATGTGTATGGCAGTTAGGATATGAAGTGAAAGACCTGCAGGCTTCTAATGGCTAATGTAGGTCATGTGATGTACCATATTAGAATTTTTGGGGAATATCTCAGGAACGGTACACGCTAGAGAGATCATACCCAGTCTAAAACCTTCCCGGACACCTGATGTACCTGTGTGGCAAATTTCGTTTTTGTAAATGCGACAGTGTAGATTTCTTTAGCGGACATACATACATACACACACACATACATACAGTCGTGGCCAAAAGTTTTGAGAATTACATAAATATTGGAAATTGGAAAAGTTGCTGCTTAAGTTTTCATAATAGCAATTTGCATATACTCCAGAATGTTATGAAGAGTGATCAGATAAATTGCATAGTCCTTCTTTGCCATGAAAATTAACTTAATCCCAAAAAAACCTCTCCACTGCATTTCATTGGTGTCATTAAAGGACCCGCTGAGATCATTTCAGTAATTGTCTCGTTAACTCAGGTGAGAATGTTGACGAGCACAAGGCTGGAGATCATTATGTCAGGCTCATTGGGTTAAAATGGCAGACTTGACCTGTTAAAAGGAGGGTGATGCTTGAAATCATTGTTCTTCCATTGTTAACCATGGTGACCTGCAAAGAATTGCGTGCAGCCATCATTGCATTGCATAAAAATGGCTTCACAGGCAAGGATATTGTGGCTACTAAGATTGCACCTCAATCAACAATTTATAGGATCATCAAGAACTTCAAGGAAAGAGGTTCAATTCTTGTTAAGAAGGCTTCAGGGCGTCCAAGAAAGTCCAGCAAGTGCCAGGATTGTCTCCTAAAGAGGATTCAGCTGCGGGATCGGAGTGCCACCAGTGCAGAGCTTGCTCAGAAATGGCAGCAGGCAGGTGTGAGCGCATCTGCACGCACAGTAAGGCTAAGACTTTTGGAAGATGGCCTTCTGTCAAGAAGGGCAGCAAAGAAGCCACTTCTCTCCAAAAAAAACATCAGGGACAGATTGATCTTCTGCAGAAAATATGGTGAATGGACTGCTGAGGACTGGAGCAAAGTCATATTCTCCGATTAAGCCTCTTTCCGATTGTTTGGGGCATCAGGAAAAAGGCTTGTCCGGAGAAGAAAAGGTGAGCGCTACCATCAGTCCTGTGCCATGCCAACTGTAAAGCATCCTGAGACCATTCATGTGTGGGGTTGCTTCTCATCCAAGGGGGTGGGCTCACTCACAATTTTGCCCAAAAACACAGCCATGAATAAAGAATGGTACCATAACATCCTCCAACAGCAACTTCTTCCAACAATCCAACAACAGTTTGGTGAAGAACAATGCATTTTCCAGCACGATGGAGCACTGTGCCATAAGGCAAAAGTGATAATTAAGTGGCTCGGGGACCAAAACTTTGACATTTTGGGTCCATGGCCTGGAAACTCCCCAGATCTTAATCCCATTGAGAACTTGTGGTCAATCCTCAAGAGGCGGGTGGACAAACAAAAACCCACTAATTCTGACAAACTCCAAGAAGTGATTATGAAAGAATGGGTTGCTATCAGTCAGGAATTGGCCCAGAAGTTGATTGAGAGCATGCCCAGTCGAATTGCAGAGGTCCTGAAAAAGAAGGGCCAACACTGCAAATACTGACTTGCATAAATGTCATGTAATTGTCGATAAAAGCCTTTGAAACGTATGAAGTGCGTGTAATTATATTTCACTACATCACAGAAACAACTGAAACAAAGATCTAAAAGCAGTTTAGCAGCAAACTTAGTGAAGACTAATATTTGTGTCATTCTCAAAACTTTTGGCCACGACTGTACACTCAGCTTTATATATTAGACTAGCTGTGGGACCCGGCTTAGTTCAGGTATACTTCATCTATTGCATTTAATGTTTGTGTGTGTGTCGTTAAAAGATAACGACAGAATCCCTCAAAACAGTGACATCTACAGTACCCTGCCGCTTTAACAGTGACCTCCACAGCCCCCCCACCCCTTAACACTGACTGCCCCCTCTCCTTAAAATGCGACCTCCACAGCAGTCTTCGTATACAATTCAGCCATATATTAGTTAGAGCAGCGGTCCCCAACCGGGCCCTGGAAGATTGTTTTCCAGGCAGCAGAAAAGAGAGGAGCGGAGACGCCAGGCGCATGCACTTCCGACGCACACATCAGAGTGGCCGAAGTCAGTGGAGGAGGGAGGGACGGAGGGTACATGCTAGAGAGCTGAGACCCGGTCTAAAACCTTCCCGGACACCTTATGAATCTGTGTGCCAAATTTCATGATTTTAAATGCGACGGTGCGGATTCTTTTAGCGAGCGAATATACATACATACACACACACACATACATACACTCAGCTTTATACACTGCCTGTCCCAAAAAGAAGTTGCCATCTGGATTTAACTAAGCAAATAGTTATGAGCCTCCTATTGGATAATTACTGTATGGGCGATTATCTTTCAGCTGGCAATAAGTTATTTAACCCCAACTGGTGCAATGAGTTGTTTCTCATTTCTTAAAAAACCATGTCGAAAGACACATCTCGTGGTCGTGGAAAAGATGTTATTCTGTTTGAGAAGGATGAAATCATTGGCATGCATCAAGCAGAGAAAACATCTAAGGAGATTGCAGAAACTACTAATATTGGGTTAAGAACTGTCCAACGCATTATTAAAAACTGGAAGGATAGAGGGGACCCATCGTATTTGAGGAATAAATGTGGCAGGAAAAAAATCCTGAATGATCGTGATCGGCAATATGAATGTTAGGTGAAATCAAATCGAAGAAAAACCACAGTAGAACTCAGGGCTATGTTTAATAGTAAAAGTAAGAGCATTTACACACACACAATGCGAAGGGAACTCAAGGGATTGGGGCTGAACAGCTGTGTAGCTGTAATAAAACCACTAATCAGTGAGGCAAACCAGAAAAAAAGGCAATTTTCTAGGAAGCATAAAGATTAGACTCTAGGGCAATGGAAGAAGGTCATGTGGTCTGATGAGTCCAGATTTACCCTGTTCCAGAGTGATGGGCGCATCAGAGTAAGAAGAGAGGCAGATGAAGTGATACACCCATCATGCCTAGTGCCTACTGTACAAGCCTGTGGGGGAACTGCTATGATCTTGGGTTGCTGCAGTTGGTCAGGTCTAGGTTCAGCAACAGTATGTGCTGCAAGAATGAGGTCAGCTGACTACCTGAACATACTGAATGACCAGGTTATTCCATCAATGGATTTTTTCTTCCCTGATGGCACGGGCATATTCCAAGATGACAATGCCAGGATTCATCTGGCTCAAATTGTGAAAGAGTGGTTCAGGGAGCACGAGACATCATTTTCACACATGGATTGGCCACCACAGAGTCCAGACGTTAACCCCATTGAGAATATCTGGGATATGCTGGAGAAGGCTTTGCGTAGCAGTCAGACTCTACCATCATCAATGCAAGATCTTGGTAAAAAATTAATGCAACACTGGATGCAAATAAATCTTGTGACATTGCAGAAACTTATCGAAACAATGCCACAGTGAATGCGTGCTGTAATCAAAGCTAAAGGAAAATTTTAAAAATGGTTTTTCTGTGCTTTTTAAGAAAGTATTCATTATTTAACATTCACCATATATCTAATTTCTGTTAGCATCATTTCATAAATGTCATTTTATTTTTTAGTATGTTAGAAAGTTTAGAATTTTAGAAGGAATTTTTCAAATTTCCAGGAACATTTTCAAAACTTTTTTAAGGAGTAAGGACCAATTCAGTTATGAATTTACGGTACTTTGTGACAGCAAATGGCTTTCGGGTGTCGTGTTTCATTTGAAAAGACCCCCGAGGGAAACCCCCAGAAGTTACCCCATTTTGGAAATTACACCCCTCAAGGAACTGGGGGTGCAGTAAATGCCATGACCGACCAAGTGTTTCATAGAATTTAGAAACACTTGGCTGTGAAAATGAAAAATTACACTTTTTCCACTTCATTTTCACAATCAGTAACAGAAGAAAAAGCACTGCACAATTTGTTATGCATTTTGTCCTAAATATAGCAACACCCCATAGTTCATAATGGAAACAGTGGCATCTAGATTTTCTGACATGGAATCTGCTGAAAAGTCTTTTAAGTGTCATAAGGTAAAAATTGCAATTCTTTCAGTGTTTTCTTTATTTTTTATGGGGTTCTACATATGGTATATTAATCAGAACTTTATTCTATGAAAACTTTATTCGGCAGGTTGATCTGATTATGGCGATACATAATTTATATACCGGTATTTTTTGTTTTCATGTTTTACCACTTATTGCATCATGAATTCACTTTTTATTACAATTTTTTTTTGCCATATCTAAGACCCATAACTTTCTGTCAACGCTGTGTGTGGATAACCCCTAAAAATCCACTACATGGCAATTGATAATAGAAAAACATTTATTGAACAATTACCATATATAATAAAATACATATATAGGTGGCTTATACACACACAGGACAAAACACGGACTACATATACTTTGTCAATAAATTGTTGCAGATAATCCCAAACACTCCCAAACTAACAGCAAGAAAAAAATCTCACTAGACAAATATATAAAGTAATGCCACATTAATGTGCAAATAAAGGCATTTAACCCAGAGTGTATATAAGGGGGAGGAGCATGAGCTGTGTGTATTCACGGCGGAGCACCTAAATCACAAAAATACTTGACGCGCCTTGCAGCCAAAGACTGCCCACTCCAGTACCCCCCCCCCCCCCCATCACATGGTGAACTAGTCAAAACACTATTGGTTGAAAAGTGACACGTGACAAGGTCATGAGAAATCATGTGATCCAAAAGATCCTAAAAGTAAGTAGTCAACCTAAACAGATAACTGCTATAATATAATAATAATAACAAGTGACAAAAACCCTGAGACATAAATGATGTGTAACACAAAAATAATAATAAATAAACCATATCACAAAATAACAGAATAAAATAATGAAAGCGCGAACAAGACAGAAAGTGAGCATGCAAAGTGACTGGTCAATGTGCAGGGTGCAAAATGAAGAACAAACATATTGCAATAAATACATTAAAAAACATAATAAATTAGAAGGCTGAGTTTTCTCAGCCTGCATTTGTGGGCGGGGGCATAGATATATATAGACCCCCAGGGGGTGCATGCTGCGCGCGATTCTGGTGCATTTTCCTCATCTCAAGCATCACGTCCTCTCTCTCACGGTGGGCCTTCAGGTAAGCAGGGCCCCAATGGGGTTTCATCTTGGGCAGCGCAAGTTTATCGGCATCTCGGGTAGGTCCGCCCCCGTCTCCTGCTTCCCTTCGCCGCCTTCAGCCTCTGCCTCCCCCTCTGGCCACCCGCCGCGTGCTGCCGGGCCGGCTCTGGTCGCATCTCCTCCCGCCGGCGCTGCGAGTTCACGTGGGCCAAAAGCTCTGAGCTTCGCCGCTCAGGCTTCCTGTTCCCTGGCTACGGAGTTCACGTACGGGCCGCGGCCACGTGACCTCTGAGCTAACCGTGCGAATGATACAGCTATTCCCTTCATTTGGGCGATCTGCATCACCGAACCTTAAGGTATCCAAGTATGGCAGTCATAACTAGAGTTGAGCGAACACCTAGATGTTCGGGTAGTTCGGCCGAACTTTAAAAAAAAGTTCGGGTTCAGGACCCGAACTTGATCCGAACTTGGACCCGAACCCCATTGAAGTCAATGGGGACCCGAACTTCACTTTATTATTTTCCGTTATAACATGGTTATAACGGAAAATAATAGTATTAGCTTTTTCAGATCTGAGTTTTCACGATCGTGAAAACTCAGATCCGACAGTATATTTTAACACAGAGGCGTTCCCATGGTGACGGGGACGCTTCAAGTTAGAATATACTAAGAACTGTGTACATAACTGCCCCTGCTGCCTGGCAGCACCTGATCGCTTACGGGGGGCTGTGATCCGCACCTGAGGGGTTAATTTCGTGGATCTCAGCCCCCTGTAAGAGATTGGGTGCTGCCCCCCTCCCCAGTATTAAATCATTGGTGGCCAGTGCGGCCCCCCTCCCTCCCTCCTTAGTATTAAATCATTGGTGGAGGGGTTAATTGTGCAGATCACAGCCCCCTGTAATTGATCAGGTGCTGCCAGGCAGCAGGGGGCCATTATGTCCACAGTTCTCAGTATATTCTAACTTGAAGCGTCCCCATCACTATGAGAACGACTCTGTGTTAGAATATACTGTGGGATCAGAGTTTTCGCGATCGAACTCAAATCCGATGGTATATTCTAACATAGAGGCGTTCCCATGGTGATGGGGATGGGGACGCTTCAAGTTAAAATATACGATCGGATTGGAGAAAACTCCGATCCGATGGTATATTAATATTACCCAAACACCGAACCCGAACCCAAACTTTTACTGAAATGTTCAGGTGCCGAACACACTTTACAGTTCGGGTTCGCTCAACCCTAGTCATAACATCATGTCACTGTAGGGCGGTTACTGAGCAATTCAGCCTTAACGCTTAGCATGCCATGCAACACCTTCCTATATATAAAAAATGCAGGTCATAATGTGTAATTCTGATATTAAATTTACATCATCCATCTGAACCAACAGTTAAGAATTTAGGAAATTAGATTAAAAAAACTAATATGACCAGGACATGTGGACAGAAAATTTGCAATGAATTTGCGGCCAATTCACACCCATATCATCCATGTATTGCTAAGGGTAATTTAACCCTTTATATGCTTATGGAAGAGAATGAAAGTAGGACTTGCAAGCAGACAGGAGTTACTGGCATACTTTGAATCAGGATCCCTCTCTCTTCCCTTGCAGCCGTCGGAGGTTGGAGAGAGAGACTTGGATTTTTTTTTTGCCTATGCCTTGCCTGTTGCTTTCAGTTCTTGCGGTCCTCTCAGTCGCCATCACCGGTTCAACAAACCCCTCTTTTGCCTCCTTGCTTTCTGTCTAGGTCAAAGGCACAGTCCTCATCTCTGCTTGTTCTGCTCAAGATTCACGTTTATTTCATGCTTATACCTTCTGCATTCACAGGTTTGTGTTTTATTTTATGTACTTTATTATGCCAACAGGTCATAGTTCTTTTTTCTTTGGGGTCAGCCTGCCACGTCGGCCAGGTTTATGTTCATTAAACATCTGCCGCCTGTCACTTTACTCAGGCCTAGCTCAAATTGATTAGGGCCAACCTGCCACGCCGGCTAGGTCACGTTTGTTAATGTTAAACCGCCTGCCTCAGGCCACATAGTACAATTCATTTAGGGTCAACCTACCACGTCGGCCAGGTTTACGTTTGTTAATATCTTCTGCCTGTTATGTTACTCAGGCCACGTAGCTCAAATTGGTCAGGGCCAACCTGCCATGTCCGCCAGGTCACGTTTGTTAATGCTAACCGCCTGCCACATTACTCAGGCCTCGTAGTACAATTCGTTTAGGGTCAACCTGCCACATCGGCTAGGTTACGTTTGTTAATATCCATTGCCTGTCTCGGGCCATCTAGCTCAAATCGATCAGGGTCAACCTGCCACGTCTGCCAGGTCACATTTGTTAATGTTAACCGCCTGTCACGTTACTCAGGCCACGTAGTACAAATTTGCTCAGGGCTAACCTGCCATACCGCCAGGTTTATGCTTCTAGGTCATTAGCCTGGTTCATCAGCCAGGCCACATACCTTATATCACAACTGGACCTCCGCCCGACAGGTCATTATTTAAGTTCCATTTTCTATTACGTTGTTGCCCGTACTCGTGTTTACATGTCATCGCAAAGTCCCGTCATTCAATTCCTTCATAGTTTTTTGCATTCGTGTTTTTTCTCCAGGTTTCAGCTAATCTCAACCCAGGTAACAGTGCACCCAACAGCCGGTCACTTCCCTCTCTTCGCCTTAATTTTCTTACTTCCACGTCCTTCCGTCTGCTCTCATCTATCAAACCAATTCATCTTCTATTCTATTGCACATTTCGGGGTTGCTCTGGTTAGTTCGAGGTCATGCCTAGGCTCAATTTTTTCTTGCTTCACAGTTGCAGACATGTCACAAGTATCTGATATCAAAGACGCTGTCTCAGTTCCGGAATCTCAACCCTCCGATCATGCTAGCTGCATGTCTCTGCGAAGCTGGACCGTACCTAGGTTAATTGTGGAACTAAACCATCGAGGCATTCGCCATCCAGCCTCTGCTCGGAAGGCTGAACTATATAGACTTTTGGTTACCAGCACATTAGCTCCTGCTGAGGATCAAGTGTCCATGTCCACTATCCAACTCTACCTGCAACAGTTGCACGCATCCATCAACAGCATCTCCAGCGCGGTATCGGATATGCAGTCTTGGCTGCTTGCTGTTGATTCCCGAACCTCCACGGCCGATACTTCAGTCCAACCTGTTTCAGTCCCCTTCACTTCCCGCTGCCTCTCTCCAGGTAGGGTTCCCAGTACGCCCGACATCGCGCCTTCCCACTTCGTCCCCGAGAATATTAGGAAGGATATTTTGTCAGGGAAGGATGTCAATCTAGCCTCCATACTTATCGCCACCCACTATACCATGGAGAATAAGACAATCGCCAGCGGCGATGTGTCCATAATCCTCAAGTCCAAAGACGCCCGTCTAAATAAGAAACTGTCTATACCAGAATCTGTTCTGGCTTTCAGTCTCTTCAGGGACATTATTTGCTCTGCCCAGCCAGAGAGACGTGAGGAACTGGATATCTATCTCTACAGGGTCACCGACCTGGGGAATAAGTATGGTGGTTTCGCTTTCTACGACTACTACCACTCCTTCTCAGCCAAAGCCGCCGCCTTACTCAGTTTAGGCACGTCACCAACTGGGCCGTATTAGATATCGAGCTTTTCTGCCGGCACTTCGCAGGTCTTATATCTCCTTCCTGCGCATCTTGCCAGTCCATTCTCCATTCGTCTGATTGGTGCCCCAATTTAGCCTCCGTTTCTCAAGATAGGCACGTCCCTGGTACATCTAGCCTCCAAAGGCAGGCTCCAGCAGTGGATAAATTGGGTAGACCCATAGTTTTGCTAGGCAAAAGTCAAATCTGTAATAACTATAATCTAGCAGTTTGCAATTATAACATGTGTTGAGCTCTCCATGTCTGCTCAGTTTGCTTCAGGGCCCACCCCCAAACCACCTGCCCTCATAGATCTTCAAAGCATTCCTGACTGGTTGGGGTCAATGTAGAGCTTCCCTTCTGCTGAATCACCACAATCCTTCCTTCGTCCAATTTTTGGTTTCCGGCTTCACGGGGGGGTTTTCACACGGGGCTCGTAGTCCTGCCTCAGTCCACCTGGGAGGGAAATAATCTTCTGTCTGCAGTAAGGGATCCTGGTTCTGTAAGTACCCTGCTCCAGTCTGAGCTCCAAAAGGGCTTTCTCATCGGTCCTTTTTCTACAGTTTCCTTTTGACTACTGGAGGGTTAGCCCTATCAGAATTGTTACAAAGAAATTTTCAAATAAAAAAGCGCTTAATTTACGACCTTTCAGCTCCTCACGGTTCTCACATACCCAGTCTTAACTCTTTGATTCTATCCGAAGAGTTTTCATTGCACTATTCCTCAGTAGATGAAGCTACCCAGTTGATCCTGCTGGCAGGGAAGAGGCGTATGGTTAACAAAAGTAGACATCGCTGATGCCTTCAAGCTGCTGCCTGTCCAGGCACAGCTTTGGAAATTTTATGGTATCAAATTGATGGATAAATATTACTTCTCGAACAGGTTGACTTTCGGATCCAAAAGTAGTCCATGGTTGTTCGACCAGTTCGCGCAAGCACTGCACTGGATTTTGGTTAACCATTGCCACTGCCCAATTGTTATTCATTATCTAGATGACTTTCTTTTGATAGAAGAACCAGGTCATGAGCCTGACAGGCTAGCTTCCCTACTGCAACTTTTTTCAAAACTTAACGTTCCAGTTGCAGATTCAAAAACAGAGGGTCCTTCCACGACCGTCACATTCCTGGGCATCGTTCTGGATTCCGTCAAGATGGAAGTAAGGCTTCCAGAAGAAAAGTTGACAAAAATTAAAGAGACCATATCCAAATAAGTAACATCTAATACCCTCACCAAGGCAGATTTACAGTCCTTATTAGGCATGCTAAACTTTGCCACAAGAGTCATGCCCCAAGGCAGGGCCTTCATTTTCAGGTTGCTTCAGTTACTACCCACGGCCGCCGAACAGGACTCTCCCATTCATTTTGATTCACAAGCCTTAGCCGACCTGGAAATGTGGGATAGATTGTTGTTCCAATGGAATGGTGTTTACTTGTTCGTTCCACAATGGAGCCCTGCTTCCCCCCACGGTTTTCTCGGATGAAGCCGCTTCCAGCGGCTTTGCTGCAATCTTTGACAGACACTGGTTTGCAGGTCCTTGGCCACCAGAAATATTGTCAGACGAGGAAGCCCTAAAATCTTCACCGTTGCTAGAAATGTATCCTATCATAGCAGCAGCTGAAGTTTGGGCTAGGCACTGGGCTAATTCCCTAGTCGTCTTTATTACAGGCAACCAGTCTATAGTTGAAATACTCGCCAAGGGAAGATCCAGATCACCCCTAATTATGTCCTTTTTACGCAAGTTGGTCTGGCTTTCAATCGGTTACAATTTCCATTTTTTTCTGCAGGCATATCCAGGGCTCTAAGAACCTGGCGGCAGACGCCCTTTCACGATTTAACTTCCCCGCTTTTTTCCAGGTAATGGCAGAACCGGGCCAAACAGGACTAACCCCGCCAGCCTTCCATACCCTGACAATGGACTAAATTCCTACATTGCTTCTGCAAAAGCTCTCATCCATAGGTCACTGTCAGCCAATACCGCCAGGAACTAGGATCTGCATGGAAAATATTTAACAAATTCTCGCTTTCATATCCCGGGACAACACCAATAAAACTACATACATTCTTTTTTATGCTCAAGCATCCGGATAGTGCTTCAGTTTTTTCATCTCAGGTGGTAAAAGCAACCCTCAGGGGTATTCAGAAAAGTTGCAAGGGTTCCACCTCAATTAGACATCCAGCATCAGGCGACCTGTTCAGGAAGCTATCTAATTCACTAGACGGGAATCCTTTTGGGCCATATCCTAGCACCATCATTAAGGCTGCCATGTATTTAAGTTTTTATGGTTTCTTAAGACCCGGGGAATTTACCAGCACCTCACTCAGGAATAGAGGATTGACAAAGGAACAATTAGAATGGCAGTCCGATCACTTTGTTCTCCATCTTGTATCTTCCAAAACTTCCCAAACTGGTCCCCCGATGGCAATTAAATATTTTTAAAAAAAAGTTTGGAAAAAACTTCTCACCGTGTTAGGTGACGCTCTGCCTGCTAGTCCTTTACTTCCATTCAAAAATGGCTCACTCACATCCTCACAGTTCATCTTGCATATCCGATCCTTAGCTTCCGGCTTAGGTTTTGATCCTAATGTCATACCTGGGCATTCCTTCCGAATCGGAGCAGCTTCTGCAGCCTCCAGGCATGGCGTGCCTGGGCATGTCATCCGAAAGATGGGTCGCTGGAAATCCTCATGTTTTGTCGGATAGATTCCTAACCCACATGCAGAAATATCCAAAGCCTTCTGTCATTTGGCTCTCTGAGCATGCATGTATAATAATAAAAAAAATAAAAAAAAAATAAAAAAAAAAATATATATATATATATATAAATCCAGAAAAATGGGCGGCACTCCAATGGATAAAAATAAGCGAACCTTTATGCACCTAGGTGGTGCAACGTTTTGGCTCTACACTTGAGCCTTTTTCAGGCAAAGATACAACTCAAATCACAGCATTATATACAGGTGAATCAATTTGCATATCCAACATGTGATCACACTCCACCCAGTGGGTGTGTTACAGATCGCGACACTCATGTGTAAAACAATGTAAACATATCATATTAATAAGTAATGAAAGTGCAGATCAAATGAGAAAACACATGTATCATACATGTCCTATACAATGTGACTATAATAAATAACGAAAGTGTCGATAAGAACCACTGAACTGATCGATCAGTGCGCTTTGATCTAATATATCTTACAGGGGGAAGGAGCAGAGAGGAGGGGTGATCATGCAGACATACCTAAGAAGCAAGATGATTCATATCATGCCGCTACTTGGCGTTGTTTACTGTTCATTGCGCAGGCGTAGCGCAGCACCAATCAGGGATATGTATGCAGGAGGCGTCCGGTGTCGTCAGGCCAAGCCGGCCCTCAGACATAGCTTCAGCGTCATCTTTCTGAGCCTGGACATCTATCTCCAGGCGCATGCTCAGTAAGCGAAAACTTACTACCAGCGCCATCTTACTTTATGGAGAGATGCCCATGTGCCATGTCACTCAGTGTAGAGCATCCAACCCACATTCAATAGGGTATGTGCAGCTCAGAAAGACAAGGGTTCCCTTGGAAACAGGGTGTCCATGTGTACTATCCAGGTGAAGTCCTGTCATGACCACGGAAACCGCGGTCCATGCAGAGACATCACTAGGGTTACTGAGCCGCCATCTTACCCGAGAGGGGTCTCCTCTTGTGGGCACACAGATGCCACAGAGTGTAGGTAACATGTAAAAACCGTATCACCCAGGCTTTATATCCTAGTCGACCAATCCCACCGTGCTCGCCAGACTAAACCACATGCAGTGTATACAGGGATATAATAAAAAAATCAAAAATAGAATAAAGAATCAAAAATAGAGGACAGAGCATCTGAAATGACCCTCTCCTGTACGGTATGCTGCGATCACCCCGACCAGACTTGCCATTCCTCCTGAAGTGAAGTGTACGTGATCTGTGTAAAAAACTGAAAGAACAAATAGTAATATTATATTATTGAAGCAAGAAAAAAGAAAAATTTAGTTATATAACTCTCTTAGTGTATACACGTAACACCTAGTAGCATCCATCCTAACACAGGAGGCAAGCCATCCCTACAAAACATCCCCGAAGTTATATTCTACATTTAAACCATAAGGTTTCAAGCTGCCCAACCTGTGAATCCAGTTAAGCTCTCTACGTTTTAATACCCTCGACCTATCCCCTCTTGCATATCCGATCCTTAGCTTCCGGCTTAGGTTTTGATCCTAATGTCATATCCGGGCATTCCTTTCGAATCGGAGCAGCTTCTGCAGCCTCCAGGCATGGCGTGCCTGGGCATGTCACCCGAAAGATGGGTCGCTGGAATCCTCATGTTTTGTCGGATAGATTCCTAACCCACATGCAGAAATATCCAAAGCCTTCTGTCATTTGGCTCTCTAAGCATGCATGTATAATAATTAAAAAATAATTAAAAATAAATAAATAAATAAATATATATATATATATATATATAGAATAAATTAAATAAATACACCGCAGCACATCCAATGGTGAAAAAAACGGTGGGGTCCTTTATTCACCCAAGGACTCCACAGTTTTTTTCACCATTGGATGTGCTGCGGTGTATTTATTTAATTTATTCTTGATTCGACACTGTGGTAGAGTGTTGACATCGCTGGCACCCAGTACTTGCTACAAGGTGTGCTGCCCTGAACTCCTGTTACTCTACATATATATATATATATATATATATACATACATATAAATCCATGACGCTGAAGCTATGTCTGAGCGCCGGCTTGGCCTGACGACACCGGACGCCTCCTGCATACATATACCTGATTGGTGCTGCGCTACGCATGCGCAATGAACAGTAAACAACGCTGAGTAGCGGCATGATATGAATCACCTTGCTTCTTAGGTATGTCTGCATGATCACCCCTCCTCTCTGCTCCTCCCCCCTGTAAGATATATTAGATCAAAGCGCACTGATCGATCAGTTCAGTGGTTCTGATCGACACTTTCGTTATTTATTATAGTCACATTGTATAGGACATGTATGATACATGTGTTTTCTCATTTGATCTGCACTTTCATTACTTATTAATATGATATGTTTACATTGTTTTACACATGATTGTCACGATCTGTAACACACCCACTGGGTGGAGTGTGATCACATGTTGGATATGCAAATTGATTCACCTGTATATAATGCTGTGATTTGAGTTGTATCTTTGCTTGAAAAAGGCTCAAGTGTAGAGCCGAAACGTTGCACCACCTGGGTGAATAAAGGTTTGCTTATTTTTATCCATTGGAGTGCCGCCCGTTTTTCTGTATTTATACATTGGGGTAAGAAGCCTATTCCCCCTGGGACGTGCACCCTAACTTCGACATTGTTTGCACCAGTGCCGCCATTTTCCTTGAACTATATATATATATATATATATAAATATATATATATATATATATATATATATATACACACACACACACAGTATATATATATCTCCTAGGTTAGATTTTTCCCCCTTATAGGCCTACCCATGCACTTGGCTAAGGGCACACCACCAGCCATTCAGTTAGTTTTCTATTGGCTACCCAGCCGTTCCTTTCACCACAGTGTCTCATCTTCCGCAGCCACGACCACAAATGAGAATATTCAACGTATATATTTATGTGGTGGATGGCAGAGCACTTCAGATATAGATATATAAGACAATTATAAAACAGCTATAATCAAAACCATATAGAATAAAATTATTATTGCACATTATGTGTCATAATTTTATTCTATATGGTTTTGATTATAACTGGCTATTTTATCATTGTTTTATATATGTATATCTGAAGTGCTTTGCCATCCACCAGATAAATATATACGTTGTACAGTCCTGATCAAAAGTTTACTTGCAAAATGGCTAAAAATCATATTTAGCATGGCTGAACCTTAACAAGGTTCCAATAAGAGCTTCAACATACAGTACAACAAGAAGAAATGGAAGTGAGACAAAACATTTTTTGAGCATTCAATTTAATGAAAACACGGAATAAACTGAAACAGGCTGTTTTTCAGCTGATCAAAAGTTTAGGACCACACCTCCAAAAAAATACTAAACCCCCCAAAACAGAAATCCAACTTCCAAACTTGAACTCAGTAATGAGTAGCTCCGCCGTTATTGTGTATCACTTCAAATATTCGTTTAGGCATCCTTGATGCAAGTGTTTCCATGAGGTGAGTGGGAACATTTCTCAAAGTGGTGAAGACGGCCGCACGTAGGCCATCTACTGTCTGCAACATTTTTGTAAACTTCCCTTGCCATCCATCCCTTAAAGGTTCTCAATTGGATTTAGATCAGGGGAACACGCAGGATGGGCCAAAACAGTGATGTTATTCTCCTGGAAGTCGCTTGTCTTGCGAGCATTGTGTACTGTACAGTTGTCCTGTTGAAAAACCCAGTCGTTACCACACAGACGAGGGCCCTCAGTCATGAGGAATGCTCTCTGCAACATCTGGACATAGCCAGCGGCCGTTTGACACCCCTGCACTTCCTTAAGCTCCATTGTTCCACTGAAGGAAAAAGCACCCCAGACCATTATGGCGCCCCCTCCACTGTGGCACGTAGAAAACATCTCAGGTGGGATCTGCTTGTCATGCCAGTAGCATTGGAAACCATCAGGACCATCACGGTTAGATTTTTTCTCATCAGAGAATAAAACTTTCTTCCACCTTTGAATGTCCCATGTTTGATGCTCTCTTGCTAAGTCCAAACGAGTAGTTCTGTGCCGTTCAAGTAGACTAGGTCTTTGAAGACGTTTTTTGTTTTTGAAGCCCTTCAGTCTCAGATGCCGTCTGGTGGTTATGGGGCTGCAGTTAGTACCAGTAAGGGCCTTAATTTGGGTCGAGGATCGTCCAGTGTCTTGACGGACAGCCAATTGGATCCTCCGGCTCAGTGCTGATGAAATTTTTTGGGGTCTTTCACTTGACTTTTTTGTTCCATAATCCTCAGGATCATTTAAGAAATTCCAAATGACTGTCTTACTGCGTGTGGGAGATGGCACGCTGTGAGAGACCTTGCTTATGCAGTTCAACAACCCGACCACGTTAAAAAAGGGAGAGTTTTTTTGCCTTTGCCATCACAACGTGTGACAGAAAATGACAATGAATCCACATCTTTGCACAGATTTGGCCTTTTAAAGGCATGTGGTCCTAAAATTTGGATCAGCTGAAAAACAGCCTGTTCCAGTTTAATCGTTATTAATTGAATGCTCAAAAAATGTTTTGTCTCACTCTCATTTCTTCTTGCATGTTGAAGCTCTACTTGGAAACTTGTTAAGATCCAACAATGTAAAATATGATTTTTTGCAGTTTTTCAAGTGGTCTTAAACTTTTGATCAGGACTTTATATTCTAATTTATTATGTTTTTTTAATGTATTTATTGCAACATGCGTGTTCTTCATTTTGCACTCCTATTTTGCACCCTGCACTTTGCACGTTGCACAGTCACTTTGCATGCTCACTTTCTGTCTTGTTCGTTCTTTCATTATTGTATTCTGTTATGTTGTGATATGGTTTATTTATTATTTTTCTGTTACACATCATTTATGTCTCTGGGTTTTTGTTTTTGTCACTTTGACTCCTACCCCTTATATACACTCTGGGTTAAACCCTTCTATTTGCGCATTAATGTGGCACTTATTGTCACTTTCTTTTGATATGGGACTGGATCATTTATTTATCATTTACTTTATATATCTGTCTAGTGGGATTTTTTCTTGCTGTTAGTTTAGGAGTGTTTGGGATTACCTGCAACTATTTATTGACAAAGTATATGTAGCCTGTGTTTTGTCCTGTGTCTGTATAAGCCACCTATATATGTATTTTATTATATTTGGTAATTGTACAATAAACGCTTTTCTATTATCAATTGCTATGTAGTGTATTTTTAGGGGTTATCTGCTTTATTGCTACCTCACAGCTATTACTTTAGGGCCAGTACTCTCATATTGGTGTTATATGTAGCTGTGTGTGGGCTTGTTTTTTGCAGGATGGACTGTAGTTTTATTTTCTTTGGAGGTGAGGATTTTTGGGGGGGTTCTCTATGTGGTACATTTGATGTAACTTTTTTCTGAGGATTGATACGATTATGGCGATATATTTTTTCTTCATGTTTACTACTTTTGTATCATAAAATCTTGATTAAAAACTTTTTTTTTTTTTGCATCTTTTGCATCGCCATATCGAAGACCTATAACTTAATTTTTCCGTTAAAGTAAGTGTGTGGTGGCTTGTTTTTTGCGGGGCAGACTATAGTTTTTATTGGTACCATTTTGGGGTATTTATGACTTTTTGGTTGCTTTTCATACCATTTTTGGGAGGTAAAAAAACTGCAATTCCGTCAATGTTATAATTTTTTTATTTTTTTTGCAGTATTCACAGTGAGGGATAACTAACATGATCCTTATATAGATCAGGTCGTTATGGATATGGTGATATAAATTATGTGACGTTTAATTCATTTTGTAAATGTTTTAATCAATTATAAATGAGCGGATATTTGAAAAGGCTTTTTTGTTTTATTTATTGGAATTTTTATTTTACACTATTTTTTTTTTTACCAGTCCCACCAGTAGTCTGATGTCTGGTAGAATACACTGCAATATTCATCTATTAAGAACAAAATTATTGTGGGTGGGCACTCAAACTATGGACTAGGCAGAAAGCAATTTATTATAAGGTCAATAAAATATAAAATGCTACAATAAAATACAAACATAAACAGTCCTAGTATTGACAGGCAATTCGCATGTATGCTACATATAAAATCCTAGTATTGCTAGGCAATGCAAATCGCAATGTGTGTACTAGGACCTGCAACAGTATAGCAATGGGACTGAAACTTGCAGCAATGTGAAGATTAGGTTGCTTGAGACAACAGTCAGTAAGGACCAGTCTTAGTGAATGCTAATTACAATGTCTCTAATCATGAAGTTCAGCAGAGGAATTCCGTTGATGGCTGTTTAGCCTTGCACTTATTACCAGAGGCATTGTGTCATAACATACCTTTGCTGAACTTCATGATTAGAGACATTGTGATAGCATTCACTAAGACTGGTCCTTATTGACTGTTTGGATGTCTCAAGCAACCTAATCTTCACAGTCCTGCAATTTTCAGTCCCATTGCTATACTGTTGCAGGTCCTAGTACACACATTGTGATTTGCATTGCCTGCAACTCTAGGATTGTACATGTTGCAGGTCTCGATATACATTTTGCATTGCCTAGCAATACTAGGATTTTATATGTAACATACATGCGAATTGCCTATTGATACTAGGACTGTTTATGTTTGTATTTTATTGTAACATTTTATATTCTAATGACCTTATAATAAATTTATTTCTGCCTAGTCCATAGTTTGAGTGCCCACCCACAATTCTTTTGTTCTTAACTTTATTTATACTGGCAGGGTGAGCCAGGTCAGTTGGTTGCACCTAAAGCAAAGTTTTACACTGGCATTTGGCTTGATCAGACCCTGCCTCTGGGAGGGCCTCACAGGCTTTGGTACCTGGTAAGCCTGGAGACCTTTGTAAAGCTTATAACTGCCATGACAACCATTTGGACCCTGCGAATGAATCATGGATGCCCAATGGGAGAGAGAGCTCCGTACAGTAGTATGTGGCAGTGTGGGGCACATCGCAGGCAGCAGTGGAAGATCGGAGGCAGTAGGGGGGCATCGGAGGCAGCAAGAAGGTATTAACTGAAAGTAATTGGCTGAACAGACTAACCAATCAGGGTGATCACCGGCAAGGGACCACTCTGATTGGTACCTTTGTGGCTGCTGGAGACTTTGGAGCTGTGAAACAGTTACGTTAACAGTTCAGACGTAACTGTACATCCGATTGCAGTAACCTACATTTAGGTGTACAGTTATGTCCATATGCGGGAAGAGGTTACTCTACTATAACATGGTGGCTGGTAAATTTTACCTAGAATGTTCAGATGGGTTAGGTAAAAGAATCTAAGAAAGCTGTTTGGTTTCAGCAAAGTTTAGTTTGCTGAGGCACTCTACTTTAAAGTGTTTTATGAGCCTGAATTTTTATGGAATGGTGCGTCGGTTAGTAGAGGGACCCGCGCTTCCCTCCCCGATCCTGTGCAATACTTTCCCCTAGCCCAAGGCAAACCCAGTTGTAGGTGCTGGGCTCAATATTGTGGGGATAAGTACAGGGCTGAAATGCTTATTCAGTGTCAGTGCCTAGAAGCTGCATGACCTGCTGGCTGATGAGAGGCTGATCGTGTGTTTATGAAGTACCTAGGTGAGGTGATGAGTCGGTTTAGTTAGCGCCCAGACAAGCAAGGGCTTTATGTTACTGTTTATGGTTTATTTTTGCTGTGGAGTCATGCAAGTGATCGTGTAACTTGGATGACATTATCTTATGTTGGATGAAATATAGATATAATATAAACAATGTTGGACTTTTTAAACTGTTGAATCCTGTGAAATCTGTCATCACTGACACTGTTCCCTCACAGATCCCAACACTGCATTATATTGTTTACCATGAAGCCATTAACTTTTGTTTAACAATATAGGGGTAGTAATATATCACACTAAAGGTATTTCCCAGAGAGATATTTTGTTAAACAAAAGAGCCAGGCAATGTTAAAAATAACAAAAAAGAATTACCTCCACCGATCTCCCTGCTACTGCTGTACAGACACTGGTCTAGTCCTCACTGCTCTCCACTTCCTGTGTCAGTTTGACGTGCCATTAATGCCAACAAAGGTCAGACTAAGCTCTGCATCTTTTTTACGGGTGTGGCGAAACCAACCTCGCCACTGGGTTTTGGAGGGGGCTGTTTGAAGGCCTCTTGCCTCAGGATTATGGCCCATGCTAACTTTTAAACCCCTGAACCTATTCCAGTGAATTTTGGATAGGTTTGTCCCCCAAGTTATACTGTTTAAATTGATGTAAGTTATAAGTATGGACAATGTAACCTCACAAAGTTGTAACAACTTTTAATAAGTGTAACTTGTCAGCTTGGGAGGAATATGCTGGGTGTGGTTCTATTGTCCCATTGTCCCATTGTGTGTTTAAATTGTGATGTCTGTCCTGTTGTCTCCACATGTGTATTGGTGATCTCCCCTTTGTCCTGAGAGATAATTAGATTGTCTTCGGTCGTCTCCCAGGCAGAGAGGAGGAAACCATGATGCATTGTGGGGATATGTTGTATCTGTCCTGTGTCGCAGTCTCCCTTCTGGTCCTCTAGGGGGCGGGAACGATTGGTTGCTGTATTTACATTGTGTGTGTTGTGAATTACTGATTGGTTGGATTTCAAAACCCTGTGGGCAGTACTATGTTTGGTTTTTATCAATAAAAGAGGCTGTACTTGAAGTACAGTCAGACCACTGTTTGATCCTCAAGACGGAGCCTTGTCTCGTTATTGGGGGGATTCCCTGTATGCTGTTGGAGACTGATTGCCAGGAGTGTAAGCTGACTGTACGCTTTTCCTGTTCGTCTGCTGACAGCTATTTGCGAGGTTCCAGTTTGGAGTGCTATTTTGTATCCAGTTCGGGAGGTTGGTGTTCTGCAGTAGCTGTGCCTGTCTCTCGGAAAGGGGCATATTGCCTAAACAGATTTTAACCCCTTGTCTGCTGAAACGGTCCATTACATTGGTGGCAAGCAGCGGGAGCGTTCCTACAGCCAGAAGGACAGCTACAGGAGACACCATTTCTGTGGATTCTACAATTTACGGGCAACGCATGTCTCAGTACAGCGACCCTAAAAGCACCAGGATGGAACCAGCAGTGGAGTACAGATACTCTGTTGAGGAATTTGACCGTATGATGTGGTTGCGGCTGAACTTCTTCGGACCCAATCCAGGTGAGAAATACGTGAAGTTCGTGAAGAGTCTAGTGTCTAAGACCCTACTATACCGGGCAGAAGGTGACGGTCAGCTGCCACGTTGGGTGGACCTCCATTGGAAGTTACGGTTGCGGGACAGTGGGAGCCCAGTCTCCATTCCCCAGCGGCAGTGTGAAGTGCAGGGAGGGGAGAGCAGCGGCCTCCCTCCCCAGCGGCAGGCTGAGTTACAGGGGGCAGAGGTAGTTGTTCCTGCCCCCCAGCAGCAGAGTGATATGCCGGGAAGGCAGTGTGAAGTGGAGGGAGAGGAGAGCAACGTCCTCCCTCCCCAGCGGCAGGCGGAGTTACAGGGGGCAGAGACAGTCGGTCCTGTCCCCCAGAGGCAGAGTGTCCTACAGGGAATAGAGAGCCCAGTCTCCTTTCCCCAGCAGCAGGACACTGTATTGGGAGCGGAGGCGGTCGGTCGCCCTCCCCAGCGGCTGGAAGTATGTATGGGAGAGGAGCACGTTACCCCCTCTTCCCAGCGGCAGCTTAACGCACCAGGGGGAGACAGTAAGCCCCACAACAGTGCAGATGGGACCGTGGTCTCTGCACTTACAGCACAGGGGGTAGGGACAGTCGGTCCTGTCCCCCAGCAACAGGGCTGTTTAGCCAAAGGGGAGACAGTCGGTTTCCCCCTCCAACAACCAGACTCCAACCAGGCTTCTTCCGTGGTAACGCTGGCACCAGGGCAGAGTACCGCTGATCCCTGCCCACAAAGCAACCTCCACTCCAAGCCAGGGAGCAACTCAGAGACCGGGAGTACCAGCTACCAATATAATCTTGGTGGATTCACTGGACAGAGACAGGCTACGAAATTCAGCAGGTCCAGTATTTGGTTGTGGGTGGGCTGCCAGACTAACTCAGGTACCGACCGGCGTGAGGTCAGGTATCTGGTTAGTCTTCCCTGGGGGGGGAGATGTGTGGCGAAACCAACCTCGCCACTGGGCTTTGGAGGGGGCTGTTTGAAGGCCTCTTGCCTCAGGATTATGGCCCATGCTAACTTTTGAACCCCTGAACCTATTCCAGTGAATTTTGGATAGGTTTGTCCCCCAAGTTATACTGTTTAAATTGATGTAAGTTATATGTATGGACAATGTAATCTCACAAAGTTGTAACAACTTATAATAAGTGTAACTTGTCAGCTTGGGAGGAATATGCTAGGTGTGGTTCTATTGTCCCATCGTCCCATTGTGTGTTTAAATGGTGATGTCTGTCCTGTTGTCTCCACATGTGTATTGGTGATCTCCCCTTTGTCCTGAGAGATAATTAGATTGTCTTCGGTCGTCTCCCAGGCAGAGAGGAGGAAACCATGATGCATTGTGGGGATATGTTGTATCTGTCCTGTGTCGCAGTCTCCCTTCTGGTCCTCTAGGGGGCGGGAACGATTGGTTGCTGTATTTACATTGTGTGTGTTGTGAATTACTGATTGGTTGGATTTCAAAACCCTGTGGGCAGTACTATGTTTGGTTTTTATCAATAAAAGAGGCTGTACTTGAAGTACAGTCAGAGCACTGCTGACCCTCAAGACGGAGCTTTGTCTCGTTATTGGGGGGATTCCCTGTATGCTGTTGGAGACTGATTGCCAGGAGTGTAAGCTGACTGATACGCTTTTCCTGTTCGTCTGCCGGCAGCTATTTGTGAGGTTCCAGTTTGGAGTGCTATTTTGTATCCAGTTCGGGAGGTTGGTGTTCTGCAGTAGCTGTGCCTGTCTCTCAGAAAGGGGCATATCGCCTAAACGGATTTTAACCCCTTGTCTGCTGAAACGGTCCGTTACAACGGGTTTCTGTACTTGCAATGTACGCTTCAACAATGTCCACAGTGGAATGTGAATATTTTCCTGTGCAGATGTCAGGAGCTAGCACATGTATGTCTTTAGGGTAGCTCAGCCTCCCTCCACACACTAACTAGTCCATCTCCTTACACCCTAACACAATTTGTCAGGATGTTGTCCATGCTGTGCTATTAAGTGAAAGTACATAACAAATCACAACATTTAACTGAAGAAACATTGCATTAACTCTGTCAATCTTAAATAGACCTTTGCAATGGTCCCTCTGGGGTATTGCAGCTTGGCCAAATATGGCCAGCAACACCTTGTGGTCATACCTTTATGGTGCTAGAATAAGCAGGGTGGCCGCCCTGATGAGCTCAATCCTTCCCAAAGATAAACCCTGCAGCTGCTCCAGCACTTGTCTACTAGCACCCCACCCCTGCACTTATTAGTAGTCAATATGTTAAAAGTATTTTGGCATGTCTGTCTAAATAGTGTCATAAGCATTTGATGTATGTGCATGCTCCATAAGTTACAGGGTCGCCTCCTTTGCTGATGAATTGTCTATGACCATTATATGGTCACTTGAAGCATCTTTCACATCAATTTCAAAAACATGATTTTGTTATTATACAGAACTAAGACTTCCCATTGACCAATACTGTAAATATACTGGCCTACTAAATTATGTAAATTAGGCCTAGTTTCATCACCTGTAAGACTGAGCTATTTACACAAGCAAATACAGGGGAAAGGGTATGAATCAAGGTGCAGGACCCAAAAAGGAGGAATATGTATCTCAGTAGGTGACAAGTAGCAGTATCTATAAATGAATTTAGATATTAGTAGACTCAGTCTGTGAATTTATATAAAGCATCCATAGTTCAGTTTGTTCATTAAGTCCCGTTGGGGAGAATGTTGTTAAAATTACCACTCAATCTCCTTCTGAAGCACACTCTCTTATGCTAGTCTACCCCTCTTCCCATAGATTTCAAACATTGTGGGTCCTTCAGGGGTGTAACTACCATAGTGGCAGACCACGCGACAGCTATGGGGCCCAGGGCAAGAGGGGGCCCAGTTGGGATCATCCTCTCTTCTACTGTCGGTGAAAACTTGGTCAGGACTCTACCCTCTAAAGGAACAACTTTTAGCAAATGAGGCAGTGTAAAAAATGGCCCTGGGGTCATTGAAAGGGGTTTAGGCAGAAACCCTTCTGTATTGTGTGGGGGACCTGGTTTGATCCTTACTTCTCTATGTACGCCACTGGGGTCCACACTCCAGATTGCCATGTCCTTCAACAGGTTTTTCCCCTTTTGTTGTTAATGTCCCTCATATGTTCCCTGATATGCCATTGCAATTCCCTAGTTGTTTTTACAATGTACTCAAGGTTACAAATACAAGGTTACAAACATAGTAACATAAATTAGGCGTATTTCAGGTGCAAATTGCGGTGCAATAGCTACTTGCGCCGCAATCTGAGACTTTTCCTCACTCACGCCAGGTCTAAAAAAAAGGGAGTGTGTTGCTGGCAGAGAAGGGAATGGTCCAGCAGGCCCATCTCATTTACCATTTTCTACACCTGTTTTAGGCGTAGAAAAAGGTCTAAATGTAAGACATCTATAAAGCTAGAAGGCATTTAGTACTGGCAGAGGATCTGCCGAAGTTATGAAGAGGCTAGTCCCTCTTCACAACTTCAGCAGAACAACCGCCAGCTTAGGAATTTAATACATGTGCCCCATAGCTTGTAAGGCTGAAAAAAGACATCTGTCCATCCACTTCAGCCTCTTATCCTGCAAGTTGATCCAAAGGAAGACAAAACAAAAAAAAAATACGATTTAGAAGCCAATTTTACTCATTTTAGGGGGGAAAAAATTCCTTCCCGACTCCAATCAGAATAACTCCCTGGATCAACGGCCCTTCTCTAGAATTCTAATAACTATATAACCTGTTATATTATTACACGACAGAAATACATCCAGGTCCCTCTTGAAATCATTTAGTGAACTCAACATCACCACCTATTCCAGTAGAGAGTTCCATAGTCTCAGTGCTCTTACAGTAAAGAATCCTCTTCTATGTTTGTGTAGAAACCTTCTTTCCTCTAACTGCAGAGGATGTCCCCTTGTCTTGGGTATAATTAGATGATGGGAGGATGTCTGTACTGACCCTTGATATATTTATACATAGTAATTACATCTCCCCTCAGTTGTCTTTTTTCTAAACTGAATAACTGCTCCGGTTCCCGTCCGATAACCATGACGTAATAGTACGTTAAATTGCGGCAAGTCGCCTGCTGCCATGGCGTACTATTATGTCCTGTGTCAGGAATAGCATATTTGGTACTAAACAATAAAGCCACTTTAAATTACAATGTAGATTAAGCTTTGAAGTCATTTTTTGTTGCAGTGATTCCAAATTCCAAATAATCCTGGCAGACTAGGTGTACTTCAGCGATAGTGTATAGTTTATGTATGGCGTTGTCCAGAATTTACTTATTTTTTTTAATTCTGCCCCCTGTACCTGTATGATATCATTAAGGTGTATGTTATAGTGTTCTGCAGCAGCTGAGGTGTGAGGATGTTTTGCAGCAGCTCACTGTGTATTATGATGTTCTTCAGCAGCAGATTTTGCTCCAATACAAATTCTGTTAAAGGTATACCATGTGCCATTTATAATACTGATGTCTTTGTATGTGTAGAGGAGTCTTTGAGCCCCCAGGCCCAGGTGTGATTGCCACTCTCTATAACTACACCACTGGCCAAAGATGTCTCAGCAGCAAACTCTGCAGTCTTTAGGAGAACCTGTTGTGGTGGTCTAGGTTGAATGGAGAATTTTATTTATTTATTTATTTTACACATTTATATAGTGCTACTATATTCCGCAGCGCTTTACAGACTTTAGCATCAATTTGTCCCCAATGGAGCTCATAATCTAAATAAAAAAAGAAACTGAACTGTTCTAATCAGAGGAATGTCAGTAGTGACTGTATTAAATACTTATATTTTTGGTGTAATTTAGCTCTTATTAAGTGCCTTGTGTTTAGTAGATTTATACATAATAATTTCTGTCCCCTGCACACCGTCCTGTCCTTAAAGATACCATCCAGAAAAAGGGAACTATGTTGAATCAGCCATGTTGAACCCTAAGATAGCCCTAATATCACAGATTTCCGTGAGTTGATACATTAATTGTATCAGTGGGAAATCAAGTACTGAATATGGGTTTTAGACAAAATTAGAGAAGCGGTAAAAATTGTATCAAAAGGAGCGAGTTATAAACCAAATAGAACCACACTGTAATGTAATGGAGTAAGAATAATAAACAAAGAGTCTGCTACTCTGTCAGAATATAGACTTGTAAAGTACCCCCCAGAATGTCAAAATTGTTTTCATTAGAACTCTCGTAGGTCGTAGACTAACAGTTTGTGTAAAGAATTTTAAAGAGCTGTACTGAAACCAAATCATTTTTTAAATAATATTTGTAATATACCTTATCAGAAAAAAAAACTTGTCTCCACTTATCAGATTATTTTCCTCCCCATTCTAAAATAAAGTAATATTCTGTGCTTATTTTGACTGGTGAGGATGAATGAGCAGCTAGAGATGGAAACAGGCATATTTTCTTCGATAAAATATATTACATTTCTAATATTTCCCTGTACTTAATTGATGCAAAGTTTGTTGCAATATTAGTGACAAGTTAAGTATTACACAGGGGTTAACACGTCAGTGAATGGACTATTACCATACATAAACCAATTGACTAGACAAGAAATATAAGTAGAGGTTTGGAACAGCCAACCACCCTCCTTCAGCATTTAAAAAAGTAGCAAGTGATAGGCGAGAGGTTTTACCGAGCCAAATAAATGACCAAATATCGCTTTCCAGAACAGAATTGTTTTTTTAAAGACAACCATTTGAGTACGTTCGGAAACATGTACAGGAGCCTCATCAACGGCTTAATTTTAAAAAGATTTGCTCAACTTGTTGCTGTAAGGGGCAGAGCTACAAAACTACTTATAATATCCAGACCCTTGTTGCAAGTGGAGTTTTAAAATAATGTTTCCTTTCTTCCTTTCTTTTCTTTACATTATTATGATTTTTTTGTAGGTTCAGCTGCTAACTAAATCACTGGAGAATATTAAACTGTGTCGAGAGGTTTGGATTATTTTACAGTCTACTGGTACGGTATTTTATAGTCTCAACACAGTAGCCAATTTTTCACATGCTCCTTGTATGGTAACTGCAAAGCTATACAATTAAACCCACTCTGCAGAGTACAAGGGTTGTGTACAGCATCTTTCAAAACCATGCCATTCTGTTGCATCTAGTTCTATAGAGATATCTTCTGAAAACCACGGCTGCAACACTTCGAGTCTGAAGACATATTGAGGACTATGAGCATTGGAAAAATTATTAGTTTTTAGTTATTAGTAAATAACTTTTTAGTTATTAGTAAATGGACTAGCTAGGATTATTTCATATGCCACAGCCATTCACTCTTCCACAGATTATTATTCCCAGGTGTTCTGTACATTATTGGCCATTAAAACCATAGACAATAGCAAACATTGCTAAATGCAGCATTAGGGCTCATGCATATGACCGTATATTTTTTTCTGCATCTGATCCGCTTTTTTTTGCGGGTCGGATGTGGACCCATTCACTTCAATTGGACTTCAAAAGAAGTGTGTTGTCCGCATCTGTATGTCCGTTCCATAGCACCCGCGAAAGAATAGAACATGTCCTATTCTTGTCCGTATTACAGCCCAGTCAATTAGCAAAAAAGGCTACGGCTGTGTGTATTTCTTATTGGGATGTGCAGGAGAAGTTTCAGTATTTATATGGCAAAAAACAAGGGGATCCGCTCACTTCTGTTTCCCTCAGGACAGGTGCTCCAATCCAAAAATGAGTCACCCCTCAAAATGGTAAGTAAATATGTAAAAAGGAAGGATTGGTCACTCTTACATGGAAATATAAGGTATTTGTTTTATTAATATTACTAATATAAGTTAAAATGCAAAAACAATAATATAAAATGCATAAGATAGAACAATCTCCTATATCTATTCTCTATTTGTAATGTATATAACAAAGACAATGATAATTTCAATGCTGGACAGAAAACAGTGTCACAGTGTCTCCACTTGGATTCGATAGTCTGTTATGTGGAAGACAAATTGATACAAATATTCATATTCGCCCAGTGATTTGGATACAGTTTCAGTTGAATGAATAAATCAGCTGTATAATGGTAGAGAATGAGTCTCTAATATTTGTGTCAAAGTCCATATATATGAACGAAATCCCACTCTTTGTTTCTGCTCCTTTTCTAGGTGTTATAGTATATGGCACTAATAGTCCATGCAAAATGCTTTGAAACACAGTGAGTATAGACGAATTGGCCGCTATAGGCCAATGTTGCACCGTATGCGTCTGCTGACTGATGTACTATATTTGTAAGAATTATCGCTGTATGTACAATTTCAGTCTTCACAGGCAATGTATTTGATCGGTGTTAGCTGGATGTTATACCCACTGGGATAGTGGGCTTACCTTAGTTGAAGCCGTCGGATAGAGGTAAGGGCTTGAATGCGAGACCCTGCTTAGCTGGATCAGCCAGCGTCCCGGCTGCAGGGCTGCTCGCGTCCCACGTGTTCTCCGTGGGAAATTTGAACCGGATATGCAAAGTCCTTCTCTATCAGCGCTGGTAAATGACGTATTGCGATGATTTCAACAATGGATCCAAGAGTTTCTTTTTCTTTATAGTGCACTTGGTAGAAGATGGGGTATTCGTCCAAAGGTGTGACGCTAGACGCGTTTCGGGGAAACACTGTCCCCTTCCTCAGTAGCATACTCCCATCTTGTAAAACCTCGTAATTTATACTGGTGTTGGTTATCACCAAGGTCCGGACTGGACTCTGGAGTGTTTCATTCAGGGTCAATGTAGCATTTTTAGATATTATTTTAATGCATTGTTTTCATATCTCAATCTAAGTCATTGTCATATTTGTACCTAACATTCTGGTCTACAGATATAGGGTATCATATCAGATATTGATATTTCATTTCTTAGTTTTAAACATATGATAAAAATACACTTTAAAAGTATGTAAAAATATAAATAAATAATACCAAACATACTCAAGTCTGTTATTCCAAAGCTTTTTTAGAGGGTTTGTTCATCCTTCATTTAAATCTTCTTTTCATTGAAACAAACACACTTCACTTCCAAAAACGCACCTTATTACAAAAAACGCAGATGCGGTTTTGCTGCGTTTTTTACAAATTTGATGCGCCCTTTCTCCTCTTTCACTTCCCAAGTGTCCAATATTATTCAGAGATGTTATATATATGCTATCTCCTATTATGCGGTGTATATAGCAATAGATACAGTGGCAGTAGAAGAGGTGATAAGATGATAAAGGGGTGGCACGTGTGGGGTAGAGGGAGAGTCGTGGTGCTGGGAAAAACAGCCTGACAACGACTCTACATCGACACCCACACGGACCACCCATATTCTATATGAACCCGAAAATTTCTAACTCCGCATTTAGGCCTCTAGGTAAGAGACTACCAAATTCATAGATTTTTCTAGATTCCGCCCTTGATAGTCTCTCAATTTGGTTGCCTCCTCGCCAATGTTTCTCCACCCTTTCCAGTGCCATGAAAGACAGACCCTTAGGGTTTTGTTGATGTACGTCCTTGAAGTGCTTGGACAGCGAGTGTTTTTCATACCCTTTAGAGATATTATTAAGGTGTTCCGCTATCCTAACCTTCAAGGTACGTTTGGTCCGCCCAATATATTGTCTCTGACATGGACACTGGATTAGGTAGATAACATTGGTGGAGTTACATGTGAGAAAGTGCTTGATGGTCATGGTATGTGAGTTTTGTGTGGAGGTGACTGTGGTTGTTTTCCTTGGGAATTTGGTCTTCCTACATCCCAAACAACTACCACATCTGTAAAAGCCCTTCTGTTGGAGCCAGTTGGTTACTTGGCCTTTTTTCTTTTTTTCTTTTACTGAAGGAGCTATTTGGATTCCCAAATTGGGGGCTCTTGAATATATGATTTTGGGGATTGGTGGTAGGAGCATCCCTATAATTTTGTCCCTATGTAGATGATGCCAATGGGATTTTATAATGGATTCTATTTGTTTGGCCTGAGTGTTGTATGGTAAAATGATTCTAAACTCAGAATTATTTTCTTTTTTACATTTTTGTGTTGGTTCAAAGAAGGTTTTTCTGTCCAACTCTTTTACTTTGACAAGGGCCTCATTAATAATTGTATCTGGGTAGTTCTTTTCCTTAAATTGTTTGCTCATACTTATGGCTTCCTCCTCAAACTTGTCCTCTTCCGTGCAGTTGCGCTTAAGGCGGCGGAACTGCCCGAATGGGACGTTGGTTAGCCACCTTGGTAGGTGGCAGCTTGAGAAAGGAATATAGCCATTCCTGGCCGTGGGTTTATGGAAAGTGTTACATACATATTTGTTGTTTTTTCGTATGATCTCGATATCCAAAAATTCCACTCTCTCATTCCCAATGTTGGAGAGTGGAATTTTTGGATATCGAGATCATAGGAAAAAACAACAAATATGTATGTAACACTTTCCATAAACCCACGGCCAGGAATGGCTATATTCCTTTCTCAAGCTGCCACCTACCAAGGTGGCTAACCAACGTCCCATTCGGGCAGTTCCGCCGCCTTAAGCGCAACTGCACGGAAGAGGACAAGTTTGAGGAGGAAGCCATAAGTATGAGCAAACAATTTAAGGAAAAGAACTACCCAGATACAATTATTAATGAGGCCCTTGTCAAAGTAAAAGAGTTGGACAGAAAAACCTTCTTTGAACCAACACAAAAATGTAAAAAAGAAAATTATTCTGAGTTTAGAATCATTTTACCATACAACACTCAGGCCAAACAAATAGAATCCATTATAAAATCCCATTGGCATCATCTACATAGGGACAAAATTATAGGGATGCTCCTACCACCAATCCCCAAAATCATATATTCAAGAGCCCCCAATTTGGGAATCCAAATAGCTCCTTCAGTAAAAGAAAAAAAGAAAAAAGGCCAAGTAACCAACTGGCTCCAACAGAAGGGCTTTTACAGATGTGGTAGTTGTTTGGGATGTAGGAAGACCAAATTCCCAAGGAAAACAACCACAGTCACCTCCACACAAAACTCACATACCATGACCATCAAGCACTTTCTCACATGTAACTCCACCAATGTTATCTACCTAATCCAGTGTCAATGTCAGAGACAATATATTGGGCGGACCAAACGTACCTTGAAGGTTAGGATAGCGGAACACCTTAATAATATCTCTAAAGGGTATGAAAAACACTCGCTGTCCAAGCACTTCAAGGACGTACATCAACAAAACCCTAAGGGTCTGTCTTTCATGGCACTGGAAAGGGTGGAGAAACATTGGCGAGGAGGCAACCAAATTGAGAGACTATCAAGGGCGGAATCTAGAAAAATCTATGAATTTGGTAGTCTCTTACCTAGAGGCCTAAATGCGGAGTTAGAAATTTTCGGGTTCATATAGAATATGGGTGGTCCGTGTGGGTGTCGATGTAGAGTCGTTGTCAGGCTGTTTTTCCCAGCACCACGACTCTCCCTCTACCCCACACGTGCCACCCCTTTATCATCTTATCACCTCTTCTACTGCCACTGTATCTATTGCTATATACACCGCATAATAGGAGATAGCATATATATAACATCTCTGAATAATATTGGACACTTGGGAAGTGAAAGAGGAGAAAGGGCGCATCAAATTTGTAAAAAACGCAGCAAAACCACATCTGCGTTTTTTGTAATAAGGTGCGTTTTTGGAAGTGAAGTGTGTTTGTTTCAATGAAAAGAAGATTTAAATGAAGGATGAACAAACCCTCTAAAAAAGCTTTGGAATAACAGACTTGAGTATGTTTGGTATTATTTATTTATATTTTTACATACTTTTAAAGTGTATTTTTATCATATGTTTAAAACTAAGAAATGAAATATCAATATCTGATATGATACCCTATATCTGTAGACCAGAATGTTAGGTACAAATATGACAATGACTTAGATTGAGATATGAAAACAATGCATTAAAATAATATCTAAAAATGCTACATTGACCCTGAATGAAACACTCCAGAGTCCAGTCCGGACCTTGGTGATAACCAACACCAGTATAAATTACGAGGTTTTACAAGATGGGAGTATGCTACTGAGGAAGGGGACAGTGTTTCCCCGAAACGCGTCTAGCGTCACACCTTTGGACGAATACCCCATCTTCTACCAAGTGCACTATAAAGAAAAAGAAACTCTTGGATCCATTGTTGAAATCATCGCAATACGTCATTTACCAGCGCTGATAGAGAAGGACTTTGCATATCCGGTTCAAATTTCCCGCGGAGAACACGTGGGACGCGAGCAGCCCTGCAGCCGGGACGCCGGCTGATCCAGCTAAGCAGGGTCTCGCATTCAAGCCCTTACCTCTATCCGACGGCTTCAACTAAGGTAAGCCCACTATCCCAGTGGGTATAACATCCAGCTAACACCGATCAAATACATTGCCTGTGAAGACTGAAATTGTACATACAGCGATAATTCTTACAAATATAGTACATCAGTCAGCAGACGCATACGGTGCAACATTGGCCTATAGCGGCCAATTCGTCTATACTCACTGTGTTTCAAAGCATTTTGCATGGACTATTAGTGCCATATACTATAACACCTAGAAAAGGAGCAGAAACAAAGAGTGGGATTTCGTTCATATATATGGACTTTGACACAAATATTAGAGACTCATTCTCTACCATTATACAGCTGATTTATTCATTCAACTGAAACTGTATCCAAATCACTGGGCGAATATTTGTATCAATTTGTCTTCCACATAACAGACTATCGAATCCAAGTGGAGACACTGTGACACTGTTTTCTGTCCAGCATTGAAATTATTATTGTCTTTGTTATATACATTACAAATAGAGAATAGATATAGGAGATTGTTCTATCTTATGCATTTTATATTATTGTTTTTGCATTTTAACTTATATTAGTAATATTAATAAAACAAATACCTTATATTTCCATGTAAGAGTGACCAATCCTTCCTTTTTACAAGTTTCAGTATTTAACAGTAAAGGATGAGTTCACACTTCAGTTATTTCCATCAGTGATTGTGAGCCAAAACCAGTAGTGAAGCCTACTCGGAGAGAAGGTATAAGGGAAAGATCTGCAGCTGTTCTGGGTTTGACCTGCACCTGGTTTGGCTCACAATAACTTATGGAAATAACTGGCTAAATAACTAAAGTGTGAACTCAGCCTAACATGTACAAAGTGAATTCGGGGGTAGGTAGAACAGGAAGTCTGTGAGATGCAACTCCAGCCAACAGCAGAAGCACTATGAGTGATGTCAGAGAAGGTGGAGATGTTTTGGCAACTTGTGCTGTACAGCTCAGTAAGCTGTGTGTTACTCAGTCATTATTGTCTGACTTAGGCCTCTTTCACACTTGCGTTGTCCGGATCCGGCGTGTACTTCACTTGCCGGAATTACACGCCGGATCCGGAAAAACGCAAGTGTACTGAAAGCATTTGAAGACGGATCTGTCTTCAAAATGCTTTCAGTGTTACTATGGCAGCCAGGACACTATTAAAGTCCTGGTTGCCATAGTAGGAGCGGGGAGCGGGGGAGCGACATACTTACAGTCCGTGCGGCTCCCAGGGTGCTCCAGAATGACGTCAGAGCGCCCCATGCGCATGGATGACGTGCCATGCGATCACGTCATCCATGCATACGGTAAGTATGCTGATCCCCTGCTCCCCACTACATTTTACCATGATCAGGATTTTTGGCCGGAGCAAAAAGCGCAGCATGCTGCGGTATTTTCTCCGGCCAAAAAACGTTCCGTTCCGGAACTGAAGACATTCTGATGCATCCTGAACGGATTTCACTCCATTCAGAATGCATTAGGATAAAACTGATCAGGATTCTTCCGGCATAGAGCCCCGACGACGGAACTCTATGCCGGAAGAAAAGAACGCAGATGTGAAAGAGCCCTTAACGACCTATAGTGTACAGAACATTTTAAAACTTGCAGTTTGGGGGGGAGGGGGACATAAAGAAAACATTTATTGCTGGTTACAGATGGCATTATTAAACCATCAGCACTGATGTCCGTTTAAAATCATTATGAATAATTTATGTTTACATGCAGGTCTACTCATCTGTTTGCCGGCGCTGTGCTCTGAAAATGGTCCATCAACAGCCTACATTCATTCACACTGGGGATGGACAGCGCTTGCTGTAAACATATTTTACATTCTATTACTATGGCTGATGGAGTTTAGGCTGAGGGCTGACACCTGATGTCTGACCCCTGACGGCTGATGGAGTTTGGGCTGAGGGCTGATGGAGGAGGTATTTTTTGACTGACGTCTGAGGGACAAAGGAGTTTTGAGTTAGGGGGAGGGATATTTTTGGCTGACATATAAAGGAGGAGGGAGTTTTGGCTGACGGAGGAGGGCGTTTTGGCTGACTGAGGAGGGAGTTTAGCCTGACAGAAGAGGGAGTTTGGTCTGAGGGAGGAGGACTGATGGAGTTTGGGCTGACGGACGAGGGAGTTTAGTCTGACGGAGGAGGGAGTTTGGTCTGAGGGAGGAGAACTGATGGAGTTTTGCCTGAAGGAGGATGGAGTTTTGCCTGATGGAGGAGGGAGTTGTGGATAATGTCTGAGGATGCCCTAATATGTATGCCGTATAATATGTATGCTGTACAGATAAGTGGAACTGTATGTAAACATAAATTATTCATATTACATTATTGGATGTGCACCAATGGCTTAATAGTGCTTATCTTATTACTAGCTGCATGGATGTAAGGTTCCCAACACATGTGCAGCTGGTAATATTTAGTTGCCAACCCCTTTATTCAGTGGGAGCCCTTTTCAACCATTTTCAGTAGATAACTGCTATTAACTACAGCTCAGCTTCATTGACTTGTCTTCAGCCATTTCCTTGCTTCACAAAATATTTGTCGGCAATTGTTATGAATAGAATAAATACCAAATGCTTTAAAATTATTTTTTCCTTTTCAGGTACTTTTTCCACAGACCCTACTGAGATCATTTTGCTTCTTTTTGAGTTCGAAGTAAGAGCAAAATTAAATGATCCAGGGCTGGAGACTGTATTGGAGTCAGTGTGGAATTTGTCTAGCCTGGACACTAAAACATTGGAATCTATTGCATGTAAGAAGCTTGGCTGTTCTCGGAACTGTTATGCGCAACTACCTCTCCATAAAATACAACAGGCAGACTGGGCCCTGATTTCGATACAAATGTGGGAATCAAATGTATTGGTCAGTCCGCGATTTAAATTTTAGGTCCTTGAAAAGGCAGTCCTTGAAAATCAAAGATGAAGTCAGCATCCTATTAAAGTGATATTTCTTGGCTAAACTCAGGCATAATGCAAGCAGTGTTTTAGCTTAAACAGAAGGCTTTAGCAGAAATGTTTGCTAATCTGCTTAACCTCTTAAGCCACCGTCATGGACTGCACCACATTAAGCCACCATGATGTACAGGTTTGTCATGGCAGCAATCTGTCACCATATCTGCATATCTGGTAAAGGGAGAGAAAAAAAAAGGGTTAATCCTGTACTCCTGTAAAAGGAGAAATGAGATAAACACACAGGGCGCCAAAGGTGGAGACCAAAGTGGAAGAAGAGGTTATTAATAAATGAAGAAAATGAAAATGACTTATAGTCCAGGAAATACTGAACAGTGAGGTCGTAGAACAGAAGCAGGGCAGCCTAGGTGATGGACTATAAGCAGGGATGCAATATAGTAATAGTGAAATGAGGCAAAGGAAAAAAATCACCAAGTGGCGCCTGACCGCTAGTAAAGTACAAATATGTAGGCCAATAAAATCAATAAAATATACACCGATAGTAGGAGCTATAGATAAAAAATAAATAAAATATAAATGAATATAAACCCCTTACCATAAAAAGGAGGGGGGCATTTCAGTGCTCAGTAACCATATGATAAAACCAAGAATCAACTGGTGAATAATATCAAATGGAAAATATAGAAACAATTAGACGGTGATAAACACCAAACTCACTTCACCAGGATGGGGTGTAGTGGGATAAAACTCAAGACACCTAAAACAACCACCTCCCTCGGCTGGCTCGCTTGTAGAATGACTGAAATATACGGCAGTCCACACCAGGAACTTCTGGTGTAATTCTTTAATGTAAAAATAAGTCAGGTGGGCTCAACGTGTTTCGGGGATTACAGACCCCTTCCTTAGGAGCAGAGAAGGTATCAGGCTTATACAAAGTATTATAGCAATCAAACATCTCAATATAGCAAGTTCAATTCAAATCAGAGGGCGTTTTTGACGCCAAAAATTCGTCAAAACCGGAAGTGACATCAGTAGTCAGAAGATGAAATGAGAGCAAAACATATAATACAATAGATAATATAATATAAAATGAATATTTAGTGGTATAGATGTACATAGTAATATGTCAGCCCTGTTTACATAGATGTAAAGGCAGAAATGAGACACAGGTGGGCGGGGACTAGAGTTCAGGACCGTGGAAGACACCAACCGGAAGTGCGACCCAAAGCACGGCGACAGGGGAGCAGAAGAAAGTAATAGTGTTGGTGAATAGGAGGTGGGTGGGGTATGTGTTGTATAAATGGGTTCTAATGGGCCGGGCAAAGGACCAGTGCTAACAGCAATATATGGGACCGGAAATACTAGTTCCGGTAGGTGGAACGCATCAACCGGAAGTGCGTTCCACCTAACAACACCCGAGATTTCCGACATCTGAGCCGCAGGTGGCGGGATAGAAATGGAACGCAAATACAACCCGAAATTAGGAAGTATAAGTTTAAGTAAGCTAGGGATATCCATACTAGGATCTGGGGAAGAAAAAAATAACAAAAATAAAAAATGGGAGTAGCTGTGGTACTAATTAGAGGATATATCCTTATATAAATGCAATAAAAAAGATCAGTATAGAACAACAATGGGGATGATAATAAAAAAAAGGATATATAAAGAAATGCATATGTATATATGTATATATATATATATATATATAGTACATAAACATATAAAACAGTGAATGGGAACGAAGAAGAATACATGATAAATCGTACATATAATAGAAACCTAAAAAGTCATCCATAAAAACACTATCGGTGGAAAAATAAATAAGAAATAAATAAATAAATAATAATAAAAAAATAAAAAATAAAATAAATATATATATATATATACACACACATATATATATACACATACACACACATGTCTGGGCAAGGAATAATGTATAACACCCCTTAAAAAAGTGTGGCAGAACATGTATATAAAAGATATATAAATAATATGTAAAAAAATATATATGTGGAAATACTGTACTAATAATACTACTGTACACATGCGTATAAATATATGGATATAAAAGGAATATAAATACACATTTGAGTCAGGGTAACATAAAAAAAATTGGCTGAACGTGTATATAATAAATATATTTAAAAAAAATATATAGAAAATATATGTAAAAAATATATATATATGTAAAAATCAATATGTATATTGTATATATATATATATATATATATATATATAAAAAGGACCACAATCAGTACCTGGGATGTTTAATTCCTTCCTCCCGTGTGTGATCATCCTACAACATTTACACCTGGTTTTGTTACATTTAAAGATGCCTAGGGGTCAGCCTTAGCTGCCGTGGGTCCTAATGGGCCTCCAAAAATAGATGTTTGAACGTATTTTTGTTTCAATTTCGGACAGGAGGGGGCAAATATGTTTTTCAGGGTAGGGGCTCGTCTGAAAGTAAGGGAAGGAGTGAGGGGAAGATTTTTCCCTAATATAGGGTCTTTTTGTAGGATGGGCTAATGTTTGGTTAATATTTCCCTAATCTTTTTATGTTCGGTGTTATATCTAGTAACAAGACAGGATTGAGTGTCCATTCTTTTGGCGGAACATTCCTTCTTGTCGATAGACCTAGGCCTGAGGGACTCTTCCTGGTCTAATTGCAATGCCCGTTTCTCAGATCCTGCTATAAGTGATTGGGGATAGCCTTTTTCTATGAAACTATTTTTTAGGGTAGTTAATTGTGTCTTGAGAGTCTGGTCCTCTGAACAGTTCCTTCTCAGGCGTTTCATTTGGCAAAAGGGAATGTTCCTTTTCCATTTTAGATAATGACAACTAGTGAAATCTAGAAAACTATTCGCATCCACTTTCTTGAAGAAAGTTTTTGTCTTAATAATGTTATTAGTGGAATTAAGATCGATATCTAAAAATACAGCTTCTGACGGATGGTATTCCATGCTAAAATATAAGCCCCAATCATTGGTATTAAGTGCATTGTAAAAGGATAAAAGTTCAATCTCAGTACCCTCCCAAATAAATATAATGTCGTCGATATAACGCCAATAAAATTTTATCTTGGGGTTATGAAGAAGATTATGTAATTCTTCGAAAAGGCCCATAAGAAGATTAGCATACGACGGCGCAAATTTAGTCCCCATCTGTTGGATATAAAATTTATCATTTAAAGTAAAATAATTATGGTGAAGAATAAAATCAATGCCCTTACAGATAAAATCTTTTTGTGCACTAGGTAGTGACAAATCTCCTTCCAAAAAATGTTTGACTGCCAGTAGGCCTAGATCATGTCTGATGTTGCTGTATAACGAGGTTACGTCAAGGGTGACCCAAAGATAGTTATCTTGCCACTGTATGTTCTTAAGGAGATTGAACAGGTGGGAGGAATCTCTTAAGTAAGACGGCAACTGTAGAACATATTTTTGGAGGAGTCGACATAAGCTGAAACATTAGTGGTGAGGGAATCTATCCCTGATATAATCGGCCTGCCCGGAGTTTTTTTTTTTTTACATTTTTGTGAATCTTGGGTAGAAAATAGAAAATGGCGGTGGCCGGATGGAAAGGAATAAGGAATTGTTTCTCCCTTTTATCTATGATCTCTGAGGCATAGCCTTGTTCGATCAATGATGTGAGAGATTTTTTTAAAACATCTGTCGGGTCCCCATCCAAGGTTCTATAATAATCTGGGTCTGTGAGTATTTTATTTGCCTCTTTCAAGTAGTAGTCAGTATCCATGATTACAACTCCCCCTCCTTTGTTATCATTCTTAATAACGATTTCGTTATTACTTCTCAGATTCTTCAAAGCTTTGTTCTCATTAGAAGTTAAATTATGCTGTTTGACCACAGAAGGTGATTTTTTTGGTAGTGGTGAAGGATTTAAACTCATCGAGGACGATGTTGTAGTAGCTCTCGAGGTGTGGTCCTTTACTCTCTAGGGGATAGAAGGTCGATCTCATTGAGAGTTTAGATCGTAAAGGAGTAGGGCTGGTGGAGGACTGAGTGTCTTGTCTAACTACTGATGGGGTGAAAGAGTCAACAGTAGGCAGTGTAGCTTCTAGCTGTGTAGCAGTAATGGCTGGTTTAGTGAGTTCTTTAATTTTGAAATGGTGTTTGAGGGTGAGATTCCATATGAATTTTTTAAGGTCAACAAAAAGTTCAAAAGGGTCAGAAAGGTTGGATGGACAAAAGGATAGCCCTTTACTCAACAATAAAATTTCTTCTGTGGACAGAATATGTTTAGAGAGGTTAAAAATACATTTGGACGTAATATCTTCAGTCTGAGGTGGAGTGTCACCTGCTAGGATGGTCACAGAAAGAATGGGGGCCTTGTCAGGGTCTGGGGGAGCTATTGTGACAGTGGACACTTCATTTTTCCTTTTTTCTTTTCGGAAATACTTAGACTTTCCTCCACGGCATCCTCAAAAACGTTTTACCTTTTTCTTGATTGAGATAATGGGGTGAAGAATTGGGTGATCTTGTGGTTCTGTTTGTTGGATGTCACCCTGCGCGGTGATGGGCCTGTTGGTGTAAGAAATGGGGAGAATTGTTGGACACTGCACAATGTGGGTCTGGCTGGTGGTGCAGGAGGAAGTGGGGTGATGTCTGGTGTTATTTTCCCTAAAAAAGGGCTCTCGGACAGGTTTTTTGGAAAGGCTAAAAAATGGTCACCGTGAGTGGTCGATGTGGAGTATATAGAAAGGTTGAGTGTGGAATCTGCTGGATATTCTTTTGCTGATCCCTTGGAAGATTCCCCAACGTTACCACTACAGGGGGACGAAGCAGCCAGGCTGCTACTAGTGGGTGATTTTAGAGTAGGGGTGGGCATAATATGGATAGAAAGTTCCTTGATATAATCTACCGTGGTATTAGAAGTTAGAGGTCCCTCATCCTGTGTAGAAATAATATTTAGGTTGACAATGCTTCAATTGCTAAGTGGCTTGTCCTTATATAGTGAGTCAGGGGCCAAAATAGGTGTGGCTAGCTTTGGTAGGATCTCTAATAGGAGGAAACTGGTGGGGATGAAACTTATACTGCTCTCTAGAAGGAGCTATTGATTGGTGCCTATGGTAATTCTTATTGTAGAAAGTTATTCTCTGCTGGTGATATGTGGTAGGGTGGGTAAACTCACTTTCCAGGGGTATCAAAGGGAGAATTTGGGAAGGTCTAGTAGTGTGGGTGTTTTTGAAATGAACACTATGTTTCTGGGACCATTTTCTTTCCTAATTTCTGATTTTGTCCTGTCGGTAGTCGTTAAGATCCCTCAGAAGTTTATTACATTTCTTACGTACCTCATTATATTCAAAGGACCTCAGAATACTATGTTTGGATATATTGGGAAGGGGATTACTAGAAGACAGAGATAACCCTAAGTGGTCCAAAGTGTCCCTTAGGTCTTGACAAATCATTTTCCCTTTTTGTATTAGTATTTCAAGAAATTGGACTGAACAGTGGTCACTAATGTCCAACCATTTTCTAGAAAATAAAACATCATTGTCGAAGGTGGGTCTTAACGGAAGTCTGAGGCCTCGTGGTATAAGTTCTAAACAATATAGCACGAGAGAAAAAAACTGTCACTCTCACTGTGTAAGTAGTTCTTGGTGATGTCAATTAGGTTTTGAGCTCCTTTATCCTTCTGGGTGGTCCGTTGGCGGTCATCAGGAGTCGGGCATCCATCAGGAGACATGGGCATCCAGTTTATGAAAATCCTCTTTGGATAGTATAGAGCTAAGCTCCCTTCGGATTCTTTTAAATAGATCAGGTAGATCTTTCTCCACATAGGTCGAGTAATGAATCGAGGTAAAGGGAGAAAAAAAAGAGGGTTAATCCTGTACTCCTGTGAAAGGAGAAATGGGATAAACGCACAGGGCGCCAAAGGTGGAGACCAAAGTGGAAGAAGAGGTTATTAATAAATGAAGAAAACGAAAATGAATTATAGTCCAGGAAATACTGAACAGTGAGGTCGTAGAACAGAAGCAGGGCATCCTAGGTGATGGACTATAAGCAGGGATGCAATATAGCAATAGTGAAATGAGGCAAAGAAAAAAAATCACCAAGTGGCGCCTGACCGCTAGTAAAGTACAAATATGTAGGCCAATAAAATCCATAAAATATACACCCATAGTAGGAGCTATGGATAAAAAATAAATAAAATATAAATGAATATAATCCCCTTTCCATAAAAAGGAGGGGGCATTTCAGTGCTCAGTAAACATATGATAAAACCAAGAATCAACTGGTGAATAATATCAAATGGAAAATATAGAAACAATTAGACGGTGATAAACACCAAACTCACTTCACCAGGGAGGGATGTAGTGGGATAAAACTCAAGACACCCAAAACAACCACCTCCCTTGCCTGGCTCGCTTGTAGAATGACTGGAAGATACGGCAGTCCACACCGGGAACTTCTGGTATAATTCTTTAATGTAAAAATAAGTCAGGTGGGCTCAATGCATTTCGGGTATTACAGACCCCTTCCTCAGGAGCAGAGAAGGTATCAGGCTTATACAAAATATTATAGCAAACAAACATCTAAATATAGCAAGTTCAATTCAAATCAGAGGGCGTTTTTGGCGCCAAAAATTTGTCAAAACCGGAAGTGACATCAGTAGTCAGAAGATGAAATCAGAGCAAAACATATAATACAATAGATAATACAATATAAAATGAATATTTAGTGGTATAGATATACATAGTAATATGTCAGCCCTGTTTACATAGATGTAAAGGCAGAAACGAGACAGAGGTGGGCGGGGACTAGAGTTCCGGACCGTGGAACGCACCAACCGGAAGTGCGTTCCAAAGCACGGCGACACAGGATATATGATAAATGACAGGGGAGCAGAAGAAAGTAATAGTGTTGGTGAATAGGAGGTGGGTGGGGTATGTGTTTTATAAATGGGTTCTAATGGGCCGGGCAAAGGACCAGTGCTAACAGCAATATATGGGACCGGAAATACTAGTTTCGGTAGGTGGAACGCATCAACCGGTAGTGCGTTCCACCTAACAACACTCGAGATTTCCGACATCTGAGCCGCAGGTGCCGGAGGGGGCGGGATAAAAATGGAACGCAAATACAACCCGAAACTAGGAAATATAAGTTTCAGTAAGCTAGGGATATCCATACTGGGATCTGGGGAAGACAAAAAAATTAATAAGAAATGGGAGTAGCTGTGGTACTAATTAGAGGATATATCCGTATATAAATGCAATAAATAAGATCAGTATAGAACAACAATGGGGATGATAAGAAAAAAAGGGGATATATAAAGAAATGCATATGTATATATATATATAGTACATAAACATATAAAACAGTGAATGGGAACGAAGAAGAATACATGATAAATCGTACATATAATAGAAACCTAAAAAGTCATCCATAAAAACACTATCGGTGGAAAAATAAATAAGAAATAAATAAATATAAAAAAATATATATATTTATATATATATATATATATATATATATACATATGCACACACCCACAAAAAAAACTCCGGGCAGACCTATTATATCAGGGATAGATTCCCTCACTACTAATCTTTCAGCTTATGTTGACTCCTTCCTCCAAAAATATGTTCTACATTTGCCGTCTTACTTAAGAGATTCCTCCTACCTGATCAATCTTCTTAAGAACATACAGTGGCAAGATCACTATCTTTGGGTCACCCTTGACGTAACCTCGTTATACAGCAACATCAGACATGACTGCCTACATTTTTTGGAAGGAGATTCGTCACTACCTAGTGCACAAAAAGATTTTATCTGTAAGGGCATTGATTTTATTCTTCACCATAATTATTTTACTTTTAATGATAAATTTTATATCCAACAGAAGGGGACCTCGACGGGGACTAAATTTGCGCCGTAGTATGCTAATCTTCTTATGGTCCTTTTCGAAGAATTACATTATCTTCTTCATAACCCCAAGATAAAATTTTATCGGTGTTATATCGACGACATAATATTTATTTGGGAGGGTACTGAGATTGAACTTTTATCCTTTTACAATGCACTTAATACCAATGATTGGGGCTTATATTTTAGCACGGAATACCATCCGTCAGAAGCTGTATTTTTAGATATCGATCTTAATTCCACTAATAACATTATTAAGACAAAAACTTTCTTCAAGAAAGTGGATGTGAATAGTTTTCTAGATTTCACTAGTTGTCATTATCTAAAATGGAAAAGGAACATTCCCTTTAGCCAAATGAAACACCTGAGAAGGAACTGTTCAGAGGACCAGACTCTCAAGACACAATTAACTACCCTAAAAAATAGTTTCATAGAAAAAGGCTATCCCCAATCACTTATAGCAGGATCTGAGAAACGGGCATTGCAATTAGACCAGGAAGAGTCCCTCAGGCCTAGGTGTATCCGTAAGAAGGAACGTTCCACCAAAAGAATGGACACTCAATCCTATCTTGTTACTAGATATAACACCAAACATAAAAAGATTAGGGAAATATTAACCAAACATTGGCCCATCCTACAAAAAGACCCTATATTAGGGAAAATTCTTCCCCCCACTCCTTCCCTTACTTTCAGACGAGCCCCTACCCTGAAAAACATATTGGCCCCCTCCTGTCCGAAATTGAAACAGAAATATGTTCAAACATCTATTTTTGGAGACCCATTAGGACCCACGGCAGCTAAGGCTGACCCCTAGGCATCTTTAAATGTAACAAAACCAGGTGTAAATATTGTAGGATGATCACACACGGGAGGAAGGAATAAAATATCCCAGGTACACACAAACTCTTCACGTTTAAACATCACCTGAGATGTTGCTCAAAAGACGTTATATATCTACTTGAATGCACATGCCAACTCAAATATATAGGTAGGACAACCCAGACGGTTAGAGAATGTATGAACGACCATCGGTCCAATATTAAAAGGAAAATATTGACCCACAGTGTCTCTAGACACAGTGTCTCTAGATACATGATGGTAACCCATACTTCTTGAAAGTTACCCCACTTGAATGGGTTCCGTCCTCATTTCAGAACCTGGCCAGAAAATAAATGTTTTGGATCTACCGCATGAACACGCTGACACCCTTTGGCCTAAGGCTACTTTCACACCTGCGTTTAGGTGCGGATCCGTCTGGTATCTGCGCAGACGGATCCGCACCTATAATGCAAATGCTTAGATCCGTTCAGAACGGATCCGTTTGCATTAACATGAACAAAAAACAAAAAAAACATTTTTTGACTTTACATTGAAAGTCAATGGGGGACAGATCCGTTTGAAAATTGAGCCATATTGTGTCAACTTCAAACGGATCCGTCCCCATTATAGAAACATAGAATGTGTCGGCAGATAAGAACCATGTGGCCCATCTAGTCTGCCCAATATATCTGAATCCACTGAATAGTCCCTGGTCCTATCTTATATGAAGGATAGCCTTATGCCTATCCCATGCATGCTTAAACTCCTTCACTGTATTTGCAGCTACCACTTCTGCAGGAAGGTTATTCCATGCATCCACTACTCTCTCAGTAAAGTAATACTTCCTTATATTACTTTTAAACCTTTGCCCCTCTAATTTAAAACTGTGTCCTCTTGTGGTAGTTTTTCTTCTTTTAAAAATGCTCTCCTCCTTTACCGAGTTGATTCCCTTTATGTATTTAAAAGTTTCTATCATATCCCCTCTGTCTCTTCTTTCTTCCAAGCTATACATATTAAGGTCCTTTAACCTTTCCTGGTAAGTTTTATCCTGCAATCCATGTACTAGTTTAGTAGCTCTTCTCTGAACTCTCTCTAGAGTATTTATATCCTTCTGGAGATATGGCCTCCAGTACTGCGCACAATACTCCAAGTGAGGTCTTACCAGTGTTCTGTACAGCGGCATAAGCACTTCACTCTTTCTACTGCTTATACCGCTCCCTATACATCCAAGCATTCTGCTGGCATTTCGTGCTGCTCTATTACATTGTCTTCCCACCTTTAAGTCTTCTGAAATAATTACTCCTAAATCCCTTTCCTCAGATACTGCGGTCAGGACTGTGTCAAATATTCTATATTCTGCCCTTGGGTTTTTACGCCCCAGGTGCATTATCTTGCACTTATCCACATTAAATTTCAGTTGCCAGAGTTCTGACCATTCTTCTAGTTTTCCTAAATCCTTTTCCATTTGGCGTTTCCCTCCAGGAACATCAACCCTGTTACATATCTTTGTGTCATCAGCAAAAAGACAAACCTTACCATCGAGGCCTTTTGCAATATCACTTATGAAGATATTAAACAAAATTGGTCCCAGTACAGATCCCTGTGGAACCCCACTGGTAACATGACCTTGTTTTGAATGTTCTCCATTGACTACAACCCTCTGTTGTCTGTCACTCAGCCACTGCCTAATCCACTCAACAATATGGGAGTCCATGCTCAATGACTGCAGTTTATTGATAAGTCTTCTGTGTGGGACAGTGTCAAAAGCCTTACTAAAATCTAGATATGCGATGTCTACTGCACCTCCACCGTCTATTATTTTAGTCACCCAGTCAAAAAAATCTATAAGATTAGTTTGACATGATCTCCCTGAAGTAAACCCATGTTGTTTTTCATCTTGCAATCCATGGGATTTTAGATGTTCCACAATCCTATCCTTTAATAGGGTTTCCATTAATTTGCCTACTATTGATGTCAGACTCACTGGTCTATAGTTGCTCGATTCCTCCCTACTACCTTTCTTGTGAATGGGCACGACATTTGCCAATTTCCAATCTTCCGGAACGACTCCTGTTACTAATGATTGGTTAAATAAATCTGTTAACGGTTTTGCCAGCTCACCACTAAGCTCTTTTAATAATTTTTGGTGTATCTCATCAGGCCCCTGTGACTTATTTGTCTTCACTTTAGACAGCAAACTGAGAACATCTTCCTCTGTAAAGACACATGCATCAAATTATTTATTAGTCATCCTTTCTAGTGGAGGTCCTTCTCCTTTTTCTTCTGTAAAAACTGAACAGAAGTATTCATTAAGGCAGTCGGCTAGCCCTTTATTCTCTTCTACATACCTTCCGTCCTTTGTTTTTAATTTAGTTATTCCTTGTTTTAATTTCCTTTTTTCATTTATATATCTGAAGAATGTCTTATCCCCTTTTTTCATAGACTGAGCTAGTTTTTCTTCTGCCTGCGCTTTAGAAGTTCTTATAACTTGCTTGGCCTCTTTCTGCCTAATCTTGTAGATTTCCTTATCTTCATTGCTCTGTTTTTTTTTATAATTACAAAATGCTAGCTTTTTGTTTTTAATGATTTGGGCCACTTCTGCTGAGTACCACAGTGGTCTCTTCCTTTTTTTGCTTTTACTGACAAGTCTAATGCAATTTTCTGTTGCCTTCAATAATGCACCTTTTAAGTAGTCCCATTTCTCCTGGACTCCATGTAATCCGTTCCAGTCTGATAAGGACTCATTTATGACTAATTTCATTTTTGAAAAGTCTGTTTTTCTAAAATCTAAAACTTTTGTTTTTGTGTGGTGGGACTCTTTCACAGTTCTTATATTAAACCACACTGACTGGTGATCACTAGATCCCAAGGTTTCGCCTACAATGATATCATATACCGAATCCCCATTTGTGAATACCAAATCCAAAATGGCCTCCCTCCGGGTTGGCTCCTCAACCATTTGTTGTAGGGATAACCCCAGTAGGGAATTTAGAATATCTGTACTCCTGGTAGAACTTGCTATTTTGGTTTTCCAGTTTATATCTGGAAGATTGAAATCTCCCATAATGATAACTTCTCCTTTCATTGTCATTTTAGCTATTTCTTCAACTAGTAGATCATCTAGTTCTTTAACTTGACCAGGTGGTCTATATATCACACCTACACGAGTTACTGCATGATTAGCAAACTGCAACGTAACCCAAACTGACTCTATGTTGGCCTCACCAACTTGCATTAGGTTAGATTTAATGCTATCTTTCACATACAGGGCCACTCCTCCTCCTTTCTTGCCTTCTCTGTCTCTTCTGTATAAAGAGTACCCTGGTATGGTTATGTCCCAGTCATTTCTTTCATTAAACCATGTCTCCGTAACAGCCACTAAATCTACATTCTCAGATGCCATTATTGACCCAAGTTCATTTATTTTTTTACCTAAACTGCGAGCATTTGTAGATAGGACTCTGAGCTTATCATTTCTTAACCTCTGTGCTTCTAACCTGTTCTGGCATTGTTTTGGGGGGCAATTGGACTCTTTTATTTTCACTCTTTTGCCCCCCCCCCCCCCCCCCTTCCTAGTTTAAATACTCTTTCGCAAATTCTTGGAGTTGTTCACTAAGTACATTTGTTCCTTTGAGAGAAAGATGCAAACCATTGACTTACATTGTAAGTCTGGACGGATCCGTTTGCCTCCGCACGGCCAGGCGGACACCCGAACGCTGCAAGCAGCGTTCAGGTGTCCGCCTGCTGAGCGGAGCGGAGGACAAACGGTGCCAGACTGATGCATTCTGAGCGGATCCGCATCCACTCAGAATGCATTAGGGCTGGACGGATGTGTTCGGGGCCGCTTGTGAGAGCCTTCAAACGGAACTCACCAGCGGAGCCCCAAACGCTAGTATGAAAGTAGCTGAATGAGAGTTTAGAGTATACGAAATACTAAATAATTACTCTTGGAGTTGGTCCCATTTTCCCTCTCCATTTCTGTCTATATACCGTTATATTTATCCTATTACTCCCTTTGGGCATATGTGTATATATAGTGTCACACAGAGGTATGGGTTTTTCATTATTAGGTATATTTTTGTTCTTTTCCAACGTGAATCCGATTGTGGTCCTTTTTATATATATATATATATATATATATATATATACAGTACAGACCAAAAGTTTGGACACACCTTCTCATTCAAAGAGTTTTTCTTTATTTTCATGACTATGAAAATTGTAGATTCACACTGAAGGCATCAAAACTATGAATTAACACATGTGGAATTATATACATAACAAAAAAGTGTGAAACAACTGAAAATATGTCATATTCTAGGTTCTTCAAAGTAGCCACCTTTTGCTTTGATTACTGCTTTGCACACTCTTGGCATTCTCTTGATGAGCTTCAAGAGGTAGTCACCTGAAATGGTTTTCACTTCACAGGTGTGCCCTGTCAGGTTTAATAAGTGGGATTTCTTGCCTTATAAATGGGGTTGGGACCATCAGTTGCGTTGTGGAGAAGTCAGGTGGATACATAGCTGATAGTCCTACTGAATAGACTGTTAGAATTTGTATTATGGCAAGAAAAAAGCAGCTAAGTAAAGAAAAACGAGTGGCCATCATTACTTTAAGAAATGAAGGTCAGTCAGTCCGAAAAATTGGGAAAACTTTGAAAGTGTCCCCAAGTGCAGTCACAAAAACCATCAAGCGCTACAAAGAAACTGGCTCACATGCGGACCGCCCCAGGAAAGGAAGACCAAGAGTCACCTCTGCTGCGGAGAGTCACCAGCCTCAGAAATTGCAGGTTAACAGCAGCTCAGATTAGAGACCAGGTCAATGCCACATAGAGTTCTAGCAGCAGACACATCTCTAGAACAACTGTTAAGAGGAGACTGTGTGAATCAGGCCTTCATGGTAGAATATCTGCTAGGAAACCACTGCTAAGGACAGGCAACAAGCAGAAGAGACTTGTTTGAGCTAAAGAACACAAGGAATGGACATTAGACTAGTGGAAATCTGTGCTTTGGCCTGATGAGTCCACATTTTAGATCTTTGGTTCCAACCACCGTGTCTTTGTGCGACGCAGAAAAGGTGAACGGATGGACGCTACATGCCTGGTTCCCACCGTGAAGCATGGAGGAGGAGGTGTGGGGGTGCTTTGCTGGTGACACTGTTGGGGATTTATTCAAAATTGAAGGCATACTGAACCAGCATGGCTACCACAGCATCTTGCAGCGGCATGCTATTCCATCCGGTTTGCTTTTAGTTGGACCATCATTTATTTTTCAACAGGACAATGACACCAAACACACCTCCAGGCTGTGTAAGGGCTATTTGATCATGAAGGAGAGTGATGTGGTGCTGCGCCAGATGACCTGGCCTCTACAGTCACCGGACCCGAACCCAATCGAGATGGTTTGGGGTGAGCTGGACCGCAGAGTGAAGGCAAAAGGGCCAACAAATGCTAAGCATCTCTGGGAACTCCTTCAAGACTGTTGGAAGACCATTTCAGGTGACTACCTATTGAAGCTCATCAAGAGAATGCCAAGAGTGTGCAAAGCAGTAATCAAAGCAAAAGGTGGCTACTTTGAAGAACCTAGAATATGACATATTTTCAGTTGTTTCACACTTGTTATGTATGTAATTCCACATGTGTTAATCCATAGTTTTGATGCCTTCAGTGTGAATCTACAATTTTCATAGTCATGAAAATAAAGAAAACTCTTTGAATGAGAAGGTGTGTCCAAACTTTTGGTCTGTACTGTATATACATACATACATACAATATACATATGGATTTTTACACGTTCAGCTAAATCTTTTTATGTTACCCTGACTCAGATGTGTATTTATATATATTCCTTTTATAGCCATATATTTATATGCATGTGTACATTTAGTATTTCCATATATATATATTTTTACATATTCTATATATATCTTTTATATACATGTTCTGCCACACTTTTTTAAGGGGTTTTATACATTATTCCTTGCCCAGACATGTGTGTAAATGTGTATATATATATATATATATATATATATATTTATTATTATTATTATTATTTATTATTATTGATTTATTTCTATTTTTTCTTACCGATAGTGTTTTTATGGATGACTTTTTAGGTTTCTATTATATGTACGATTTATCATGTATTCTTCTTTTTTTTTTATTCTGTTTATTTGAAGCAGATTCATCAAAAAGAAACAAGGCACGGGTCATGTACCCACATATCAATCGTTACACACACTTTCCCCACATGGGTTCCAGAGAAAACCAGGGGGCACAAACAGTTACATGAGGAACATGAGTTTAGTATACATGAATCTGACTGCATTTTCCAATTTTTCTGAAAGAAGTAAAAGCAAATAAAAACCAGAAAGAAATAAAGAAAAGAAGGGAAAGAGGGGGGAGGGACAGAAATAGGGGGGAGGAGGGGGGGGGGAGGCAGGACTATACTGCCAGGGGTCCCAGGGTATTACCCAGAGAAGCTTTAAGATACCACGAGGTATACTGAAAGGGCTTCACCAATTCCCTAGTCTCTGGCGGACTAAAGTGCGCGGCAATAAAAGTACGCCATTTATTAAAGAATTTGGAAGCTGAACCTTCTTTGTGCCTAGACGCTTCAATCCTTTCAAATCCCAAAAGAACTTTCAATTCAGAGACCACATCAGGAATGTCTGGCATGGCATCTGTAAGCCATCTTTGGAGCAAGACTCTTTTGGCTACTAATAAGACTGAGTGCAACAAAATCGGGATCCGAGTCTGGTTCACCGGGCGGATATAATGAAAGACCAGGGCCTAGGGTTCCATAGACAATTCCACCGACCAGTTCTTCTTAATATAATCTATCACAGAATTTGACAACCTCAGGACACGTCCAAATGCCATGCCAGAAATCCGTAGCCGCCAACTTACAATTGGGACAATGTGTGATACGATCCGGAAACCGGGGAGAGGCTGGAAAGTTAAAACCATAGATTGCCCGGTGCATCATCCTGAAAAAGGTTTCACGCCACGCACTGGCGTACCTTACTCCAACCTTCCAGGATCTTAACCCCAATCTCATCATCCATGGTGATGTGTTCCCATTTCTTAAAAAGTGTGGAAGCCTTGACCTTCGTGAAATTTCCTGAAAAGGCCCTATACAGCCTAGAGAGAGAAACTGTTTGGGGGGAGAAACTGAGGACTTCATCGAAGGAATTTTTGGTCGCTTCCCTCGACAAATCACGCAATCTATGTGAACAGAAACCCACAATCTGCATTATTTGCAGGAAATGGGAATCCGGCAGAGCGTATTTTTCCTTCAATTCTTTTGGAGTCAACCAGCGTTTGTCCCCCAGATGCATCAGATGTTCCGCCCTAGTCAAACCCCTAGATATCCACAGCTCAGGAGGTCTCAAACTAGTTCCGGAAGGGAACTCCGGATGACCCCATAACGGCATCCATTTGGAGATTGCATGAGGCAAGTTAAATGTCTTCCTAACCGCCTTCCAGGTTGCTATCGTATCTCTCAATAAAAGCGAAGATTTAATATCCCCAGGCAATGCAGACAGGTTAGAGTGAAGGCACGACACCAAGTTCCATGGCGCAACCAGGTTTTGTTCCACCTCCCTATTCGAGAAAAGATCCGTGTCGTGTACCCAGTCGGACACGTGACGCATGAGACATGCTAGATTGTATCCCCGTATATTCGGGAATTTTACTCCTCCCTCTGGTTTCCATAGCATAAGCTTCGAAAGAGAGATACGAGGGCGCCTGCCAGACCACAAGAACTTGGTAAAAGCCTTATTTAGTGCATTGACATCTGTATGTTTCAGTAGGATTGGAAGCGTCTGGAGAGGGTAGAGCAGCTTAGAAAAACTCATCATCTTGATGAGCTGGCATCTCCCCAGCAGAGATAAGGGGAGTGAATGCCATCTCTCTAGTTCAGAAATTATTTTCGTTATGAGGGGAGGATAATTTAGCAAATACAGTGACCCCGGGAGCTTACCGATTTTGACCCCCAAGTACGTAACCTGTTTCTTAACAACAGATACAGAGAGACCAGCATCCCGCCAAAGCTGCGGTGGGTTAGCGGCGTGTAGCTCAAGAATCTCACTTTTAGACGAGTTTATTTTATACCCCGAAAAGGACCCAAAAGAACTCAGGAACTCCATTAAGGGGCCCAAGTGACGCTGGGGGGTATCCATGAAAATCAAAAGATCATCAGCATACAAGGTTAGTTTGACCTCCTTCTTGCCTATGGTAATGCCCTTGTATAAGTCAGAATCCTCTAGAAATCTGGCTAAAGGCTCGATGGCTAGGTCAAAAAGAAGGGGGGAAAGCGGACAGCCCTGTCTAGTCCCTCTCTGAAGGGGGAAAACCCGAAAACCTCCCGTGTGAATGCGCGCAGCCGGACTAGAATAAAGACCTCCCAAAAAAGTACGGACATCCCCAACAATCTGGAATTTGTCTAGCACCGCCCCCAACCAGTCCCAACGCACTGAGTCAAAAGCCTTTTCGGCATCTAAAGCCAACAAAATAGGGGCCCAGGCTGGCTGAGGGCGGCGCCCGACCCAGTCCAATGTTGCCAGTACCTTCCTAATATTCGCCACCCCCGACCTCCCTTTAATGAAACCTACTTGGGAAGGACCCACCAGGGTAGGCATTAAGAGACTCAATCTGTCAGTCAATATTTTAGTCAATATCTTGAGATCCTGGTTAATGAGTGATATCGGGCGATACGAGCCTGGATCTTGCGGGTCCTTATTAGGTTTAAGTATCAGTTTAATGTGGGCAACATTAACATGAGCTGGAAAACTACCCGTGTGCAAAAGATGGTTGAAATACTCCGTCATCGTGGGGGTAAGGTTGTCCTGTAAGACTTTATAAAATTCTCCTGAGAATCCGTCAGGGCCTGGCGCCTTACCATTATGCAAGGAGCGTATTGTATGTAGCACCTCCTCAGCCGCTATTTCCGCATTCAAAGATCCCTGTTGTTCCTCCGTTAGGGAAGGCAATTTAACATCTGACAGAAACCGCCTACCCTTTTCCGGGTCCACTGGAGTGTCACTGTAGAGACGCTCATAATATTTTCCCAGCAGATCATTTATTAACTTAGGATTTGTTTGGGTCACTCCCCCCTCCTCTTTCAGAGCCGTAATGACTGTAGGAGCCCTTCTGCCCCGCGCTAAGTTAGCCAACATTTTGCCTGACTTATTCCCAAATCTGAACAGATCTGTCTGGAACTCCGACCTGTACATAGCCTCCCTTTTATCCACCCAAACTTCAAAGTTGTTTCTAGCTGCAATCCAGGCCTCCTTATTCCGAGTGGTGGCCACCCGAAGGAACTGAGTGTATGCCTGTCTAAGAGCCGAGCTAGCCTCCTGGTATTGTTTAGCTACTACCTTGCGCAAATTGCTGACATAACCGAGAATTGGACCGCTTTAGCAGTCTCCCAGTGGGTCGAAACATCTGATGCATCCCGGGGATTGTCACCCTGAAACTCCCACCACCAACCTTGCAGTGTATCTTTAAAGTTGTCGTCTCTGGCCAGAAAAGAAGGAAAGCGCCATAGAAAATCAGTTCCTCTAGGGTAGGTATCCTGCAGGGAAATGGAAATAGGTGAGTGATCGGAAATCAGTAAGTCATGAATTTCGGCGGAGACCACCCTAGATGCCATGTGCAAGGGAAGGAAAAGATAATCAATACGGGACCATACATTATGTGCATGTGAGAAATGCGTATACTCCCTGTCATCAGGGTGTAAAGAGTGCCAGGTATCATACAATCCTGTAGAGGTTAATAAGGGAGGTAGAACCTTGTCAGAGAGCCTTTGCGAACTGACCATCCCCACATCCCTCTTCCGGTCTTCCAGAACAGAGACGACTGAGTTAAAATCGCCACCCACAATTCTGTTGTGAGTTCCATCCAAATGCAGTCTGTTCTCTAGAAGAGCGTAAAAGGGGGCATTATTATCATTCGGGGCATACACATTATGGATGCTATAAGAAATTCCTCCAATCTCTACTAATAACCTATGCCACCTGCCCTCACTGTCATGAGATTCCGATAGTATTTTCCCTGAAAAATTCCTATGTAGCAATGTGAGTACTCCAGCTTTGCGCTCCCTGGCCGAGGATCCGCACACAGAACCTACCCAGAATTTTTTCATTCGGAAGAAATCTTTCTCCTCCAAATGAGTCTCCTGCAGGAGAACTATATCAGGTTGGAAACGCTTCAGGTGGCGCAAAATCTTTGACCGCTTCTGCGGGGAACGTAAACCCTTGACATTCCAGGAGATAATTTTCATTGTAGCCCTGGTACGTACGGATCCCTGAGCAGAGAAAGCCAAGGGAGAGGGGAGGAAGGAGGGAGAAAGGAGGGAGGGAAGGAGATCAAATAACACAAGACAAAAACCAAAACACGTGCAACCAAATAGCCCTGCCTAGATGAGTGGCAGCAGAAGCCAACCCGCCAGGCCGGATATAGCTATATGATGGCAGCTGTGACTAGATCTAGTTATAGACTTTCCTTTTTTCCGCCATGGCAGAGCTCTCACATACCTGGCCTAAAACAATAACAATTTGTACGACTGAACAGTAAAGGCCTTAGCGTGGGGCACAGAGCTAAATAACAAAACAACCGTAATCTCGAACAAAGTCAGCAACACTGACAAATACTGCCCCTCAGGATTGAGTCCCAACCACATTTTGAATTGAGGAATATCAACGTCCTCTTCTGGAGGGCCTTTCTAGGCCACTGCGCAAACGGTCATTCCCTCGTCGAGCAGCTGGATCCAATGAGTCCTTCAAAGTAGACCGCTGGGGAGAGAGGGGCACATCATGCGGTTCCGCATCCACAATCCCATCCAAGGCATCCTTTGCCTCAGTGGGGGATCTAAAGGTAATAGTCCCCCCATTTGCTCTGTGAATCTTCAAAACCGCCGGAAAAAGAAGCTGAAATCTGATGTCTCTGTGGTATAACTCAGTGCAGACTGGGCTGAAAGCCTTGCGTTTCTTCGCCACCTCAGCCGAGAAATCCTCAAACAATAAGATTTTGTGGCCTCTGATTGTTATCTGATGCCGTCTTTTACGGAAACTGCGGAGTAATGCCACCTTATCATTGAAGTCCAGCAATTTGAAAATAACCTGACGAGGCCTCGCATCCCCACCACGTGGAGACTCAGAGTTTGAGTCCCTAGAAGCTCCTCTATCTGGGCCAATCCTGTGGGCCCTCTCCACTCGACAGAAAAACTTCAGGCCCAGGGCCTCAGGCAGTTCTCTCTCACATATATCCAAAAGGTCCAGTTGTTTAATGGATTCAGGCAAACCAACCACCCTCAGGTTATTGCGGCGTGACCTGTTTTCAAGATCATCAACTTTAAACCGTAGGTATTCCAGGTCATGCTGCTGTGATTTCAAAACAGCCTCAGTGTCCCCTGCTTGCTGCTGCAAGGAGCGTAACTCTTTTTCAAGGGCCCCCACTTGCATGCTGGTCTGGTTTACCTCCTCCCTTAGGGAGTCAAATGAGGCCAGTATTGTTGTTTCCAGCGTTTTCTGGATGTCCGGCATTATGCGTAACGCCACCTCGATGGCTAACTGCTTATAATCCAGCGTGGCCGAGCCACCTAAAGGGGACCCCTCTCCCTGGGTGCTCTGAGAGCCCTCCTCCCGAAATAGCAGTGGCTGAGTGTCCGCCATTTTTGCCGCGCTCTGTGAGGCTGCTAGCTGCGCACCTGTGATCTTCTGCCCGCTCCGGAGGAGGTATCTTTCCATCAGCTCCTCAAGGCAGGTAAGTGGTGTCAGTCGGACGTCCCTCAGGATCGGTAAGCAGATCCCTGCGCTGCAAAATGACACGGGTATTCGGCGATATGCAGGAGCTCTGAGCGCTGCGTCCTCACATGGCGGCGCCGGAACCTGAAGTCTCATGTATTCTTCTTCGTTCCCATTCACTGTTTTATATGTTTATGTACTTCATATATATATATACATATGCATTTCTTTATATATCCCCTTTTTTTCTCATTATCCCCATTGTTGTTCTATACTGATCTTTTTTATTGCATTTATATACGGATATATCCTCTAATTAGTACCACAGCTACTCCCATTATTTTTTTTTTCCTTCCCCAGATCCCAGTATAGATGTCCCTAGCTTACTGAAACCTATACTTCCTAGTTTCAGGTTGTATTTGCGTTCCATTTCTATCCCGCCCCCTCCGGCACCTGCGGCTCAGATGCCGGAAATCTCAGGTGTTGTTAAGTGGAATGCCATTCCGGTTGATGCGTTCCACCTACCGGAACTAGTATTTCCGGTCCCATATATAGCTGTTAGCACTGGTCCTTTGCCCGGCCCATTAGAACCCATTTATAAAACACATACCCCACCCACCTCCTATTCACCAACACTATTACTTTCTTCTGCTCCCCTGTCATTTATCATATATCCTGTGTCGTCGTGATTTGGAATGCACTTCCGGTTGGTGCGTTCCACGGTCCTGAACTCTAGTCCCCGCCCACCTGTGTCTCTTTTCTGCCTTTACATCTATGTAAACAGGGCTGCCATATTACTATGTATTACTATACCACTAAATATTCATTTTATATTGTATTATCTATTGTATTATATGTTTTGCTCTGATTTCATCTTCTGACTACTGATGTCACTTCCGGTTTTGAAGATTTTTTTGCGCCAAAAACGCCCTCTGTTTTGAACTGAACTTGCTATATTTAGATGTTTGTTTGCTATAATACTTTGTATAAGCCTGATACCTTCTCTGCTCCTAAGGAAGGGGTCTGTAATCCCTGAAACGCGTTGAGCCCTCCTGACTTATGTTTACATTAAAGGATTATACCAGAAGTTCCCGGTGTGGACTGCCGTATCTTCCAGTCATTCTACAAGCGAGCCAGACGAGGGAGGTGGTTGTTTTGGGTGTCTTGAGTTTTATCCCACTACACCCCTCCCTGGTGAAGTGAGTTTGGTGTTTATCACCGTCTAATTGTTTCTATATTTTCCATTTGATATTATTCACCAGTTGATTCTTGGTTTTATCATATGGTTACTGAGCACTGAAATGCCCCCCTCCTTTTTATGGTAAGGGGTTTATATTCATTTATATTTTATTTATTTTTTATCCATAGCTCCTACTATCGGTGTATATTTTATTGATTTTATTGGCCTACATATTTGTACTTTACTAGCTGCAGGCGCCCTTGGTGATTTTTTTCCTTTGCCTCATTTCACCATATCTGCAGACATAGTGACAGCTCTAAGATCCCGGCTGTTACACACAGCCAGGGGTCTCGGCTAACTGGCCCGGGACCATTCTGATTGATTAGTCTAAACCAGGGGTGCACAACGTTTTCTGGTTGGGGGCCACATTGCCAGACTGAACCAATGACGAGGGCCGAAATAAAAATTTAAAGGTGTATTAACAACTGAAATATTGTACTTATGGCATATTGGACACACATTATGTACCATTAATGTCGAGTTACACTTCCAGGACTCCCATCTAATGGGAGAAATACATGAAAAATACATGTGAGCAGCCACAAGACATAGGCATTCATGTCTGTTACCAGATGGTTGGGGGGCCGCACAGAATGGTTTTATGGGCCGCATGTGGCCCCCGGGCCGCAGGTTGTGCACCCCTGGTCTAAACAGACTAGCCAGAGGATTGACCAACCGGCAAAAAGTTCCAATCCCTGGGTATCAGAACCTTGTAAAATGTATAAATTACACCCCCACCCCACAGTCTGTCTGCTTGAACACTATGTCATCCAATTCATACCCATAGTACTCGAGTGTACAAAGTAACTCGTCTTGTAAGATACTCGCATATAGCTCATCACTGAGACCACCATCAATCCTGGTGAAGTATCCAATGCCTTTGGATATGGAATAACCCCATAGCATCAGGCTTCCTCCGAAATTGACAGTTCCTTAAATTTTCCGATCCGTTAGCCCCCTTTTCCCTTGTTTCTTCCAGACCCATTTGCACCCATCAGTAGTGATGAGCGGCAGGTGCCATATTCGATTTCGACGAAATTCGCGAATATTCGATAGAATATTCGTTTTATATTCGTCGAAATCGAATATTCGTTATTATTCTAGTTATCGCGAATAATATGCAATTTAAATAATCGCACATGCGATTTTTAACTTAAAGGCTACTCTCCTATTGAAATAGCAATGCGATTAATTCAAGTTATATTAATCGCATTTGCGATTTCAACGTAATTCTCAAATCCGACAGTACATTCTAGTATATGGAGACGTTCCCATGGTGATGGGGACGCTCCATGAGCATGGAATATAGCAGTGCTAACTAAGTTGGCACTGCTAAGTTGAAATCGCCATGCGATTATTTCGTGTTATATTAATCGCATTTGCGATTATCTATTTTTTTTTTTTTTTTTTTTACTATGGTTGGCTTCAATGATAGAATTAGCGAATATGACGAATATATTCGTTATATTCCACAAAACGAATATACGAATGTATTCGTCATATTCCACAAAACGAAGATAACGAAGTATTCTGCATCTTCGTTTTATCTACCTATTCATCAACTTCGCTAATTCTAGCAATCATATAGGAAAGTTTACTATAGAGACAGCTAAGTATAATTCGCTATGCGAGTTATATTACTTTGCTTTTTTTTATAAATAGATTATAATAATTATCAGGTATTATAATTATTCTATTTATATAAAAAAAAAGCAGTCATATAATCGCATAGCGAATTAAACTTATCTGTCTCTATAGTAAGCTGTCCTATATGATTGCTAGAATTAGCGAAGTTGATGAATAGGTAGATAAAACGAAGATGCAGAATACTTCGTTATCTTCGTTTTGTGGAATATAACAAATATATTCGTATATTCGTTTTGTGGAATATAACGAATATATTCGTCATATTCGCTAATTCTACCATTGAAGCCAACCATAGTAAAAAAATAAATAAATAAATAGATAATCGCAAATGCGATTACTATAACACGAAATAATCGCATGGCGATTTCAACTTAGCAGTGCCAACTTAGTTAGCACTGCTATATTCCATGATCATGGAGCGTCCCCATCACCATGGGAACGTCTCCATATACTAGAATGTACTGTCGGATTTGAGAATTACGTTGAAGTCGCAAATGCGATTAATATAACTTGAAATAATCGCATTTGCGATTTCAACGTAATTCTCAAATCCGACAGTACATTCTAGTATATGGAGACGTTCCCATGGAGATGGGGACGCTCCATGAGCATGGAATATAGCATTACTAAATAAGTTGAAATCGCCATGCGATTATTTCGTGTTATATTAATCGCATTTGCGATTATCTATTTTTTATTTTTTTTACTATGGTTGGCTTCAATTGTAGAATTAGCGAATATGACGAATATATTCGTTATATTCCACAAAACGAATATACGAATATATTCGTTATATTCCACAAAACGAAGATAACGAAGTATTCTGCATCTTCGTTTTATCTACCTATTCATCAACTTCGCTAATTCTAGCAATCATATAGGACAGCTTACTATAGAGACAGATAAGTTTAATTCGCTATGCGATTATATGACTGCTTTTTTTATATAAATAGAATAATTATAATACCTGATAATTATTATAATCTATTTATAAAAAAAAGCTAAGTAATATAATCGCATAGCGAATTATACTTAGCTGTCTCTATAGTAAACTTTCCTATATGATTGCTAGAATTAGCGAAGTTGATGAATAGGTAGATAAAACGAAGATGCAGAATACTTCGTTATCTTCGTTTTGTGGAATATGACGAATACATTCGTATATTCGTTTTGTGGAATATAACGAATATATTCGTCATATTCGCTAATTCTACCATTGAAGAAAAAAAAATAGATAATCGCAAATGCGATTAATATAACACGAAATAATCGCATGGCGATTTCAACTTAGTAATGCTATATTCCATGCTCATGGGAACGTCTCCATATACTAGAATGTACTGTCGGATTTGAGAATTACGTTGAAATCGCAAATGCGATTATTTCAAGTTATATTAATCGCATTTGCGATTTCAACGTAATTCTCAAATCCGACAGTACATTCTAGTATATGGAGACGTTCCCATGGAGATGGGGACGCTCCATGAGCACGGAAGGCGGCAGAAGCGGCAACGGGCACTGACTGGAGCAGCCAGGAAGCCAGGAATCCAAAGGACAGGTAAGAACAACTTTAGGGAAGTGGGAAAGGAAAAAATATAACAATTAAAAAAAAAAAAAAAAAAAAAGAATATTCGAAATATCGAATTTATAGCACTATATTCGAAATATTCGCGAATTAGCGAAGTGCCGATATTCGCGAAAAAAATTCGCTATTCGAATATTCGCGCTCAACACTACCCATCAGAGCCCAGTCTATTGACTTTCATCTTATTGCTCCAAATCACCTGTTTCCAACCTTCTACTGTCCAATGTACATTTTTGAAAACTCGAGCTGGCTCTTCTTATGACGATATTGAAGTTGAGGCTTCTCCACCTTTTTTCGGACCACCAATCCAGACCTGTGCAATGCGCATTGCACAGTGCTTGCATGGACGTCTTTGATCTCACTATTAAGAAGCATTAGAGCCACCTCCACTGCTGTGTTTATCGCGCCAGAACTGATAGACCTTGTGATGAGCCAACTTGTGAACTTTGGAATGGATGGACAGACTTCATATCAAATTCTTCCAACTGTCATGGCACTCACATGAGGCAGTTTGACAATTATTTTGGCCAAGATATCGCTAACGATGAGCTGGATGATGCTATTTCTCTTTTCTTAGGAAATTTTCTTCATTGCTGCTCCTGGATTTATACCAGTAACTAGTGTTGATCGAGCACCAAAGTGCTTGGGTGCTCGGGCTGAACACCTCGGGATGCTCGGGTGCTCGGTAGAGAGGTCAATGGGAGAACCCGAGCATTAAACCAGTCACCCCCTGCTCTGAAGAGGGGAGGGTGTCTGGTTCATACAAAAAGGTCAGAAATTGATGGAAACACCACCAAAATGGTTCGGGAACAGCATGGGGAGGATACCTGGATGCATTGGACTCCCAGGTCGCTGCTAGGAATGATGTTGTCCGAGTAGTATGTCACTTTTACAGACTGACAATAATACGCCTAAAACCAAAGATAAAATTGATTTTAGCAAAAAAAATTTAGGAAACATTCCTGTCTGTATACTTGTATAAAAAAGTGCAAGTGCTGCAAAAAATTACAAGCAAGAAGCACTCCGATACAAACTTTGTATCACATAAAGGAGGGCTTCATTCACATTGTGGTGCAATTGTTCAGGTAGTGGGACTCCTACACTCATAAAGCCTATGCACTAAGTCAGTGATGGGCAAACTGCGGCTCTCCAGCTGTTGTAAAACTACAACTCCCAGTATGCCCAGTCTGCCTACAGCTATCAGCCTACAGCACGGCATGATGGCATTTGTAGTTTTACAACATCTGGAGAGCCACAGTTTGCCCATCACTGCACTAAGTGAAAGGGCTGCCAAAAATTACAAGGAACAGGCACTACAATACACCCTTTGTTACACATAAAGGAGAGCATCATACACACCCTTTAAAAATTATGATTGATGGCCTGCTGGTGACCATCAAAAACATTTGGAGCAAGGGCCTGCTGATCTGACCATCTAAAACATTAGGGGCAAAGGGCTGCTTCTGAGCTGACCCTCTAAAACATTAGGGGTGAGGGTCTGCTGCTCAGCTGACTATCAAAAAAATTATGGTTGAGGGCCTGCTGGTGAGCTGACCCTGTAAAACATTATATGTGAGGGCCTGCAGGTGAGCTGACCCTGTAAAACATTATATGCAAGAGTCTGCAGGTGAGCTGACCTTGTAAAATATTGAAGCTGAGGGCCTGTAGGTGAGCTGACCCTGTAAAACATTTTATGTGAGGGACTGCAAGTGAGCTGACCCTATAAAACATTATATGTGAGGGTATATATGCGAGGGCATTATATGCGGCTAATAAGCATGTTGATATGATGAAAGAGGAGGAGGAGGATGAAAAAAGGAAGATTAAACCATATACCCTTTTTTGTGGTGGAAGGGGTGCATCGGAATAAAGTGTATTCAGTACATTATAAACAACACATTTAAAGTGCCTTTATGTTCATCATCAGCTATTCTCTGGTGGAGTCGAGAAGTCATGGTCAATCCAGGTCTTGTTCATATTTATAAGAGTAAACCTGTCAGCATTTTCAGTTGACAGGCGGATACGCTTATCTATTATAATGCCACCAGCAGCAGTAAATACCTGCTCAGACAAAACGCTGGTGGCAGGGCAGGCCAGCACCTTCAAGGCATAGAGCGCCAGTTTGTGCCAGGTGTCCAGCTTGGGACATTAACAGTAGGCCACGCATCAGGGTGAGGGTGCTGGCAGGGTGTCATGAAACTGTCCCAGGCTTTGGAGAGTGTTGCCCTGCCTCTGTGGGAACTGCTGTGTGTTCCCCTTGTCGCCCCTCCTCGGTTGCCCAAGGAACTACGGACTCTGCCACCAGCGTTTTCAGATGGAAATTTTGGGAGCAATTTTTTAACAAGGAACTGCACCATTTTGCTCCTCCTCTCCACCAGAGGATTGAAAGATCAGAAGTTGTCTTTGTAGCAGGGGTCGAGAAGGGTGAACAATCAGTAATCTGTGTTGTCTAAAATGCGTATAACGCGTGGGTCGCTGGAAAGTCAGCCTAACATGAAGTCAGCCATGTGTGCCAGAGTACCAACAGGCAAGACTTCGCTGTCGTCATCAGGAGGATGACCCTCAATCTCTTCCTCCTGTTCTGCCCACCCACTCAGAACAGACAGAATTAAACTTCCATGGATACTACCCTCTGTAGCGGAGGCAACCACCTCCTACTCCTCCTCTTCTTTATCGTCCAATTCGCGCTGAGAAGATGAACTGAGGGTGGTCTGGCTATCACCCTGTGTAATGTCTTCCCCCCATTTCCACCTCTTCCACATGCAAAGCATCATCCTTAATTGTGAGCAGCGAGGGTTTGAGTAGACACAGAAGTGGGATGGTTACGCTGATAATAGCATTATCACCGCTCACCATCTGTGTTGATTCCTCAAAGTTTCTTAAAACCTCACAGAGGTCAAATATCCATGCCCACTCCTCGCTTGTGAATAGCGGAAGCTGACTTGGAAAGGCAACGACCATGTTGCAGCTGGTATTCCACTACTACCCTCTGCTGCTCACAAAGCCTAGCCAACATGTGGAACGTCGAATTCCAGCACATGCTCACGTCGCACAACAGCCGATAAGCTGGCAATTTCCAGCGCTGCTGCAGCGTTGACAGACCGGCCGAAGCTGTCGATGACTTAGTGCACACACACGGTGCACCTTCACCAGTAGCTCAGGAAAATTGAGGTACATTTTGAGAAACCACTGAACCACTAAGTTTAAGACGTGGGCTAGGCATGGGAAGTGTGTAAGCTTGCCGAGCTCCAAAGCTGCCACCAAGTTACGGCCATTATCAGACACAATGATGCCTGGTTCAAGGTTGAGTGGAGAGAGCCACAGCTCAGTCTGGTTTCTTATCCCCTGCCACAGCTCTGCGACAGTGTGCTGTTTGTCCCCTAAGCATATCAGCTTCAGCACGGCCTGTTGCTGCTTCCTCACTGCAGTGATACACTGCTTCCAGCTACCGACTAATGGCTGACTGGTGCTGTACGTGGATAATTCAGAGGTGGAAGTGGAGGAGGAGGCGGAGGAGAAGTGGGGGTTGGAGCCACTAATGTACCATAGGTCCTGGCGGAAACCCTGATCGATGTAGGGCCCGCAATCCTTGGCGTCGGTATCACCTGTGTCATCCTAGGGTACGACTTGCTCCCGACCTCCACAATGTTCACCCAGCGTGCCGTGAGGGAACTGTAGCGTCCCTGGCTGAATGCACTTGTCCATGTGTCCGTGGATAAGTGGACCTTCCTGGTAACTGCATTGGTCAGGGCACGAGTGATGTTACGGGATACATGTTGGTGTAAGGCAGGCACGGCACACCTTGGAAAATAGTGGCGGCTGGGGACTGTGTAATGCGGGATGGCTGACGACATCTGTCTGCCAGTAATTTGAAAGCTACACATTTTGTGCTATGGCCTGTGGGTGTGTGTCTGGGTATTTGCGCTTGCGTTCAAAGGCCTAGGGTAAGGACATTTGGACGCTGCGCTGGGACACGGAAATGGATGTGGTCGCTGATGGTACTTGCGAAGGTCCAGGTGCAGGGAGGAAGGCATCCGGGCCTGCGCCTTTGACAGGGGATTGGCCAGCACGTAACACAGGGGGAGAGGAGGCAGTGGTGTAACCCCCAGACACAGATTGTGGACCCAGGCGTTCGGCCCACCTATCACGGTGCTTGGATGCCATGTGGTGGATCATGCTGCTAGTGATGAGGTTGCTAGTGTTCACACCCCTGCTTATTTTTGTATGGCACAGGTTGCAAATTACAATTCTTTTGTCATCCGCACTTTCCTCAAAAATGCGCCAGACTGCAGAACACCTACCCCTTGGCAAGGGAGATTTCCGCAAGGGGGTGCTCCGTGGAACAGTTGCGGGCCTGTTTGGTGTGGCCGCCTTCTCCCTTTTGCCTCCCCACTGCCTCTTTCAGCCTGTTGCCGTGCTGAAGATCCCTCCCCCTCTGTACTGCTGTCCTCACTCGGCTTTCCAACTTCCCAGGTTGGGTCAGTGACTTCCTCGTCCACTACCTTCTCTTCCACTTCCTTACTCTCCTCATCCTCCTGACTTGTTGACCTAACCACAACCTCAGTGATTGACAACTGTCTCCTCCTCTTCATAAAACTCTTGAGACAGTAATTACCGTTGACTTATTGACAACTGTGTCTCATTTTCATCCACCTCATTAAACAGTAATTGACGTTCCCCACCGTCATCTTCTTGTGACTGTGGATGCTCAAGAGTTTGGGAATCAGGGCACAAGATCTGCCCCCCTTCAAGCGTGCTTGTTGAGCAGGCCAAATCAATGAATGGCGCTGAAAAGAGGTCCTCGGAATATCCGAGAGTGGGATCACTTGTTTACCAAGACTCTCCATGGTAGTAGGAAGGAGGATCAGTGTGAGGATTGTGTTGAGCAGACTCTTGGCTACTGAGACTGGACTTGGTGGAAGACAGGGTGATGCTTAACCAACTCGAAGCATTATCTGCTGCAATCCAACCAACCACCTGGTCGCACTGGTCTGACTCCAATAGTGGTGTCCTGCGCTGCCCTGCAAAGTGGGACATGAAGCTAGGTATTGTGGTTGATTGTTTTTCTTCCTCTTGCAGCAGGCACAGTTTCAACGCGGCCAGGGCCACGGCCTCTGTGTGCACCATCAGCATCATGGCCACTTCCCCGTCCCTTACTGCTCGCCTTCTTCATATAAAATATTATATATGCTTGAATGTATGTCACACGTACAGTAGCGTAGGATTTGGAAGTGTATGCGCAAACAAATTTTAAAAGGTATTTGGGATGTGGAAACATCACACAGGAGATATCCCGCAGATAATGTCAATGCTGTCACCAGCGGCTAATAAATAATTTACAGCGAATGTCACAGGTTTTTTGCATGAGGAAACATTATACAGGAAAGGTACCACCAGTAATGTCACTGTCCGCAGCGTCTACAGAAAAAGTACACTATGTCAGATAAAAATTTTATGCACACACATTACATTGCAGATGTGGCACAGCTAATGTCACTGTCCACAGCAGACACCGTCTATGGAAAAAGTACACTGGATGACCGATATTTTTTGGATGCACACACTTTTTACACAGCAATTGTGGCGCAGTTAATGTCGCTGTCTGCAGCGGCCTAACTATTGCACGCTATTTAGTGCAGGATGCGCTAAAAATAGATATTGCTGCCACTCACAGTCCTTAAAAGACTTTTGGGTCTGTAAAGTTTTTGCAATTTAGCGCAGGTTGCACTAAAAATATATATTGCTGCTACCACACACAATAGTCCTTAAAAGGACTTTTGGGTCTCTGAAAAGGTTTTCTAATAAAAATATTCCCTACACTGTCTGTCCCTTCCTCAGCACAGCTCTCCCTGACTAAGACTGAGTACTGAGTACAGTACTCACTGTACTGCCAGTAACCAACATGGATACGGCATTACAGTGAAGGCAGTACTTACCTGCATGTTTATTGGCTGCGTGCGGGCAGGAGACTCGAGCATTGCGTTCGAGCACATGCGGTATTCGGCCAAACTGGTGTTTGGCCGAGCATGCTCTATCGACACTACCAGTGATCTTTCACTTGGGAATCAACCTAATAACACACTGAGCTATTAGGGAATGTTAGACCAGGTTGTAATTTGTAGTATACAAGAAGAAAAAGGACTCTTATCCGGGGGTCATTCTCACAGACTTCGCTACGGACACCAGATTGAAGACCAAACAATGCTTTATTTTCAAGCACATCAGCGCAAAAACAACCACCAAACATAAATCAAAAACATAAATCCTCAACCGTCTGGCCACTGACTAAACAGTCTTTCCCTCTCTATCAGGATCTGGGTCTACCACCCAGATCCCCAAAACACATTACAAGTGCTTACCCCACACACAGGGTTAGAGGGTCCCGGCTCCCACAGGCCTCGACACAGCCTGCTCCTTTCCCATACTGGGAACCACACCCAAGTCTAGCAACAGGATTAAATAACCTCCCTGGACATGGGCATATTCCGAAATCCCGTACTGGAGCATGGGGAACAGGCACCAACCCAACACATTGCCTGTTCCCGGTAAAAGCCCACCCTGGACTAGCTGGAGCCAGCTAAGCTAACTATCTTGGTGTCCACCAACTAACTTAGTGGCCACCTATATCTAGGGCCTTTACTTCACCAAGGCCGGGCCCCTTGGTGACACGCGCCTGGTGCAAACAATACCTCTTTTTCATGCTTCCCCGGGACATTACTGCACCCATCACTATTCACATTGCCACATATCCCTCCCCTGTGTTCAACCCTGTGATAGGGCATCCACATTAACCTGCCATCTTCCAGCTCAACATTCCCCCTGGAAGATGTGGCCAGAATCACAGGCTTTCCTTTATTCTGCCAGACCCAGGCCAGAAGAGCTCGGTTTGTCATAAACACTGCCTTCCTACATAGTAGAAACTGTCTAAAGGCCTTCTGTGCCCAACTAATGGCCAGACACTCTTTTTCTACTGTTTTCTGAGTGAGAATAACACCATCTGCATGCTGGTCGTCTGTCTCCTGGTATTTCTTCTCCAGCAGACCGCTGGCTTTCTGGAAGGCACTGACGGCAGAGGGAACATCTTTCATGACCAGGTCCTGGCTACTCATTGCCACGAGTCTCTTTGCTTCTGTAGCCACATAAGCCCCATCAACTAGTTCAGCAGATACATCTTCCATCTTCTCTGCCTCAGCAGGTACCCCGGCGCCACCATCTCTAGACCCATTCTTAATAGGCTCTGGCTTAGACGTCTTCAGCTCATAGACGGTCTTCCCTACATCATCTTTTGAGCTCATGAGATCTTCCATCTCTGCTCTGAGTTGCTTGTTCAGCCTCTCACATTCACCTCGCTCCTTAAGCGCTTCTTCAAGGGATCGATCCAAAGAGAGGGCCTCCTGTTCCAGATGCTCTTCACTCTGCTCTGCTGCAGCCAATGTAGGAGTATCACCATTCTTTTTTGGAAACCCTGTGGGGGTTCCACCCAGGGTCCCTTTAAGCACTTTGTTTGTGTCTACTGCAGTCTTCTTCTGTGACTCTGTGAAAACAGCTAGTCCCTTCTCTATCATATCTAGGGACCGTGTGAAGAGAGAGAAATCTTCCTGATTGCAGCTGTACTGACGTGTCAGGTCATCTACCCCTGCCTGGGTATGGGTCTCAGGCACTAGGCTGCCGTCTCCACACTCAGCTCTCGTCACGTCAGGTATAACTGTCGTCTGGTCGCTACTGCCTGAATTTTGCAATTCCTTGACATGGTAGTTTCCTTTTTGCGTTGCTAATGGTCACAGCACATACATTATATATAACGCTCGGGTCATTATCAACCCTGACCTCTATAGGGGCCTCGATGAGCCCATCTGCACATTGGACACCTCCCCAGCAACCATAGAATCTTGTTGAGACTGCATATCCACCTCTGGTATGTGTAGTACACCCTCTAGGACTGCCACACTGTATCTTTGCACATTTTTGACAGTGGGTTCCCTCAGCTGTGAGCTCTCAACATCAATCATCATTTTTATACCGTATACATTTTAACAAAGAGGAGGCGCTTGCCTAACCGCAACCGTGAAAGGAAGAGGGTTGGCATCCTCATCAGACCTTGTACATAAACCCACATTACCATTATACATTTGAACAAATTCTGCACAATCAATCCCTTGTCTGCATCATTGTTTCCAATGGTCATTTCACTCACACCACTAAGTTCAATGTGTATCTCCGTCACTCTGTCATTTAAAGGGACAGTTTCAGGTTTTGCAGGAGTTATGTCACTTTCTGCATAAATGTCCCGCACATAGTTCCCAGCCAACCAGCTGACAGGTACCAGGATCGCCTGGCTCTCTGGGTCCAACAACGCCTGGACTGGACTGCACTTCTCCATAAAGCCAGAGATTTGTGTAGCAGGTCTCTAGTCCTGGTGTTTTTACACAGACTGGCTCAGCAGAGAGCAACTGCTGCCGGCTTATACCACAAAACAAGGCTTCTGCCCAACTTCCAGAGCCACTGTCACTTTGTCTGCTATACAAGTAATAATTGGAACGCTCTTACCCAATGTCGTCACAGGTGCAGTCGCCTCGGAAGATGAGGGCGCTCAAAGTACCTCTCTACCGAGTTCATCATCTTTCTCCTGGATCCTGGGAACTGCCCACCCAGGATCGCATGCAGACTCCACAATACCCGCAGCGACTTCAGATTTCGCAATTCTGCTTCCTCTTACGCGGGCTAGCATGGGATCCTTGAACTTCCCCAGTAACTTCTGGTAACTGACGACACCGGTAAAGCTGTCACTTTCTCCAGGTAGGGGTTGCTCCTAGCAACGTCATTACCGTTTCTCCGCACATCCTCTCCAGTACACACTGACAGGGAACATATACACTCCGGAGTGCCACACTGCTCTCCATCTTCTTGTCTTCTTGAAGGTTGCCCTTGGAAACGGCATATATAAACTTTTCCTCAGGCACTCCACTCTCAGTCAGGAAAGCAGCCTCTCCAAGTGCAGCACTCGGCTTCCTCAACAAGGAATTTGTTTCCCACACCAGCTGCTCCATTACTTCCTCTGTGGCCTTGTTTTTCCGCCAAACCAGGCCACTTCCCACAGATGACATCACCTTAGGTTTCCACCACACCGGACCATCTTTCAGAAATTACAAAACTTTGGGCCAGACCCGAGAGACTTGTTGGCGGGAGGCTAGCGTAACCCACGCCAGGAGTCCCCCAATTACCATTTTGCAGGATCTCTGCCATGGGCTACACCCAGCCGTAGCCATTTCAGCCGGTCAGTCTCTTTTACTCAGCTTCTGGCTCTTTAAATCCTGCACAGTTTTCTTTGCAAAATAGAAAAAAAAATCCAGAAATGACACAAGCAGTTTTTTTTTGCAGAACCTGCTCTTTTCTGTGACGTTGTTGCCTCTAACAGCTACTTTCTGTTGTGTCCTTTCAGCATGGACATTGCCCGCATCCAACACCAATTGTATCCGGGGATCATTCTCACAGACTTCGCTACAGACACTAGATTGAAGTCCAAACGATGCTTTATTTTCAAGCACATCAGCACAAAACAGCAACCAAAACATAAATCCTCAGCCGTCTGGCCACTGACTAAACATTCTTTCCCTCTCTATCGGGATCTGGGTCTACCATCCAGCTCTCCAAAACACATCACAAGTGCTTACCCCACACACAGGGTTAGAGGGTCCCTGCTCCCACAGGCCTCAACACAGCCTGCTCCTTTCCCAGACTGGGAGCCACACCCAAGTCCTGCAACAGGATTAAATAGCATCCCTGGACACCCAACACATTGCCTGTTACCAGTAAAAGGCCTGCCCTGAACTAGCTGGAGCCAGCTAAGCTATTATCTTGGGTTCATAGAAGTCATATTTTAGTGATCTGGATTAATTAATACTTAGCTTTTATTATAGCATTATAAAATAAATGAGATTTGTCCCTCAAATTGAAAAAAGTAGGTAATCAAAAACCGCTCACAGTGTCCCACACTCAGGCAGGACGTTTACTGAGAGCAGTAACAAAGTGTCCACAATGATGCAAATGATGTCAGACACAGGGGTAACAGGTGTACTTGTACACTAGTACCCTAAAGCATGAAGGTAACTAACACAATATATATTAGTACCCAAGCCACAAGATAATTGGGATGATGGCATATAAATGCGCCAACATCTCATACATCAATAGCAGACGTACAATACAACGACAGGTAATTCGCAACACAAACAATATGCACAGCGACAAACATTTTATAGCCTCCCAAAGATCCACAAGGGGACCAGCCCTGTTAAAGGACGTCCAATTGTGTCAGGAATCAACAGTTTGTGTCAGAATGTTGGCATCTACATAGACCAAATTTGAATGCCTTTTGTTGTATGTCTCCCGTCTTATATTCGTGACAGCATGGACCTTCTGCGGAAGATTGATGATGTGATCATTGAGGATGATAGCATTCTGGGCAGTATAGACGTTGAGGCCCTGTACTCCTCGATCCCACATGAGGAAGGTCTTAAGGTGGTTGAGTACTATCTTAATACAAGAGGTATTCAGTACAGGGCCCATAGTCGGTTTGTGCTCAGACAATTCCTACTGACACACAATTTTTTTCTCTTTAATGGCAAGATCTACCACCAGCTCAGGGGCACGGCGATGGGGTGTTCCTGTGCACCGTCCTACGCCAATTTGCTCCTGGGCTGGTGGGAGGCAACCACTGTCTTTGGGGACACGATGTCGTCATGTGCCGGGCCCATACTCATGTGGGCACGGTACATAGACGACATCTTTGTCATTTGGAATGATACGAAGGAGTCCTTTTCTGATTTTGTCCTTGGACTCAATACTAATACTGTAGGACTACGCTTCACATTTGAGGCCAATCCTGACAGTCTGGCATTCTTGGACATCAAGATATCCAGAGGTGGCTCCAATAAACTCGGTACCACGATTTATAGGAAGCCGACGTCGACGAACTCTGTACTGCACTGGGATAGTGGCCATCCCTTTTCCCAAAAAAGAGGGATTCCAAAGAGTCAATATTTGCGCCTCAGACGCAACTGTTCCAGTAAGTCAGAGTTCGTCGACCAAGCTAAGGTCCTACGAAATCGGTTCCTGGACAGGGGATATCCCAATGAGGATCTTAAACCAGCGTATCGAACCGCATTGACAGCAAGGCGGTCCGATCTCCTAGTATCTAAAATTAGGAAGGAGGAGACGGAGAAGAAGATCCGCCTCATCGCGACCTATGACGATGCGTCAGGACAGATCAGGGACGTCCTCCGCAAACACTGGCCCGTCCTACTGATGGACCCGGAGATCAATAAAGTTATTTTCAGTTATCCACAAATTACCTTCAGGAGAGGGAGCAGCCTAAAGGACATGCTGGTGCACAGCCACTACACCCCGGCAACTCAAGCAGCGACGTGGTTGGATCGCAAGATCAACGGCTGCTACAGGTGTAGTGGCTGTGTAGCCTGCAGAATCTTACAAAGCAGTAAGACCTTCTATAGCTCAAATCTAGACAAGTCATTCACCATTAAGGATTTTATCAACTGCCGCACACGCGGTGTGATCTATAAGATCACATGCGTGTGCGGACTTGAATATGTCGGAAAAACGAAGAGAGAGCTGCGTAGGCGTCTGGGAGAACATCTGGGTAATATCGCGAATGAACGTGACACCCCAGTGGCCCGACATGTTAACGAACAGCATGGTGGAGACTCAAACTGCATTCGAGCCATAGGCATCGATAAAGTCCCACCACCAATACGTGGTGGTGATTGGGACCGTCTCCTACTACAACGAGAAGCACGTTGGACTTTCCAACTGGACACGGTATCCCCCAAAGGCCTGAATGAATCTCTCCACTTTGGCTGCTTCCTCTAGAATACCTCTTTTTCAGGATCTCTGTTTTCATTGCAGATTTAATTAAATAAATGCCTAATACTACCTCACCCCGCCTGTCAAAATTTGGCAGAATGGGCTACACACTATGTAGTACCTATTAACTGCCTTGTGTCATTTTTTGTTGGCCACTGGCGGAAAATGAGAGCACCAAGACCGCAAAAAATACCACTAAATAATTATGATATACCCATATCAGGGTTTTTGAGTGCGTCTGTTGGACATATGTTCCGTTACCCACAGATGCACCCTTTTACGGTGCTTATATATCAATAAGCCTGCATACACGGACCAAATGTATATTCATGCTTTGTCCGTATTTTTGTACCTGTAGGTTTACAGTGTGCGCCTGTACAATATGTATATTACTGTCCGGCGCTCTCTGTACATTCTATCTTTTTCATGTATATCGTTTATGGCAGCATTTGAGCAATGATACATAGTAAAATAACAGCACTTCCTAGGTTGTAGCGTAGTCATTGGAGGCAAGTTGCCAGTGCAATGGTCTTCTTGACATAGCACAGACACGAATACTGCCCCATAGAAGCTGCACACTGGACCCTGGCAACTATTTTGCGCACGCGTGGCCTGGATATATCCATTCATGCCCTGACACTATGGGATTACATCGCGTAATGCGCGTGTGCCATTGCGCATGCCCGGCGTTCACATGGCGTGCGGGTATGACGCGCAAAGTAAGGGCAAACATCATCATTGGCAGCCGCCATACCAGGTGACTGCTGACGTCATCATGACGTGCGACGTGCTGACACTTCGGCGCGATGCTTCAAAAGAGAGGACGCGTTTGCACCAAGACCAGGTAACATTCATGCCTGCGGCACCAACCTGTGCACCACAAGAAGGGAGGGGGCTTTTTTCATCAGTCCACCTTTCCACGTCTACCGCTGTTTGTTGTGCACCTATCTGTGCGCTTCACCCTATTGCAAAAAGGGAGGGGGCTTTTCCATCTGTCCCCTTTTCCATATCCCCACTGTTTGTTGTGCACCCATCTGTGCGCTTCACTCTACCTGAGAGCTATCATCCTTGGTGGCTCTCTCTTTCCCTCTTTTTTCTGTATTTGCCCTTGATCACCCTTGGCAAATAAGCTATATCTTTTGGCCCATAGAAATTATATTCCCCTGATGAGAGGAGGGGTTCTTTCCTCTACCTCAGAAACGTGCATGTAGGGATCCTTTTAGGGCCATATAGGGACCACAATTCCAGGGTTAGGTTCCGGACGGGGGCCCAACTAGTGGGACACCCCGTGGCTAGATCCTGAGGTTTATTGTAGGGCTGCGAGGGCCAATTAGGGACATTAAGGAATATCTCCATTTGATCCCTTTTACAGTATCCCTCAACTGCCGCAACGGACCACCCTGTCTGGCAAGACCGAAGCAAAGAGGTGTCCCGAGTATCTAATTTCTGTACGGTAGGACACCTGGTTTTTCTCAAGCGGTGCCGCCGTGCACCTTATGCTGTGGGTGCATCTGTGTATACCGTGTCACACGGATTTCCTTGCACCCATGTCATTTTTGTGTTTTGTTTGTCGCTGTGCATATTGTTTGTGTTGCGAATTACCTGTCGTTGTATTGTACGTCTGCTATTGATGTATGAGATGTTGGCGCATTTATATGCCATCATCCCAATTATCTTGTGGCTTGGGTACTAATATATATTGTGTTAGTTACCTTCATGCTTTAGGGTACTAGTGTACAAGTACACCTGTTACCCCTGTGTCTGACATCATTTGCATCATTGTGGACACTTTGTTACTGCTCTCAGTAAACGTCCTGCCTGAGTGTGGGACACTGTGAGCGGTTTTTTATTACCTACTTTTTTCAATTTGAGGGACAAATCTCATTTATTTTATAATGCTATAATAAAAGCTAAGTATTAATTAATCCAGATCACTAAAATATGACTTATGTGAGTGATTATATGTGAAAATTTACATTCATCTTCAATTATCTTGGGTTCCACCAACTAACTTAGTAGCCACCTATATCTAGAGCCTTTACTCCACCAAACCGGGCCCCTTGGTGACAATATATATATATATATATATATATATATATATATATATATATCTCACACACACATTATCAACCAAATCGATCCAAGATCATCTTATCAAAACCTCACAGGAACACTCCAAATGACAATATAACTTCCAATAAAAAAGAGTAAAAAAAAGTTCCTATCAATCAATTTGTATTATTGTGCCATGATTAAAACATACAAATAAGTACTAAATTGTAGGGAATACAACAAATTCATGCCACTGATAATGACTATACTAAATTAACCTACATAAATACATAAAAATGCCATTAATTCATCATAAATTAAATAACCCCTTTCATTTGAAGTGTAACATTATATAATATGTGAAAATTAATTACTAGTGTTGATAGAGCACAATAGAAGTCAATAGGAGAACCCCAGGCACCCCTTGTCATAAGGACAATGAAACCAATAGATGCCGCTGTTCATGACTAATGACCAGCGCCATCTATTGGTTTCATAGTTTTATGACAAGACTATTAGACAGTGAGTCTTATGACGAGACCATTAGTCTTGTCATAAGACAATGAATCCAATAGATGACGCTGTTAATGAGTAGTGTAGATCGCGAATATTCTAATTGTGAATTTTTATCACAAATTTTCCATGCAAATTGTTTTTCAGCTGAAAAACAAGGCAGATTCTGCTCATTTACGTGTCTTTCCCATGTGCCTATGTTTATGCAAATTAGTTTACATGACAAAACTGTATATAAAGGTTATTAAATATTATGTTAGGACAATCAGAAAACTTTTTGTCACCCTAATGATATTGCTTTAGGTGCGCAGGTCCACACAAGTCATCCAAAAGATATAAAGCATATTTGAGGCTTACTGGCTCTCAGTCAGATGAGAGCTGGTTTGGAATGTCTGATAGTGCACAAGGCTGCCATTGTAAGGTATGTTGACTGTTATCTGTCTCATGGATAGATTGTTAGCTTGCCTTTGTGTGGTTGTCTATTTTATGTCATAGGTAATGGGAGTCCAAGATGCATCCAGCAATCCCCCTAATGCTGTTTCCAAACCATTTTGATGGGGTTTCCATCAATTTCTAACCTTTTTTTGTGAACCAGACACTCTCTCTTCTTTAGAGCAGGGGCTGCCTGGTTTGATGCTCGGGTTTCCCTTTGACTTTCATTGTATTAAATTGTACTCGAGCACACGCAGTATTCGGCCGAACACTGATGTGCCGAGCATAGCGATGCTCGAGCCGAACAGCAGTTTGGCTGAGCATGCTAGCTCAACGCTATTAATTACGTGTTAATGTGAATTATAAGTAAAACAGTAAAAAATCTATTATTTATACACCATAATTGATTGAATATGTCCCATTTAGTTCAGCCAGGTGTGAATAATTGCCTGTCCAAAGATAACCAATTCTTCTACTTTATTTTCAATACATGACTGTCTTTTCCTAATACTTCTTCTTCCTTTGGCTCCAATCAAATTATCGCTCTTTATTTTGTTATCTGAAAGTACAATAATTAGAAATTAATAATAAAAAAACTTTAAAAACAGAATTTAAAACCTACATTACTACCTAAAGGGTAACAGTTCCCCGAAGAACAATACTACAAAAAGACACTAAATCCCCAATTCTCATTTAACCCTTAGGTGCCAACGTACCCAGCCTAAAAATCTATTACATTCATATATACCCTGCACATGTAGAGGCACTTTTATTGTATTTTCATTTAGTCATAGACTACTAATTGCCTACTCTTGACAAGTGCATTTAATGTGTTTTTATTTGTTTAAAATTTAACTTTTATTGCTGTTTATTAAATAAATAGTGGACGTTTTATTTCTATCTAACCTACTTGATTAAAACTATCTCCAGTGCTCCAGTGTATGCAATTCTTTTATTAGTTATAGAACTATTCACATTACTATGACAGTAGCAGTGTATTGTTCGCAGATATTCTCTTATAGCTGACCATAAATACCTATTTGTTATGGTTATATAAGTGCTGCATGGGTGACCTTATTGCTGTAAGCTTTTATTTATTATAGGACAGATGTTGCAGATATGAGGCAATTTCAATTCCTCATTCAACTGCCTGCTTATTACAGCTTGTCAGGCTTCTTTGGCTATGGCCATATATTTGCAGCACTTAATATCCAGTAGTTATATGGTTACATGTATTGTATATATGCTGCTACTTTGTAGCTCTGCAATACTGTTATCTGCTTCCTGTTTGTTGTGAATTAGTTGTCACTATTGCTGTAACACTGTTGCCATTTCTTCTGGCTATAACTGGCAACAATTCATCTGCTGTGCTGTCTGCCTTGTTCGGTCAGCACTGCACTTGCTATGAGCCATTATTATTCATTATTGCGGCATCCTAACTGCCTTTGCTGCCTTTTAATTAGCCAGATAGTATTGCTCACTTAGATGCGCTGGAGTCTAAAACCCTAGATACTGCCCCCCGACATGTTTCGCCATAGATATGGCGTCTTCAGGGGATCGGGCAGTCTGCGCGGCGTTCGGACGTGGCTGGGTTATTTATAGCCTCCTATTTCATGACGTATTGGTGTGCTGACCAATCACTGCCCTCGTAATATAATGGATCCTTGTCACCTTAGCTCTGATTGGCTGGTAAGTCCGGCTTGTCCTGACGTGCATCTTCTCGCGATATTACTTCTAATCACGCGCATGTCTTGGGACTTGGATCCGTGATCCTGCTCTTTGTCTGTGACTTAACCTATTGCCATTCTAAAGGACTTGCTGTTAAACTGTGAATATGCCTTGAACTATGATTTTGTGAATTGTGTATTAACAGAATAGGGGATTCTTTACTAATTACATAATCTAATTTAATTATGACTATTTTTTGCCGATATATGTATTTATGGAACATGATTATAAGTTCTACAGATATGTACATTAGTTTACATGATCAGCATGTCTGTCAGACTGATGAATTTAGTTAGTTTTTACATAATATACCTTTAAATTATTATAGATTTTTTTAACTATTTATTTATTATTGATTTTTTAACTTTTATTGCTGTTTATTTATTTAATAAACAGCAATAAAAGTTAAATTTTAAACAAATAAAAACACATTAAATGCACTTGTCAAGAGTAGGCAATTAGTAGTCTATGACTAAATGTAAATACAACAACAGCCTAAAAATCCACCTACTTTCTAGCTGGGCCAGTTTCTTCCCATTATCACCTTCTCTTGCTCCTAAATGGACTTTATCGATTTCCTTGAAATGTAGTAAATTCGGATTACTGTTGTGAAACCTCTTAAAATGTCTAGGATTTTTTTTCAGATTTTCAAAATCCTCTTCATCCATTGCTTTTTCTATATCTCTAACATGTTCTCTCACCCTCTTCCTTAATTCTCTCATTGTTAGACCAATATATACTTTGTCACAGGGATAGGTAGCATTCTGTGGAGGAACATGAGATATATTTTCTGATTACATATGTTTTTTTCTTATCAATGTCAATGTCCGTGAAATTAATCGATCTGTTCATATTTCTGCATGCCTTGCAAGAGCCACAAGGATAATTTTTTGTGCCCCATCTTTCTTATTTTTATTAGGTATATAGTGGCTATGAACCAGAATATCCTTTAGATTTCTGGATCTTCTGGCTGTCATTAAAGGTCCCTCCGTAATCAAACATTTCAATTTGTTATCGGTTCTCAATGTTTTTTAAGAATCTCATTTATCTATCTGTATCCATAATTTATTATAATTGGTAATGAACCTGATCTAATTGCCTCGTCTTCTTCTGTTCATTTGGACAGAGTAGTTTCTCCCTTGATCTCTGCTTGGCAGTTCTAATTCCTTTGTTATTCTGCCTGTTACTATACCCTCTTTCTTGAAATCGCCTCTTCAACTTCATCTATCGCATTTGATATTGCACTTCATTGGAACATATCCTTTTTAATCTTAAAAACTGACCTGTTGAAATTCAATCTTTAGTCAAGTTCCAAACTCTGGATGTGACGTCTATCTGACTGTCACAGGACTGGAAATGATGCCGGACAGACACTTAAGGCACCAGGCTTTGAATAATCAGCGCATCCATACAAAATTAAGCCGTGTTAGCTCCTCCATCAGACGGCGTAAGCTCTGTCAGGGTCCCCATCAGTAAGTAATCACATGTATATGATCGATATATTAAATTTTGATAAATATACTATTAATAATGCCCATTTCATACTGTGACCTTTCAGGCATACATCACTCTGATGTGGACACTTGCAACTGACCATAACCTCATGGGAGCTAAGTATCATTTTTCTTTTTTCTTTGATCTTCATCTATGATCTATACTACACATCTTCATCATTACTCCCTGATGAGCCGTTGTTGCGGCAGAAACGCGTCGGGGTGTGTATATTTGTATGTATGTATTTAGTGTTCCGTATAGGTATATTTAGAGACTAACAACAAATAGTCCAGCCCACAATATGGGATATAGGGTCGCTCTAGTGGTATAATAGGTCTAGGCACGAGGACAGGGCACCCCCACCATAAGGAGGTGTCCCTGGGCTGAGTTAGCTTTAGGGTTGTAACTAGGGACATATTGATCCCTTTTACATCAGTAACCCACATACTTGTACCAGTGTTACCTATACCTTTTCCCTTGTAATCTGACGTGGGAAAAAAAAAATCTCAGTATTTCTGAGAATTGACACAGTATTAGTCTGTGTAAATAAGTCTCACCAGGGCAACTTTAGCTTTAACCAATTTACCTAGATCTGCACTAACCAATTTTACAAAAATGTCAATGGCCGGACAGATATTAAATGGAGGAAATTATTGTGGTTTTTTTTATAATTTCTTTCACCCTCTTTATTTTCATTGGCCAGATCCTCCAATATTTTCAACACTTCCCTTTGTTCCTTTGTGTCAAATATCTCCTTCTTGCAAAGAGGTGAACATTCTTAATTACTGTAAAAAGATCCATATCAGTGGTAGGGGAAAAAGTTAATCCCCTTTCTAATACACTTATCTGGTGTTGTGTCAGATGTAAAGTAGATAAATTAATTACCCGTAGGATGTCTTCTTTTCCTTTTTTCATCCTGTTATACATTTTATTTAGCATTTCACTTTTGCCACCTTGACTCTTATTGGTCCAATTTGTTTTTACTTTTCCCAATCTCAATGCCAGATCATCCCCACTTCTGGAATTTTATTCCTGCACAGATCCTACCGAGGAGAATGATGAGGTTCTTGAACATGGGCCTTCTCCTTCTATCCTCTGGTGCCACCTAAAAACTTTTATATTTTTATCATCTGTAGCATCTCACAGAATTTTAATTATTTTTTGCATGTTGTTTTCTTTTTCCCCATGTTGTATAGCTTGTATCTATCTCTTCCTTAAATTTTTGAATATTTTCAATCGTCAGTTCTTTTTCAATATCCTTGTGCAACAATTTGATTTTACTTTCCAAAATTTATAGTTTCCTACTGTTGGCCTCCATTATTATATCAATAAATACCAAGGAGCATTTTATGGAGGCTTCCTCCCATTTATCTCTTTGGTTGATATCTTTAAATCCAAATTTGGGGAATTTTAGTATTCTTAATCCTCTAGGGATAATATTTTTATTTTTATAGTTGTCAAGCAAAGCCTTATTCCACCATACTTTGATTTTCTTATGACACAGGTTTTTACATTTTCTCTGCAACTCTTTCACCTTTAAAGTAGTATCATTCAAAACCAAATTGGATTCCCTACTAAATAAAGTATGTGCTTGTGTGAGCCATGCCTGTTCTCTGACTCCCAAGTCCATATTGCGGATCTAAAGTCTGCTATCAAAAACAGAAAAGAACAATTATCAACCAAATCGATCCAAGACCACATTATCAAAACCTCACAGGAACACTCCAAATGACAATATAACGTACAATAAATAAGAGTAAAAAAAACACTCCTATTATAATCCATTTAAATTAACAACAAATTCATGCCACTGTGCATTGTCTCATGATCATATACAAAGTAATCAACAATATTAACTCAACACCTAAAAATCAACACCGCTATGAACTCTATGGTCCTAAATGAACTCATGCACTTAAGAACAAAGCGTATCTAAGCAGCATACAGAATGAGGTAACAATATGAACTCTCATCATCATGCTAGATGCAATTAAATATCAATGCCTGACTTCCTAAAAATGGCAGTGCCCATTCCTATAAAGGGAAGACTAAAGTAAAAAAAAAAAACTGCTAAAAATGTATTAGACATACCAAAGTGCTTTAGTGCTAGTGGCTGGGATCCTCAACATGCATTTGGCGTTCTAAGCTTCATCAGCAGGAGTGGTATAGCCGGGGATAAGACTATTATTTTAAAGGGAGCCTCAACCAATAAAATATGAAATTCTAGAGCAGGTGACCAATTCATTTATATCACCGTATATCAGTGCATGATGAAACCTCTCCAGCCAGGAATGACTCACTTCCGTTCTTCCCTCCGAGGCTCACTCTTTGTTCTTAAGTTCATTTAGGACCATAGACTTCATAGCGGTGTTGATTTTAAGGTAGAGTTGAGCGAACACCTGGATGTTCGGGTTCGAGAAGTTCGGCCGAACATCCCGGAAATGTTCGGGTTCGGGATCCGAACCCGATCCGAACTTCGTCCCGAACCCGAACCCCATTGAAGTCAATGGGGACCCGAACTTTTCGGCACTAAAAAGGCTGTAAAACAGCCCAGGAAAGAGCTAGAGGGCTGCAAAAGGCAGCAACATGTAGGTAAATCCCCTGCAAACAAATGTGGATAGGGAAATGAATTAAAATAAAAATTAAATAAATAAAAATTAACCAAAATCAATTGGAGAGAGGTTCCATAGCAGAGAATCTGGCTTCCCGTCACCCACCACTGGAACAGTCCATTCTCAGATATTTAGGCCCCGGCACCCAGGCAGAGGAGAGAGGTCCCGTAACAGAGAATCTGTCTTCATGTCAGCAGAGAATTAGTCTGCATGTCATAGCAGAGAATGAGGCTTCACGTCAGCCACCACTGCAACAGTCCATTGGCATATATTTAGGCCCAGCACACACACAGGCAGAGGAGAGAGGTCCCGTAACAGAGAATCTGGCTTCATGTCAGCAGAGAATCAGTCTGCATGTCATAGCAGAGAATCAGGCTTCACGTCAGCCACCACTGCAACAGTCCATTGTCATAAATTTAGGCCCAGCACCCAGGCAGAGGAGAGAGGTCCCGTAACAGAGAATCTGGCTTCATGTCAGCAGAGAATCAGTCTTCATATCATAGCAGAGAATCAGGCTTCACGTCACCCACCACTGTAAGAGTCAATTTTCATAAATTTAGGCCCAGAACCCAGGCAGAGGAGAGAGGTCCCGTAACAGAGAATCTGGCTTCATGTCAGCAGAGAATCAGTCTTCATATCATAGCAGAGAATCAGGCTTCACGTCACCCACCACTGTAAGAGTCAATTTTCATAAATTTAGGCCCAGAACCCAGGCAGAGGAGAAAGGTCCCGTAACAGACAATCTGGCTTCATGTCAGCAGAGAATCAGTCTTCATATCATAGCAGAGAATCAGGCTTCACGTCACCCACCACTGTAAGAGTCAATTTTCATAAATTTAGGCCCAGAACCCAGGCAGAGGAGAAAGGTCCCGTAACAGACAATCTGGCTTCATGTCAGCAGAGAATCAGTCTTCATATCATAGCAGAGAATCAGGCTTCACGTCACCCACCACTGTAAGAGTCAATTTTCATAAATTTAGGCCCAGAACCCAGGCAGAGGAGAAAGGTCCCGTAACAGACAATCTGGCTTCATGTCAGCAGAGAATCAGTCTTCATATCATAGCAGAGAATCAGGCTTCACGTCACCCACCACTGTAAGAGTCAATTTTCATAAATTTAGGCCCAGAACCCAGGCAGAGGAGAAAGGTCCCGTAACAGACAATCTGGCTTCATGTCAGCAGAGAATCAGTCTTCATATCATAGCAGAGAATCAGGCTTCACGTCACCCACCACTGTAAGAGTCAATTTTCATAAATTTAGGCCCAGAACCCAGGTAGAGGAGAAAGGTCCCGTAACAGACAATCTGGCTTCATAACAGCAGAGAATCAGTCTGCATGTCATAGCAGAGAATCAGGCTTCACGTCAGCCACCACTGCAACAGTCCATTGTCATAAATTTAGGCCCAGCACCCAGGCAGAGGAGAGAGGTCCCGTAACAGAGGATCTGGCTTCATGTCAGCAGAGAATCAGTCTGCATGTCATAGCAGAGAATGAGGCTTCACGTCAGCCACCACTGCAACAGTCCATTGGCATATATTTAGGCCCAGCACACACACAGGCAGAGGAGAGAGGTCCCGTAACAGACAATCTGGCTTCATGTCAGCAGAGAATTAGTCTGCATGTCATAGCAGAGAATGAGGCTTCACGTCACCCACCACTGCAACAGTCCATTGGCATATATTCAGGCCCAGCACCCAGGCAGAGGAGAGAGGTCCCGTAACAGAGGATCTGGCTTCATGTCAGCAGAGAATCAGTCTGCATGTCATAGCAGAGAATCAGGCTTCACGTCAGCCACCACTGCAACAGTCCATTGTCATAAATTTAGGCCCAGCACCCAGGCAGAGGAGAGAGGTCCCGTAACAGAGGATCTGGCTTCATGTCAGCAGAGAATCAGTCTGCATGTCATAGCAGAGAATCAGGCTTCACGTCAGCCACCACTGCAACAGTCCATTGTCATAAATTTAGGCCCAGCACCCAGGCAGAGGAGAGAGGTCCCGTAACAGACAATCTGGCTTCATGTCAGCAGAGAATTAGTCTGCATGTCATAGCAGAGAATCAGGCTTCATGTCAGCCACCACTGCAACAGTCCATTGGCATATATTTAGGCCTAGCACACAGGCAGAGGAGAGGTTCATTCAACTTTGGGTAGCATCGCAATATAATGGTAAAATTAAAATAAAAATAGGATTGAATGAGGAAGTGCCCTGGAGTCCAATAATATATGGTTATGGGGAGGTAGTTAATGTCTAATCTGGACAAGGGACGGACAGGTCCTGTGGGATCCATGCCTGGTTCATTTTTATGAACGTCAGCTTGTCCACTGCAGAAAGACGCAGCAGTTGGCACCTGTGTTTCGTCATCATCAGAGACATGCTGAGGTGGTATTCCCATGTCCTCATCATCAGGAAACATAAGTGGTTGTGCGTCAGTGCATTCTATGTCTTTCACCGCTGGGGAAGGGCTAGGTGGATGCCCTTGGGAAACCCTGCCAGCGGAGTCTTCAAACAGCATAAGAGACTGCTGCATAACTTGAGGCTGAGACAGTTTCCCTGGTATGCATGGGGGTGATGTGACAGACTGATGGGGTTGGTTTTCAGGCGCCATCTGTGCGCTTTCTGCAGAAGACTGGGTGGGAGATAATGTGAACGTGCTGGATCCACTGTCGGCCACCCAATTGACTAATGCCTGTACCTGCTCAGGCCTTACCATCCTTAGAACGGCATTGGGCCCCACCATATATCGCTGTAAATTCTGGCGGCTACTGGGACCTGAGGTAGTTGGTACACTAGGACGTGTGGATGTGGCAGAACGGCCACGTCCTCTCCCAGCACCAGAGGGTCCACTAACACCACCACGACCATGTCCACGTCCGCGTCCCTTACTAGATGTTTTTCTCATTGTTATGGTTCACCACAACAACAAATATATTATTTGGCCCAATGTATTGTATTCAAATTCAGCGGGATATAAATTTGAGGCCTAGTATTTAGGCGCTGGGTGACCGGTATGGATTTAGTGACAGAATTAGACTTGGAAATGCACAGAAGCGTGTGTGTGAAGTTATTCTGAATGACCCAATGTGCACCTTGAATATTATATACCCTTTTTGGGATAGATTTCAAATAGCTCTGATATAGCAGGAACCACTAAATTATGAAATTGCTAAATTGGGAATTGTACTTCAACCCAGAACAAAAAATGTGCTTTGACGGACACTAAATATCTTGCCCAGCAACAACAGTACAGCGGTGGGTAACGAGAGATTTAGAGGGATTTAAATTTGAGGCCTAGTATTTAGGCGCTGGGTCACCGGTATGGATTTAGTGACAGAATTAGACTTGGAAATGCACAGAAGCGTGTGTGTGAAGTTATTCTGAATGACCCTATGTGCACCTTCAATATTATATACCCTTTTAGGGATAGATTTCAAATAGCTCTGATATAGCAGAAACCACTAAATTATGAAATTGCTAAATTGGGAATTGTACTTCAACCCAGAACAAAAAATGTGCTTTGACGGACACTAAATATCTTGCCCAGCAACAACAGTACAGCGGTGGGTAACGAGAGATTTAGAGGGATTTAAATTTGAGGCCTAGTATTTAGGCGCTGGGTGACCGGTATGGATTTAGTGACAGAATTAGACTTGGAAATGCACAGAAGCGTGTGTGTGAAGTTATTCTGAATGACCCTATGTGCACCTTCAATATTATATACCCTTTTAGGGATAGATTTCAAATAGCTCTGATATAGCAGAAACCACTAAATTATGAAATTGCTAAATTGGGAATTGTACTTCAACCCAGAACAAAAAATGTGCTTTGACGGACACTAAATATCTTGCCCAGCAACAACAGTACAGCGGTGGGTAACGAGAGATTTAGAGGGATTTAAATTTGAGGCCTAGTATTTAGGCGCTGGGTCACCGGTATGGATTTAGTGACAGAATTAGACTTGGAAATGCACAGAAGCGTGTGTGTGAAGTTATTCTGAATGACCCTATGTGCACCTTCAATATTATATACCCTTTTAGGGATAGATTTCAAATAGCTCTGATATAGCAGAAACCACTAAATTATGAAATTGCTAAATTGGGAATTGTACTTCAACCCAGAACAAAAAATGTGCTTTGACGGACACTAAATATCTTGCCCAGCAACAACAGTACAGCGGTGGGTAACGAGAGATTTAGAGGGATTTAAATTTGAGGCCTAGTATTTAGGCGCTGGGTCACCGGTATGGATTTAGTGACAGAATTAGACTTGGAAATGCACAGAAGCGTGTGTGTGAAGTTATTCTGAATGACCCTATGTGCACCTTCAATATTATATACCCTTTTAGGGATAGATTTCAAATAGCTCTGATATAGCAGAAACCACTAAATTATGAAATTGCTAAATTGGGAATTGTACTTCAACCCAGAACAAAAAATGTGCTTTGACGGACACTAAATATCTTGCCCAGCAACAACAGTACAGCGGTGGGTAACGAGAGATTTAGAGGGATTTAAATTTGAGGCCTAGTATTTAGGCGCTGGGTCACCGGTATGGATTTAGTGACAGAATTAGACTTGGAAATGCACAGAAGCGTGTGTGTGAAGTTATTCTGAATGACCCTATGTGCACCTTCAATATTATATACCCTTTTAGGGATAGATTTCAAATAGCTCTGATATAGCAGAAACCACTAAATTATGAAATTGCTAAATTGGGAATTGTACTTCAACCCAGAACAAAAAATGTGCTTTGACGGACACTAAATATCTTGCCCAGCAACAACAGTACAGCGGTGGGTAACGAGAGATTTAGAGGGATTTAAATTTGAGGCCTAGTATTTAGGCGCTGGGTCACCGGTATGGATTTAGTGACAGAATTAGACTTGGAAATGCACAGAAGCGTGTGTGTGAAGTTATTCTGAATGACCCTATGTGCACCTTCAATATTATATACCCTTTTAGGGATAGATTTCAAATAGCTCTGATATAGCAGAAACCACTAAATTATGAAATTGCTAAATTGGGAATTGTACTTCAACCCAGAACAAAAAATGTGCTTTGACGGACACTAAATATCTTGCCCAGCAACAACAGTACAGCGGTGGGTAACGAGAGATTTAGAGGGATTTAAATTTGAGGCCTAGTATTTAGGCGCTGGGTCACCGGTATGGATTTAGTGACAGAATTAGACTTGGAAATGCACAGAAGCGTGTGTGTGAAGTTATTCTGAATGACCCTATGTGCACCTTCAATATTATATACCCTTTTAGGGATAGATTTCAAATAGCTCTGATATAGCAGAAACCACTAAATTATGAAATTGCTAAATTGGGAATTGTACTTCAACCCAGAACAAAAAATGTGCTTTGACGGACACTAAATATCTTGCCCAGCAACAACAGTACAGCGGTGGGTAACGAGAGATTTAGAGGGATTTAAATTTGAGGCCTAGTATTTAGGCGCTGGGTCACCGGTATGGATTTAGTGACAGAATTAGACTTGGAAATGCACAGAAGCGTGTGTGTGAAGTTATTCTGAATGACCCTATGTGCACCTTCAATATTATATACCCTTTTAGGGATAGATTTCAAATAGCTCTGATATAGCAGAAACCACTAAATTATGAAATTGCTAAATTGGGAATTGTACTTCAACCCAGAACAAAAAATGTGCTTTGACGGACACTAAATATCTTGCCCAGCAACAACAGTACAGCGGTGGGTAACGAGAGATTTAGAGGGATTTAAATTTGAGGCCTAGTATTTAGGCGCTGGGTCACCGGTATGGATTTAGTGACAGAATTAGACTTGGAAATGCACAGAAGCGTGTGTGTGAAGTTATTCTGAATGACCCTATGTGCACCTTCAATATTATATACCCTTTTAGGGATAGATTTCAAATAGCTCTGATATAGCAGAAACCACTAAATTATGAAATTGCTAAATTGGGAATTGTACTTCAACCCAGAACAAAAAATGTGCTTTGACGGACACTAAATATCTTGCCCAGCAACAACAGTACAGCGGTGGGTAACGAGAGATTTAGAGGGATTTAAATTTGAGGCCTAGTATTTAGGCGCTGGGTCACCGGTATGGATTTAGTGACAGAATTAGACTTGGAAATGCACAGAAGCGTGTGTGTGAAGTTATTCTGAATGACCCTATGTGCACCTTCAATATTATATACCCTTTTAGGGATAGATTTCAAATAGCTCTGATATAGCAGAAACCACTAAATTATGAAATTGCTAAATTGGGAATTGTACTTCAACCCAGAACAAAAAATGTGCTTTGACGGACACTAAATATCTTGCCCAGCAACAACAGTACAGCGGTAACGAGAGATTTAGAGGGATTTAAATTTGAGGCCTAGTATTTAGGCGCTGGGTGACAGGTATGGGTTTAGTGACAGAATTAGACTTGGAAATACACAGTAGCGGGTGTGTGTGAAGTTATTCTGAATGACCCAATGTGCACCTTCAATATTATATACCCTTTTAGGGATAGATTCCAAATAGCTCTGATATAGCAGGAACCACTAAATTATGAAATTGCTAAATTGGGAATTGTACTTCAACCCAGAACAAAAAATGTGCTTTGACGGACACTAAATATCTTGCCCAGCAACAACAGTACAGCGGTAACGAGAGATTTAGAGGGATTTAAATTTGAGGCCTAGTATTTAGGCGCTGGGTGACAGGTATGGGTTTAGTGACAGAATTAGACTTGGAAATACACAGTAGCGGGTGTGTGTGAAGTTATTCTGAATGACCCAATGTGCACCTTCAATATTATATACCCTTTTAGGGATAGATTCCAAATAGCTCTGATATAGCAGGAACCACTAAATTATGAAATTGCTAAATTGGGAATTGTACTTCAACCCAGAACAAAAAATGTGCTTTGACGGACACTAAATATCTTGCCCAGCAACAACAGTACAGCGGTAACGAGAGATTTAGAGGGATTTAAATTTGAGGCCTAGTATTTAGGCGCTGGGTGACAGGTATGGGTTTAGTGACAGAATTAGACTTGGAAATACACAGTAGCGGGTGTGTGTGAAGTTATTCTGAATGACCCAATGTGCACCTTCAATATTATATACCCTTTTTGGGATAGATTTCAAATAGCTCTGATATAGCAGGAACCACTAAATTATGAAATTGCTAAATTGGGAATTGTATTTCAACCCAGAACAAGAAATGTGCTTGAACGGACACTAAATAACTCGCCCAGCTACAGCACTAGGGACAGATTTAGCTGGATATAAATTTGAGGCCTAGTATTTAGGCGCTGGGTGACCGGTATGGATTTAGTGACAGAATTAGACTGGGATATGGCCAAAAAATAAACAGACTATTGCTGGTTAAATGCACTTGGTGTGACAGCTTCACCCTGATGTAGGCTTTAGCCAAAAAACAACCACACCATTGAGGGTTAAATGCACTTGGTGACAGGCGCAGCTTGCCCCTGATTTTGTATATGGCCAAAAAATGAACAGACTATTGCTGGTTAAATGCACTTGGTGTGACAGCTTCACCCTGATGTAGGCTTTAGCCAAAAAACAACCACACCATTGAGGGTTAAATGCACTTGGTGACAGGCGCAGCTTGCCCCTGATTTTGTATATGGCCAAAAAATGAACAGACTATTGCTGGTTAAATGCACTTGGTGTCACAGCTTCACCCTGATGTAGGCTTTAGCCAAAAAACAACCACACCATTGAGGGTTAAATGCACTTGGTGACAGGCGCAGCTTGCCCCTGATTTTGTATATGGCCAAAAAATGAACAGACTATTGCTGGTTAAATGCACTTGGTGTGACAGCTTCACCCTGATGTAGGCTTTAGCCAAAAAACAACCACACCATTGAGGGTTAAATGCACTTGGTCGCAGCTTGTGCTGGCGCACCACAAGACACAAAATGGCCGCCGATCACCCCAGAAAAATGAGACTGACAAACGGTCTGTGCAGCCTAAAAACAGTGAGCAATTGAGGATCAGCAGCTCAATGATCCACAGCTGCAGATCGATCAGTTAATCAAGTCCTTTGGAGGAGTTAATCTGCCTAATCTCGCCCTACTGTCGCAGCCGCAACCTCTCCCTACGCTAATCAGAGCAGAGTGACGGGCGGCGCTATGTGACTCCAGCCTAAATAGAGGCTGGGTCACATGGTGCTCTGGCCAATCACAGCCATGCCAATAGTAGGCATGGCTGTGATGGCCTCTTGGGGCAAGTAGTATGACGCTTGTTGATTGGCTGCTTTGCAGCCTTTCAAAAAGCGCCAAGAAAGCGTCACAAAAGCGCCAAGAAAGCGACGAACACCGAACCCGAACCCGGACTTTTACGAAAATGTCCGGGTTCGGGTCCGTGTCACGGACACCCCAAAATTCGGTACGAACCCGAACTATACAGTTCGAGTTCGCTCATCCCTATTTTAAGGTGTTGATTTAATATTGTGGATTACTTTGTATATAATCATGAGACATTGCAGAGTGGCATAAATCTGTATTCTCTACAATTTAGTACTTATTTGTATGTTTTAATCATGGTACATTAATAAAAATGTATTATAATAGGAACCTTTTTTTTACTCTTATTAATTATAAGAGATATATATCTCGAATATATAAATCTGACTGTATGTGTGTATGTATGTCCGCTAAAGGAATCCGCACCGTCGCATTTACAATCACAAAATTTGGCACACGGGTACATCAAGTGTCCAGGAAGGTTTTAGACTGGGTCTCAGCTCTCTAGCACGTACCGTTCCTGAGATTTTTTTTTTTTTAAATGCAAATATGGCACATCACATGACCTAAATTAGCTAATAGAAGCCTGCAGTTCCTTCTCTTCAGATCCCAACTTCCTATCCCAACTGCCATACACACGGTCACATGTCCCTTATCAGCCAATAGAAGCTCGCAGGTCCTTAACATACACAGATTTTCATCAGGTTTTCATAACAGCCCTGCCATTTTTCTTCACTTATGCAGGTCAGCTTTAAATGGGCAGGGAGCTGCTGTGGATGACACTGTTAAGGGAGCAGAGGGATTGAAAAAATGAAGTTAAAAAAATCAACTTCTCTCAGTTGCAGGTTTGGGAGTGAGGGTGACCATTCAGGCTACCCTCAAAAGATGGACTTAAAAACCCCGCCCCAGGTCATGCTAAGCCACAACGTCTCCCACAACAAAGGTGACAGGGATTGAAAAAAAATGAAGGTATAAATAAACTCCTGTCAGCTACAGGGGTGCGAGGGAGGGTGACTTTCTCCCTTCAGCTCACGCTCCAACAGCACAGTTCTGCTGTCTGAGAGTGAGCTGTTCAAAAGGACATCCCTGTGTCCGTCCAGACCCTGCGCCAGACGGAGGACAGGGAGACTGAAAGCCGGACTGTCCAGCCTAAAACTGGACCTCTGGCCACCCTAGGGACAGGCTGCTGTGGAGGTCACAGTTTAGGGGATGGTCTGCGATGGAGGTCAGTGTTAAGGGGCAGATTTCTGTAAAGGCCACTGTTAAGGGGGGCGGGCCCCTGTGGAGGTCATTGTTAAGGGGGTGGTGTGCTGTGAAACTTACTGTTAAAGGGGCAGGCTGCTGTGAAGGACAAAATGAAGGGGGTGGGCTGCTCTGGAGGGCACTATAATCAATTAGTGTACTCCCATGCGTTTTCAATCCTAGGCTGACTCAGAGTCTCACTTTGACTCAGTGTTCACAATCTCAGCCATATATCACTTATAGCATACTTTGATGAATGAGGAGCGTATTACTCACACTTCTGAAGAACCATCGGTACTTTCATAACTTTATTCTTTAAAATTAAGAATGTTGCATGGCTCGCAGGCCTATATAGTCAGAGAACGCCAAGTTGTAGCACATTCATTCAAGCGCGACGTTTCGGGGGTCACGGCCCCTTACTCATGCTTGAAGATCAATTAGTTACACAGTGATCATATCACAAAAATACTTTAAAATTACGAAGTGTCATTCAACCCCTTTGGTTTTCATGTTTCCATTTTTGCAATCCACATAGTTTCATGCTGCAATAATTTACGTTTATGATCTTTAGGAGTCATCCCGGGTTTAATGTACTCTAGTTTCACCCATTTTATCTTATTCCATTTATGTGGTCTCTTGTTACTTATTTTTTTCTTTTGCTTCTTTTTGGTTGTCTGTAGATTCAATATATCTTTTTATGTTTGACTTACCTATGTTTATTGAGTCTTATTTGATTACAATGTATGCAGGATAGGCATGAAAATGTACCCTTTTTATGTGTGGCAAGGAAGGATTGTCAATCTTTCTTTAGTATTTTTATGTTTCCCTTAATCAATTTATTACCTATTGTTTGTCCTTTTCGATATTAGTTTTTAATTTAAAAAGTCTCCCATATTTCTTATGTTGTAATATATCCCAATATTTATTATTAGTTTTTTAATCAATGTAGCATGACGGTCGTAAGTACCCATATATAATGGCCGATCGTTTGCATTTTTATTGTATGGTGGTAGGATGGAAGGATGCTAGGATTGAAAAGGTACAGGAGGTACAGGCTGGCCGACGGGAGATTCAAATTATAGCAGCGCTGCCTGCACATATCGGATCTGAGCCAGCATCTGTGCCCCAGCACCCATCCTTGCCCCAGGACCCCCCATCTTATCTGCAAATAATTAGGGAAAGTCTAGGGAAAGGTTGGGCTACGCAGGGAAAATAAAGGGAAAGTTAGCGGTAAAAAAAAGTTTTCTTGCATCACCCTAAGTAGGGTGTCTGGGGTCCACAGCACAGCTGTGTGACCTTAGACCCCCCAGGGGTGCTGCCACTTGACTCCCTGCCCCTTCCCCCCACAACTTTTTTTGTGTGCAGGCATTTTTTTTTGTGTGCGTACGCTGAATGTGGCCTGCACTCTTACCGTCTGGCCACTGTTAGCGCATCTCACACCCCACCGCTTATCAACTTCGGACGGTTGATCAGCGTTTTTTTTTCACTTTTTTTCTGTTAGTTTTAGGGATAAAGTATGCGAACACCCGTTCCCCCACACTTACCCACACCAAATAAAGATTTACACACATGCACAGCAAATAAAGATTTACACACACGCACATACACACGCAGACACACACTCCCCTATGGCCCGCCGGACGTTCTAGGCCGAGGAGGCATACGACCAGCTTGCCTCAGACTCCGAGAGTCCCAGTGAGGATGAGGATGACCCCACTTCCTGTTGTCATTCTCATCCTCATCATCATCTAGCGATGATGATGAGCCCCCAAGGCGGCAGAGACGCAGCCAGGCGGAGCAAGGGGACCGCCATGCTAGGGATCCTGTGTCCAACCCTAGTACGAGCAGCTCTGGGGCTCGTACTAGTTTTCCAGCCCACCAGTTAAATCCACCGGAGCCCCCTGCCAGTGAACTTGTCTGGTGTACCCCAGAGAGATATGAGCCTGTGATTCCTGAGTTTGTAGCCCAATCAGGAATCCAGATTTCCACAGTGGGCTTCACTGAATATGACTTTTTTAGTCATTTTTTCAGTGACCAACTGGTAAATCTAATGGTGGAGCAGACGAACCTGTACGCCCAACAGTTCGTTGCTCAACATGGGCTCCTTTTTGGCTAGGCCCGGTGGCTGGACCCCAGTCAGTGCAGCCGAGATGAGGACATTTTGGGGCCTCGTGCTGCATATGGGCCTAGTCAAGAAACCTAGTGTCAGGCATTACTGGAGTGGGGACGTCCTCTACCAGGCCCCACTTTACAGTACGGCCATGACACGCTCCCGGTTTGAGGACATCCGGAAATGTCTGCATTATTCAGATAATGCAGCATGTCCCCCCCAAGGTGATCCTGCCTATGACCGTCTGTATAAGATACGGCCGGTCATCGATCACTTTGGGACCAAATTTGTACAGGCCTATATACCTGGAAGAGAGGTCGCGGTTGATGAGTCTCTCATTGAGTTCAAGGGGAGACTCATTTTCCGCCAGTATGTTCCCTCAAAGCGGGCGAGGTATGGCGTGAAGCTGTACAAACTTTGTGAGAGTACCTCAGGGTACAAATTTTCGTGTGTAGAGGGGCGAGATTCCCGTATTCAACCCCCAGAATGTCCCCCTACTCTGGGTGTTAGCGAGAAACTTGTGTGGGACCTTATGCACCCACTGCTAGATAAAGGTTACCACCTTTACGTGGATAACTTTTATACTAGTATTCCCTTGTTCCAGTCCCTCGCTGCCAGCTCCACGTCCGCTTGTGGGACCCTGCGGAAAAATCAATGCGGACTCGCTGCCCCCCCCCCCCTCCCTCCAGGTACCTATCCCCAGGGGTGAGACCCGTGCGCTTACCAGTTAAAAACTTTTGCTGGTCAGATATAAGGACAAGAGGGATGTTCTTGTACTGTCCACAATTCATGGTAATGGCATCACACTTGTCCCTGTGCGAGGTACCGCGGCAACGGTCCTCAAGCCCGATTGTATCATTGATTACAATCGGTATATGGGAGGAGTTGATCTTTCTGATCAAGTCCTCTAGCCATATAACGCCATGCGCAAAACCAGTTCATGGTACAAAAAAGTTGCGGTCTACTTGGTACAGGTTGCCTTGCACAACTCTTTTGTGCTGTCCCGGAGCGCTGGCAACACAGGGACATTCCTTCAGTTCTATGAGGCAGTCCTCAAGGCCCTGATCTTTTCGGACTGGGAAAGAGCAGGCCGGAGTACCTCGGGAACTGGAGGCGCCCAGAACGTCCCTGGCCAACACTTTCCAGGTGTGGTCCCCCATACTGGAAAGAAGGGACGAACACAAAAAAAGTGCAGAGTGTGTCGCAGGAGGGGGATATGGAAGGACACCACTACTCAGTGCGACACGTGGCCCGATCATCCAGGCCTCTGCATTGACGGTTGCATCAGGGAGTATCACACTTCCATTGAGTACTAAATTTATATCCCAATTTAGCCACTGACATCGGATAAAAAAAACTAGTTCTCAGACTTGAGACACCCAATTTTTTTTTTAAAAACTAAAATATTTTTAAAGAAGTATAACTATTAGGTATCGATGCGTCGGTAATAATCACATAGCATTGGTTGCTATGACGCTGTGTCCTTCGTGCACTCAGCAGGATGGGATTTCCCGGACCATGCTCCATGGATGTCTGCATGACACCTTACAGTGTCACTGGATCCCACCAATAAGTATGGTACCATATGTCAGCAGCATATCCCCCCCATAACATTGTGTTAGTGGCAGATTCCCCCCATAACATTGTCATCCAATGATGTTCTTAGCTACAGTACCCCCATAATTGTAGTGCTAACAGTTCTTCCATTACTGTATTCTATTGCATAAAATTACCGTTGTCCTGCTACATACTGTACATTTCTGAGCGATGTCAAAGCAGAAAAGGCTTTCTTATAAAATTCCTTTTAAACTAGAGGTCCTAAAGTATGCCAAAGAGCATGGAAACAGGGCAGCGGAGAGACATTTTGGGCTGCCTCCAACTGAAAAGATGATTCGTGCATGGAGGAAACAAGAGGATCGGTTGGAGAAAGCAGAGAAAAGTAAACACTTTTTTCGTGGGTGTGCTGAAAAGTGGCCACAGCTATACGTGGACATGAAAGAGTGGATCACATGTCACAGGAACAACGGCTTCTCAGTAGCCACAAAAAGGATCATCTATGAAGCCAAACGTCTAGCTGCAGAGAAAGGCATTGACGACTTCACTGGATCGGCATCATGGTGCTACAGATTCATGAGAAGATGTGGTCCAAGATTCTTTCTTTTCATAAATTTGTGCTGGATTCAAGAAAGAAACATGGCTATGAAATAGGCCAGATTGGGAACATGGATGAAGTTCCGTCAACCTTCGATGTTCCATCGAATAGGACCATCGATGTGAGAGGCGCAAAAACCGTAACTGTGAAGACCTCTGGACACGAGAAAATGCATTACATGGTTCTCTTGTCCTGCTGAGGTGATGGCACCAAACCGCCACCAATGCTGATTTTTAAAAGGAAGACCATGCCAAAAGAGGTGATCCCACGAGGAGTGATTGTCCATGTTCACGAAAAAGGGTGGATGGACGAAAATGGCATGAAAGTATGGATCAAAAAGGTGTGGTCCAACCACACTGGAGGACTTCTGAAGAAACCTGCCCTACTGGTGTTTGACAAGTTTAGGGCACATTTCACCGAATCCACAAAAACAAGATTTAAGGAAGTGAACACCCATCTAGCAGTAATTCCTGGGGGGCTTACCAGCCAGCTACAACCTCTGGACGTTTCCATTAATAAGCAATTTAAAGTGTCCATGAGGGAGGAATGGAACAAGTGGATGGCAGCTGGGAACCATGACCTGACCCCCACTGGACGGATGAAGAGGCCCACCATCACCCAAGTCTGTGAGTGGGTGAAAACATCATGGCAGGCAGTCAACTATGAAATCGTCGATCCTTTAAAAAGTGTGGCATTAGCAATGCCTTGGATGGCACTGAGGACAATATGCTGTATGACGAATCTGAAGGCAGCGATACTAGTGATACTGAGCCACAGAGTGCGATTAACCTGGACAGTAGTGATGATGAGTTTTTGGGGTTCCCTGATGAATAGAGGCGTACTGTACCTGGACATTTAAGTCAATAATGATGGTTATTAATGGTTATTAATGCTGCTGGTTACTACTGTTAATGTTTACATTGTTAAAATATTGGTCTGTTATTTTATTAAAAGTTTTGACACACCATTTGTCAAAAATATTATTTTTTCCTATTTTCACCCTCTAAAACCAGGTGCATCTTATGGAGCGAAAAATACGGTACATATTTTTTCCTGCAACAAGCCAAGTTTGCAGAGGCTTATATGTGTCAAAACTGAACCCATTTTAAAAACTAGGCCCCTTAAGAAATTAATGCTAAGAAGGTGAAAAAAATAAATCATTTTCAATTTTTCATTTTCTTACACAAAATTATTAATTTAAAGACATATTTTTCCTACAGAGCACATGAAAATGAAGATGTACACCCCAAAATGTATCACCCCGTTTCTCATGTCTTCAGAAATACCCCCATTGTGGCCCTAATCTTATGTCTTGACAAACATAAAGGAGCACCCAGTTGTTTTCAGAACACAAAATTTGCTTGAAAATGGTTCAGGCCTCATTGCACACTTGTAATGGCGTTGAGCTGCCAAAACAATAGAAAACCCCATAATGGACCCCATTTTGAAAACTAGTCCCCCTAAGGTATTCATCTAGGGGTGTAGTGAGCATTTAGACCCCCTAGTTTTTTGTAGAAATTAATGCAAAACAGGCGGAAACATTTTTTGTCCCATTTTTTGCAAGTGTAAAAAACAAACATACAATGTAAGTCAATGGGGATCCATTTTGCTGGTAGTCGCAGGGACGGGGTGAGGTAAATGTCGTTCTGAAAGCCTTTGAACATCCTCTGATTCGAAGGCATGCCCAGGTGCCGGGGACTCAAACAGGAGGCTCTCAACCACCTTCTCCTGGTACTCAAGGAAGTTGAGGTTTCCCTGGGACTTTTTAAATAAAATAAAACTATTGTAGGTAGCAACCTGCATGAGGTAGATTGCTACCTTTTTATACCAGGCCCTGTTTTTTCGCTTTACCAGGTAGGGATGAAGCGCCTGGTCCGAGAGGTCTACACCTCCCATAAATTTATTGTAGTCTGTCACACAGACTGGTTTGTGCTTGTCCGCCATAGCCCCCCTCTCCCTAACTGCCACTGTGGTGTCTGCATGCAAGGTTGTCAGCATGTAGACATCCTTCCTGTCCTTCCACTTCACGGCAAGCAGCTGGTCACTTGCGAGGGCGAAGGATATTTCTTTCTCCAAACGTTTGGAGACCAGCGGTTGTGGGTATCCAACTCTATTTTTGCGGACTGTCCCACAAGCCCCTGTGTTTGCAGCATGGAGGGATTTATAAAGGGGTATACTGGTATAAAAATTATCTGTGTATACATGGTACCCTTTGTGCAGGAATGGCGCCAATACATCCCACACAATTTTTCCTGAGGTTCCAATATTTTCGGGGCAGCCTGGGGGTTAAGTTGGGAGTCTCTGCCCTCATAAATAGACAGCCCAAAGGTGTAGCCAGTTGTGCTCTCGCACACCTTATACAATTTTACCCCATATTTGGCATGCTTGGAGGGAATATATTGACAGAAGGAAAGGCGGCCTTTAAAACTAAAAAGGGACTCATCAACGGATACATTTTTTTCAGGGGTATATAATTTCAAGAATAAATCTGTAAGGAGGGAAATAAGGGGTCTCAATTTATTTAGGCGGTCGAAGGCTGGGTCAGTTCTGGGGGGGACTTGGGAATTGTCAGAAAAATGCATGAACCGCATTAGGACTTCATAGCGGTTACAGGACATAACTGCTGCAAACACAGGAGTTGAGTGGATAGTACTCGCAGCCCAATAGGATCGGACAGTTTTTTTTTTTTTTTACAATGCCCATGTCCAGGGTAAGCCCCCAATTTTTTTTAATTTCAGGGACACTTGTGGGGGTCCACCGTCTTACATAAATAGACGTGGGCTTTTGTACAGCAAACTGTGTGGCGTACAAATTAGTTTGCTGCACAATTAACTCAAGGACGTTATCATCCACAAATAAATGAAAAAACCATAAGGGGTAAAATTGGCGACATTCACATTAATTTGGGGAGTTAATAAAATTGGGGTACATGGGGGGAAAATGAAGTAGCAGGAACCCACGTAGCAGAAGGCACGGGACCGCTGGGTGCAGAATGAGAGGAGGTGGCGACTTCTACCACCATAGAGCTATGGGGTCTGGGGATGGAATCAGAGTCCCCGCTATCTGAAAATATTTTCGCCTCTGAAGCGGTGTCAGATTCAGAGTGGTCAGAGCAGAGAAATTCGTATGCCTGCTCTGCACTGAATAATCTCTGAGCCATATTTTTTTTCTGTACAGCTCAGAAAGAAATAAAAATAACTGACCGTTTCTAATAGACTGGTAATGGACGGCAAATGACTGACACCCACCAACTCACTGACACCCACCAACTCACTGACACCCACTGACCGCCAGTAACAGATGGACATAGGGTCCCTAATAAAGATAATTGACCGTCACTAATAGACGTCTAATGACGGACGCCTAATCACGGACACCCACTGAACGCCAGTTACTGACTGACAGTTTATAATTAGATTTTTTTTTTCGCAGTATGTAATCACAGAGCCAGGACAGAAGTCTGAACTCTCTCTCCTCACAGAACAACTGCGTTGAGGGGAGAGAGAAGCGCAGCCCCTGTCCTGCCTCTGTTTTGTAAATATAATGGATATGATCTCCATGATAGGTTTATCATGGAGACCACATGATCAGGGACCATTATTATTGGTACCTGATGGTTACTGTGCTGAAGGCAGATCTTCTGCGCCATTTAAAAAAATTTTTTATTAGATGTGAGGGGGCCCTAATAACTTTATTTAAACATATTGCCCTGATCGGGGTGCTGGGGGACCCGATCGGGGCATAATTTGAACTTCTCTCTCCTCTCCTGAGGAGAGAGACCTTACTGTGAGTGGCTTTCAGTCTGCGCATGCGCCGGGCCGCTGCAGCCATCTTTCCTGAGGGTAAGGGGGGTGTGGGGTGAGGATCGGGACCCAGCCTAGGGCAAGAAGCGCTGGGGGACCCGATCGCTGCACCGGAGACTTTCTCCCTCCAAGCTCCGCTGTCGGCATTTTCTGTGATCGCCGTGATAAAGTGCATCACAGCGATCACGTGATCAGAGACCGCTTGTCACGGTCTCTGATCACTGCTCCAAGCCCTCAGCTACCTCCGGCACAGAGCTGCAGGCACAGAGCTACAGCGATTGATTTTATCGCTAACTTGAGCTGAAATGCCGCCGTAAAAAGGCGGCGCTCCAGCTTAAGGCCCCTTAGTGACTGCCGTAAAACCACGTATGGGTGGTAACTAAGAGGTTAAATATCAGAACTAAGGGTCTGGCTGTGACATTACTTAATTCTCTTAGGATACGGGGGTGTATGCCATCCGGTCCTGGCAATTTGTCTACCATAATCTTTTTAAGATGCCGCTGTACTTCTTCCTGAGTCAAACACGGCACTTTTAATGGGGAATTTCCTTTTACATTCTGTATTTCAATATTTTTTTTTTTTTATAGCTTTGCCTTCTCTTCATCGCTCTCTTCAACTCCCCCCTCATCACTCTGTAAAGGGGCGACACCTTCAGATTTATAAATTTTTTACCATTTATATAATTGAAGAACATTTTAGGATTAGGTTTACTCTCTTTGGCAATTAATCTATTGGTCTCTAGTTTGGCTCCTTTTATTTGTCTTTTACATATTCTATTATTTCTTTATAGTTTTTAGATGCTTCCTCGCTACCCTCCTGTTTTAGTAATTTGAAATGCTTTCTTTTTGTCATTTATTGCTTTCTTTACACTTCTATTTATCCACATTATTATTTTTTTTATTTTTTTACACATGCACATTGGTTTTTTAACCTTTTATTCCCATAAGGTATGTACCTCTCACAATTAGCTTTTAAAATGTCTCATTTTGTGGCTGTGTTTTTATTTTTGAGGACTTTGTCCCAGTTAGTTAAGCCTATAGTCTCTCTTAGTTGGCTAAATTTTGCTTTTATAAAGTTTGATAGTTTTGTTCCTCCCTGAAGAAACACTCCTTTGAATGACAATTCTAAGGTTATTACTTTATGCTCACTGTTTCCCTGGTGTCTCCCAACCTGCACATCTATTGTTCTGTCAGGTCTATTGGTTAATACTAAGTCCAGTGTGGCATCACTCTAGATGGGTCCTGAACCAGTTGGGAAAGGTAATTGTCTTTGGTTATTGCCAAGAACCTGTTTCCTTTATGAGATGTACAGGTTTCCGTTTCCCAGTCTATATCTGGGTAGTTGAAGTCCCCCATAATAACCACCTCATTATGATTTGCCGCCTCGTCTATTTAGTTAAAAGTAGATTTTCTATGGACTCTGGCATATTGGGTGGCTTATAATAAACTCCTATTAGTATTTTATTATTGTTTTTTCCTCCATGTATTTCTACCCACAGTGACTCCACATGTTCATGTCCCTCACTTATATCTTCCCAGAGTATGGGCTTTGGACAGGATTTTACATAAAGACAAACCCCTCTCCGGTTTTGACATCCTGTCTAAACAGACTGAAATACTGTACGTTAACCGCCCAGTCATAGCTATCATACAGACATGTCTTAGTTATTCCCACTATGTCAAAGTCCTCCTCACACATCACTAACTCCAGTTCACCAGTTTTATTAGTCAGGCTTCTGGCATTAGTATACATACAATTAAGAGGTTTATGTATATTTTTTACCCTACACCTTTCCTTCTGAACTGTTCTAGTCCCTCCTTCCATTCCTCCCCCAGTTCCTTTACCTGGCCCCAGGTCTTTATCGGCACTATCTTCCCCTCCTATAACGTAATTATCCTCCCCCAGTCCCTAGTTTAAACACTCCAACCTTTTAGCCATATTTTCCCTCAAAACAGCTGCGCCTTCCTCTTTGAGGTGCAGCCCATCCCTACGATAGAGCCTGTAGCGGACCGAGGAGTCGGCCCAGTTCTCTAGGAACTCAAACCCCTCCTTCCTACACCAGTTCTTGAGCCACTTTTTAACCTCCCTAATCTCCCGCTGCCTTTGTGTGGCTCGTGGTGTAGGTAGTATTTCGGAAAACACTACCTTTGAGGTCCTTGCCTTAAGCTTGTGACCTAAATACCTAAAATCATTTTTAAGTATGCTCCACCTACCTCTAACTTTGCATTGGTTCCGATATGGACCATGACTGCTGGATCTTCTCCAGCCCCACCCAGTAATCTGTCAACCTGATCTGCAATGTGTCGAACTGGAGCGCCAAGAAGACAACACACCATTCAACGATCCCGGTCTTTGTGACAGATCGCCCTATCTGTACCCCTAATAATTGAGTCTCCCACTACCAGCAGCTGTCTGGCCTGACCTGCTCTCCTGGTCCCCTGCTTACTGGCGATGACATTCCCCTGACTGGCAGAGGAAGTGTCCTGCTACTACAGTGTTCTCCCTGAACTAACACCCCCCTCATCTGCCAACCTTGCAAACTTGTTGGGGTGTGTCAGATCAGGGCTAGCCTCCTTGGCACTCTTCCCTCTACCCCGCTTTCGTTACCTATATATATATATATATATATATATATATATAGATATATATATATCTATATATACACACACATGCATGTACATACATGTATATACAGTGGATATGAAAAGTCTACACACCCCTGTTAAAATGTCAGGCTTCTGTGATGTAAAAAAATTAGACAAAGATAAATCATTTCAGAACTTTTTCCACCTTTAATGTGACCTATAAACTGTACCACTCAATTGAAAAACTAATTTAAATCTTTTAGGTAGAGGGAAGAAAAAATATAAAAATAAAATAATATGGTTGTATAAGTGTGCACACCCTTAAACTAATACTTTGTTGAAGCACCTTTTGATTTTATTACAGCATTTTATTACAGTATGAGTCTATCAGCATGGCACATTTTGACTTGGCAAGATTTGCCCACTCTTCTTTGCAAAAACACTCCAAATCTGTCAGATTGCGAGGGCATCTCCTGCGCACAGCCCTTTTCAGATCACCCCACAGATTTTCAATCGGATTCAGATCTGGGCCATTCCAAAACTTTAATCTTCTTCTGGTGATGCTGAAAGATGAAGTTCCTCTTCATGTTCAGTTTTCTAGCAGAAGCCTGAAGGTTTTGTGCCAATATTGACTGGTATTTGGAACTGTTCATAATTCCCTCTAGCTTAACTAAGGCCCCAGTTCCAGCTGAAGAAAAACATTCCCAAAGCATGATGCTGCCACCACCATGCTTCACTGTGGGTATGGTGTTCTTTTGGTGATGTGCAGTGTTGTTTTTGGGCCAAACATATCTTTTGGAATTATGGGTAAAAAGTTCAACCTTGGTTTCATCAGACCATAACACCATATACACACATGCTTTTGGGAGACTTCAGATGTGTTTTTGCAAAATGTAGCCTGGCTTGGATGTTTTTCTTCGTGAGAAAAGGCTTTTGTCTTGCAACCCCACCCCATAGCCCAGACATATGAAGAATACGGGAGATTGTTGTCACATGTAACACACAGCCAGTACTTGCTAGATATTCCTGCAGCTCCTTTAATGTTGCTGTAGGCCTCTTGGTAGCCTCCCAGACCAGTTTTCTTCTCGTCTTTTCATCAATTTTGGAGGTACGTCCAGTTCTTGGTAATGTCACTGTTATGCCATATTTTCTCCACTTGACGATGACTGTCTTCACTGTGTACTATGGTATATCTAATGCCTTGGAAATTCTTTTGTACCCTTCTCCTGACTGATACCGTTTAACAATGAGATCCCTCTGATGTTTTGGAAGCTCTCTGTGGACCATGGCTTTTGCTGTGGGATGTGACTAAGAAAATTTCAAGAAAGACCAACTAGAGCAGATGAACTTTATTTAGGGTTCTGAACATAGCTTCATCCTCAGTTATAAGTTATACACTTATGCAACTACATTATTTTAGTTTTTTTGTTTTCTTCCCTCCACCTAAAAGATTTCAGTTTGTTTTTAAATTGAGTGGTACAGTTTATAAGTCACATTAAAAGTGCAAAAATTTCTGAAATGATTTATCTTTGTCTCATTTTTTTACATCACAGAAACCTGACATTTTAACAGGGGTGTGTATACTTTTTATATCCACTGTATACATACATACACACATTGCATTTATAATAAATATAATAATATAATGAGTGTATTTTTTTTTTTTTTTATAATTTAGCTCTATCAATGGAAGCTCCAGCATATTATCCATCAATTTGCAAGAAAGTATTATTGGCTGCTTTAAATCTGTATAAGAAGCATGACTCATTGAATGTCTACAGAATAAGGTATGATATTTGTACATGAAGCTGGGTTCTAGGATAGTTTGGATAAAGCATTTCCACAAATTTTGGAGCCACATGGTAACTTTTGCAGTGACCCATCACTCCTGAAGGGTTAATACAGAGTTTGCTACTAAAAAGTTTAGTGCTGTATTTCATTTTTTAAAAGCTGTTAAAAAGTTTACTGAGGTGACTTGTGCAATATGGATCTCAAATATTTATATATCGGTAGAAAATGGTTAAACTGGCAGTTCTTAGTTGGTTGCCAGGAAACAGGCTGGCCCTGCCCTTCTGACTTGTAAAATAGAGAATTCCTAGCCAGCAGAGCTAGAGTGAAGATCTGTTTGCTTTGTACTACTGCTGCAAAAGCAGGCCAAATATAATTCATATCCAACGCCTTACACCATTGCTGAGAGTGGAAAACTGCCTGAAAGCAACTTTACTAAGAATTGCTCCCTAATGGAAAAAAAAACACTGAATATTTACAAAACGTTGATGACCTTTAAAAAAGGCCATGATGGAATGAGACAGTACATTACATTTACGTATGTGACAGTAGACTTAACCTCATGTGGAAAGTGTTAATTGCATCTGGCGTCCACTGCACTTCTGAGATGGACTGACATTCCAACCTAGGACTGCACCCTGCAACTGGGTATTTCAAAAAGTATATTGAGAGTGACTGCACGGCTTTTGGTCATTACAGCCACCTCTTACAGCCTTTGGGAAAAGCGAAAACAAACGGAAAGGAGCTCACGATACCAAAAAATATACATCCCATTGAGACATGGTTAAAAAAAAACATGAATAGAAGTAATAGATAGATATGATGCCATAAACATGATGAAATAGGGGCGGAAAACAAAAAAGAACGCCACCCTGGGAGGAAAAACACACGGATCAAAAAAGCATAGTACAATGTATGTGTATGACATGGGAATCAATGCTAAATAGATAGTCTAACCCATGTACAAAAATACTGAAGCAAAAAAAGTACCAGGTGAGATACCTGTCAGCGCATGTGACCTCAGTGTGTGAAAAACGGGTGTGCAGACAAAGAATAGAGATGGAAATATACTGCAGACCAAGAAAATATATGGGATAAATAAACGGAGGAGAACAGCAGGAGACAGGGGCTCACCAGAACAAGAACCGTGTGCAAGAAAGACCCAGGGTGGCGCTACCCCAATGCGCTTTGAACATTTTCACAAAATTCTAATTTTAAGCTGCATTAATGCAATTCCTTTTAATTTGCATTACTGAAATAAATGGACTTTTGCACATATATATACAGTACAGACCAAAAGTTTGGACATACCTTCTCATTCAAAGAGTTTTCTTTATTTTCGTGACTATGAAAATTGTAGATTCACACTGAAGGCATCAAAACTATGAATTGACACGTGTGGAATTATATACATAACAAAAAAGTGTGAAACAACTGAAAATATGTCATATTCTAGGTTCTTCAAAGTAGCCACCTTTTGCTTTGATTACTGCTTTGCACACTCTTGGCATTCTCTTGAGGAGCTTCAAGAGGTAGTCACCTGAAATGGTTTTCACTTCACAGGTGTGCCCTGTCAGGTTTAATAAGTGGGATCGCCCCAGGAAAGGAAGACCAAGAGTCACCTCTGCTGTGGAGGATAAGTTTATCCGAGTCACCAGCCTCAGTCACTTCACCTTTTCTGCGTCGCACAAAGACACGGTGGTTGGAACCAAAGATCTCAAATTTGGACTCATCAGACCAAAGCCCAGATTTCGACTGGTCTAATGTCCATTCCTTGTGTTCTTTAGCCCAAACAAGTCTCTTCTGTTTGTTGCCTGTCCTTAGCAGTGGTTTCCTAGCAGATATTCTACCATGAAGGCCTGATTCACACAGTCTCCTCTTAACAGTTGTTCTAGAGATGTGTCTGCTGCTAGAACTCTGTGTGGCATTGACCTGGTCTCTAATCAGAGCTGCTGTTAACCTGCGATTTCTGAGGCTGGTGATTCGGATGAACTTATCCTCTGCAGCAGAGGTGACTCTTGGTCTTCCTTTCCTGGGGCGGTCCTCATGAGAGACAGTTTCTTTGTAGCGCTTGATGGTTTTTGTGACTGCACTTGGGGACACTTTCAAAGTTTTCCTATATTTTCGGACTGACTGACCTTCATCTCTTAAAGTAATGATGGACACTCGTTTTTCTTTACTTAGCAGCTTATTTCTTGCCATAATACAAATTCTAACAGTCTATTCAGTAGGACTATCAGCTGTGTATCCACCTGACTTCTCCACAACGAAACTGATGGTCCCAACCCCATTTATAAGGCAAGAAATCCCACTAAATAAACCTGACAGGGCACACCTGTGAAGTGAAAACCATTTCAGGTGATTACCTCTTGAAGCTCATCAAGAGAATGCCAAGAGTGTGCAAAGCAGTAATCAAAGCAAAAGGTGGCTACTTTGAAGAACCTAGAATATGACATATTTTCAGTTGTTTCACACTTTTTTGTTATGTATATAATTCCACATGTGAATAAATAGAAGATAAAAGATTACAGAGGCTCTACTGTCAGCGATTCACGGACTGGTGCTCTCTCCAAATGGCAGTATCTATTGCCAAAATATTGAATATACTGAAAAAGGTTCAAAGGATGGAGGGCACTCAATGGCTGGGTGTACAGATAAACATTGGATACAGTTGTAGTGTATATAGTAAGGTGTTTATTAGAATAAAATAACACCACTGGAGCTGGCAATATCAGTGATGCCTAAAATAGAACCAGTAAGGTAAGATATGTTATAATATGAGATAGCATACTCACACAGGTGATCAATCCGTGTGTAGGTATAGATAAAAAGTAATAAAATATAAAAATATATGTGCACAAAATATATTAGGAGGCTGTTGGAAGAATCATGAGCCGGTTAAAAAAAATCGCATCACAATGGGACTAACATCAAGGATAATCGCATGAAGGATAATCGCATGAAAGTCTGTGCGTACTGGTGGTATTGATGTTTGCGATCTTACACTTGTGTCCCAAATATAGATAGAGGAACAATCTTACCCCATCGGCTGTAAGTCTCAGTAAGCGGCTGTGGGCAGATACCCTGGTCTGTGTGGGCGAAGATCCGGTCCTGGATGGCGTTGGTGCGCACGTGGTTTGTTGTTCCCTCAGCGTCTCTCTCCGCTGCGGCGTCCTGAACTCCTGGCTTCTCCTGCTGCGTCCCACGTGGTGAAGGATAGCGTCACACGTGACCGGAAGAGAAACTAAATAGATGCAGTCGGCTGGTCAATTACATCAGTGATTTGACTCAATTCTTTGAATATCGGCTAGCAACTTCCCAATATAGAAAATTTGCTTATTGCAATAACATGAGTCCTTTTGAATCCATATATTGGCTGTCCTATACCAAACGCGTTTCGGTGCACTCTTGCACCTTCATCAGTGGTGGACAGCATTATAGACTTCCCCCCTATTTATAGGGGAGGGATCATTAGAAGAACTGGGACACTGGCAAGATGTGGAATGGATCCTATTACTACCTTACCAGCCTTGTAAATTATAGGGGTTCTTCATAGATAACCTTAATATTAGACAATAAAAAATGAGATGAAAAACAATAGTCTACTAATATATCATTATTTTGTTATAACATTGATTTTAGACTAGTAATCAAAAAGATAAAAGTTATAAGGATAAAAAATTATGAAGATAAAAATCGGCCATCAAATCATAATAATAGGTCATCAAATTATAATGGTTGATAAAACCTTGAGAACTTGATACTGTGTATATTCAGTTGGTGATTAGGAGGATATATGTGTATGGGGAGGGGGGCCCAACATCGACAGCCTGACGTCGACCGACCGTCCCCGAAGGGCACACCTCCCTATAAAAACCCAAAAAGTTCTAGTTCTGCATTCAGACCAGCAGGGGCAATGGTCTCGAATTCAAAGATCTTACAGGATCCAGCCCTAGACATATTTGATATATGATTACCCCCTCTCCAAGATTTCTGTACTTTCTCCAATGCTATATAAATTAAACCAGAAGTTTTTTTTTTGAAGAGACGCTTGGTGCGTCCCACATACTGTCTGTGGCATGGGCATTCCAAGATGTAGATAACATCTGTGGAGTTACAGGACAAACTATCCTTAATTGTGTGTCTGAAGGGGTTTTGTCTTGATTGGACCTGTGTGTTTTTTTTTGGGAAGTGTGTTAGTTTGCAATTATTGCAGACTCCACATCTATAAAAGCCTTTTAGGCTAAGCCAGTTTGATTTGATGCTTCTCTTTGTTTTTTTTATTGTGGGGCAATCTTCAGACCTAAATTGGGTGCTCTAGTATAAGAAATTAAAGGATTATCGGACAGGGAGGGGCCTATGATCTTGTCCCTTTGTAGATGATGCCAATGTTTACGTATTAGTGCATTAATTTTCTTATATTGGTCATGAAAAGGAAGGATTATCCGTATCTTATCTCCCAGTTCACCCTGTTTCTTTCTATTCTCAAAGAACGAGTTTCTTTCCATATTTCTTACTTTGACTAGGGCTGAATCTAACGTTTCTACTGGATACTGTTTACTTAGAAATTGTTCTTTTAATATTATCACTTCCTTTTCAAAATCCTCATTTAGGGTACAATTCCTTTTCAGCCTTCTAAACTGGCTCGTTGGGATATTCACTAACCAACGGGGGAGATGACAACTAGTGTATAATATTTGTCCATTCTTCATCACGGGTTTATGGTATGTACTGCATTTGAGTTTGGTGCCCTTGATCTCAATTTTAAGATCAAGGAATTCAATCTCAGAATTGCTAATTTTAGTAGTGAATTTTAGATTCCTATCATTGAGATCAATTTGTGCTAAAAACTCATTCAGATGTTCTTCAGTGTCCCGCCAAATGAAGATAATGTCGTCGATATAACGACGCCAGAGCACCAGACTTGTCCCCAGCTGCGGTGTGATCACCTCATGCTCCCAGTGTGCCACGAAAAGGTTGGCATAGCTGGGGGCAAATCTGGTGCCCATGGCTGTCCCCTTCTCCTGAAGATAACATTCAGATTCATAATAAAAATAATTGTGCGTTAAAATATGTTGGACCCCTTCCAATATATATTCTATCTGGTCTGGTTGTAATAACTTGGCCATTTGCAGTTGGTGTCTGAGTGCTTCTAAACCTTGTTTGTTTTCTATAATAGTGTACAATGAACTGACATCCATAGTGCCCAAATACCAGTGTTCCTGAAAATCTAATTGTTCCAATGTTTTGATGATGTCCATTGTATCCTTTATGTAGGAGGGGTCTTTTTTACTGCGGGTTGGAGTAATTTGTCTAAGTATTGTGAGAGATTGGATGTTATGGAGCCTATTCCCGATATTATGGGTCTGCCTGGAGGCAACAGAGGATCTTTGTGAATTTTTGGTAAGCAGTAGAAGATTGGTAAACGTTTTGGGGTGTTAGTGATGAATTTCTGTTCCTGTTCCAATAATATACCTTTTGTATGGCCTTTATTACAGTATTTTGTTAGATCATTAAAAAAAGCATGTGTTGGGTCAGACTTTAATTTTCTGTAGGTAGTGGTGTCTGATAATTGTCTCTGACATTCTGAGTGGTACAAGGATGTATCCAATATAACGATTGCTCCACCTTTGTCAGCTGGTCTGATTGTAATGTTATTGATCGCTTGTAGTTCTTTAATAACATTTATCTCTGATTTTGTTAAATTATTGTATGTTGGTTTGTTATTCAGTCTTCGAATTTCGGCTTCCATATGTTTTCTAAATGCCGCAATTTCATTGCCTTGGGAATTTCTTAGATTTAGGTTTTAAATCTGTATGCTCATATTCGGACACTATATTAGTTTGGATCATGGGATTCTTCATATAGTACCTTTTTAGGCATAATTTTCTAATGAATTTCTCTATGCCTATGTATGTTGAGAATTTATCAAGATTAGTAGTTCAATTCTCAACATACATAGGCATAGAGAAATTCATTAGAAAATTATGCCTAAAAGGTACTATAGGTACTGGTATTTGGGCACTATGGATGTCAGTTCATTGTACACTATTATAGAACACAAACAAGGTTTGGAAGCACTCAGACACCAACTGCAAATGGCCAAGTTATTACAACCAGACCAGATAGAATATATATTGGAATGGGTCCAACATATTTTAACACACAATTATTTTTATTATGAATCTGAATGTTATCTTCAGGAGAAGGGGACAGCCATGGGCACCAGATTTGCCCCCAGCTATGCCAACCTTTTCATGGCACACTGGGAACATGAGGTGATCACACCGCAGCTGGGGACAAGTCTGGTGCTCTAGCGTCGTTATATCGATGACATTATCTTCATTTGGCGGGACACTGAAGAACATCTGAATGAGTTTTTAGCACAAATTGATCTCAATTATAGGAATCTAAAATTCACTACTAAAATTAGCAATTCTGAGATTGAATTCCTTGATCTTAAAATTGAGATCAAGGGCACCAAACTCAAATGCAGTACATACCATAAACCCGTGATGAAGAATGGACACATATATTCTACACTAGTTGTCATCTCCCCCGTTGGTTAGTGAATATCCCAACGAGCCAGTTTAGAAGGCTGAAAAGGAATTGTACCCTAAATGAGGATTTTGAAAAGGAAGTGATAATATTAAAAGAACAATTTCTAATTAAACAGTATCCAGTAGAAACGTTAGATTCAGCTCTAGTCAAAGTAAGAAATATGGAAAGAAAATCGTTCTTTGAGAATAGAAAGAAACAGGGTAAACTGGGAGATAAGATACGGATAATCCTTCCTTTTCATGACCAATATAAGAAAATTTATGCACTAATACGTAAACATTGGCATCATCTACAAAGGGACAAGATCATAGGCCCCTCCCTGTCCGATAATCCTTTAATTTCTCATACTAGAGCACCCAATTTAGGTCTGAAGATTGCCCCCACAATAAAAAAAACCAAAGAGAAGCATCAAATCGAACTGGCTTAACCTAAAAGGCTTTTATAGATGTGGAGTCTGCAATAATTGCAAACTAACACACCTCCCCCAAAAAAACACACAGGTCCAATCAAGACAAAACCCCTTCAGCCACACAATTAAGGATAGTTTGTTCTGTAACTCCACAGATGTTATCTACATCTTGGAATGCCCAGGCCACAGACAGTATGTGGGAAGCACCAAGCGTCTCTTCAAAAAAAGGATAGGTGAACATATTGGCAATATAAAAAAGGGCTATGAGAATCATACAGTGTCACATCATTTCAAAACACATCACAATAAGGACCCTTCTGGTTTAATTTATATAGCATTGGAGAAAGTACAGAAATCTTGGAGAGGGGGTAATCATATATCAAATATGTCTAGGGCTGAATCCCGTAAGATCTTTGAATTCGAGACCATTGCCCCTGCTGGTCTGAATGCAGAACTAGAACTTTTTATAGGGAGGTGTGCCCTTCGGGGACGGTCGGTCGACGTCAGGCTGTCTATCAGCACCTCGACGGTCTCTCCCCGTTGGGCCCCCCTCCCCATACACATATATCCTCCCAATCACCAACTGAATATACACAGTATCAAGTTCTCAAGGTTTTATCAACCATTATCATTTGATGACCTATTATTACGATTTGATGGCCGATTTTTATCTTCATAATTTTTATCCTTATAACTTTTATATTTTTGATTACTAGTGTAAAATCAATGTTATAACAAAATAATGATATATTAGTAGACTATTGTTTTTCATCTCATTTTTTATTGCCTAATATTAAGGTTATCTATGAAGAACCCCTATAATTTACAAGGCTGGTAAGGAAGTAATAGGATCCATTCCACATCTTGCCAGTGTCCCAGTTCTTCTAATGATTCCTCCCCTATAAATAGGGGGGAAGTCTATAATGCTGTCCACCACTGATGAAGGTGCAAGAGTGCACCGAAACGCGTTTGGTATAGGACAGCCAATATATGGATTCAAAAGGACTCATGTTATTGCAATAAGCGAATTTTCTATATTGGAAAGTTACTAGCCGATATTCAAAGAAATAAGTCAAATCACTGATGTAATTGACCAGCCGACTGCATCTATTTAGTTTCTCTTCCGGTCACGTGGGACGCTCTCATTCACCACGTGGGACGCAGCAGGAGAAGCCAGGAGTTCAGGACGCCGCAGCGGAAAGAGACGCTGAGGGAACAACAAACCACGTGCGCACCAACGCCATCCAGGACCGGATCTTCGCCCACACAGACCAGGGTATCTGCCCACAGCCGCTTACTGAGACTTACAGCGATGGGGTAAGACTGTTCCTCTATCTATATTTGGGACACAAGTGTAAGATCGCAAACATCAATACCACCAGTACGCACAGACTTTCATGCGATTATGCCTCATGCGATTATCCTTCATGCGATTATCCTTGATGTTAGTCCCATTGTGATGCGATTTTTTTAACCGGCTCATGTATCTTCCAACGGCCTCCTAATATATTTTGTGCACATATATTTTTATATTTTATTACTTTTTATCTATACCTACACGGATTGATCACCTGTGTGAGTAGGTTATCTCATATTATAACATATCTTACCTTACTGGTTCTATTTTAGGCATCACTGATATTCCCAGCTCCAGTGGTGTTATTTTATTCTAATAAACACCTTACTATATACCCTACAACTGTATCCAATGTTTATCTGTACACCCAGCCATTGAGTGCCCTCCATCCTTTGAACCTTTTTCATAATTCCACATGTGTTAATTCATAGTTTTGATGCCTTCAGTGTGAATCTACAATTTTCATAGTCATGAAAATAAAGAAAATTCTTTGAATGAGAAGGTGTGTCCAAACTTTTGGTCTGTACTGTATATATAAAGTGCATAGTGCCACAACTCACAAAATAACATAGGGGAGATAAATGCAGTCAAGATAGATACAGACTTAGACAGTCCTGGATCCCAACACGTGTTTTGCGGTCACTTTTTCAAGGGATCAAAAATAATGCACATGCAGCAACCCTAATATTGATAATGCCCCCATAGGACCCCTAGTAGAAATAAGGCCTTGTATAGTGCCCCCAACAATAACAATGCCTTTGTGTAAGGCCCCCCTATAGAGCCCACAGTAGTAATAGAGCTCCTTATAGTGTCTCCAGTAGCTATAATGCCCTCTGTAGTAGCCCCAGTATTAATAAATCCCCCCTGCAGTGCCCCCTGTAGTACCCATATGTATAATGGCCTCTCTGTATTATAATATAAAATGCCCCCCGTGTTATTAGTAGATATCATTTCTCCTCAGTGGCATATATAAGGCTGTCCCGCTCACCCCTATAGTGCCCCCAGTACTGCCAGAAGTAGAATGAATATATTAAAATAAAATAAATGAGTAAATATATACTCACCTGGTTCCGCTCTCTGTCACCCCCTCTCCTGAGTTCCTCTGTATTGCAAAGGGGGTAGTAAACACGTCACTGTGCCCTCCTGTGACGCATCATCACTAGAGATGAGCGAATTTCTAAAAAATTCTATTCAGTTGGTTCGCCAATTTTTCAGAAAAGATTTGATTTGATCCGAATTTATTAGTGGTGAATCAAATAAAAAAAAATGCTATTTCCTGGCTGCAGAGAGCTTGTATAGTGGTGTAGAACACTGTGCCTTGCAGTAATACGCATAGGGAGTCTACTGTGGTAGTTAAACAAGACTGAGTCAGTATGACACGCAGATGACAGGCGTCGCTCTTAGAATCACTGCACACCTCACTTATTTGGGCAGTTATGGGGCCAAAACGGCTAATGGGAAGTAAGTATCTTTCCTATTAATACACCCCGTAAATAGCTGTAGTACAATGTAACTTCACTGCTGAACGGCACTTATGACATATTTTTTTCTTTTTTCTTCTATTAATACACACCCCAAAAAGAATATCTGTAAAGAATAAATCAAGGCAACTGGACTTACTGTAGATTTCTTGAAAACGTTTCACTCGTTCTTCCAACGAGCTTCTCAATTCTGAGTGACTGTACAAGAATCCTCTGGGAATAAATATGTAACTGAATCAACATCTGGCAATTATACCCAGCATGGGGTCAGTGGTGTTGATTCCAGTATCCTAATTGGAGTCAGTAGGTGAGAATGACCTCCCAGAAAAATGTGTCAAGACATTATATGTGGCAGACAATAGATGTCTAACCCCCCCCCCCCCCCCCCCCTGCCTCTATTCAAGCTTGGCTTCTCCATTTTTACGTAGATGGCCTCCTTCACACCTCGTTTGTACCAATCGGCCTCCTTATACAAAACACATACTTGACTGTCTTCAAAGGTGTGACCTGTTTCTTTTATACAGGTCCTTCTAAAAAAAATTAGCATATTGTGATAAAGTTCATTATTTTCTGTAATGTACTGATAAACATTAGACTTTCATATATTTTAGATTCATTACACACCAACTGAAGTAGTTCAAGCCTTTTATTGTTTTAATATTGATGATTTTGGCATACAGCTCATGAAAACCCAAATTTCCTATCTAAAAAAATTTGCATATTTCATCCGACCAATAAAAGAAAAGTGTTTTTAATACAAAAAAAGTCAACCTTCAAATAATTATGTTCAGTTATGCACTCAATACTTGGTCGGGAATCCTTTTGCAGAAATGACTGCTTCAATGCGGCGTGGCATGGAGGCAATCAGCCTGTGGCACTGCTGAGGTATTATGGAGGCCCAGGATGCTTCGATAGCGGCCTTAAGCTCATCCAGAGTGTTGGGTCTTGCGTCTCTCAACTTTCTCTTCCCAATATCCCACAGATTCTCTATGGGGTTCAGGTCAGGAGAGTTGGCAGGCCAATTGAGCACAGTAATACCATGGTCAGTAAACCATTTACCAGTGGTTTTGGCACTGTGAGCAGGTGCCAGGTCATGCTGAAAAATGAAATCTTCATCTCCATAAAGCTTTTCAGCAGATGGAAGCATGAAGTGCTCCAAAATCTCCTGATAGCTAGCTGCATTGACCCTGCCCTTGATAAAACACAGTGGACCAACACCAGCAGCTGACATGGCACCCCAGACCATCACTGACTGTGGGTACTTGTCACTGGACTTCAGGCATTTTGGCATTTCCCTCTCCCCAGTCTTCCTCCAGACTCTGGCACCTTGATTTCCGAATGACATGCGACAGTCCAGTGCTGCTTCTCTGTAGCCCAGGTCAGGCGCTTCTGCCGCTGTTTCTGGTTCAAAAGTGGCTTGACCTGGGGAATGCGGCACCTGTAGCCCATTTCCTGCACACGCCTGTACACGGTGGCTCTGGATGTTTCTACTCCAGACTCAGTCCACTGCTTCCGCAGGTCCCCCAAGGTCTGGAATCGGTCCTTCTCCACAATCTTCCTCAGGGTCCGGTCACCTCTTCTCATTGTGCAGCGTCTTCTGCCACACTTTTTCCTTCCCACAGACTTCCCACTGAGGTGCCTTGATACAGCACTCTGGGAACAGCCTATTCGTTCAGAAATTTCTTTCTGTGTCTTACCCTCTTGCTTGAGGGTGTCAATGATGGCCTTCTGGACAGCAGTCAGGTCGGCAGTCTTACCCATGATTGCGGTTTTGAGTAATGAACCAGGCTGGGAGTTTTTAAAAGCCTCAGGAATCTTTTGCAGGTGTTTAGAGTTAATTAGTTGATTCAGATGATTAGGTTAATAGCTCGTTTAGAGAACCTTTTCATGATATGCTAATTTTTTGAGATAGGAATTTTGGGTTTTCATGAGCTGTATGCCAAAATCATCAATATTAACCACCTCCCGACCGCTGTACGCACCGATGCGTCCGGGAGGTGGTTGATTAGTTCCTCCTGGACGCATCGGCACGTCTTCTCGCGAGACGCGAGATTACGTCACAGCCGGCCCGCGCATGCGCATCGCGGGCCGGCATTTCACTGCAGAGTATTTCGTCAGCAGCCTGCCGGCCACGATCATTGGCTGGCAGGCTGCTGATTTTCAAAAAAACCAATCAGCAGCCATTTAACCCCACATATTAGTAAATATGATGGGGTTATATGGCTGCTGTGCTCCTCTGCTCCTTCTTTTGGTCGGTTGGTTCCAGCAGAGGAGCAGAGGAGCACATCATTACTGTGAGTACCCACTACACCACACTTAGCCCCCAGATCACCCCAATTAACCCTTTGATCACCCCTTTTATCCCCCCTGTCAATCACTAGTGAAAGGAAAAAAGTGATCAGTGCAAACTTTTTTTTTTCACTGGTATTGACCGTTAGGTTTCAGTATAGTTTAGGCCCCTTGGTTAGGTAGTTTAGGGATCGGTTAGCGCCCAGCCCACCGCACCGCAGTCCGTTATTCGCTGATTAGCGTATCGCTAATCAGCATTTGTACTTTTATAGTATCTGGAAGTGATCAAAACTGATCACGGTCAGATCTATAATTGTACTAGTGTCACTTTAGTTCGCCCTCCACCCAAAACGCAGTGTTTGCCCGGTCAGGCCTGATCGGTCGCCCACACGTGCCTACACCCACGCCCGCCCCACCGCAGTGACAAAAAAAAATTTTTTTTTTTGATCGCTGCATATTCACTTTACACGCACTGCGGCGATAAAAAAATCAGTTTTGATATTTTTTATCAACCGCAGCAGCCTCCGGTACTTCGCTAGCCTCCCATTTGTAAGACAGGCTTGCTTTTTTTTTCTTGGGTAGTCTCAGGGAATACCCCGAAATTTAGTTGCCCACATGTCTAACAGGGGGTATTCTTCTGAAGAGGCCTACAGGCTTCTGACCCAGTCGGATGAGGAGTGGGAACCCTCATCTGATGAATCCAGCGGGTCAGAATACGAACCTGTAGAAAGCAGTGGCTCTCTGACCCAAAGTTCGGACGAGGAGGCTGAGGTCCCTGATAGCACCAGGCGTACCCGGCCCCGTGTCGCTAGACCGCAGGTTGCGCAGGATCCGCTTCAAGAGCAGCAGAGTGGGGCTGGTGCTGTCGGATTACGTGGTGAGGCATACACCAGCAGCCCAGCCCTTCCTGGACCTAGTACCAGCACTGCCGTACAACCTGGTGAAGTAGCGAGCACCAGAAGGGCAGTTGAAGCTGGTACGGTGGCACGTGCAGTAGTGACCCCGTCGCAGCCACCGCAAAGACGTGCCCGTAGAGCCCCTAGAATCCCAGAGGTGCTGGCAAACCCTGATTGGCAGTCCCCAACTTCAGCCGCACCCGTAGTTTTCCCTTTCACCGCCCAGTCTGGAGTTCGGGCTGAGACAGCTCAGATCGATTCGGCCCTGGGATTTTTTGAGCTGTTCTTGACTGCAGAGCTTTTAGACTTAGTCGTGGCAGAGACAAACAGGTATGCCACCCAATTTATCACCGCTAACCCGGAAAGCTTTTATGCTCAGCCTTTCCGGTGGAAACCAGTCCAAGTTTCCGAATTTAAAACTTTTCTGGGCCTCCTCCTCAACATGGGCCTGACAAAAAAGCATGAATTGCGGTCATATTGGTCCACGAACCCAATTCATCACATGCCCATGTTCTCTGCTGCTATGTCCAGGACACGATTTGAGGTCATCCTGCGTTTCCTGCACTTTAGTGACAACACCGCCTCCCGTCCCAGGGGCCACCCTGCTTTTGACCGGCTCCACAAAATTCGGCCCCTCATAGACCATTTCAACCAGAAATTTGCAGATTTGTATACCCCTGAGCAAAACATCTGCATAGACGAGTCCCTGATACATTTTACCGGGCGCCTTGGCTTCAAACAATACATCCCAAGCAAGCGCGCCCGGTATGGGGTCAAATTGTATAAGCTCTGTGAAAGGGCCACAGGCTATACCCACAAATTTCGGGTCTATGAGGGAAAAGATCAGACCCTGGAGCCGGTCGGTTGCCCTGACTACCTGGGGAGCAGTGGGAAGACAGTTTGGGACTTGGTGTCACCCTTATTCGGCAAGGGGTACCATCTTTATGTGGACAATTTCTACACAAGTGTGGCCCTCTTTAGGCATTTGTTTCTAGAACGGATTGGCGCCTGTGGTACCGCGCGAACTAGTCGCGCGGGCTTCCCCCAACGGCTTGTTAGCACCCGTCTTGCAAGGGGGCAGAGGGCCGCACTGTGTAACGAAGAACTGCTCGCGGTGAAATGGAGAGACAAGCGTGACGTTTACATACTCTCCCCCATTCACGCAGACACGACAATACAAATTGAGCGAGCAACCCGTGTCATTGAAAAGCCCCTCTCAGTCCACGACTATAACCTCCACATGGGAGGGGTCGACTTCAATGACCAGATGTTGGCTCCGTATTTAGTTTCCCGACGCACCAGACGCTGGTATAAGAAGGTGTCTGTATATTTAATTCAATTGGCTCTGTACAATAGTTTTGTTCTCTACAGTAAGGCTGGGAGAACTGGATCCTTCCTCAAATTTCAGGAAGAGATCATCGCGAACCTCCTGTATCCAGGAGGTTCCGTGGCCCCATCCACCAGTGTAGTTAGCCGTCTACACGAGCGACACTTCCCCAGTGTCGTTGCTGGTACCTCAAACCAACCGCCACCCCGAAAAAAATGTCGTGTCTGTAGCAGGAGTGGAATAAGGCGTGACACCCGCTATTTCTGTCCTGACTGTCCCGACCACCCTGCCCTATGCTTAGGGGAGTGTTTCCGAAAGTACCACACACAGGTACACCTAGCATAGGGATCACATCTCACCAGGATAGGCACACAGGGCTATTAGGGCCCATTCACTCACAGCTGCTGCAAACGTCTCCTTTCACATGGGACAAAGTGCATAACGCACTTCGCCACATCTTTGGGCGATTTGCGCTTTGCACATTGACCCATGGGGAAGGAGAGGTTTGTTCTATAAAGGTAAAAAAACAAAAAAAAAAACAGGTAAGCAAACAGGTTAATGTTTAGTTCCAAAAGTTAAAGTTACATGTTCTGTTCCAAAGTTAATAAAATTATTGCGTTGTGGCCTGTTTTTTTCTTTTTTTTTTTTTTTTGTCTTTTTACCTTCCAGGTGGATGTGCATTCTGACAGAAGCATTGCGCTGCTGTCAGATTACACGCAAGTCGGTGTATGCGGCGCTGCAAGACGGGATTTTCTCCTCTGCAGTGACAGATACGTTTGCCGAGGCATACGAGCTGAGGAGGAGGCGGCGTTCCTATGCTTTGGCAAGCACTTTGTATGTATATATATATATTAAAAAAAAATCCCGGCAATGATTTATTCATCCACATCGATTGATGCGAATGGAGAAATCTGGTTTGCCAGGGCATACGAGCTAAGTGGGTATGGATGTAGGGCGGAGCTCCTATGTCCTGGCAGACGCCTTTCCCCTCCATTTTTTTTTTTTGGCAGAGATTTTTTCATCCACATTGATCGATGCGAATGAAGAAATCTGTGCCGTTCATTTTTTTCTTTCAGCCCAGAGGCTGAACGGAAAAAAAAATCTCATTACCTGTATGCTCAATATAAGGAGGATAGCAGAAACTCCTAATGCTGGCCATACATGTAATGATTGCGGAGACCCTCAAATGCCAGGGCAGTACAAACACCCCACAACTGACCCCATTTTGGAAAGAAGACACCCCAAGGTATTTGCTGAGGGGCATATTGAGTCCATGAAAGATTGAAATTTTTGTCCTAAGTTAGCGGAAAGTGAGACTTTGTGAGAAAAAACAAAAAAAAATCAATTTCCGCTAACTTATGCAAAAAAAAAAAAATTTCTATGAACTTGCCAGGCCCCTCATTGGATACCTTGGGGTGTCTTATTTCCAAAGTGGGGTCACATGTGGGGTATTTATACTGCCCTGGCTTTTTAGGGGCCCTAAAGCGTGAGAAGAAGTCTGGGATCCAAATGTCTAAAAATGCCCTCCTAAAAGGAATTTGGGCACCTTTGCGCATCTAGGCTGCAAAAAAGTGTGACACATCTGGTATCGCCGTACTCAGAAGAAGTTGGGGAATGTGTTTTGGGGTGTCATTTTACATATACCCATGCTGGGTGAGATAAATATCTTGGTCAAATGCCAACTTTGTATAAAAAAATGGGAAAAGTTGTCTTTTGCCAACATATTTCTCTCACCCAGCATGGGTATATGTAAAATGGCACCCCAAAACACATTCCCCAACTTCTCCTGAGTACGGCGATACCAGATGTGTGACACTTTTTTGATGCCAAGGTGGGCAAAGGGGCACATATTCCAAAGTGCACCTTTCGGATTTTGCAGGCCATTTTTTACACATTTTGATTGCAAAGTACTTCTCACACATATGGGCCCCTAAATTGCCAGGGCAGTATAACTACCCCACAAGTGACCCCATTTTGGAAAGAAGACACCCCAAGGTATTCCGTGAGGGGCATGGTGAGTTCCTAGAATTTTTTATTTTTTGTCGCAAGTTAGTGGAATATGAGACTTTGTAAGAAAAAAAAAAAAAAAAAAATCATCATTTTCCGCTAACTTGTGACAAAAAAAAAAAAATTCTAGGAACTCGCAGTGCCCCTCACGGAATACCTTAGGGTGTCTTCTTTCCAAAATGGGGTCACTTGTGGCGTAGTTATACTGCCCTGGCAATTTAGGGGCCCATATGTGTGAGAAGAACTTTGCAATCAAAATGTGTAAAAAATGGCCTGCAAAATCCGAAAGGTGCACTTTGGAATATGTGCCCCTTTGCCCACCTTGGCAGCAAAAAAGTGTGACACATCTGGTATCGCCGTACTCAGGAGAAGTTGGGGAATGTGTTTTGGGGTGTCATTTTACATATACCCATAATAAAATACCACCAGATCCACTGAGTTGATGTGGTCGGTGAAAGCCTGTAACTCTTGTTTATGAATTTTAACCCAAGTGTCATCCACATATCTGAACCAATGACTCGTGTAATTCCCTTGAAAGTGGTCAGGGCTTTCCTTTCTACTTCCTCCATGTACAAGTTCGCTACAATAGATGAGACTGGCGATCCCATAGCACAGCCATGTTTCTGCTTGTAGAACTTGTCCTTATACTTGAAGTAGGTGGTACTCAGACAAAGGTCCAGTAAGGCACACACTTGGTCTGGGCTAAGTTCTGTTCTGAACCCTAAGATGTTGTCTAGTAGCAACTGTTTCCTGACTGTTTCAGTTGCCTCTGTAGTGGGTATGCGGGTGAAGAGGGATGTAACATCATAGGAGTCCATTGTTTCTTCTATGCCCAATACCAAGTTCTGGATTTTTGTGGTGAAATCCTGAGAGTTCTGAATGTGATGTTGTGTGTTTCCAACCAAGGGCGCTAGGATTCTGGCTAAGTATTTTGCCACATTGTAGGTCACAGAGTTGATGCTGCTGACAATTGGCCTGAGAGGGGTCCCATCCTTATGTATCTTAGGCAGTCCATAAATACATGGAGGGGCTTCCCCCTGGTAGAGGCGATGATACATGGCCCGATCAATGATTTTGTCCTTTTCTAGTTGTTGTAGTAGTTCTATAACCTTCTTCTTGTAGCCACTGGTTAGGTGTCGTCTTAGGGCCTCATATGTGTTGTTATCATCCAGGAGTGTGGTCACCCTGGCATCGTAGTCAGATGTATTAAGTACAACTGTGCATCTTCCTTTATCCGCGGGCAGGATGGTGATGTTTGTTTCGTTCTTCAGGGATGTAACCGCCTTCCTTTCTTCATACAATGCTGTCTTGACACCTTTTTCTGGGAGGTCATTATCACCTATTGACTCCAATTAGGATAATGGAATCAACACCTTTGACCCCATGCTGGGAACAATGACCTCTGACCCCATGCTGGGTATAATTACCAGATGTTGATTCAGTTACATATTTATTCCCAGATAATTCTTGTACAGTCACTCAGAATTGAGAAAGCACGTTGGAAGAACGAGTGAAACATTTTCAAGAAATCTACAGTAAGTCCAGTTGCCTTGATTTATTTTTTACAGATATATACCATGACCTGGATAAATGAGAACCTTCACAGACACACCCCAAAAAGAAGTAAAATAATGTAAAAATCAATGCAGGACAGCTAATAGGAAGTACATATCTATCCTATTAATAAACCCCGTAAGTGGTTGTAGTACAATGTAACTTCACCGCTGAACAGCAATTATGACATATATTTGTCCCTTTAATACACCCACCCCCAAAAAAAAGTAATAGGACGTACATATTTTTCCTAGTAATACACCCCATAAATGGCTGTATCACACAGAACTTGCACCCTAATCACAAGCAAGGTTTGCTGGAAATAGTGATGCATCATATAGTGCAAACAACCTAAAAGCAGCAGTATAACACCCATTTGGATCCTCTATTAGTGCAGCAAGCTGTAATAGAATCGCTAACTAATAAATAACTAATCTTTCCCTGAACTTCTAAATCGTTTTTTTCAGCACAATAAAGTCTTTTCTAGCACTGTCCCTAGCGCTTGCTGACATCTTTCCCTGCACTAAGCACACTGTAAAATGGCAGAATCCAAAATGTCTGAGGCTATTTATAGGGCTGTGACATCACAGGGGCTGGCTGCTGATTGGCTGCCTGCATGGCATTGTGGGTGATCCCTCGTTCCCAGAGTTCTCTGCTCCATGTCCTAACACTTGCAGCAGCCATTTTAGGAAAAAATGTGATTCGTTACCACGAAGCGTGAGGAAATTCGAAGCGAATCAAATATTTCCTGAACTTCGGATCAAATTCCACTTCGTCAATTTCGATTCGCTCATCTCTAATGATCACATTATTTCGCAAGACTCGGCGCAGGAGGTCCCAGTGATGTCATCGCTATCTCCTGCCGCATAGGCTTCAGGCGTACCAGTACTGCCACTGAGGTTTTACATTAAATAAATTTAGCTGCGTTTATTTTTCGGGATAAATAACATAACTTTATTCTCTTTATCAGTATGACTACAGAGATACCAAATACATTTAGTTTTTTTCCGTTTTACTACTTTTGCGCATAAAAAAAAAAAGAAAATCTTTTTGCATCACCGCATCCCAAGTCCAATATCTTTTTTTATTTTTCTTTCTATGGCATGTGTAAGGGCTTGATTTTTGCGAGAGAACTTTTCATTGGTTTCATGTTGGGGTAAATAACACTTTTTGATCACTTTTATAAAAAAAAATTGGTGGGTACTAAGCAAAAAGCAGCAATTCTGGCTTTTTTGGAGGCATTTACAGTACATGATATTTATATGATATTTGTGTAGGGCAGTTTGTTGCGGGATGCAGTGATGCCAAACCTGGTGATTTTTTATTTATTTTTTTCGTTTGAAAAGTGTTTTTTCAATGGAAAAAATGGGTATTTTTATTGGAATTTTTTATTATTGAATACATTTGTTTTACTTTTTTTTTAAACCATTTAATAATTCTACAATAGGACTATAACAGGCGATCTTTCGATCCCTTCTAAAGTACAATGCACTATTTCTATAGTGCATTACCTTTTAATATCAGTGCTATACTGACATGGACATTGAATGGGGTACCGATGGGTTACAGAGGGAGTCTGCTCTCTCTGCAACCACTTACATGCGGCGGTCGCCATTCCTACGGCATGTAAGGGGTTAAACAGTCTGCATTGGCGCTCCTGCCAGTCCAGGCTGTTAGAGCAGGAGTGTGGCTCTCATATGAAATATGAGCCCCTACTCACATTACACAGGGGGACCCATGCAGGCCTTAGACCGGGCCGTCGTGAAAAGGTGTCAGCCCAGCATAGGGCCCCTTAGTGACCACTGTAAAAATGCGTATATGTAGTCACTAATTATTATTTAAAGACCACTGTTGGGAACAGATTGAAGAAAGTATGAGTGCAGGGTTTTATACAGGGTTTGTGTGTTTTTCCATTACCATAGAGATGCTTATGTATAAAACTGTAGACCTAACCCTTTTTAATTAAAATCTATTGCAAACTTACATCAGTTTTTATTTCATTACACAAATATAACTCACAAGGCAACCATTTAAGAAATTAGGCATATTAGAGTTATGCATTTTATTCAGCATATTCACTGTCCCCCTGTAGTCAAGAAATAGTAATAGAAAAAAACTCCATTACACATCTGAATTACAATTTTCAGAATTAATTTCTAAATTTTATTCAGCTGTAAAATATATTACATGTATTTCATAAAGCACAATAGAAGTTCAGGAAACCCAGGATCTATGCTACAAAAAGGTTATAAGCCACCCTACCGAAAGTCCAGGATCCTCCGCTAGAGGATCCAGGGCTACTTGTTGTACGTGTCCTTGAGCTAGCAATTTACCGATGTATTGAGGTAATAATGGTCAGAGCAGACGGCACGTGATATACTGTTTAAGAGGTAGTAGTACTGTGTGAATTTCCTTTATTTAAATGTGACTTATGGCCTTTTTTGAACATAGATCTTTAACCCCTTCATTACCAAGCCACTTTTCACCTTAAAGGGGTTGTCTGGGTTCAGAGCTGAACATGAACATAAGCTCCACTTCATTCATTTAGCCACCTGTATGAGTGGAGCATCGGAGGATTTCTTGCATCGCGCAGGGCAAGGGATTTTTGTTCAGTAGTGTTTTACAGGCTAGGGCAGCGATAAAGATCACTGCTGGGCGGAAGCGTCCACTGGGCGGAAACTAAATATTTATTGCCCTGATTGTCTATATAGCCGCACTGCAGGGCATAGAACGAAGGGAACTCCATACGGTTTCTGGAAGGCAGATTTTGATGGACTTTTTTATTTATTTTTGACACCATGTCCCATTAGAAGCCCCCCTAATGTAGCCTCAACTAGAAACTCCAAAAAAGTGACCCCATCTAAGAAACTACACCCCTCAAGGTATTCAAAAGTTACTTTACAAACTATGTTAACCCTTTAGGTGTTCCACAAAACTAAATAGCAAATGTAGAAACAATTTTAGAATTTAAATTTTGTGTTACCTTGCCTCAAAAAAGAGTAATATAGAGCAACCAAAAATCATATTTACCCCTAAAATAGTCCCAAAACAACAACCACCTTATCCCATAGTTTCCTAGATGGGGTCACATTTATGGATGAGTTTCTACTCTAGGGGTGCATCAGGGGGCTTTAAAGGGTACATGGTGTAAATAAACCAGTCCAGCAAAATCTGCCTTCCAAAAACCATATGACGTTCCCCTTCTTCTATGTCCTGCCGTTTAGCCAAATAGTAGTTTACGACCACATATGGGGTGTTTTTGCAAACTAAAGAATCAGGGCAACCTATATTGAGTTTTGTTTGGCAGTTAACCCTTGTTTTACTCCTGGAAAAAATGTATTATATTGGAACCAATTTCTAAAAATCTAAATTCATAAAATTTATGTCCATTTGCCATGAAATCTTGTGGAAGACCTAAAGGGTTAACAAAATGTTCCAAAAAATAGAAATTTCGAAATTGTTTCTCCATCTTCCATTAACTCTTGTCGAACACCTAAAGGGTTAACAAAGTTTGTAAACCCAGTTTTGAATACCTTGAGGGGTGTACTTTCTTAGATGGAGTCACTTTTTTAAAATTTCTATTCTAGGTGTGCAACAGGGGGCTTCAAATGGGACATGGTATAAACAAAACCAGTCCTGCAAAATCTGCCTTGCAAAACCCATATGGTGTTCCCCTCCTTGTATGTTTTCCTGTTTGGCCAAACAGTAGTTTACGACCACATATGGGGTGTTTTTGCAAACTACAGAATCAGGGCAACCCATTTTGAGTTTTGTTTGGCAGTTAACCCTTGTTTTACTCCTGGAAAAAATGTATTATATTGGAACCAATTTCTAAAAATCAAAATTCATAAAATGTATGTCCATTTGCCATGAAGTCTTGTGGAAGACCTAAAGGGTTAACAAAGTTTGTAAAAACAGTTTAGAATACCCATTTTTGGGTGGTTTCTATTATGTAAGCCTTACAAAGTGACTTCAAACCTGAACTGGTCCATAAAAAGTGGGATTTTGAAGATTTCTGAAAAATTGCAAAATTTGCTTCTAAACTTCCAAGCCTTGTAACATCCCCAAAAAATAAAATATAATTCCCAAAATGCTACAACCATGAAGTAGACATATGGGGAATGTAAAGTCATCACAATTTTTGGGAGTATTACTATGTATTACAGAAGTAGAGAAACTGAAACTTTGAAATTTGCTAATTTTTCCAAATTTTTGGTGAATATGGTATTTTTTATGCAAAAAAATTAACTTTTTTGACCTAATTTTAGCAGTGTCATGAAGTACAATATGTGACGAAAAAACAATCTCAGAACGGCCTGGGTAAGTCAAAGCGTTTTTAAGTTATCAGCACTTAAAGTGACATTGGTCAGATTTGCAAAAAATGGCCAAGTCCTTAAGGTGAAATAGGGCTGAGTCCTTAAGGAGTTAATCGATATGTTTTACCTTTACTTGAATTTCTCTGCTTTTAAGACAAATAGTGATACCTCATAAAGTAGTTATTACTTTACATTTTCCATATGTTTACTTTATGTTGACATAACTTTGTAAATTACATTTTATTTTTTAGGACGTTAATAGGATTAGAATTTTAGAAGCAATTCTTAAAATTTTTAAGAAAATTTCCAAAACCCACTTAAGGACCTTCTGAACATACTTTGTGGGGCTTACCTAATATAAAACCACCCATAAATGACCCTATTTCAGAAACTACACCCCTCAAGTTATTCATAACTGATTTGACGAACTTTCAACCCTTTAAGTGTTCCTCAAGAATTAAAGGAAAATGGAGAAGTTTAAAAAATTCACATTTTTTTTTAAAGTAAAGTAAATTTCCATTTTAATCAATTTTTCCTTTAACACAGCAAGTGTTAACAGCCAAACAAAACAACATTTCTTACTCGATTCTGCAGTTTACAGAAACACCCCATATGTGGTCGTAAACTGCTGTATGAGAACAACGCAAACCCATATGCCTTATATATACCATGTCACATTGTAATACCCCTTGATACACCCCTACAGTAGAAACTCCCAAAAAGTGACCCCTTTTTGGAAACTATGGGATAAGGCGACAGTTTTATTGGTACTACTTTGGGGTATATATTATTTTTAATACTATATAAAATTTTAATATAAGAATTTTTGTGAGGCAAGGTAACAAAAATGGTTGTTTTGGCAGTTTGTATTTTAGTTTTTTTATGATATTTAACTGAACGGATAGATCATGTGTTATTTTTATAGAGCAGGTTGTTACAGATGTAACAATACCACGTCTATTTTTATTTTTTTTGTTTCAGCTTTCCATGTTCTGAATGCCATATTTTTCTTTATTTTTCTGCAGATTGTCTTCTCTAGGGGCTAATTTTTTGTCAGAAAAGTAGACAATTTTTATTAGTACTATTTTTAGGTACATATGATTTTTTGATAGTTCAATATTACACGTTTTTGGGGCAAGGTGACCAAAAATTGCTCTTTTGGCACCGTAATTATTTTGTTTTTACAGAATTCACCTGAGGGGTTAGATCAGGTGATATTTTTATAGAGCAGGCTGTTACGGACGCAGCGATGCCTAATATATCTATTATTTTTTTCATATATTTCAATTTTACACAATAAAAGCATTTTTGGAAAAAAAACATGTTTTTGTTTGTCCATTTTCTGAAAGCCATATTTTTTTTCTGCTATTCAATATGAACCCCAAATGATACCAATCAAACTGTCACCTCATCCTGCAAAACATGAGCTCCTACATAAAACAATCACCTGAAAAATAAAAAAATTATCATAACAATATGTGTATAGGCTTTTTTTGGCGGGTAGGGTAGATGTTTTTATTGGTACCATTTTTGGGTACATATGTTTTTTTATGTTGAATATTGCACTTTTTGTAGGGGGTAATTTATCAGATGTATTAATTTTTTTTTAGAGAGCCAGTAGTTACGGATGTATTTTATTTTTGTTACGTTTTACACAGTAAAAGCATTTTTGAAAAGAAAAAGAAAATCTTGTTTTTGTGTTGCCATTTTCTGAAAGCCAAATTTTTTTATTTTTCAGGTGATTGTTTTATGTAGGAGCTCATGTTTTGCAGGATGAGGTGACAGTTTGATTGGTATCATTTGGGGTTGCATTGGACTTTTTCATCGCTTGGTATTACACTTTTTGTGAGGCAAGGTGACCAAAAATGGCTGTTTTGGAACTTTTTTTTTTTACGGCATTCTACTGACTGGGTGTATCATGTAATATTTTTATAGACCCGGTTGTTAAAGACACAGCAATACCTGATATGTCTGATATTTTCTTTTTGATATATTTTAAAAAATTTTGGCAGTTTGTTTTTTTACTTGAAACATTTTATTATTAAGAAAAATAAATGTATTTTGTATTTTTTACTTTTGGGTATCTGATCCAATCTATAATGCATTACAGCACATTCTGACTGCGGTGTACAAGGGGTTAACCACCTCCCGACCGCTGAACGCACGGATGCTTCCGGGAGGCGGTCGATTCATTCCTCCTGGACGCATCCGTGCGTCATCTCACGAGAGGCGAGATTTCCTGTGAACACGCGCACACAGGCGCGCGCGTTCACAGGATCGGAAGGTAAGAGACAGGATCTCCAGCCTGCCAGCGGTGATCGTTCGCTGGCAGGCTGGAGATGCGATTTTATTTAACCCCTAACAGGTATATTAGACGCTGTTTTGATAACAGCGTCTAATATACCTGCTACCTGGTCCTCTGGTGGTCCCTTTTGCTTGGATCGACCACCAGAGGACACAGGTAGCTCAGGAAAGTACCACCAAACACCACTACACTACACTACACCCCCCCTGTCACTTATTAACCCCTTATGAACCCCTGATCACAGATGATCACCCCATATAGACTCCCTGATCACTCCCCTGTCATTGATCACCCCCCCCTGTCATTGATCACCCCCCGTCAGGCTCCATTCAGACGTCCGTATGATTTTTATGGATCCACGGATACATGGATCGGATCCGCAAAACACATACGGACGTCTGAATGGAGCCTTACAGGGGGGTGATCAATGACAGGGGGGTGATCACCCATATAGACTCCCTGATCACCCCCCTGTCATTGATCACCCTCCTGTAAGGCTCCATTCAGACGTCCGTATGTGTTTTGCGGATCCGATCCATGTATCCGACGTCCGTATGATTTTTACGGATCCACGGATACATGGATCGGATTCGCAAAACACATACGGACGTCTGAATGGAGCCTTACAGGGGGGTGATCACCTATATAGACTCCCTGATCACCCCCCTGTCATTGATCACCCCCTGTAAGGCTCCATTCAGACGTCCGTATGATTTTTACGGATCCACGGATACATGGATCGGATCCGCAAAACACATACGGACGTCTGAATGGAGCCTTACAGGGGGGTGATCAATTTCAGGGGGGTGATCACCCATATAGACTCCCTGATCACCCCCCTGTCATTGATCACCCCCCTGTCATTGATAACCCCCCTGTAAGGCTCCATTCAGACGTCTGTATGATTTTTACGGATCCACGGATACATGGATCGGATCCGCAAAACACATACGGACGTCTGAATGGAGCCTTAGGTCTCATGCACACGTTTTTTTTCACGGTCCGCAAAAACGGGGTCCGTAGGTCCGTGATCTGTGACCGTTTTTTCGTCCATGGGTCTTCCTTGATTTTTGGAGGATCCACGGACATGAAAAAAAAGTCGTTTTGGCCGTGCAGAGCCAAACGGATCCGTCCTGAATTACAATGCAAGTCAATGGGGACGGATCCGTTTGACGTTGACACAATATGGTGCAATTGCCAACGGATCCGTCCCCAATGACTTTCAATGTAAAGTCAGGAGTCCCTTTACTTTCACACTTGCGTTCATATAATGCAGACGGTGGCTCCGTTCAGAGCGGATCCGTCTGCATTATATTGTTAAAACATTTCTAAGTGTGAAAGTAGCCTCAGACGGATCCGTCCAGACTTTACATTGAAAGTCAATGGGGGACGGATCCGTTTGAAAATTGAGCCACAGTGTGTCATCTTCAAACGGATCCGTCCCCATTGACTTACATCTCAGATCCGACAGTATATTCTAACACAGAGGCGTTCCCATGGTGATGGGGACGCTTCAGGTTAGAATATACTGAAAAACTGTGTACATGACTGCCCCCTGCTACCTGGCAGCACTGGTAAGCACTGGTAAGTGAAAGGTCTGTGCGGCGCATTGCCTATAGCACAGACCTGTCACTTACCAGTAGGAGGAGCTCCCAGCCGGTCACAGACATCGCTCCTCGCAGGTAAGTATGAAGCTTCTACAAATTGCTAAGTAACCACGGCAACCGGGACTGCAGTAGCGTCCCGGTTGCCATGGTTACCGATCGGAGCCCCAGCGATTACACTGGGACTCCGATCGGTAGTCTCCACTGCCACCAATGATAGGGGGGGCGATTTTAATTAGGAGGGGGAGGGAGGGGAGAGGGCCCACTGGCCACCAACAAGTTATCTACAGCGGAGGGAGGGGGGGCCCACTGGACACCAATGAGTTAACTACAGGGGAGGGAGGGGGGGCCCACTGGACACCAATGAGTTAATTACAGGGGAGGGAGGGGGGCCCACTGGACACCTATGAGTGAACTACAGGGGAGGGAGGGGGGGCCCACTGGACACCAATGAGTTAACTACAGGGGAGGAAGGGGGGGCCCACTGGACACCAATGAGTTAACTACAGGGGAGGGAGGGGGGCCCACTGGGCACCCATGAGTTAACTACAGGGGGGGGGGTCTGCCCCCTGCTGCCTGGCAGCACCTACCAGGCAGCAGGGGGCAGTCATGTACATAGTTTTTCAGTATATTCTAACCTCAAGCGTCCCCATCACCATGGGAACGCCTCTGTGTTAGAATATACTGTCGGATCTGAGTTTTCACGAAGTGAAAACTCACCTCGGAAAAAGCTTTATGCAGACGGATCTTCGGATCCGTCTGTATGAAAGCAACCTATGGCCACGGATCACGGACACGGATGCCAATCTTGTGTGCATCCGTGTTCTTTCACGGACCCATTGACTTGGGTCCGTGAACCGTTGTCCGTCAAAAAAATAGGACAGGTCATATTTTTTTGACGGACAGGATACACGGATCATGGTCTCGGCTGCAAAACGGTGCATTTTCCGATTTTTCCGCGGACCCATTGAAAGTCAATGGGTCCGCGAAAAAAAACTGAAAACGGCACAACGGCCACGGATGCACACAACGGTCGTGTGCATGAGGCCTTACAGGGGGGTGATCAATGACAAGGGGTTGATCACCCCATATAGACTCCCTGATCACACCCCTGTCATTGATCACCCCCCTGTAAGGCTCCATTCAGACGTCCGTATGATTTTTACGGATCCACGGATACATGGATCGGATCCGCAAAACACATGCGGACATCTGAATGGAGCCTTACAGGGGGGTGATCAATGACAGGGGGGTGATCACCCCATATAGACTCCCTGATCACCCCCCTGTCATTGATCACCCCCTGTAAGGCTCTATTCAGACATTTTTTTTGGCCCAAGTTAACAGAATTTTTTTTTTTTTCTTACAAAGTCTCATATTCCACTAACTTGTGTCAAAAAATAAAAACTTACATGAACTCACCATACCCCTCAGGGAATCCAAATGCGTAACAATTTTTTTTGACATTTATATTCCAGACTTCTTCTCACGCTTTAGGGCCCCTAAAATACCCCACATGTGACCCAATTTCGGAAAGAAGACACCCCAAGGTATTCCGTGAGGGGCATATTGAGTAAGAAAGATTTAAATTTTTGTCCCAAGTTAGCGGAAAAGGAAACTTTGTGAGAAAAAAAAAAAAAAATCAATTTCCGCTAACTTGTGCCAAAAAGAAAAAAAAAATTCTATGAACTCGCCATGCCCCTCATTGAATACCTTGGGGTGTCTTCTTTCCAAAATGGGGTCACATGTGGGGTATTTATACTGCCCTGGCTTTTTAGGGGCCCGAAAGCGTGAGAAGAAGTCTGGGATCCAAATGTCTAAAAATGCGCTCCTAAAAGGAATTTGGGCCGCTTTGTGCATCTAGGCTGCAAAAAAGTGTCACACATGTGGTATCGCCGTACTCAGGAGAAGTGGGGAATGTGTTTTGGGGTGCCATTTTACATATACCCATGCTGGGTGAGAGAAATATCTTGGTCAAGTGCCAACTTTGTATAAAAAAATGGGAAAAGTTGTCTTTTGCCAAGATATTTCTCTCACCCAGCATGGGTATATGTAAAATGACACCCCAAAACACATTCCCCAACTTCTCCTGAGTATGGCGATACCAGATGTGTGACACTTTTTTGCCTTCTCCTCCAAAGAGCACCTTTAGGATTTCACAGGTCATTTTTTACACATTTTGATTTCAAACTACTTACCACACATTAGGGCCCCTAGAATGCCAGGGCAGTATAACTACCCCACAAGTGAGCCCATTTTGGAAAGAAGACACCCCAAGGTATTCCGTGAGGGGCATGGCGAGTTCCTAGAATTTTTTATTTTTTGTCACAAGTTAGCGGAAAATGATGATTTTTTTATTTTATTTTTCTTACAAAGTCTCATATTCCACTAACTTGTGACAAAAAATAAAACATTTTAGGAACTCGCCATGCCCCTCACCGAGTACCTTGGGGTGTCTTCTTTCCAAATCGGGGTCACTTGTGGGGTAGTTATACTGCCCTGGCATTTTAGGGGCCCATATGCGTGAGAAGTAGTTTGCAATCAAAATGTGTAAAAAAAATGGCCTGTGAAATCCGAAAGGTGCTCTTTGGAATGTGTGCCCCTTTGCCCACCTTGGCTGCAAAAAAGTGTCACACATGTGGTATCGCCGTACTCAGGATAAGTTGGGGAATGTGTTTTGGGGTGTCATTTTACATATACCCATGCTGGGTGAGATAAATATCTTGGTCAAATGCCAACTTTGTATAAAAATATGGGAAATGTTGTCTTTTGCCAAGATATTTCTCTCACCCAGCATGGGTATATGTAAAATGACACCCCAAAACACATTCCCCAACTTCTCCTAAGTACAGCGATACCAGATTTGTGACACTTTTTTGCAGCCTAGGTGGGCAAAGGAGCACACATTCCAAAGAGCACCTTTCGGATTTCACCGTTCATTTTTTACAGATTTTGATTTCAAACTTCTTCTCACGCATCTGGGCCCCTAAAATGCCAGGGCAGTATAACTACCCCACAAGTAACCCCATTTTGGAAAGAAGACACCCCAAGGTATTTTGTGATGGGCATAGTGAGTTCATGGAAGTTTTTATTTTTTGTCACAAGTTAGTGGAATATGAGACTTTGTAAGAAAAAATAAAAAAATAAAATAAATCATCATTTTCCGCTAACTTGTGACAAAAAATAAAAAGTTCTATGAACTCACTATGCCCATCGGCGAATACCTTAGGGTGTCTACTTTCTGAAATGGGGTCATTTGTGGGGTGTTTGTACTGTCTGGGCATTGTAGAACCTCAGGAAACGTGACAGGTGCTCAGAAAGTCAGAGCTGCTTCAAAAAGCAGGAAATTCACATTTTTGTACCATAGTTTGTAAACGCTAAAACCATTTTTTTTTTCCAAAACATTTTTTTTTATCAAAGACATGTAGAACAATACATTTAGCGAAAAATGTATATATGGATGTCGTTTTTTTGCAAATTTTTACAACTGAAAGTGAAAAATATCATTTTTTTGCAAAAAAATCGTTAAATTTCGATTAATAACAAAAAAAGTAAAAATGTCAGCAGCAATGAAATACCACCAAATGAAAGCTCTATTAGTGAGAAGAAAAGGAGGTAAAATTCATTTGGGTGGTAAGTTGCATGACCGAGCAATAAACGGTGAAAGTAGTGTAGTGCAGAAGTGTAAAAAGTGGCCTGGTCATTAAGGGTGTTTCAGCTAGGAGGGTTGAAGTGGTTAATACGCTGGCATTGGTGTATTCACCGATGCTGGCATATATACGATACAGCAGTGGCTCGTCTGTCAGGAACAGCTGGACCCCTACTGCTGATCGAGCGGATGCAGCTCCTGCATCCGCCCGATCAAAGTGCCATATATGTACTGTGCTGGGACTTAAGTCACGTCCTGCAGCACCGTACATGTATGGAGCTGGTATCCTACAGGTTAGGTCTTATTTAGACAGCAGTATGCTGTCCGCAAAAATGCAGATCCGTTTTCTTGTGTATTAGATGCACGCCTATTTACTTTTATGGGGCCCTTTTCTTCTATTCTACGGCTCTGAAAAAAGATTAAAACATGTCCTATACTTGTCAGTTATAATCAGGATGTGGCCCCATTGAAGTCTATGGGTCCACAAAAATGTGGAATGCAATCCACGTCCGATTATGCTGGTTTAATATTTAATTATGCTGTCATTGCATGAAATAGTACCTCATCTATTTTGTTTTTACTATCAGTAAATGCCTACATAGTCTAATAAAGTTGACCTTACCTGAAAGGCCTGTGGAGCTAGAAAATTGTGACAAAAAGGAAGCATGGCAGTATTATCAAGAGGCACTTACCATTATTTCCACTTATGTAAGTTCACTAGTTACATTTTTACTTGCATTCTTTATTACAGTGAATCCTCTTTGAGATGACTATCCTGAATTGAACAAAAAAAAAAGTGTTCTAAAAATGAAAAAATGTAGACCATAGTGACCATACCAATTTCCAGAACAAGGGTCCCGCCCCAGCTCTGAGGCAGCATCCAGATAAAGAATTAATGTAGAGGTGGCCACACATGTTTGCAAGCTCTCTCCATTCAATCCTTTGGGAGCTACGAAAACAGCAAAGCAAGCTGTGGTTCCCTACATTACACAGTGTATCTATACAGCAGGAGACTTATCTGCCTCTCTGGGGCCTAGATAAAATTAATTTAATATGTATATGTATATAATACCGGCGCTGGCATACAGAGAGGGTAGGGGAGGGTGAGGATTATTATATGTATATGCACAGGACGCTAATTACAAGACTTCTACCTGTTATCTGATGAATAGTCGTTTGTGATGTGGTGTGATCCCATTGTTCCAGGAAGCGCTGTATCGATCTGCTGAGACGCTTCTTGCTCTAACTCTCACCTAGCACGCTGCCCCGGCCGGTAGCTAGCGCACACGTGGAGAAGCCTGCAGGGATGAGTTCAGGAGCGTCTTCGTGTGACGTCACAACTTTGCTCTGGGTGCCTCCAAAGGACAAATTTCAAAATGAATTTAAGATAGATAGGAAGGAGCTTTATTCTACCCTTTTTAAAAACAGCCTTAACAGGTCAGAAAAGTGCACAACCAAGATGGAAGCAGTCACCACCACACATGCACAATGCAAAAGACAAAGTTAGTTAGCACCTCTTAGCAATGTAAAATAAACGGGCATGTTCATATCTGATGCAATGCAAAAGTAATCACATGCAAACATACAGAAACACCCTGAGGGTGCATAGTTACCGTATATCAAAGTAAATTTAACAGTAATGCAAATTAAAATAATAGAAATATTAGATGTTTATGTAACACTGCCATAGACATCCCAGGTGTCGCAATTTTGGACCCAAGTCCCTCTGTCCCTCTTTCCTCCTTAAAGTGTAACTGCCATTCTATTTTTATGATGTATAGGGGCAGCGATACAGACCTTTATTGTAATATATTTTAATTACTGAAATTGTAAATTTCTATTACAAAAATAGCTCTAAAGTGGCCCATTTGAGCCTTAGCAAAGCTCTTCTGTTTACATAACAGTGGAGACCTGCTCAGCATTTGCTGTGTTATGTAAACAGAAGACAGAGGAGCATTGCTAAGGCTCAAAATGGACCACTTTAGAGCTTTTTTTTTTCAAATAGAATGCATGATTTTAGTAATTAAAGTATATTGCAAAAAGGGTTCGTATCACTACCCTTATACATTACAAAAATAAAAATACAATGGCAGTTACACTTTAAATGTCTCTCTTATTGTCTTAGGCTACTTTCACACTTGCGGCAGAGTGATCCGGCAAGCAGTTCAGTCGTATCTGCATGCAAACAGACAGCATTTGTAGACGGATCCGGATGCGGATCCGTCTTACAAATGCATTGCGAGAACAGATCCATCTCTCCGGATCCGGCACTAATACATTTCAATGTAAATTAATGCCTGATCCAGCATACCGGCAACTGATCCGGAATTTTGAACAGAGATAATACCGCCGCAAGCTACGGTATTTCCTCCATCCAAAACGCCGTTCAGTGACTGAACTGAAGTCATCCTGATGCATCCTGAACTGATTTCTCTCCATTCAGAATGCATGGCGATAAAACTGATCAGTTCTTTTCCAGTATGGAGTCCCTATGACATGACTCAGCACCAGAAAAGAAAAACGCTAGTGTAAAAGTACCCTTAGCTATAGATTTGCATTGTTACACTTACTGTACAATATTGATCAAGAAAGTATTTGTCTGGTTCCTATCTGCAAATTTAACCCCACCTTGTATATTATTTAATTATTTGATGCCATTTGGATTTTAGAAATTTCTATATTCAGATAATTTTTGCGCTATTGTGTGCTAAGAAAACTATTAAGTGTATAAATAGACAGTAAAAAATTGACTTTCACACAATAAACCGTAAGTGTCCATTTTTGACCATCTATAAAGTTGCAAAGTATGCTGCCAAGGTGCTGTTGCATTTTTGTGTTTGCTTGCTTTTGCATTGCAGCCTAGTAAATATTATACTGCTTCACAGCTAAATAACTTCACATCTGTAATACTCAATACTTGCCTATAATGTCTGCTATGCTCTTCTTCTACATGTATAAGAGATAGAGAACATGCAGAGGGGAAAACTGCTATAAAATACAAGTCATACAATAGCCAAAAATAGTGTTCTTCCTTATTTACATAGGCAGCTTATTTTAAAAACCATCTGAAAGTGTAGGCACACTTTAAAGGGTAACTGTCATGTTTTCATAAAACAAAAAATCAATTTTAGCATGTGTTACTGCTGCAGCATCATTATGCATAAAGAAAATCTTTAGTTTATTCACATACCACTGTTTTACTTGAGTTTTTCCCTTAGTTACAGCTGTTTAAACATGTACAATATGAGGACCTTCTCAAGATGGTTCCTCTGCCAGTTCTGAGGCCAAAACTGCTTTCCCTCACTTCCCATACACACTTGCTGTAGTCAGAAGCTCCCTGCTAGCCAATCAGATTGGATTACTGAGACACATGCCTCCTCACTCTGAAACCTAATGCAGGCATGCAGTGTGAAGGACCGCCCCTCTATATTCTGTTTATACCAAAATGAAGAAAGACAAACCCTAGCAACGGTCTTTTAAGGGAGCATTGGAAAGGGACAGGAGACATTAATGAAAGCTGTTATAATGTAATTACAGATCTTTTGAAAATCATTGACAGACTAACTCAGGTATACATGCCTTGCTCTAATAAACTAGCACATAAAAAAAATATGGCAGTTACCCTTTAACATTAAAGAATTCTCCGGGGTCTCCTATATTGATGACCTGGGGTCACCCCAGCTAATCAGCTGTATGAGGAGGCAGTGCACATGTGCAGTCTCGCTTCTCTCTTTCTGTCCACTGTTGCGGTCTACGGTCTTTGCTATAGACAGCCGTGGTGAGCAGGAAGAGAGAAGGGAGACTGCACATGCACACAGCACGTAAAAGGGGGCCGCTGTGCCCGTTTTGCATCCGCAAACCATGGGTCTGAAAAATACAGGCACTATCCTGTGCACGCTACATCATGGTGCGGACCTATTGACTTCAATGGGTCTGTGATCCACAAGATGTGGTGAAAGATAGGACATGTGCTGGGTTTTGCTAGAGCAACCTGTCCTACTGTTCCTCTAGCAGAAGTATCGCAATGCATTATTGAAGCAATCTAAAGATTTCAGGGTCAGGTTACATAATAAGACAAAAATGATGTGGGGGAAATTTAAGATTACACTCACCGGTAATCAATTTTCAATGAGTCCATGACCGCACCCTTGAAAGACCGCCTCCATCCAGGACAGGAAACAGGAACTTTCGTGGAGACCTCTTAACTGCCTCCGGACCGCCTAACGCAGGATCGTGGTCCGGAGGCGGTCGATTAATTCCTCCTAGACACAGCCATGCGTCATCTCGCGAGACTCTCTAAAATGACAACTTTGTATAAAAAAATTGGAAAAGTTGACTTTTAGAGAAATATTTCTCTCACCCAGCATGGGTATATGTAAAAATACACCCCAAAAAAACATTGCCCTACTTCTTCTGAGTATGGCGATACCACATGTGTGACACTTTTTTGCAGCCTAGGTGGGCAAAGGGGCCCAAATTCTAAAGAGCACCTTTAGGAATTCACAGGGCATTTTTTACACATTTGGATTTCAAACTACTTCTCACGCATTAAGGCCCCTAAAATGCCAGGGCAGTATAAATACCCCACAAGTGACCCCATTTTGGAAAGAAGACACCCCAAGGTATTTCGTGATGGGCATAGTGAGTTCATGGAAGTTTTTAGTTTTTGTCACAAGTTAGTGGAATATGAGACTTTGTAAGAAAAAAATAAATCATCATTCCGCTAACTTGTGACAAAAAATACAAACTTCTATGAACTCACTATGCCCATCAGCGAATGCCTTAGGGTGTCTACTTTCCGAAATGGGGTTATTTGTGGGGTGTTTCTACTGTCTGGGCATTGTAGAACCTCAGGAAACATGACAGGTGCTCAGAAAGTCAGAGCTGCTTCAAAATGCGGAAATTCAAATTTTTGCACCATAGTTTGTAAACGCTATAACTAAAAAAATCGGTAAATTTCGATTGATAACAAAAAAAGTTAAAATGTCAGCAGCAATGAAATACCACCAAATGAAAGCTCTATTAGTGAGAAGAAAAGGAGGTAAAATTAATTTGGGTTGTAAGTTGTATGACCGGGCAATAAACCGTGAAAGTAGTGTAGTGCAGAATTGTAAAAAGTGGTCTGGTCATTAAGGGGGTTTAAGCTAGGGGAGCTGAGGTGGTTTAGGAGGAGCATGGCCCCAAGACCACCAGTTAACCGCAAGAACTTGTCCTAGAACACATTCTTAAAGAAAATATATATTTTTTATATATATATATATATATATATATATATATACAGTACAGACCAAAAGTTTGGACACACCTTCTCATTCAAAGAGTTTTCTTTATTTTCATGACTATGAAAATTGTAGATTCACACTGAAGGCATCAAAACTATGAATTAACACATGTGGAATTATATACATAACAAAAATTGTGAAACAACAGAAAATATGTAATATTCTAGGTTCTTCAAAGTAGCCACCTGTTGCTTTAATTACTGCTTTGCACACTCTTGGCATTCTCTTGATGAGCTTCAAGAGGTAGTCACCTGAAATGGTCTTCCAACAGTCTTGAAGGAGTTCCCAGAGATGCTTAGCACTTGTTGGCCCTTTTGCCTTCACTCTGCGGTCCAGCTCGAGATGGATTGGGTTCAGGTCCGGTGACTGTGGAGGCCAGGTCATCTGGCGCAGCACCCCATCACTCTCCTTCATGGTCAAATACCCCTTACACAACCTGGAGGTGTGTTTGGGGTCATTGTCCTGTTGAAAAATAAATGATGGTCCAACTAAACGCAAACCGGATGGAATAGCATGCCGCTGCAAGATGCTGTGGTAACCATGCTGGTTCAGTATGCCTTCAATTTTGAATAAATCCCCAACAGTGTCACCAGAAAAGCACCCCCACACCATCACACCTCCTCCTCCATGCTTCGCGGTGGAAACCAGGCATGTAGAGTCCATCCATTCACCTTTTCTGCGTCGCACAAAGACACAGTAGTTAGAACCAAAGATCTCAAATTTGGACTCATTAGACCAAAGCACAGATTTCCACTGGTCTAATGTCCATTCCTTGTGTTCTTTAGCCCAAACAAGTTTCTTCTGCTTGTTGCCTGTCCTTAGCAGTGGTTTCCTAGCAGATATTCTACCATGAAGGCCTGATTCACACAGTCTCCTCTTCCACAGTCTGCTAGAACTCTGTGTGGCATTGACCTGGTCTCTAATCCGAGCTGCTGTTAACCTGCGATTTCTGAGACTGGTGACTCGGATGAACTTATCCTCCGCAGTAGAGGTGACTCTTGGTCTTCCTTTCTGGGGGCAGTCCGCATGTGAGCCAGTTTCTTTGTAGCGCTTGATGGTTTTTGTGACTGCACTTGGGGACACTTTCAAAGTTTTTCCAATTTTTCAGACAGACTGACCTTAATTTTTTAAAGTAATGATGGACACTCGTTTTTCTTTACAAAGCTGCTTTTTTCTTGCCATAATACAAATTCTAACAGTCTATTCAGTAGGACTATCAGCTGTGTATCCACCTGACTTCTCCACAACGCAACTGATGGTCCCAACCCCATTTATAAGTCAAGAAATTCCACTTATTAAACCTGACAGGGCACACCTATGAAGTGAAAATAATTTCAGGTGACTACCTCTTGAAGCTCATCAAGAGAATGCCAAGAGTGTGCAAAGCAATAATCAAAGCAAAAGGTGGCTACTTTGAAGAACCTAGAATATGACATATTTTCAGTTGTTTCACACTTTTTTGTTATGTATATAATTCCACATGTGTTAATTCATAGTTTTGATGCCTTCAGTGTGAATCTACAATTTTCATAGTCATGAAAATAAAGAAAACTCTTTGAATGAGATACTTTTATCTTTTTTATTTAAAAAAAATATATATATATATTATCTCCATACAGGGTGGGAATAAATCCCGGGTGCTGTCATGGGCTCATGGAAAAGTGATTACCGGTGAGTGTAATCTTAAATTTCCCTTACGCCCATGACAGCACCCTTGAGAGACGACTAGAATAGAAATCCCTTTTTTGGGGGGGACTACTGCCTGCAGGACTTTCCTACTGAAAGCTAGTTGTTCCCTAGAGCCTAGGTCTAGTCTGTAGTGACGAAAGAAGGTACAGGGTGACTGCCATGTGGCTTCTCTACAAATCTGTTCTATGGTAGCGTCAGCCCTTTCTGCCCAAGAGGTGGAAACTGATCTAGTGGAATGAGCACCAAAACCCTTCGGGGGAGTCTTTCCAGCTGAAGAATAGGCCAAAGTAATGGTGCTCACAATCCATCTGGAAAGGGATTTAGTAGAGGCTGCAAGACCCTTATTTTTCCCACTGAATTGAATGAACAGCTTTGAGGTTTTCCTCCACTGACTAGTAACCTCCAGGTAATGGGATAGGCATCTTTTTACATCCAAGCAATGGAGCTTCTTCTCCTTTTCATTGCTCAGATTTTGACACAGGGAAGGAAGGATAATGTCCTGTGTTCTATGGAACATAGAAACCACTTTCGGTAAAAAGGAAAGGTCTGGCCTAATGAGCACCCTGTCATCTAGGATGTTAGTATAAGGTGGAGAAATAGAAAAGGCTGAAATTTCACCGACCCTCCTGGCTGAGGTGATTGCCACAAGGAAAGAAGTTTTGAAGGACAAGAGTCTTATGGGCAATTCTTCTAATGGTTCAAAAGGAGGCTCCATGAGACTAGTGAGGACTAAGTTGAGGTCCCAGGGGGGGACTGAAGGACCAGGTATAGGTCTAAGTCTGCTGATGGCTTTAAAAAATCTTCTGGGGGAATCAAAAAAGGCACTTAGAGCGGATACCTGTACCTTGAGAGTACTCGGCCTCAGATTTTTTTCATGACCGGCTTGCAGAAAATCTAAGATCTTGCACATAGGCGGGGGGTTTAAAAGATTCACCGGATCCTTGGCAAACTTCTGAAAGGTGTTTCAAATTCTGAGATAAATGAAAGAGGTGACCTCCTTTCTGCAGGATAGCAAGGTGGAAACTACTTTCTTGGAGAGGCCTCTACTTTCTAGGATTTCCCCCTCAAGAGCCATGCTGTTAAGTGTAACTGCCTCACTCTCGGATGGATGACAGGTCCTTGAGACAGAAGATCTTGCCTCTCCGGGAGAGTCCAAGGGTCTGCCAGGGATAGTTTTCTCAACCAGGTGAACCAGGTTCTTCGGGCCAGAATGGAGCAATTAGGATCAATCTCGTTCGTTCTTGTCTTAACTTTTGGAGGAACCTTGGAAGAAGTCTCAGCGGAGGAAAGGTGTAGAGGAGCTGGTTCGGCCAATGGAGGGAGAAGGCATCTATCCCCGTTGGTGAATCTCTCGCTGAGGGAAAAGAAAAGAAGTCATTTTCTGTTTTCCCTAGTAGCAAATAAGTCCAGATGTGGACGACCCCAAAGTTGAGTTATTTGATTGAAGACCATTTGATTTAGACACCATTCCCCTTGGTCTAGTGTGTTTCTGCTTAAGAAATCTGCTACCTTGTTTTCCGTACCCCTTAGATGTACTGCTATAAGGGACGGAACACAAGGAATTATAAGGGAACTAATTTCTGCGGCCAGCTGCATAGGATTTTCTGATTTGGTTCCTCCTTGTCTGTTCAAATAGGAGACAACTGTGGAGTTGTCCGAAAAAAAACATTTATAGCCTTTCCCTGAAGTAGAGGAAGAAATTATTTTAAGGCGAGAAGAACAGCTCTCAGCTCCCTCATAGACTCTCTTCTTCCTTCCAAACGCCTTGCCGTAGGTACCCCTGGCAACAGGCCCTCCAGCCAAAAGGACTTGTGTCGGTGGTAAGGGTAACAAAATTCTGTTGGTTCCAAGGGAGCCCCTGGGACAGGTTTACAGGATTCAGCCACCAGCGAAAAGACTGAATCACCTGGGGGGTGAATCTAGTTGGCGGAGGGCACCCTGCCATTCCTTCAGGATTTGCCACTGAAGGGCTCTGGAGTGAAGTTGGCTCCAACTGACCGCTGGTATAGTGGAAGTCATTCTGCCCAAGGCCGCCATTGCGACTGAGTAACTCTGCCACCCACAGGAGAGAAACCGTCATTGCTGAGTGGGTATAGAAGCTGAGGAAGATTGGGAACCGAACAGGAAACCTTTGCCTTTCCTATTCTTATTGTCTGCTCTTAAGTCTTTTCTCTGTCCTTTATAAAAATCCTTTTTGTTTTTACAGAAAAAAAACGCTGTTTCTCTGGGGGTCTGGAGACAGGGAATCCTTTTTTATTGTCTGAAGCCTTATCCAAAAGGTCGTCTAAAACGGAGCCAAAAAGATAATCGCCCTGACAAGGAATTGCGCAAAGCTTATTTTTTTATCCAGTGTCTCCCGACCACCCTTTGAGCCAAATAGCTCCCCTGGCTGAATTAGAGAGTGTAGCTGAATAGCGTTCAATTTCAACGCATCCGCTGAGGCGTCAGAAATAAAATCGACCGCTTTAAGTATAGTAGGGAAAACGGCTAATAATTGATCTCTCTGGGTTTTATTCTGAATGTGAGATTCTAATTCCTGTAGCCATAACTTTAAAGACCTAGCAGTGGATGTGGCGACAATATTTGGCTTAAAGGCTTGAGCTGAGGTCTCCCAGACCTTTTTGAGGTAAATCGCCTATCCATAGGGTCTTTAAGTCCTCAAACGGTAAGGCTGATTTTTTTTAAATCTTCGCAACAGGTGCATCCAACTTAGGAGGCCTGTCCCAATTAACTGAGTCCGCCTCATCAAAAGGATACTTCCTTATCACATTTTTAGGGACAAAACATTTTTTATCAGGTTTTTTCCATTCCTTTTGTATCAAAAATTTTATATTCTCATTCACTGGAAAAACTCTGGATTTTCTCTGCCCTAGGTCGCCAAACATGATATCCTGAACGGACTTCAGGTCTCTGGATTCATCTACCTTCATTGTAGCATGGATTGCTTTTAATAAAGCTTCCGTATAATCCGGGGAAAAAAGTGGTCTGCCAGTGGATTCTTCGCCCTGCGACGAGTCTGAGCTATCTAGAATCTCCCCATGGTTCACTTTCTTCTGATGAATCTGAATCAGATGTTTTATTAGCCATGCCTGATCTGCCCGAGACTACGGAAGGGAGGCTCTTTTTGAAAATTTACAAGGAATCAGAAACCTCTGACTTCACCATATCCCTAATATTCTGCAGTAGGGATGGGGACTCTTCTTCCACTACTTTCTCAACATAACGTTGACATAACAACTTTGGCCAAGAGGGTGCAAGTTTCTTTTTACAGACGACACAATCCCTCTGTTTTTTGAGACCGCCTTTCTAGGCCCCTCTTTTATAGTCTAAAAGGCAAGACAAAGGGAAAGGACGTTTAGCATGACTAAAGAATAAAAGGATGGGAAATGATCCCCCTTACCCCACCAGGAGTAGTCTGTTCTCATGATCCTCCTGCTGATCGGCGCGCTGGGCACTCTCATCCTCCATGGCCCTGTAGGATAGAGTAAATTCCAGAACAAAATCCGGCTTCTTAGTAGGCTGGCTGGGCTGCTTCTGACCGTGCGCCTCCTGTGGGTGAGAACTCCCTTGGTTTGGTCATGCTGGAGCTATCTGCGGCCTTTAGTAGGATATTTGCTTCCTACTTCCGGAACGCACACTGCGTGCATTCCAAACAGCGGAAGTCACGAAGCCCAGTTCCAGATCTCGCTTGTCCCGCAAGATTTCGTCCCTCTGCAATGCCCTACGGAAGAGGGGGGCCCCGGTCCGCCTGAACACTGTCAGGAAGGGCCGGCGTGCCAGACGCACCTCCCAGTGCGGCCAGGACTGCAGAGTAGCGGCAGCGCGGCATAACCCGGACCCCAGAAGCGAGCGCCAGACTTCCGCCAGCGGCTCCTAGAGGAGACTTACGCCGGGACAGGTAACCCCTCTCCAGATTAAACTCAGGGGGCCTGCAGCCTAAATCTTCTGCTCTCCACTGACCGTCCTCTGTCTAGGACAGGAAACAGGAACTGGTGGTCTTGGGGCCATGCATCTCCTTAACCACCTCCCGACCGCTGTACGCACCGATGCGTCCGGGAGGTGGTTGATTTGTTCCTCCTGGACGCATCGGCGCGTCATCTTGCGAGACGCGAGATTACGTCACAGCCGGCCCGCGCATGCGCATCGCGGGCCGGCTTTTCGCAGCACAGTATTTCGTCAGCAGCCTGCCGGCCACGATCATTGGCTGGCAGGTTGCTGATTTTTAAAAAATCCAATCAGCAGCCATTTAACCCCACATATTAGTAAATATGATGGGGTTATATGGCTGCTGTGCTCCTCTGCTCCTTCTTTTGGTCGGTTGGTTCCAGCAGAGGAGCAGAGGAGCACATCATCACTGTGAGTACCTACTACACCACACTTAGCCCCCAGATCACCCCAATTAACCCTTTGATCACCCCTTTGATCGCCCCTGTCAATCACTAGTGAAAGGAAAAAAGTGATCAGTGCAAACTGTCACTTTTTTTTTTCACTGGTATTGACCGTTAGGTTTCAGTATAGTTTAGGCCCCTTGGTTAGGTAGTTTAGGGATCGGTTAGCGCCCAGCCCACCGCACCGCAGTCCGTTATTCGCTGATTAGCGTATCGCTAATCAGCATTTGTACTTTTATAGTATCTGGAAGTGATCAAAACTGATCACGGTCAGATCTATAATAGTACTAGTGTCACTTTAGTTCTCCCTCCACCCAAAACGCAGTGTTTGCCCGATCAGGCCTGATCGGTCGCCCACACGTGCGTACACCCACGCCCGCCCCACCGCAGTGACAAAAAAAAATTTTTTTTTTTGATCGCTGCACATTCACTTTACACGCACTGCGGCGATAAAAAAATCAGTTTTGATATTTTTTATCAACCGCAGCGGCCTCCGGTACTTCGCTAGCCTCCCATTTGTAAGACAGGCTTGCTTTTTTTTTCTTGGGTAGTCTCAGGGAATACCCCTAAATTTAGTTGCCCACATGTCTAACAGGGGGTATTCTTCTGAAGAGGCCTACAGGCTTCTGACCCAGTCGGATGAGGAGTAGAAACCCTCATCAGATGAATCCAGCGGGTCAGAATACGAACCTGTAGAAAGCAGTGGCTCTCTGACCCAAAGTTCGGACGAGGAGGCTGAGGTCCCTGATACCACCAGGCGTACCCGGCCCCGTGTCGCTAGACCACAGGTTGCGCAGGATCCGCTTCAAGAGCAGCAGAGTGGGGCTGGTGCTGTCGGATTACGTGGTGAGGCATACACCAGCAGCCCAGCCCTTCCTGGACCTAGTACCAGCACTGCCGTACAACCTGGTGAAGTAGCGAGCACCAGAAGGGCAGTTGAAGCTGGTACGGTGGCACGTGCAGTAGTGACCCCGTCGCAGCCATCGCAAAGACGTGCCCATAGAGCCCCTAGAGTCCCTGAGGTGCTGGCAAACCCTGATTGGCAGTCCCCAACTTCAGCCGCACCCGTAGTTTTCCCTTTCACCGCCCAGTCTGGAGTTCGGGTTGAGACAGCTCAGATCGATTCGGCCCTGGGATTTTTTGAGCTGTTCTTGACTGCGGAGCTTTTAGACTTAGTCGTGGCAGAGACAAACCGGTATGCCACACAATTTATCACCGCTAACCCGGGAAGCTTTTATGCCCAGCCTTTCCGGTGGAAACCAGTCCAAGTTTCCGAACTTAAAACTTTTCTGGGCCTCCTCCTCAACATGGGCCTGACAAAAAAGCATGAATTGCGGTCATATTGGTCCACGAACCCGATTCATCACATGCCCATGTTCTCTGCTGCTATGTCCAGGACACGATTTGAGACCATCCTGCGTTTCCTGCACTTTAGTGACAACACCGCCTCCCGTCCCAGGGGCCACCCTGCTTTTGTCCGGCTCCACAAAATTCGGCCCCTCATAGACCATTTCAACCTGAAATTTGCAGATTTGTATACCCCTGAGCAAAACATCTGCATAGACGAGTCCCTGATACATTTTACCGGGCGCCTTGGCTTCAAACAATACATCCCAAGCAAGCGCGCCCGGTATGGGGTCAAATTGTATAAGCTCTGTGAAAGGGCCACAGGCTATACCCACAAATTTCGGGTCTATGAGGGAAAAGATCAGACCCTGGAGCCGGTCGGTTGCCCTGACTACCTGGGGAGCAGTGGGAAGACAGTTTGGGACTTGGTGTCACCCTTATTCGGCAAGGGGTACCATCTTTATGTGGACAATTTCTACACAAGTGTGGCCCTCTTTAGGCATTTGTTTCTAGAACGGATTGGCGCCTGTGGTACCGCGCGAACTAGTCGCGCGGGCTTCCCCCAACGGCTCGTTAGCACCCGTCTTGCAAGGGGGCAGAGGGCCGCACTGTGTAACGAAGAACTGCTCGCGGTGAAATGGAGAGACAAGCGTGACGTTTACATGCTCTCCTCCATTCACGCAGACATGACAATACAAATTGAGCGAGCAACCCGTGTCATTGAAAAGCCCCTCTCAGTCCACGACTATAACCTCCACATGGGAGGGGTCGACTTCAATGACCAGATGTTGGCTCCGTATTTAGTTTCCCGACGCACCAGACGCTGGTATAAGAAGGTGTCTGTATATTTGATTCAATTGGCTCTGTACAATAGTTTTGTTCTCTACAGTAAGGCTGGGAGAACTGGATCCTTCCTCAAATTTCAGGAAGAGATCATCGCGAACCTCCTGTATCCAGGAGGTTCCGTGGCCCCATCCACCAGTGTAGTTAGCCGTCTACACGAGCGACACTTCCCCAGTGTCGTTGCTGGTACCTCAAACCGACCGCCACCCCGAAAAAAATGTTGTGTCTGTAGCAGGAGTGGAATAAGGCGTGACACCCGCTATTTCTGTCCTGACTGTCCGGACCACCCTGCCCTATGCTTAGGGGAGTGTTTCCGAAAGTACCACACACAGGTACACCTAGCATAGGGATCATCTCACCAGGATAGGCACACAGGGCTATTAGGGCCCATTCACTCACAGCTGCTGCAAACGTCTCCTTTCACATGGGACAAAGTGCCTAACGCACTTCGCCACATCTTTGGGCGATTTGCGCTTTGCACATTGACCCATGGGGAAGGAGAGGTTTGTTCTATAAAGGTAAAAAAACAAACAAAAAAAAAAAAAAAACACCAGTAAGCAAACAGGTTAATGTTTAGTTCCAAAAGTTAAAATTTACAGGTTCTGTTCCAAAGTTAATAAAATTATTGCGTTGTGGCCTGGTTTTTTCTTTCTTTTTTTTTTTGTCTTTTTACCTTCCAGGTGGACCAACCGATTGACTAGCTGCAGCACCGATGTGCATTCTGACAGAAGCATTGCGCTGCTGTCAGATTACACGCAAGTCGGTGTATGCGGCGCTGCAAGACGGGATTTTCTCCTCTGCAGTGACAGATACGTTTGCCGAGGCATACGAGCTGAGGAGGAGGCGGCGTTCCTATGCTTTGGCAAACACTTTGTATATATATATATATAAAAAAAAATCCCGGCAATGATTTATTCATCCACATCGATTGATGCGAATGGAGAAATCTGGTTTGCCAGGGCATACGAGCTAAGTGGGTATGGATGTAGGGCGGAGCTCCTATGTCCTGGCAGACGCCTTTCCCCTCCATTTTTTTTTTTTGGCAGAGATTTTTTCATCCACATTGATCGATGCGAATGAAGAAATCTGTGCCGTTCATTTTTTTCTTTCAGCCCAGAGGCTGAACGGAAAAAAAAATCTCATTACCTGTATGCTCAATATAAGGAGAATAGCAGAAACTCCTAATGCTGGCCATACATGTAATGATTGCGGAGACCCTCAAATGCCAGGGCAGTACAAACACCCCACAACTGACCCCATTTTGGAAAGAAGACACCCCAAGGTATTTGCTGAGGGGCATATTGAGTCCATGAAAGATTTAAATTTTTGTCCTAAGTTAGCGGAAAGTGAGACTTTGTGAGAAAAAAAAAAAAATCAATTTCCGCTAACTTATGCGAAAAAAAAAAATTTCGATGAACTTGCCAGGCCCCTCATTGGATACCTTGGGGTGTCTTCTTTCCAAAGTGGGGTCACATGTGGGGTATTTATACTGCCCTGGCTTTTTAGGGGCCCTAAAGCGTGAGAAGAAGTCTGGGATCCAAATGTCTAAAAATGCCCTCCTAAAAGGAATTTGGGCACCTTTGCGCATCTAGGCTGCAAAAAAGTGTGACACATCTGGTATCGCCGTACTCAGAAGAAGTTGGGGAATGTGTTTTGGGGTGTCATTTTACATATACCCATGCTGGGTGAGATAAATATCTTGGTCAAATGCCAACTTTGTATAAAAAAATGGGAAAAGTTGTCTTTTGCCAACATATTTCTCTCACCCAGCATGGGTATATGTAAAATGGCACCCCAAAACACATTCCCCAACTTCTCCTGAGTACGGTGATACCAGATGTGTGACACTTTTTTGATGCCAAGGTGGGCAAAGGGGCACATATTCCAAAGTGCACCTTTCGGATTTTGCAGGCCATTTTTTACACATTTTGATTGCAAAGTACTTCTCACACATTTGGGCCCCTAAATTGCCAGGGCAGTATAACTACCCCACAAGTGACCCCATTTTGGAAAGAAGACACCCCAAGGTATTCTGTGAGGGGCATGGTGAGTTCCTAGAATTTTTTATTTATTTTTTTTGTCGCAAGTTAGTGCAATATGAGACTTTGTAAGAAAAAAAAAAAAAACATCATCATTTTCCGCTAACTTGTGACAAAAAAAAAAAATTTCTAGGAACTCGCAGTGCCCCTCACAGAATACCTTAGGGTGTCTTCTTTCCAAAATGGGGTCACTTGTGGCGTAGTTATACTGCCCTGGCAATTTAGGGGCCCAAATGTGTGAGAAGAACTTTGCAATCAAAATGTGTAAAAAATGGCCTGCAAAATCCGAAAGGTGCACTTTGGAATATGTGCCCCTTTGCCCACCTTGGCAGCAAAAAAGTGTGACACATCTGGTATCGCCGTACTCAGGAGAAGTTGGGGAATGTGTTTTGGGGTGTCATTTTACATATACCCATGCTGGGTGAGAAAAATATCTTGGTCAAATGCCAACTTTGTATTAAAAAATGGGAAAAGTTGTCGTTTGCCAAGATATTTCTCTCACCCAGCATGGGTATATGTAAAATGACACCCCAAAACACATTCCCCAACTTCTCCTGAGTACAGCGATACCAGATGTGTGACACTTTTTTGATGCCAAGGTGGGCAAAGGGGCGCATATTCCAAAGTGCACCTTTCGGATTTCACCGGTCATTTTTTACAGATTTTGATTGCAAAGTACTTCTCACACATATGGGCCCCTAAATTGCCAGGGCAGTATAACTACGCCACAAGTGACCCCATTTTGGAAAGAAGACACCCCAAGGTATTCCGAGAGGGGCATGGCGAGTTCCTAGAATTTTTTATTTTTTGTCGCAAGTTAGTGGAATATGAGACTTTGTAAGGAAAAAAGAGAAAAAAAAAAATCATCATTTTCCGCTAACTTGTGACAAAAAAAAAAAAAAACTAGGAACTCGCAGTGCCCCTCACGGAATACCTTGGGGTGTCTTCTTTCCAAAATGGGGTCACTTGTGGCGTAGTTATACTGCCCTGGCAATTTAGGGGCCCAAATGTGTGAGAAGTACCTTGCAATCAAAATGTGTAAAAAATGACCGGCGAAACCCGAAAGGTGCACTTTGGAATATGTGCCCCTTTGCCCACCTAGGCTGCAATAAAGTGTGACACATGTGGTATCGCCGTACTCAGGAGAAGTTGGGGAATGTGTTTTGGGGTGTCATTTTACATATACCCATGCTGGGTGAGAAAAATATCTTGGTCAAATGCCAACTTTGTATAAAAAAAATGGGAAAAGTTGTCTTTTGCCAAGATATTTCTCTCACCCAGCATGGGTATATGTAAAATGACACCCCAAAACACATTCCCCAACTTCTCCTGAGTACGGCGATACCAGATGTGTGACACTTTTTTGCAGCCAAGGTGGGCAAAGGGGCACATATTCCAAAGTGCACCTTTCGGATTTCACCGGTCATTTTTTACACATTTTGATTGCAAAGTTCTTCTCACACATTTGGGCCCCTAAATTGCCAGGGCAGTATAACTACCCCACAAGTGACCCCATTTTGGAAAGAAGACACCCTAAGGTATTCTGTGAGGGGCATGGTGAGTTCCTAGAATTTTTTATTTTTTGTCGCAAGTTAGTGCAATATGAGACTTTGTAAGAAAAAAATAAATTAAAAAAATCATCATCATTTTCCGCTAACTTGTGACAAAAAATAAAAAGTTCTATGAACTCACTATGCCCATCAGCGAATACCTTAGGGTGTCTACTTTCCGAAATGGGGTCATTTGTGGGGTTTTTCTACTGTTTGGGCATTGTAGAGCCTCAGGAAACATGACAGGTGCTCAGAAAATCAGAGCCGTTTCAAGAAGCGGAAATTCACATTTTTGTACCATAGTTTGTAAACGCTATAACTTTTACCCAAACCATTTTTTTTTTTTTGCCCAAACATTTTTTTTTTATCAAAGACATGTAGAACTATAAATTTAGCGAAAAATGTATATATGGATGTCGTTTTTTTTGCAAAATTCCACAGCTGAAAGTGAAAAATGTCAGCAGCAATAAAATACCACCAAATGAAAGCTCTATTAGTGAGAAGAAAAGGAGGTAAAATTCATTTGGGTGGTAAGTTGCATGACCGAGCGATAAACGGTGAAAGGAGTGTAGTGCCGAAGTGTAAAAAGTGGCCTGGTCATGAAGGGGGTTTCACCTAGCGGGGCTGAAGTGGTTAAGAGCTCTCCACGAAAGTTCCTGTTTCCTGTCCTGGATGGAGGTGGTCTCTCAAGGGTGCTGTCATGGGCATAAGAGAAAAAAGGTCTTTCTCAAATAAAATAAAAACTCTTTTCCATTATAAAATATTTTGTCATTGAAAGAAACATGGTACAACCTTGACAAAGGCCACAACCAATAGGAATTAGCCAGTTTTTTTTCCCTTGCAAAATAAATAACAACTCCAGGAATTTCAAGCATTTTTTGTAGTGTTTTTTTTACAAGTGTTTTGGTGGTTTTTTTGTTATATTTGTGACTTGTTTTTTTTATCCAATTCCAATAGAAAAGCCTATGGAGAAAAAAAAACACCATACCTAGAGCATACTGAATGTTGAAAAATATGACAGACAAAAAGAAAGCCAATACAATGTAAAACAAAAAACAAAAAAAAAACCTTGCCATGAATAAGACACGAAAAACACAGTGGTTGAAACCAATCATATGCTGTTTTCACACACAGTCTTTGGATACTTCTGAATTTCAATTTTTTTCAAGGCTTCTTAAAATTATTTTGTGTTCCCTTACGTCCTGCCAGCAGAACAGATGAGATTAACCACCCCCCGTGGACTGTTAGGACCGGCGGAAATATTAATGAGCCCAAGTAAATAACCCAATTAAACAATTAAATATTTAATATACAAATATTTTATTTGCCTTTCTTATCGCAGTGATGTCTTCTCCGCGGGATCCGGATTGCAGAAAGTCGGTTTCTAAGAGGAAGCCTTTATCCTGCTATTATTGTAGCGCTCTTTTGGAGGATAGCTGCCGTCCGAGGGTCCAACCTTCGAGTGAACCTACCATGCAAGACATGTATCAATGGGTGAAGAGCTATGGGGATGGGTCCATCAAGGGAGTCGTGAACCTGCTTGATGAAAGGTTTCCTGATCCTGCTCAGATGCCTATGGAGTCCTCTGCTCCTGTGCAGAGACCCTCTGTGGTCTCCTTAGTTTCTTCTTCCTCAGATAAGGAGCAGCTTACCTCGTGTTTTTTTTCTCCAGAAAAGACACAAAAGTCTACTCAAGTCCATCAGGTCGGGGGACCATGATGTTGACCCGGGGGAGCCTTCTGATCCTGCTAGTCGGGCACTACAAGTCTTTAAAGCGGATGAAACCCTCCTCTCTGTCATGCGGACAGAGTGGAAGAAACCTGAGAAAGGTCCAGTTCTAACCAAGAAATTTAGAACCATGTTCCCGATGGCTAAATCGTTGGTGGAATCGTGGGGTTCCATTCCCAAGGTGGACATGGCTATTGCCAAATTGTCCAGACGCACTCTGGTTCCAGCAGATGATAGGTCTAGTCTGCAGGACCCCTTGACAGGAGAGTGGAGCGCACTCTGAGAAGAGGTTACACGGCAGCCGCAGCATCCGCTTCTACAGCCATTGCTGCTACCGAGGTCTCTACGTTCCTCCGGACTCGCCTGAACCAGATTCAGATGGACGTGGATCAGAAGGTGTCTCGTGATGACATTCTGGCTGCCTTCAAGACCATTAACCTGGCTATGGATTTCATGTGCGATACTGCACAGCTTCAGCAGAAATTGGCGGCCAAATGCATGGCCCTTGTGTCAGCGGCCCGTAAGTCTTTGTGGCTTAAACCTTGGGTCGCTGACAACTCCTCTAAATACAACTGATGTGGCCTTCCCTTTGAGCCCAGCCGTTTGTTCGGCTCGGAGATGGATAGAATTATGTAAGGCCTTTAAGATAAGAAGGGGAAGAGTCTTCCCCAACAGTCCTTTTGAGGGCGGGGCAGACAGAACAGTGGCGGTAGAGAGCTCGAAGGGACTGGGGAGCACAGCAAAGGGGTTCGAAAGTGCTTTTGCGAAGGAGCCAAGGATAGAAAATCCACCTCCTGACTACAGGCCTCCTCGAGGCTCTTGGATGACTCCTGTTACTCCTGCCTTCCTGCCAGAAAACTTCCCCATTCCTCTGCCTCATCTACCCGTCGGGGGCCATCTCTCCCACTTCAAGGAGAATTGGATCCGAAATATTTCAGATCCCTGGGTCCTGAATATCATCTCCGAGGGGTTTTTAATCAATCTCAGCTCTCTTCCTCCAGACAAGTTCATCAAGACCAAGCTCTTACAAGCTGCCAAGCAGTCGGTTCTGGAGGCTTACATTCAGGACTACATCCGCAAGGGGGCTCTGGAGGAGCTTCCAGCAAGGGAATGGGGCTTAAAGATCTACTCACCAGTTTTTCTGGTTCCCAAGATGTCAGGAGAGCTCCGGATGATTATCGATCTGAGGTATTTCAATCAGTATATAAGGAAGTTGAAGTTTCGTATGGAGACCATCAGGTCAGTGGTTCACATTCTCAATCCTGGGGACATGATAGCAACCCTGGACCTCAAAGATTCATATCTGCACATCCCGATTCAACCTGCTTCCAGAAAATATCTCAGGATCGCGGTCCAGGTTTCGGGTGTCAGACACTTTCAGTTTGTTTCCCTTCCTTTTGGCAGTTTTTCTGCCCCTCACACTTTTACCAAGGTGGTGGTTTCCGTGGTGGCAGCTTTAAGACTTCAAGGACTGACCATCATTCCTTATTTGGACGATTGCCTTTTGAAAGCCTCTTCTCTAGCGGTTCTAACCCACCATCTTCATGTAACAATCTCCTTTCGGTTCCGCCTGGGTTGGATCATCAACTGGCAGAAGTCGAACATGAGCCTGTCGACTTCAGTAAGATATCTAGGCTTCATAATCGACTCCATTGGGATGTCTCTCCAGTTGACTCCAGAAAGAAGATCCCGGATACAGAACACGGCAGAGTTCCTATCCGTTCCGTGACGAGTCCCAATTCAGACTCTCATGAAGATATTGGGGCTAATGCCAGCGTCTGCGGAAGCAGTCCCTTGGGCTCTATGGCACTGCCACCCTTTACAGTGGGAGGTCCTCTCCAAATGGAATGGCAGCCCTGCCGGGCTAAAATCCCTGTGCTCCCTGTCTTGGCGAACTCAGTATTCCCTCAGATGGTGGTGCCATCTTTTAGACGGGAAGTCTATGACCCAGCCAACCTGGATCATATTGACAACAGATGCATCCCAAGTAGGCTGGGGTGCTCACCTAGACGACTCTCCAGTTCACAGAACATGGTCTCCTCTGGAGCGGCTTCACTCATCCAATCACCGCGAGATTCAAGCTATCTGCCTAGCCCTCCATCACTTTGCCCCTCAGATCCGGGGCAAAGCTAGGAAAGTCCAGTCAGACAATATGTCTGCGGTACTTTACATCAACAAGCAGGAAGGCACAAGATCATTTCCTCTCCTATCAGAGATCAGGGTGATTCTGCATTGGGCAGAGTCGAACCTTTCCCACTTATCTGCGATCCACATTCGAGTCTCCCTCAATATGATAGCGGAAAGGATGAGCCGCGGTCTTCCAACAGTGGAGTGTTCTTTACATCCGGAGATATTTAAGCAGATAGTCCTCAAGTGGGGGATGCCAGAGGTAGATCTTATTGCAACAAGGTTCAACACCAAGGTGGAGAGGTTTTGCTCCCTTTACAGGAAGGACAACCCCCTGGCGATAGATGCTCTGTCAATATCCTGGAGGTTCAGGCTGGCTTACATCTTCCCTCCGTTTTCCATGATGATCAAGCTGGTAGATGATCATAAGGCGCATTACCACAACCCGGTACAGGATACAACAAAGTTTATTTTGAGACAACGCGTTTCGGGGTCTCGACGGCCCCTTTATCAAGTCTACAAGGAACATAGATAATAGGAAAAGTGCAATAAAAAATTAAAATATATATATATGTTCGTTTCAAAGCTGTATATGGAATTTGGCATAAATAGATATATACATATATATGTACGCTTAAGAGTCATGTATGGAATTTAATATATAGTTATATATTTGCATGAATGAATAAATAAATAAATATTGATAAAACAGGGGAAAACACACTCCATTAAGTGGGCGAGTGCATCACTAATTCTAAGAACATATATATAAAAAGAAGGCTGTAAGAATCTCCCTGTATACAGTACATCCATAAATAAACAAGGAAATTATAATTAAAATACATAAATAAATAAAAATTATAAAATATTCAAATACTCGGTTGGGTGAGTAAATGTCTCATTAGTATTAATTCATTAGTACATGTGAAAATACTGTATATATATATATATATATATATATATATATATATATATAAATAGCTGACATATATTATTGGTAAGACTGGCATATGTTGACACATATTGGCAGGAAATATTTACGTATTTAAAAATACCTGTGTCACCCTAATTTTATGTGCAGCTGGGTGTATACTGCCTGGTTTCTTCTAAAAAAGACACATGTGCGGTCATGTTTGTTTAAAACATTGGCTAAAACGGACCAACAAGTGAATATACATTTTGACCCTTTGACCCTATTTCTCCCCTTTCTCTCCTTTCCCTCTTCTCCCTCCTCCTTTCTCCCCCTTCTTCCTCCTCCTCCTCCTCCTTCCTCTCTCCTCCCCTTTCTTTCCCCTCCTTTCCTCTCATATCTATCTCCTCTCTCTCCCAAATATGTATTTTTTTTTTTTCTCCCCTTATTTTTCCCTCTATTCTCCTTTTATATGTTCATGCCTTATGTAAAAAGATGGGCTTTCAAATGAATATACACAAATGTATCCATTTCTGGTTAGTTACCATATTCTTGTTCTGATCACAGTTGGAATAAGTGTAGAGGTTCACCTCTACAGTCCTGTGTGCGGCACGTGTGGAAAGGGCGCGCAGGCAGAGAGGTCTGCGCGCGCTGTGAGGGAGTTGATATCGGGAGGGCAGGGGGCGTGGTTACGCAATGCAGGAGTGCCGGCCGCTTCCTGATGTACTCGTTAGCCAGAACAGTTCTTTCTATGGGAGCAGTTAGTCTGGGGAAGAGAAGTGTTGTATTATAGGATCTTTGTCTACAGGGGGGTGACTATTACTGGGACATACTGGGTATTAAGGGTGACATGACCTGGTGGGAGGATCATATTAACAAAGCGGGTGTGTGTTTTTATATGAATATTGGAGGGATGATTGAGATGACTGGAGGGGAAGATGGGGGGGAAGTATGAATGAAATTGGGGGGGAGGTGGTGATATTAACCATGTGTTCACAAAATTATATAAATAAATAAATGGTGAAATATGTGGGTGTGGTTGGTGATGATACTACTCCGGTGTGATGATGAGATGAATATGATTAATTGGTACCTGGACGTATGATGGAGTTGCTCTGAGATTGAGTTCTGAGTGTGTAGGCTTGCAGCTGAAAGGTGGATGCACATTTGCGCATATATAAGGGGCAGAGAGATGAAGAAGGAGAAGAGAAAAAAAAACAAAAATAAAACACCGGGGTGGGGGGGGGGCAACCCAGACTTAGAAACATTTGCTTTCCAAGGTTTTGTTGAGTCCATGTAGTCCTAATGTGTAAAATTTGAAGATCTTATATCTCGCTGAGAGTCTTATATCTCGCTGAGCAGTTTGCATCAATCTGTTCAATTGGAGTAATCGTCAGCTTTGTAGGATCTTTATTGTGGACGTTGAGAAAATGTCGGGACGCGCTATGCTTCAGGAAGCCCTTCGTGATGTTTAACCTGTGTTTGTTGAGGCGTTCTCTGAGTGTTTGTATCGTGCGACCTACATATTGTAGTCCACACTCACATTCCAGGAGGTAGACTCTATACTGACAGGGAATGTCCCACAGGATTGGCGCATGGCAAATGTGGTGCCATTATTCAAATAGGGGACAAAAACAGAGCCTGGAAACTATAGGCCAGTAAGTTTAACATCTGTTGTGGGTAAACTGTTTGAAGGTTTTCTGAGAGATGCTATATTAGAGCATCTCAACGGAAATAAGCAAATAACGCCATATCAGCATGGCTTCGTGAGGGATCGGGTATGTCAAACTAATTTAATCAGTTTCTATGAGGAGGTAAGTTCTAGACTTGACAGCGGCGAATCAATGGATGTCGTATATCTGGACTTCTCCAAAGCATTTGACACTGTACCACATAAAAGGTTAGTATATAAAATGAGAATGCTCGGACTGGGAGAAAACGTCTGTATGTGGGTAAGTAACTGGCTCAGTAATAGAAAACAGAGGGTGGTTATTAACGTTACACACTCAGATTGGGTCACTGTCACTAGTGGGGTACCTCAGGGGTCAGTATTGGGCCCTATTCTCTTCAATATATTTATTAATGATCTTGTAGAAGGCTTGCATAGTAAAGTATCAATTTTCGCAAATTACACTAAACTGTGTAAAGTAATTTAGACTGATGAGGACAATATACTACTACAGAGGGATCTGGATAGATTGGAGGCTTGGGTACATAAGTGGCAGATGAGGTTTAACACTGATAAATGTAAAGTTATGCACATGGGAAGGAAAAATGCAAGTCACCCGTACATACTAAATGGTAAAACACTCGAAACACTGACATGGAAAAGGATCTAGGAATTTTAATAAACCGCAAACTAAGCTGCAAAAAACAGTGTCAGGCAGCTGTTGCCAAGGCTAATAAGATAATGGGTTGCATCAGAAGGGGCATAGATTCCCGTGATAAGAACATAGTCTTACCACTTTACAAATCGCTAGTCAGACCACACATGGAGTACTGTGTACAGTTCTGGGCTCCTGTAAACAAGGCAGACATAGTAGAGCTGGAGAGGGTCCAGAGGAGGGCAACTAAAGTAATAACTGGAATGGGGCAACTACAGTACCCTGAAAGATTATCAAAATTAGGGTTATTCACTTTAGAAAAAAGACGACTGAGGGGAGATCTAATTAATATGTATAAATATATCAGGGGTCAGTACAGAGATCTATCCCATCAGCTATTTATCCCCAGGACTGTGACTGTGACGAGGGGACATCCTCTGCGTCTGGAGGAAAGAAGGTTTGTACACAAACATAGAAAAGGATTCTTTACGGTAAGAGCAGTGAGACTATGGAACTCTCTGCCTGAGGAGGTGGTGATGGTAAGTACAATAAAGGAATTCAAGAGGGGCCTGGATGTATGTCTGGAGCTTAATAATATTACAGGCTATAGCTACTAGAGAGGGGTCGTTGATCCAGGGAGTTATTCTGATTGCCTGATTGGAGTCGGGAAGGAATTTTTAATCCCCCTAAAGTGGGAAAAATTGTCTTCTACCTCACAGGGTTATTTTTTTTGCCTTCCTCTGGATCAACTTGCAGGATAACAGGCCGAACTGGATGGACAAATGTCTTTTTTCAGCCTTATGTACTATGTTACTATGTTATATATTATGAGGAGCAGTTAACAAAGCTTTTGATGTGAAATTCTTCCTTTGTGAAGTTGCTCCTAAACTCTTTTCTACGATGGGTTATACTATTACAGCACTTACACAAAGTGTGATTGCATTTGTAACTGCGCACAGTATCAGAATGCACATTGATTTTTATTGGGGGCTCTTTCTGTTTCAACTTTCTGGAGGCCAGTACATTTTTCAAGGTCCTCGCTCTCCTGAAAGTAATCCGTGGTTTTTGCGGAATGTTATGTCTGAGGTAGGGGTCGTGTTTCAGAATGTGTCAGTGTTTTGTTAGAATGTTCCTAAGTTTGGCACGATTTGAATTATAGGTGGTGATGAACGAAGGTCTGTACTTCTTCGATTCCCCTATTCCTTTTGCTTTCGTTTTAGTCTTGAGGCATTCGTTTTGTGTGAGGTTCTTTGCACGTTCATATGCCCCATTTACAATCCCGTTTGGGTATTTTTTGTTTTGGAATCTAGATCTAAATATTTCGCTTTGTGTTGTGAAATCAGACTAACCAGAAATGGATACATTTGTGTATATTCATTTGAAAGCCCATCGTTTTACATAAGGCATGAACATATAAAAGGAGAATAGAGGGAAAAATAAGGGGAGAAAAAAAAAAAAATATATATATATATATATATATATATATACTGTATATATATACACATATATGGGAGAGAGAGAGGAGATAGATATGGGAGAAAAGGAGGGGAAAGAAAGGGGAGGAGAGAGGGAGGAGGAGAGGAGGAAGAAAGGAGAAAAAGAAGGAGGAAAGGAGGAGGGAGAAGAGGGAAAGGAGAGAAAAGAGGAGAAATAGGGTCAAAGGGTCAAGATGTATATTCACTTGTTGGTCCATTTTAGCCAATGTTTTAAACGAACCCCACCCCCCCCCCCCCCACCCCCTCTTGTTTCACATGACCGCACAGGTACGGACATGCGTCTTTTTTAGAAGAAACCAGGCAGTATACACCCAGCTGCACATAAAATTAGGGTGACACAGGTATTTTTAAATATGTAAATATTTCCTGCCAATATGTGTCAACATATGCCAGTCTTACCAATAATATACATCAGCTACAAACCGGATTCAAAAAAAGTTGGGACACTAAACAAATTGTGAATAAAAACTGAATGCAATGATGTGGAGATGGCAAATGTCAATATTTTATTTGTAATAGAACGTAGATGACAGATAAAACGTTTAATCCGAGTAAATGTATCATTTTAAAGGAAAAATACGTTGATTCAAATTTTCACGGTGTCAACAAATCCCCAAAAAGTTGGGACAAGTAGTAATAAGAGGCTGGAAAAAGTAAATTTGAGCATAACGAAGAGCTGGAAGACCAATTAACACTAATTAGGTCAATTGGCAATATGATTGGGTATAAAAAGAGCTTCTCAGAGTGGCAGTGTCTCTCAGAAGCCAAGATGGGTAGAGGATCACCAATTCCCACAATGTTGCGCAAAAAGATAGTGGAGCAATATCAGAAAGGTGTTACCCAGCGAAAAATTGCAAAGACTTTGCATCTAACATCATCAACTGTGCATAACATCATCCGAAGATTCAGAGAATCTGGAACAATCTCTGTGCGTAAGGGTCAAGGCCGTAAAACCATACTGGATGCCCGTGATCTCCGGGCCCTTAAACGACACTGCACCACAAACAGGAATGCTACTGTAAAGGAAATCACAGAATGGGCTCAGGAATACTTCCAGAAACCATTGTCAGTGAACACAATCCACCGTGCCATCCGCCGTTGCCAGCTGAAACTCTACAGTGCAAAGAAGAAGCCATTTCTAAGCAAAATCCACAAGCTAAGGCGTTTTCACTGGGCCAGGGATCATTTAAAATGGAGTGTGGCAAAATGGAAGACTGTTCTGTGGTCAGACGAGTCACGATTCGAAGTTCTTTTTGGAAATCTGGGACGCCATGTCATCCGGACCAAAGGGGACAAGGACAACCCAAGTTGTTATCAACGCTCAGTTCAGAAGCCTGCATCTCTGATGGTATGGGGTTGCATGATTGCGTGTGGCATGGGCAGCTTGCATGTCTGGAAAGGCACCATCAATGCAGAAAAATATATTCAGGTTCTAGAACAACATATGCTCCCATCCAGACGTCATCTCTTTCAGAGAAGAACCTGCATTTTTCAACAAGATAATGCCAGACCACATTCTGCATCAATCACAACATCATGGCTGCGTAGGAGAAGGATCCGGGTACTGAAATGGCCAGTCTGCAGTCCAGATCTTTCACCTATAGAGAACAATTGGCGCATCATAAAGAGGAAGGTGCAACAAAGAAGGCCCAAGACGATTGAACAGTTAGAGGCCTGTATTAGACAAGAATGGGAGAGCATTACTATTTCTAAACTTGAGAAACTGGTCTCCTCGGTCCCTAGACATCTGTTGAGTGTTGTAAGAAGAAGGGGAGATGCCACACAGTGGTGAAAATGGCCTTGTCCCAACTTTTTGGGAATTTGTTGACACCATGAAATTCTGATTCAACATATTTTTCTCTTAAAATGGTACATTTTCTCAGTTTCAACTTTTGTTCCGTGATTTATGTTCTATTCTGAATAAAATATTAGAAGTTGGCACCTCCACATCATTGCATTCAGTTTTTATTCACGATTTGTATAGTGTCCCAACTTTTTTGGAATCCGGTTTGTAATTTTATATATATATATATATATATATACACAGTATTTTCACATGTACTAATGAATCAATACAAATGAGACATTTATTCGCCCAACCGATTATTTGAATATTTTATCATTTATTTTGTATTTATGTATTTTAATTATAATTTACTTATTTATTTATGGATGTACTGTATACAGGGAGATTCTTACAGCCTTCTTTTTATATATATGTTCTTATAATTATTGATGCACTCGCCCACTCAATGGAGTGTGTTTTCCCCTGTTTTATCAATATTTATTTATTAATTCATGCAAATATATAACTATATATTAAATTCCATACATGACTCTTAAACGTACATGAGTAGGGTTATTGGCTATGCTCGGGTCCCCTTACCTGACCCATTTAGCTAAACTAACCCCCACTTCCCATCCCTAATAACCACACACAGCCACTGTTTGGATTAAATCGGCCACAGCAGCCGTTCTTTATTAAATAATATAAATAACATGAACAAACATAAACATTTGATATATATAAATATATAACTGACGAGGGAGGTCCTAGAAGCCGCCTAACTGCACCTTAAACGACCACAAACCACCACGGCTATTCCATCTTGCCCCCAGCCGCGTAACACAAGCTCGGGGACACCAACTGACGGACGCCGTACCAAGCCAACCAGGTGCCCCAACTCTGAGAGTCCAGCCCCACCATTGAGGCCCTCTCATTCACCGTTACCATCCAGTAGCCCCAGCTTCTATGACCTCCCCCCGCCACGACTGCCGCGACAAACGGAACATCATAAAGAAACACCCTTACCCTAACCCAATATCCTCCCCCCCTTTTTTTTTTTTTTTTTTTTTTTTTTTTTGTGCTATCACTAATATATATAGAACAGCACCGCCCTGAATCATCTAACCGTAAACCCTAGGGGTGGGAGGGTGGGAGATGCCGGCTCCTTGCTTTCACAAAATGGCGGGCGCTACCTCGCCTCACCCCTCCTTAAGCTTGCCGCCCCCCGCCTCTTCCTGGCTCCTCCCCCCCCAGCACGTCTCCCTGTTAACCCTTGCCTACCCTAGCCCTCGCTACCACAACCCCTCATGCCGGCCTTCCCTGAAGCGTACCGCTCCGTCCGGCCTCACTTGAGTAGGGTTATTGGCTATGCTCGGGTCCCCTTACCTGACCCATTTAGCTAAACTAACCCCCCACTTCCCATCCCTAATAACCACACACAGCCACTGTTTGGATTAAATCGGCCACAGCAGCCGTTCTTTATTAAATAATATAAATAACATGAACAAACATAAACATTTGATATATATAAATATATAACTGACGAGGGAGGTCCTAGAAGCCGCCTAACTGCACCTTAAACAACCACAAACCACCACGGCTATTCCATCTTGCCCCCAGCCGCGTACCACAAGCTCGGGGACACCAACTGACGGACGCCGTACCAAGCCAACCAGGTGCCCCAACTCTGAGAGTCCAGCCCCACCATTGAGGCCCTCTCATTCACCGTTACCATCCAGTAGCCCCAGCTTCTATGACCTCCCCCCGCCAACAACGCGCAGCTTGACCGAAACCTTAAGCTCGCGCGTTCCGCCACACCCGGAGGGCCCTCTCAATACCTCCCTGCAAATCAAGGGACCACAAGTCAATGCCCACCGCATTAAGGTGGACCCCATCCTGTCTCCAAAAACCTCCAGTCCCTGCTTCCAACTCTGGGTGCCGCACCACCACTGCACCATGCTTGGCACAAAACCGCCCAATCACCCTGTTCAGTTTAATCCTGGCCTTATTTAGCTTGTCCACAGATCTCGCCTCCCTCCAGACCTTCCTGGGCACAATGTCGGACCATACTGTGACCATCGACGGAAAAAGGGACCATAAACGCAAGAAATCGAAACGAATATCCATAATCAATTCCCTGCAGGGCCGGACCCCAAGGTCATTCCCCCCGACGTGTAACACTAAGACATCCGGGGCCCTATCCAGCCTAACATGACGATGAACCTCCTGAAGCACACTACCCCACAACATACCTCTACGCCCGATCCATCTCACTATGGCCATCCCACGCTCAAACCCCAACTGACGCCCATTCTGTCGTACGTCCGCCCGCAAGGCCCCCCAGAAAACGAAGGAATGGCCCAAAATCCATACTAACAACGGGGCGTCACCTGCAAAGACAAGACAAAGATGGTTAGCACAGCCTTAAACCGCCCCTAAGCGTACATACAGCCGAAAACGCTCCGACTCCCACCTCCCAATACGTTTGATCACCTCATCCCGTACCCCTAAACGAGCAGCCTCCGTGGCAGCCCCAATTCTGAAGGAATGACCCGTATATTTGGCAGAGTCCATTCCCAGATTACGTAAACATTTCTTAAAAACTGCTACAAATTGAAATTGCGATAGAAAGGAGCCATCCTTGTGTCTGAGAAGCGGGCCAGCCGCGACCTCGGCCCCTCCTTGAAAATCCCGCAAACACCGTACCGGACACAACAAACATCCCGGCACCTCAAACAATGAAATAAAATGACCTCTCCCCTCCCGATCCATTTTGGAAAATCTCTGAAATATCACCACCCTGTCGTCATATAAACTTACATCCTCCCTTCTCAGACCCCCCTCCCGCCGCACACTCGCACACACGAAAGGCCCCGAAAAAAGCCAGCGCAAAAGCCAATCTGAACAATCTCACCTCCCAAACCGAATGACACACTGCAGACACCTGCTCCCCCAACTGCAATAACAACGAAAAAGACACAGGGAGATGGGAATCTTTGACGCGCTGAAACCTTCTATACCCCTTCAAAATTTGCCGAACCAAAAAGGACTTAGTAACGTCCGGGGAATTCCGCAATTTGAATCCAAAGGCCAGGCCTGCGATGCAGCCGTTGATCTTTGCCACCGACCAACCTTGTTCTCTCGCATGGCCAATGAAAAGCAACAATGGAATTTCCCCAGCCAGCACCCCGACCCCCAGGTCATTACACCACCGCTGCCACATACTCCAAGCCTTATCGTACATCCTCCAAGTGCCTTCACTCAATGACGCCTGCAATAGAAACACTACGGTACCTCCAAGATCTCCCACAATGACTCCGGACACACCATCCCGACCTGACTCGCCTCTGGGGCCAACTGGCGAAACCGCTCCCACTGCAAACGAGAAAGTGCGTCAGCTATGCAATTAGAAGAACCAGGAACATGCACCGCAAACACCCAAGCATTCAAGGACAAACACCTCAGGACCAACTGTTGCAGCAGGCAAACGACTGGGGGGGAAGAAGCCGTTACGCTATTGATGGCTTGCACCACGCCCAGGTTGTCACAATGGAACCTAACCTTCTTGCGCCTAAACTTCTCCCCCCAGAGCGTGACCGCCAACACAATGGGAAAGAGTTCCAACAATGCCACGTTTTTAACCCAACCCTTCAGCACCCAAGACTCCGGCCACTCACCCGCACACCATTGTCCCTCACTGAAGGCCCCAAAACCAACTCCACCCGCAGCATCCGTAAACAATTCGAAATCGAAGGCATCAACAACACCGCCCATAACTAATGCCCTGCCGTTAAACTGTTGTAAAAAAGAATCCCAAACCTTCAAATCCCCTTTTAACTCCCTGCCTAGCCTAATAAAATGGTGCGGAGACACAACACCCCCAGTCGCAGAAGCCAACCTCCTACTAAAAATGCGGCCCATCGGGAGGATCCTACATGCAAAATTCAATTTGCCCAATAAGGACTGCAGGTCCCGCAGGCGAATCTTTTTAGCCCCCAATGCGGCCGCCACTCCTGCTCTCAAGTCTGATACCTTCTCTACCGGCAGCCTACACTCCATCCGCTGCGTATCAATGACAATACCCAGAAAACTCAGCTCAGTAGTCGGCCCCACCGTCTTATCCACCGCCAACGGGACTCCGAAACACTCAAAAACAGACTGCAATGTGGATAACAGCAATGAACAAACCCTAGATCCTCCCGCCCCTAAACACAGGAAATCATCCAAATAGTGAATGATAGAATGACAACCTGATTCCTGAACAACTACCCACTCCAGAAAGGAACTGAAACGCTCAAAATATGCACACGATATTGAACAGCCCATTGGCAAACACCTGTCAACAAAATAGCCGCCATCCCAAAAACAACCCAGTAAATGCAGACTATCCGGGTGGACCGGTAACAATCGGAATGCCGCTTCAATGTCACATTTTGCCAACAGGGTACCCGGACCCAACTTCCTTACCCATTCTACAGCCGCGTCAAAGGAAGCATAAACCACGGAACAAAACTCCGGGTCAATGCCCTCATTGACCGACGCGCCCTTAGGGAAAGATAAATGGTGGATAAGCCTAAATTTATGCGGCTCCTTCTTAGGGATTAAACCCAAAGGGGAGACACGCAAATTACTGATGGGTGGTGTAGCAAACGGACCATCCATCCTTCCCAGAGAAACTTCCTTAGCTAACTTCTCTGCCACTATGTCCGGGAACTCCAATGCTGAGCGCAAATTCTTCCGCTTCTCCGTCGCTGGTAACGGGTGAGAGGGAATATGAAAACCAAACCGAAACCCTAAACACAAAAATTCCGCTAACTCCCGGTTCGGATATCTATTTAGATGATCCACCATCCTTTCCACTCGTACCGGAGTCAGCCCCTTTTGCAAATCTATCCCCTCCCCTTTGTCTGCCCCCTCTAAAACATCTGCTAGCCCCATGGCCACCGCCACACACGGAACATTCATGCCTAAATTTACATTTCTGGCCGAATTTATAATTTTCCTCATTGAAAAGGAAGCAGAAACCCTTTCCAACTGGGGGTGTCCCTGTACCTTGCTGCACCCCAACCCCTGACTCGTTCCAAAAGGACTGACCACTCCTACCTGGCGCTGTCACCCTCATCCATAATGCAATGTCTTTATGGTCCCATCTCATATTGGGGCGGACCGCTTTCCTTTGACGAAACTGCTCGTCGTAACGTAACCACCCCGATCCCCCATACACCCTATAGGCCTCCCCGATAGCATCCAGATAACAGAATAAAGGGGAGCAACATTCGAGACTCTTCTCCCCAATAATACTGGCCAAAATAGCAAAGGCCTGCAGCCAATTACTAAATGACCTAGGGATAAGGCGAAAACGCCGCTTATAGTCATCCTCTTTGCTTACACCATCTTTCTTTACCACGTCTAGATTGAACCGTTCCAATGGGAGCAGCGAGAAGATTTCTACATATTCCCCCTTCCAAATTTTTTCGCGCACCTCAGCCTTCAAATGCGCTCCCAGGGGACCCTCAAAGAAGACATACACTTCCCCTTTAGCCGCATCATCTAACCTGGGCCTATCCTCCTCACCTCCCGCCTGCGTCTGCACTGACACTGCCTCCGCCATACCCGTGCTAGCTGTCTGCGGTATATTGCTATTTCCTGTCCCCAACCCCCATGCTGTTAAGGGGGTGGCCCCCACTCCCCCCCTATCCTGACTAACCCGCGCTAAACCACACAGCAAGCGCCCCAAACCCCCAATAATATCACTATTGCTCTCACCCGCATTGGGCGCCCCGTTAAATAAAGATATCAATGTTCCCAGTGATGTCTCACCTAGCTGCCCGGGTGCTGTGAGCCCGGCAGCCGAAAATCCGGATTCCTGACGGACGACTCCTGGATCCGCGACGGTCCTGGTATGGTCACTGGCGCTGTTCGCAGGCTGCGCCCCAGCCGGGTCACTGCTGGGCGCGTTAGGGATAACTCTGGGAAGCCCTCTGTCCTCCACGCTGTCCGGACCAGCGGAAAGCTGTCCGCCCGCCGCAAAAGGCCTGCGCATGTTCCTGTCCTCCACATACGCAGCCTCGCGCCTGTCTTCCTGCCCAAGAGGCCTGCTCTGGGGAAGGGGGGCATCCAGAGCAACCTCGTCCTCCTCCTCTGAAGGTGTTGAATCTTGGCAAGGCCTGCGCCCGTCCCTGGCACCGCCAGGCGCAGCCTTATATGCCAATGAAAGGGGCTCATCCTGTAAGGGCCTGCGCCGGGCCGCCCTGACCGGCCGCGCAGCCCCGCCGCCGCCTCTGCTGCCGCTCCCACGCTGAGCAGGCCTCCGCCTCCCGGGGACAGGAGGGGATCCCGCAGCACCTGTTCCGGATTCCCTTGACGCTGCAGCGTTGTGCTGAGGGGGAGCCTCCTCAGGGTTCCGCCGGACATATGGATTCCTCCCACGCCGGGGGGCCGTAGGAGCGGGAATGCTAGAAGGCCCCCGGCGTGGAGGGTCCCTTGTGGGGCTCCTGACACGGCGCCGGACCCGGGGGGGGTAGGTCGGGGCTCAGGCGCGCCGGCGGCCGTGCCCGCCGCGACCGTGTAGCCATGGGATTGGGGCTAGCTGTACCCCCCTCCGCTCCCCCCAGCAAAGCTGTCACCTGCTGCGCTAGCCAGTCTGGGCCCCTGGTGTCCGCCGCCTCTCTCAGACGCCGCAGCATCGCCTCCACTGCTTCCGACATTGCAGTATGCGATGCTGCAGAGATGCCGGCTCCTTGCTTTCACAAAATGGCAGGCACTACCTCGCCTCACCCATCCTTAAGCGTGCCGCTCCCCGCCTCTTCCTGGCTCCCCCCCCCCAGCACGTCTCCCTGTTAACCCTTGCCTACCCTAGCCCTCGCTACCACAACCCCTCATGCCGGCCTTCCCTGAAGCGTACCGCTCCGTCCGGCCTCACTTATATATCTATTTATGTGTAATCTTATTTTATTCATTTTTGTTTTTCATAAGCAAATGACTCAGTACATCACAAGCAGTGAAACAAGTAATGTGGACAAAGTCCAACACAGGGACACGCAGGACCCTAACAAAAGCTGTTGTAACATCATAATGGTAATGGTCAGTAGCGGGACACAATCGTCCCCACCAAACACAGAACCCCAATCAGGGAGAGCTAACATTATGCAGACTAATTATCTACGTTCTAACCCCGGAAAGGGCAAGTGATCGCCCAAAGAAAGTAAACTTGAATGGGGGACCCAACCACACAATAGACATAAAGGACACAAAAGGGAAGAGGAAAGGGAATGGGAAAAGGGAAGGGTACTAAGGGGGATACGTCTGACAAAAACCCTACGCGGGAACAATTCAGGGATATATATCTATTTATACCAAATTCAATATACAACTTTGAAACGTACATATATATCTTTTTATTTTGTATTGTACTTTTCCTATTATCTATGTTCCTTGTAGACTTGATAAAGGGGCCGTCGAAACCCCGAAACGCGTTGTCTCAAAATAAACTTTGTTGTATCCTGTACCGGGTTGTGGTAATGCGCCTTATGATCGTCTACCGGCTTGATCACTCCATAGTGACAAGCTAAGATACGTTTTCATTCAAGAGTGGACTCTACCAAGAGAGCCTACTCACGGATTATGAGGATATTCTCATCCTGGTGTACCTCAAAGGAGGTGGCGTCTGCAGATCCGCGCCTCTCCGCCATCCTTCAGTTCCTGCAAGACGGCCTTGACAAGGGCCTTGCTCCATCTACTCTGAGGGTTTAAGTTTCAGCCATCTCAGCTTGCCTCAACAAGTATTTTTCTCAGGACCCACTCATCAAACGGTTCTTTAAAGGATATGAGGGATTAAATCCTACAGTACTGAGACCCATTCCTCAATGGGATTTATCAGTAGTTCTTAAGGGTTTAGCATCTCCCCCTCCCCCCCCCCCCCCTTGAGCCTTTGAAGGAGGTGGATTTCAAGTTTGTCACATGGAAACTTGTTTTTCTCCTTGCAGTGACTTCGGCCAAGAGGGTCTCTGAGCTTCAAGCTTTCTTAGCACACGAGCCCTATACCATCTTTTTGCAAGATCAGGTCCTTTTAAGATTTCTCGTGTACTTTAGGCCTAAAGTTCCTTTGTTCCAGAATATCAACCAGGTGATATCCCTCCCGATTCTTTCTACACTTTCTACCTCCTCCGAGGAACCTGTTAGACATCCTCTGGACATCTCGAGATGCCTCCGGATCTATGTGGATAGATCAAAGGAGTTCAGGAAAGATGAAAATCTTTTAATCTGGTTTGCCGGTAAGTTTAAAGGCTGTAAGGCATCTAAACCATCCATCAGTCGATGGATTAAGGAGGTTATTAGGGAATCCTTTGTTTTCCAATCTCTGGACCCTCCGGGGTTTGTGAAGGCCATTCTACTAGGGCCGTAGCTACTTCTTTTGCTGAGAGGAGTCTTCTTACTCTCAACATGATTTGCAAGTCTCCCTCATGGAGCTCTAATCAACATTCATCTCCCATTATAGATTGGATGCCAGATTAACTGAATACTCGGCCTTTGGGCAGACTACACTTGATTCTGTCAGGCATGATGGCCCTCCCTAGGGGTTCTTCTTGCTACCTCCCCTTCTGTGCTGCTGGTAGAATGTAAGGGACTTGTTAATTTCTAACGATAATTTGATTTCCCTTAGTACTAACAGCAGCACACAAATATCCCACCCTAGTAAGTCTAGTTATTTCTTGGGAAAAATTCACAGCATGAAAAATATATATATAATTTGTAGGAATATAGAACTGTATATCACTGAATAATTATCCTACTAAAACTTAGCTTTTATATCAATATCAATTTAAAATAAGTCCCACAATGAAAAATTAGATAACTGCATATATAAGATAGACTTATGTGTTGAGCAGACACTGGGTATGCAAACTTAGAGAATACAATTTTGGACTATATAGTCACCACTCACGGTTTGATGAAAATTTAAGGAGATGTATCCGGCCACAGCAGATGAACGAATTTGTGGTAAAAGGGTCCACCAAGATCCCAGTGGTAGATCTTCACTGCAGATATACTGAGGAAAAACAGTAATAAAATCACTGGCTCTCCTTATGCAGAGAGGGTGGGGTAACTGGGAGAACAATATCCCTAGCCAACTGATAAGGCCCTGCCTAAAAGCGGAGAGGTCTCCCGCCTACATGCGGGAGAATCACCCCCAAGGGAGCGACCCCACTTATCGGTGGCTGTCCCTGTTACTCTGACCCTAAAAAACAATCTCCCAGTGTCAGCATAGACACATGTAAAAAATGTTTAAATATTAATCCCACCGCGTTTCCTCCGATAAAAATATCACCAGATTCATCAGGGGATGTCAACAGAGAGATGCAAAAAAATGTAAGAATATGGCACAATCGCCGTTAGCACAATCGCTCTCTTGGGATGATCCAACTGAATAATGCAGTCCCAGTTGGATCATCCCAAGAGAGAGATTGTGCTAACGGCGATTGTGCCATATTCTTACATTTTTTTGCATCTCTCTGTTAATATCCCCTGATGAATCCGGGTCAGAGTAACAGGGACAGCCACCGATAAGTGGGGTCGCTCTACTTGGCATGTAGGCGGGAGACCTCTCCGCTTTTAGGCAGGGCCTTATCAGTTGGCTAGGGATATTGTTCTCCCAGTTACCCCACCCTCTCTGCATAAGGAGAGCCAGTGATTTTATTACTGTTTTTCCTCAGTATATCTGCAGTGAAGATCTACCACTGGGATCTTGGTGGACCCTTTTACCACAAATTCATTCATCTGCTGTGGCCGGATACATCTCCTTAAATTTTCATCAAACCGTGAGTGGTGACTATATAGTCCAATTGTATTCTCTAAGTTTGCATACCCAGTGTCTGCTCAACACATAAGTCTATCTTATATATGCAGTTATCTAATTTTTCATTGTGGGACTTATTTTAAATTGATATTGATATAAAAGCTAAGTTTTAGTAGGATAATTATTCAGTGATCTCTAGTTATTTCTTGCTATAACACAGTGGGCTGGGGGTGATTCCCTCCTTTAGAGGGATACTTAATTGTTTAAGGCCTCTTTCACACGGGCGTCATGTTTTTTGCCCGGATAAGAGGCGGGTCCGTTGCGGGAAAATGCGCGATTTTTCCGCGCGAGTGCAAAACATTGTCATGTGTTTTGCACTCACGTGAGAAAAATAGCGAATGTTTGGTACCCAGACCCGAACTTTTTCACAGAAGTTCGGGCTTGGGATTGATGTTCTGAAGATTGTATTATTTTCCCTTATAACATGGTTATAAGGGAAAATAATAGCATTCTGAATACAGAATGCTTAGTATAATAGTGCTGGAAGGGTTAAAAATAATAAAAAAGTTAACTCACCTTCTCCTCTTGTTCGCGTAGATCCCGGTCTGTTCTTTAGCTGTGGGCTGAATGACCTGAGGTGATGTCAGATCACATGCTCCAATCACATGGTCCATCACCATGGTGATGGAGCATGTGATCTGACATCACCACAGGTCCTTTAGCCCACAGCTAAAGAACAGACCGGCATCTACGCGAACAAGAGGAGAAGGTGAGTTAACTTTTTTATTATTTTTAACCCTTCCAGCACTATTATACTAAGCATTCTGTATTCAGAATGCTATTATTTTCCCTTATAACCATGTTATAAGGGAAAATAATACAGTGAATAGACTGTCACCTAGAACCCATGCGTGAAAATCGCACCGCATCCGCACTTGCTTGCGGATGCATGCGATTTTCACGCAACCCCATTCATTTCTATAGGGCCTGCGTTACGTGAAAAACGCACAAAGGGTCAGGATTCAGTGCGGGTGCAGTGCGTTCACCGCACGCATCGCACCCGCACGGAAAACTCGCCCGTGTGAAATGGGCCTAATTGTGTTATTTACTTGGGCTCATTAATAATTCCACTAGTCCCACCAGTCCATGGGGGGGGGGGGGGTGCTGTTAGGACTAAGGGAAAACAAATTATCATTAGAAATTAACTATTTTTGTTGTTGCATCCAGTTACTTATGAAATTCACAAATAATTTTTTTTCCATGGCGATGTTTTGTGTTGTTGTTTTTTTCTTCTTTTTTCTTCTTTTTTTTTTTTTTCTGTTTTACAAAATGCAGCATGCTCTAGGTACAGCATTTTCCAAGCGTTTTTCTCTCACGTATCTCTAAAGGAGTTAAAAACTGATGAAAAAACACCTATTTAAAGTTTCACAATAAAAAGAGCTACATTTTTTTTTTGCAAAGAAATAAAGGATATTTATCATGGGAGGAATTTTTAAAGTGAGCTTTGTCCGCGTTGCCATAATTTTCACCAAATCTATCAAATGACAGAGACTGTCTGAAAGTTACTCCACTTTCTATGCTACCCTTTTACTGGATGGAGTAATATTACAACAGTTTTTGTGACTTTAAAAAGTTGCAGTTGATACATCAGGCTTAAATATTGTTATTGTCTGTCCCTTAGAATGGCACATAATGTACAGTAAATTGTAGTAAAGGCAATCTTTCCACAGGTTATCCACTCCCTTCTGATCCTCAGCTGTGCATTTGACCAAAACTTTGACTCTCCAACTGACACAATGTCTTATATGTACATGGACAGGAAGTCAGTTTCTCTATTCATTCCTATGAAACTAACATCTAGTCATAGGAATGAATAGAGAAACTGACTTCCTGTCTATATATAAGAAATTGTGTAAATTGGGCAGTCAGAGTTTTGGTCAAATGCACTGCTGAGTACCAGAAGGTCCCGGATGACAAATGAAAAGATTATGTTTACTACAGTTTATATCTGTGGCCTTCTTTTTTGTGGGAGTGTCTCCTTAAATCAACTCGACACGCTAACCATGCCCACTTTCCCACCTGGTTTTCAAAACTAAAGTGAGTTGTGTAAAAATGAACAATGTGACAAAATGTTTGTATAAATAGAATTCTAGAGTGCACGGTTTGATACATTTTTCCGTATGTGTAAAGGTATTGATTTCCCCATAAGGGCTGATTCACATTTGCATTTAACTGATGCCAGAACAACCTGCTGGAGTTCACCTGGTCCGGACATTCACTACTGGACCCCATTGACTACAATACAATCCAGCAGTTACATAGTTAATACGGTTGAAAAAAGACATAGGTCCATCAAGTTCAACCAAGGGATCCGACCACTTTCTGGCATAAGTGTCAATGGGATCTGGGGGTGTACAGTCATGTCCAGTTATGCCGAATCTGGGGAACTTCAGCCAGAATAGACTGCAGGATCAGTTAAATGCAGGTGTGAATCAGTCCTAAGACTGTATAGGTGAATAATCACCAGAAAAGGGGGTTATTTTAATCCAGAGGCTGAGTTAAGAATGTAAAAAAATTTACATTTTAGTGATTGTTTCTATGATATGATGAAACAACCTAAAAATACTTCCAGAATTATTGGGATGTTAAACTGCCAGTATACTGTTACATCCACCTATGTATACTTTTTATTAAGGAAAATTATCCAGGGGCTGAAATCCTATGGCTGATGACTCACGCATGGAACACAGGGATTTACCAGTATGGTGAAGGGAAATACTCAGATGCTGCACGCTGGTGTTCACTAGCACTATCTTTTCTAAGTTATTTGGGATCCTTGAAGGGCAGTTATGAAAGTAAGGTATGTGGACAAATTAAGGGGAGCAGATTATGAAGACATAACATTTCATTGTGTATAGGATTATGAATCAAATATGCTCCAATTGCCTTGAAAGTTGGAATATAATACTCTGTAGGCTCTTTGGATCAGGGGAGGACTGGAAACTTAAAGTGGTCCTGGAAAAATGTGTTGTAGGCGGGTCAGATAGGCAGAAGGTGGTGCAGCAGATATAGGCAGGGCCAGCATCACCATAGTTCAAGCCAAAATACCAACCCAACAGAGCCAAATACCACAGTGCAGCACAAGATACTGCCTCTGCAAAACCAATTACCACAGTGCAGCACAATATATTGCCACCCCTGCCACAGTATGAAACGGTATCACTGTCCTGAGGAAAGTAATATAGTTGAATTCAGGAGGGCACCTGTGGCCGCTGGCCAGGTGCATAAGTGATTGATGCTCCTATATTAAAGGGGTTATCCCAAGATCAATGTAATAAATTAAAATCTGACACCATGTAGAACATAGTAACATAGTAACATAGTACATAAGGCCGAAAAAAGACATTTGTCCATCCAGTTCGGCCTGTCATCCTGCAAGTTGATCCAGAGGAAGGCAAAAAAAAACTGTGAGGTAGAAGCCAATTTTCCTCACTTTAGGGGAATAAAAATTCCTTCCCGACTCCAATAAGGCAATCAGAATAAATCCCTGGATCAACGATCTCTCTCTAGTAGCTATATCCTGTAATATTATTACACTCCAGAAATACGTCCAGGGCCCTCTTGAATACCTTTATTGTACTCACCATCACCACCTCCTCAGGCAGAGAGTTCCATAGTCTCACTGCTCTTACAGTAAAGAATCATCTTCTATGTTTGTGTACAAACCTTCTTTCCTCCAGACGCAGAGGATGTCCCCTCGTCACAGTCACAGTCCTGGGAATGAATAGATGATGGGATAGATCTCTGTACTGTCCCCTGATATATTTATACATATTAATTAGATCTCCTCTCAGTCGACTTTTTTCTAAAGTGAATAACCCTAATTTTGATAATCTTTCAGGGTACTGTAGTTGCCCCATTCCAGTTATTACTTTAGTTGCCCTCCTCTGGACCCTCTCCAGCTTCTGCTATGTCTGCTTTGTTCACTGGAGCCCAGAACTGTACACAGTACTCCATGTGTGGTCTGACTAGTGATTTGTAAAGTGGTAGGACTATGTTCTCATCACGGGCATCTATGCCCCTTTTGATGCAACCCATTATCTTATTGGCCTTGGCAGCAGCTGCCTGACACTGTTTTTTGCAGCTTAGTTTGCTGTTTATTAAAATCTTTTTTCTTACAAAGCTAGAACCAGCCCTGTACCGCCCATGGATCCAGAGATATTCCCATTTATTGCTAGAGTTATATCAAGCTGGCAGCTCAAAATTTTAATAACATACAATTACAAAAGTATTCAAATCCAGGTGGTTGGAGTGGAGTAGAGATAAGCAAATTTAAAAAAAAATTGATTCGGACGGTTCTCCGAATTTCCCCAAAATATTTGATTCTATCCAAATTTTGTTGTGATTAATTGAGTTAAAAAAAATGCTATTTCCTGGCTGCAGAGAGCATTATAGTGGTGTAGAACACTGCATTGCAGAAACATGCATAGGGAGTCCGCTGTGCTAGTGCAACAGTACTGTGATTCAGTATGACACGAAGATGACAGACGTCACGCTTAGAATCACTTGACACTTCAATTATTTGGTCAGTTACAAGGCCAAAACTGACCAAATAACTCAAGTGTGAACTCAGCCTTACAGGTCAATGTTAGCGTCCAGTATAAAGAACCGTGCAGTGGCCCAAGATTCTACTATAGAGTGAATAAGCGCATTCTTTTTACACCGTCGTCAGCTGATTCCACATAGATTTCTACAGAACCTGTTCTGTTACAGGCTGAAACAAGTAGTGCCCCCATGACCGAGTGGAGAGGGTGGCAACAGCATGAGGAGTCAACATAGTGACCCAGTTACATTATGGGTAGGGTGGCAACAGCATGAGGAGTCAACACAGTGGCACAGTGAAAGAGTGGGGAGGTGGCAACAGCATGAGGAGTCAACACAGTGGCCTGTCACAGACTGGTGAGGGTGGGAATAGCATGAGGCATCAACACAGTGGCCCAAGTCACAGAGTGGGCCATGCTGACGTCCTCCGGTGGCTTGATGAAAAATTCCCACACAGTCAAGTATGGCATTTTCCCCCACCTCACTGTGCTGACTGCCTGCTACTGCTGCCTCCGTGAACCAGTGCACCACTATTTCTTTTTGGCAGGCAGGCTATCCCAGGCATGTTTGGCTACAGATCTCACGCTGCTGCCATCCTGCTGACTCATGCCCAAACTACCACCCTGCTGGCTCAGCCACTGCCTTACGTGCAAGCTGCCACCCCCTCTTCTCCTGAAGCTGATGAAGACCCTTTTTCTTCCAGGCTCCCACATGCGATCGGCTACATCATCATCATCCACTACTGTCTGCATGTCACTGATGTCACCCTCACCAGTCTCAGAGCCACGTGCCTGACCGCTCGCAACACCAGCTCCCATGCGACTCATCGTCGCTACTTGCCCGCCTACCGGAAGACGTAGTGGATCACTCCTCCTCACCTGTCTGTCTGACATACTTTACTGTAACATTAAATGCAAGAGAAAAAGAGCAATAGTATCAAGCCACAATTTTGCACCAACTCCAAAACTACTGATTGACGCATTGAATTAAGTGTAAAAGAATTTGACCACCCTGAAAGTGTGTAGAGAAGTATTATGCCTCGGCGAACGGTGGTCTCGGCAGCTAACCCTTTTTGGCTGGATAACGCTTTTCAGATTTTCTGTTATTGGCCTCTATGGCGTGATTACCTCTAGTACAATTTTTTAAGCCGGAGGAGCGCGCTTTCTTCACCTATGCAGCAAGACAGACCGCACTTTCACCCCAGAATCAAACACCCCAAAACCAGACCGCAGTTTCACCCTATTAACAGAAGCAATGATTACTGGAATTGCTAATGTATCAAAGAATGCAAACATAAAATCTGTAGTAATAGATCACTTTTAGTAACCCCAATTAGTGCAGCATGGTGTAATAGAATAGTTCCTATTACCCAGGCTTTACAGTGTGCTATTGGTCCCTGCTCTCTCCCTACAGTGTGGAAAATGCCTCCCTATCCTTTCCCTACACTATGAATAATCTTTCCCCGAAATGCTCAATAGTTTGTGTTTTTTTATGAATAAAGGCTTTCCTAAACACTGTCTCTAGTGCCTGTCTTTGTCTCTCCCTGCACTAAGTTCACTGTAAAATGGTGGAAACCGAGGATGCTGAGACTTTTTATAGGGCTGTGACATCACAGGGGCTGGCTAGCTGCTGATTTGCTGGGTGCATGCATGGCATTGTGGGTTATCCCTTGTTCCCGGGCTTCTTACTTCCTCATTCTAACATGTGCAGCAGCCATTTTAGAAAACATACGATTTGTTACCACAAAGCTCGAGGAAATTCGACTTCGGGATGAATAAAAATTTTCCTGAAATTCGGATTGAATTCCACTTCGTCAACTTCGATTTCACTCATCTGTAGTTGAGAGCATCAGATTTTTTATGTGCCTGGCTGGTGGTCAAATACAGGGCTTGGTCATCCCTCTGGGTATCAGCTCACCGGGACATTTTCTTGTAGGGTCTATAGCCAGTCCGTTCATGCCTGGGACTTAACCGTTATGGAAAGACGCAAGGGGCGTGGTGACACTGAAACGGATCTGGTTGTCCTCTGCCAGTGTCCAAAACATTGCTTTTCTCAAAATGAACCAAGCCTTGATTCAGGAGGATTTTCACACTCCCAATTTCGATCAACAGACCTCGCCTTGCTGGCGGTGCCAAATCTTGCCACTGTTGTGGTCTGTCTGCCTACCATCATGTACTGTATGGCTGCTCTTGCCACCTGCATCATGTCAATGCTGCCTACCATCATGTATTGTATGGCTGCTGCGGCCTGCATTATGCCACTAATGCCTCAATTGTCAGTTTACGTGTACTCAGTTTCCAGACGGTTGAAATGTAACATTTTTTTTTGTTGGGGGGGGTTAAATTTCATTAAGCAGCAGCAGCTGCTGCCTCCATGTCACTGCTGTGACCTTCTTATCATCATCTTCCAATCTTCCGTAAAGGCTGCTGCTGCCTTCCTCATGCTGCTGCGTTTCTGCCAACATGCTGCTGCTCATCACTTTTAATCCCCTACTGCAACCACCATTAATGCAAAGCATTTCATGCCACTATCACTACTACTACTATTATCACTACTACCCATAAACAGCCTTGTATGTTCCATGCTATGCTGCTCCTGCTGCTGCCACATGCCACTATATCCATACCATACCCTTTCCACATTCACACTGCACTGCTGTTGCTCCCAATTAAAAGGGATAACTTTTTTAGTCTCGTTCACAACTAGACACTTTTCCTTCTGACAATCAACAATTGTGCGTGTTGTATGGACAGGAATTCTGACCCTGTCAAGGCAGCATTTTGGACGCTTGGTCCCCCAAGCCACTTTTTTTTTATTTTTTTAGCCCTTAACATTGTGTGTGGTTTAAACATGCTGTATGTTAACTCCATCGAACATGTGTATGTAAGTGTCACTCAGACATCATTTACTACTGCGGTCATTGTCTTGAGTTTGGGGAGGGAAAAAATAAATATCATTAAAAAAATGAACGAAAAGAGATACCATGTTTTCCTAAACATAATGAGTACCACGAGGTTAGAGGAGTTATATACCAACTTTCAGGGCAACTGGAGCAACTTCGGTTCGGCCCGAATAGATTTGGGTCCAAACCAAACGTAATTTTTTTTGTCAAATCGGATCCGAAACGAATGTCATGTTGGCTAATCTCTACTTCAATCCATATGGGTCATCATTCCGTATGACACCTGCAGCAGAAGCTATGCTTTACCGCTTTACCCTGCTTATGTATACATGTCCACATTAGAATTGAAAACCACAGCAAAATCATTCACTGTTATGTGGAATATTTTAAGCTAATACCTACTCTATACATACACCTACTATCTTGTTCAGGGTTTATATGGAGGCAGTGATCTTTATCTATGAAACAGTTGTGAGAGCTACAGATGTAGCAGGGTTAGCACTCAAGCTCTTAACTCAAATTTCTTAACTCATCGCGTTATCTTGAGACAAAAGCCATTGAAAAGCAATTGAAGGTGTTTGCTTAACGCATTTAGTTTAGATAGCACGTCTCATAAATCATGAGTGTTAACTCTACTACATCCGTAGGTTTTTATATAAAATGTATAAATCGAATATAATCTATATTACTTATACTTACCCACTAGAGGGCAGCTAAAAAGCTTTGTAAGGTTACTTTCACACTAGCGTTATTCTTTTCTGGCATAGAGTTCCGTCAAAAGGGCTCTATGCCGGAAAAGAACTGATCAGGCATATACCAATGCATTCTGAATGGATAGAAATTTGTGCAGTTTGCATCAGTATGCCTTCCGCACGAGCTCACGCATGCGCAATGCCGGCATAGTGTTCCTTCCCTGTGCTGGCATCAGTCTCAGGGAAGGAACTGTGCATGCACGAGCTCGCACATCGCGAGATTAGGCGATCTAACTGTGAGCAAGGAGGAGATTCGGAGGATGCAGGCTCCTTCACAGGGGGGCATGGTTGGGCACCAGGAAGGTTAGTACAGCTCCTTGGGCTCCTTACCAGGCTCATTTACATTTCTCAAAATCATTTTTTAAAAACAATAAAAGGACACAGCGATATGGGACAGGTATATTGCGGATTCCCTTATCTAATTGCCAATGAAATGTATTTGTTATTTGGTTTCTGTATTTATCATCATAAACCCTATGTCTGCTAGTGTAATAATTATCTTACTTGGAAAACTGAGGTATGAAGGATCTTCTATACTATTATTATTCATTATTAAAGGGTTTCTATCATCAGAAATTCTGTTATGTAGCTGACTGACATTAGCGATGTGCTAATGTCAGCAGTACATAGCAGTGTTCTTTATACTTTTGTCCCTGCCGCCGTTCTCCTAAAAAACACACTTTTAAAATATGGTAATGATCCCCTAGGTCAGTGATGGTGAACCTTTTAGAGACCGAGTGCCCAAAACTGCAACCCAAAACTCACTTATTTATCGCGAAGTGCCAACATGGCCATTTACCCTGAATACTAATATAAATTATCTTCCATGTACTTTATAATTTATCTATAATAGCCTGCCTTCATTCAGTGAGCTGTATGTGCCATTCATAGCATACCCTGCGCTGATGAATGGCAGAAAAAGTCTAAGGCCACTTTCACACTAGCTTCTGAGACGGATCCGCTCATATAATGCAGATGGTGGCTCCATTCAGAACGGATCCGTCTGCATTATATTGTAAAAAAAAAATCTAAGTGTGAAAGTAGTCTGAACGGATCCGTCCAGACTTTTACATTGAAAGTCAATGGGGGACGGATCCGTTTGAAGATTGAGCCATAGTGTATCATCTTCAGATAGATCCGTCCCCATTGACTTACATTGTAAGTCTGGACGGATCCGCACGGCCAGTTCGACTGCTGAACGGAGCGCAGGCTGAACGCTGCCAGACTGATGCATTCTGAGCAGATCCGCGTCCACATAGAATGCATTAGGGCTGGACGGATGCGTTCGGGGCCGCTTGTGAGCCCCTTCAAACGGAGCTCACAAGCGGATACCCGAACGCTAGTGTGAAAGTAGCCTAAGGCATAGTGTTGCACCTTGGACTTCTTCCAGGGTGCGGGTGCCCACAGAGAGGGCACTGAGTGCCGCCTCTGGCACCCGTGCCATAGGTTCGCCATCACTGCCCTAGGTTCTATGTGGGCGTAGATTCAGCACCCAGAGGCTCGGTCTACTAACTATAATTTATCCCGCCCAGGTCCTCCATTTAGCCCGCCCCGCTCCTCTTGAGTGACATCCGAGTTAGCTGGATCGCTGATGAAATCCCACGCCTGCGCCGTCCACTTCTGTATTAGGCGCAGGTGCAGTGAGTGAAGGACGCACTCCTGGTGCTGGCTTCCTCACTGTGACGTAGTTGGCACAGACGCAGTGAGGAAGCCGGCACCAAGAGTGTGTCCTTCACTCACTGCGCCGAATACAGAAGTGGACGCCGCAGGCGCGGGATTTCTTTAACAATCCAGCTAACTCAGACGTCACTCAAGGGGAGCTGGGCGGGTAAAATGGAGGACCTGAGTGGGATAAATGATTAGTAGACCAAGCCTCTAGGTGCTGAATCAACGCCCTCATAGCACCTAGAGGCTCATTAGCATATTTTAAAAGTGTGTTATTAACCGCCTCCGGACCGCCTAACGCAGATGTGCGGTCCAGAGGCGGCAGCCCTGCGCAGAGTGACGCATATACGCGTCATCTCGCGAGAGCCGAGATTTCCTGTGAACGCGCGCACACAGGCGCGTGCGTTCACAGGAACTGAAGGTAAGCGAGTGGATCTCCAGCCTGCCAGCGGCGATCGCTCACTGGCAGGCAGGAGATGTGATTCTTTTAACCCCTAACAGGTATATTAGACGCTGTTTTGATAACAGCGTCTAATATACCTGCTACCTGGTCCTCTGGTGGTCCCTTTTGTTTGGATCAACCACCAGAGGACACAGGTAGCTGTGTAAAGTACCACAAAACACTACACTACACTACACCCCCCCCCCCGTCACTTATTAACCCCTTATGAACCCCTGATCACCCATGATTACCCCATATAGACTCCCTGATCACCCCCCTGTCATTGATCACCCCCCTGTCAGGCTCCGTTCAGACGTCCGTATGATTTTTACGGATCCACAGATACATGGATCGGATCCGCAAAACACATACGGACGTCTGAATGCAGCCTTACAGGGGGGTGATCAATGACAGGCGGGTGATCACCCATATAGATTCCTTGATCACCCCCTGTCATTGATCACCCCCCTGTCATTGATCACCCCCCTGTCATTGATCACCTCCCTGTAAGGCTCCATTCAGATGTCCGTATGATTTTTACGGATCCACGGATACATGGATCAGATCCGCAAAACACATACGGACGTCTGAATGGAGCCTTACAGGGGGGTGATCAATGACAGGGGGGTGATCACCCATATAGATTCCCTGATCACCCCCTGTCATTGATCACCCCCCTGTCATTGATCACCCCCCTGTAAGGCTCCATTCAGATGTCCATATGATTTTTACAGATCCACGGATACATGGATCGGATCCGCAAAACACATACGGACGTCTGAATGGAGCCTTACAGGGGGGTGATCAATGACAGGCGGGTGATCACCCATATAGATTCCCTGATCACCCCCTGTCATTGATCACCCCCCTGTCATTGATCACCCCCCTGTAAGGCTCCATTCAGACGTCCGTATGATTTTTACGGATCCACGGATACATGGATCGGATCCGCAAAACGCATACAGACGTCTGAATGGAGCCTTACAGGGGGGGTGATCAATGACAGGGGGGTGATCACCCATATAGATTCCCTGATCACCCCCTGTCATTGATCACCCCCCTGTAAGGCTCTATTCAGACGTCAGTATGCGTTTTGCGGATCCGATCCATGTATCCGTGGATCCGTAAAAATCATACAGACGTCTGAATGGAGCCTTACAGGGGGGTGATCAATGACAGGGTGGTGATCACCCCATATAGACTCCCTGATCACCCCCCTGTCATTGATCACCCCCTGTAAGGCTTCATTCAGACATTTTTTTTGGCCCAAGTTAGCGGAATTTTTTTTTTGTTTGTTTTTGTTTTTTCTTACAAAGTCTCATATTCCACTAACTTGTGTCAAAAAATAAAATCTCACATGAACTCACCATATCCCTCACGAAATCCAAATGCGTAAAAATTTTTGGACATTTATATTCCAGACTTCTTCTCACGCTTTAGGGCCCCTAAAATGCCAGGGCAATATAAATACCCCACATGTGACCCGATTTCGGAAAGAAGACACCCCAAGGTATTCCGTGAGGGGCATATTGAGTCCATGAAAGATTGAAATTTTTGTCCCAAGTTAGCGGAAAGGGAGACTTTGTGAGAAAATACAAATAAAAAAATCAATTTCTGCTAACTTGTGCCCAAAAAAAAAAATTATATGAACTCGCCATGCCCCTCATTGAATACCTTGGGGTGTCTTCTTTCCAAAATGGGGTCACATGTGGGGTATTTATACTGCCCTGGCTTTTTAGGAGCCCGAAAGCGTGAGAAGTCTGGGATCCAAATGTCTAAAAATGCCCTCCTAAAAGGAATTTGGGCCGCTTTGCGCATCTAGGCTGCAAAAAGGTGTCACACATCTGGTATCGCGGTACTCAGGAGAAGTTGGGCAATGTGTTTTGGGGTGTCATTTTACATATACCCTTGCTGGGTGAGATAAATATCTTGGTCAAATGCCAACTTTGTATAAAAAAAAGGGGAAAAGTTGTCTTTTGCCAAGATATTTCTCTCACCCAGCATGGGTATATGTAAAATGACACCCCAAAACACATTCCCCAACTTCTCCTGAGTACGGCGATACCAGATGTGTGACATTTTTTTGCAGCCTAGGTGAGCAAAGGGACCCACATTTCAAAGTGCACCTTTCGGATTTCACAGGTCATTTTTTACAGATTTTGATTGCAAACTACTTCTCACACATTAGGGCCCCTAAATTGCCAGGGCAGTATAACTACGCCACAAGTGACCCCATTTTGGAAAGAAGACACCCAAAGGTATTCCGTGAGCGGCATGGCGAGTTCCTAGAATTTATTTTTTTTTGTCGCAAGTTAGTGGAATATGAGACTTTGTAGGAAAAAAAAATCATAATTTTCCGCTAACTTGTGACAAAAAATAAAAAGTTCTATGAACTCACTATGCCCATCAGCGAATACCTTAGGGTGTCTACTTTCCGAAATGGGGTCATTTGTGGGGTGTTTGTACTGTCTGGGCATTGTAGAACCTCAGGAAACATGACAGGTGCTCAGAAAGTCAGAGCTGCTTCAAAAAGCGGAAATTCACATTTTTGTACCATAGTTTGTAAACGCTATAACTTTTACCCAAACCATTTTTTTTGCCCAAACATTTTTTTTTTATCAAAGACATGTAGAACAATAAATTTAGCGAAAAATGTATATATGGATGTCATTTTTTTTGCAAAATTTTACAGCTGAAAGTGAAAAATGTCATTTTTTTACAAAAAAATCGTTAAATTTCGATTAATAACAAAAAAAGTAAAAATGTCAGCCGCAATGAAATACCATCAAATGAAAGCTCTATTAGTGAGAAGAAAAGGAGGTAAAATTCATTTGGGTGGTAAGTTGCATGACCGAGCAATAAACGGTGAAAGTAGTGTAGTGCAGAAGTGTAAAAAGTGGCCTGGTCATTAAGGGGGTTTCAGCTAGCGGGGTTGAAGTGGGTAAATATCAATAAAAAAAAATATATGTTAGATTTTTATTTTTGTGAAATCTAAGTGTTAATTGTATATACAGTACAGACCGAAAGTTTGGACACACCTTCTCATTCAAAGGGTTTTCTTTATTTTCATGACTATGAAAGTTGTAGATTCACACTGAAGGCATCAAAACTATGAATTAACACATGTGGAATTATAGACATAACAAAAAAGTGTGAAACAACTGAAAATATGTCAAATTCTAGGTTCTTCAAAGTATCCACCTTTTGCTTTGATTACTGCTTTGCATACTCTTGGCATTCTCTTGATGAAGTAGATGAGCTTCAAGAGGTAGTCACCTGAAATGGTTTTCACTTCACAGGTGTGCCCTGTCAGGTTTAATCAGTGGGATTTCTTGCCTTATAAATGGGGTTGGGACCATCAGTTGCATTGTGGAGAAGTCAGGTGGATACACAGCTGATAGTCCTATTGAATAAACTGTTAGAATTTGTATTATGGCAAGAAAAAAGCAGCTAAGTAAAGAAAAACGAGTGGCCATCATTACTTTAAGAAATGAAGGTCAGCCAGTCTGAAAATTTGGGAAAACTTTGAAAGTGTCCCCAAGTGTCCCCAAACTGGCTCACATGCGGACCGCCCCAGGAAAGGAAGACCAAGAGTCACCTCTGCTGTGGAGGATAAGTTCATCCGAGTCACCAACCTCAGAAAACGCAGGTTAACAGCAGCTCAGATTAGAGACCAGGTCAATGCCACACAGAGTTCTAGCAGCAGACACATCTCTAGAACAACTGTTAAGAGGAGACTGTGTGAATCAGGCCTTCATGGTAGAATATCTGCTAGGAAACCACTGCTAAGGACAGGCAACAAGCAGAAGAGACTTGTTTGGGCTAAAGAACACAAGGAATGGACATTAGACCAGTGGAAATCTGTGCTTTGGTCTGATTAGTCCAAATTTGAGATCTTTGGTTCCAACCACTGTGTCTTTGTGCGACGCAGAAAAGGTGAACGGATGGACTCTACATGCCTGGTTCCCACCGTGAAGCATGGAGGAGGAGGTGTGGGGGTGCTTTGCTGGTGACACTGTTTGGGATTTATTCAAAATTGAAGGCATACTGAACAAGCATGGCTACCACAGCATCTTGCAGCAGCATGCTATTCCATCCGGTTTGCGTTTATTTTTCAACAGGACAATGACCCCAAACACACCTCCAGGCTGTGTAAGGGCTATTTGACCATGAAGGAGAGTGATGGGGTGCTGTGCCAAATGACCTGGCCTCCACAGTCACCGGACCTGAACCCAATCGAGATGGTTTGGGGTGAGCTGGACCGCAGAGTGAAGGCAAAAGGGCCAACAAGTGCTAAGCATCTCTGGGAACTCCTTCAAGACTGTTGGAAGACCATTTCAGGTGACTACCTCTTGAAGCTCATCAAGAGAATGCCTTGAGTGTGCAAAGCAGTAATCAAAGCAAAAGGTGGCTACTTTGAAGAACCTAGAATATGACATATTTTAAGTTGTTTCACACTTTTTTGTTATGTAAATAATTCCACACTACGTTGTGTGACGCAGAAAAGGTGAACGGATGGACTCTACATGCCTGGTTCCCACCGTGAAGCATGGAGGAGGAGGTGTGATGGTGTGGGGGTGCTTTTCTGGTGACACTGTTGGGGATTTATTCAAAATTGAAGGCATACTGAACGAGCATGCCTACCACAGCATCTTGCAGCAGCATGCTATTCCATCCGGTTTGCATTTAGTTGGACCATCATTTATTTTTCAACAGAACAATGACCCCAAACACACCTCCAGGCTGTGTAAGGGCTATTTGACCATGGGTGTCTGCGCCAGATGACCTGGCCTCCACAGTCACCGGACCTGAACCCAATCGAGATTGTTTTGGGTGAGCTAGACCGCAGAGTGAAGGCAAAATGGCCAACAAGTGCTAACTATCTCTGGGAACTCCTTCAAGACTGTTGGAAGACCATTTCAGGTGACTACCTCTTGAAGCTCATCAAGAGAATGCCAAGAGTGTGCAAAGCAGTAATAAAAGCAAAAGGGGGCTACTTTGAAGAACCTAAAATATGACATATTTTAAGTTGTTTCACACTTTTTTGTTATGTAAATAATTCCACATGTGTTAATTCATAGTTTTGATGCCTTCAGTGTGAATCTACAATTTTCATAGTCATAGTCTGTACTGTATATATATATATATATATATATATATATATATATTTAGTGACACAGTGAGGGGTTTTGTCTGGGAAGGCAGGTATTTTCCTCCCAACATGTGCGGCTGGGCTGGTTTCCAGCCAGGTGAGGTCAAATACCAGACCAGAGTTTAAGTGCTGGTCCGGGTTTTGGCAGCACCTGGTTGTCCTTAAATAGGCAGCTGGGCTCAGCAGCTGAGTCTCTGTATAGGGATCTGAGGTTTTGTGCCCGACTGGAGGGGGAACAGGCCCCCTAAAGCCTGCTGTGGACTACTGGAGGCAGAACTGCCAACAAGGTGACTTGTGCAAATGAACTTTCCATTGTGTGTGAATTAACACCAAAGTCTGCAAAGTAAAAGTGATATGTTGTTCTGTGCAAATTGTACTTTCCATTTGTGTGTGAATTAACACCAAAAACTGCAAAGTGACGCGTTGTGTTGTGCAACTGCCGTAAGTGTAAATAAACACTTAAGTTTGAGTTAAGAACTTGTGTTTTGCCTCTGTACTGTATCCGCTTACCCTATCTACCAGAGCGAAACCCGAAAAAAAATAAAAAATATATATATATATATATATATATATATATATATATACAGTACAGACCAAAAGTTTGGACATACCTTCTCATTCAAAGAGTTTTCTTTATTTTCATGACTATGAAAATTGTAGATTCACACTGAAGGCATCAAAACTATGAATTAACACATGTGGAATTATATACATAACAAGTGTGAAACAACTGAAAATATGTCATATTCTAGGTTCTTCAAAGTAGCCACCTTTTGCTTTGATTACTGCTTTGCACACTCGTGGCATTCTCTTGATGAGCTTCAAGAGGTAGTCACCTGAAATGGTCTTCCAACAGTCTTGAAGGAGTTTCTAGAGATGCTTAGCACTTGTTGCCCCTTTTGCCTTCACTCTGCGGTCCAGCTCACCCCAAACCATCTCGATTGGGTTCAGGTCCGGTGACTGTGGAGGCCAGGTCATTTGGCGCAGCACCCCATCACTCTCCTTCATGGTCAAATAGCCCTTACACAGCCTGGAGGTGTGTTTGGGGTCATTGTCCTGTTGAAAAATAAATGATGGTCCAACTAAACGCAAACCGGATGGAATAGCATGCTGCTGCAAGATGCTGTGGTAGCCATGCTGGTTCAGTATGCCTTCAATTTTGAAAAAATCCCAAACAGTGTCACCAGCAAAGCACCCCCACACCTCCTCCTCCATGCTTCACGGTGGGAACCAGGCATGTAGAGTCCATCCGTTCACCTTTTCTGCGTCGCACAAAGACACAGTGGTTGGAACCAAAGATCTCAAATTTGGACTCATCAGACCAAAGCACAGATTTCCACTGGTCTAATGTCCATTCCTTGTGTTCTTTAGCCCAAACAAGTCTCTTCTGCTTGTTGCCTGTCCTTAGCAGTGGTTTCCTACCAGATATTCTACCATGAAGGCCTGATTCACACAGTATCCTCTTAACAGTTGTTCTAGAGATGTGTCTGCTGCTAGAACTCTTTGTGGCATTGACCTGGTCTCTAATCTGAGCTGCTGTTTACCTGCGATTTCTGAGGCTGGTGACTTGGATGAACTTATCATCCGCAGCAGAGGTGACTCTCGGTCTTCCTTTCCTGGGGCGGTCCGCATGTGAGCCAGTTTCTTTGTAGCGCTTGATGGTTTTTGTGACTGCACTTGGGGACACTTTCAAAGTTTTCCCAATTTTTCAGACTGACTACCTTCATTTCTTAAAGTAATGATGGCCACTCATTTTTCTTCACTTAGCTGCTTTTTTCTTGCCATGATACAAATTCTAACAGTCTATTCAGTAGGACTATCAGCTGTGTAGCCACCTGACTTCTCCACAACGCAACTGATGGTCCCAACCCCATTTATAAGGCAAGAAATCACACTAATTAAACCTGACAGGGCACACCTGTGAAGTGAAAACCATTTCAGGTGACTGAGGTATGCTAAGAGTGTGCAAAGCAGTAATCAAAGCAAAAGGTGGCTACTTTGAAGAACCTAGAATACATGACATATTTTCTGTTGTTTCACACTTTTTTATGTATATAATTCCACATGTGTTAATTCATAGTTTTGATGCCTTCAGTGGGAATCTACAACGAAGACCAAATGAAAGTGTTTTCCTAATTAGTTCATTGGAGCCTAATACGGCTTTGTACAGCGGAACCTTGACATGGTGGTGTTGTGTGGTCATACCTTGGTAGAAGCCTTTCAGATAATCAATGTTATTCACTTCACCAGTGAGTGGTTTTAATACAATGACTGATGTAATTCATTATGCAAAGTGTGAATACATTTCTCTAGATCTTTTCATACCATATACACTGTATTTAAAAAATATATAGGCCCTAAATAGCATATCTTTATTTGCTTATTTAGATGACTGGCATCTACAGCGATATCCAGGAAAAAAGCGGAAGGGGAAATGAAGCTTCGTCAAATTAACAACTTTTATAGTTGCTTATGATTCAGTTGCAGTTTTAAAAAAATGTAGGTTTCAATTTAATCGGTTATGCTAAACACAGTTCATACATTTGAATCTGTTGTATAATGTTAGTCAAATGTTGTGATGCTACAATGTTCCAATATATTGTACATGGAAAAAAAAGTTAATTTACAAATATAACCACTGTTCTCCTGCATGAGTGGCATGGCAGTTTAGTACACATTTAGTTTCCTTGGGGTTTGTTTATCAAAGCAAATTGTGGTGTTAAAACATTTGAAGTTTGGAAAATAATTATTTTCATAGATAAAACCTTTATATTTTAACCAAAAAGCACAAATACACTATATGGACAGACATGTTGGAACACCTACAGGAGCTTTCATGACATCCCATTCTAAATCTATAGGCATGAAAGAGGTTATGCAAGACTAAACTTTTTTTTTTAACAGACCTCATCAGAGTGGCTGGACCTGTGGTGGGGTTCATACTAACCTGGTCCCTGCCACTGTATTCTGAATGCATCGCTCCACGGCTGCCTATGCAGGTCCCTGAGAATCCTGTTGACGTGCATCATTTGACTGCTGCAGCGTTGACCCAGTCTTGCATAACCCTTTTGATATGGAGTTGGTTCCCCTTTTGCAGCTAAAACTGCTGTCACTCTTCTGGGAATGCTTTCTACAAGCTATTGGAGTGTGTCTGTGGGAATTTTTGTCCATTAACCAGAAAATAATTGGTGAGATCAGGCTCTGATGTTGGATGAGGGGGACCTGTCTCACAATCTCTGTTCTAGTTCATCCCAAATGTGTTCAATTGGGTTGGGGTCAGGGATCTGTGCGGACCAGTGAAATTTGTCCAGACTACACTCTGTTCCCACAAGTTTGAAAACATACAATTGTTCAAAATGTCTTGGCAGGCTGAAGCATTAAGATGTCTCCTCACATGTGCTAACGGGCCTATGCCAACCCCTAAAAAATACAACCCCATAGTATTATTCTTCCTATATTGTGACAGTTGTCACAATACCATAAACCTGTCAGACAGGTAACTTTCTCCTGGCATTCGCCATGTCCTGACTGGTCCATCAGACTGCCAGATAGAGAAGCGCGACTAGTTGCGCATCTAGCACTTTTTAGCACTGTTGACATAGTATCTGCCATTACTACTTCTTGCGGTAGGGCATTCCATAGTTTGACTGATTCAACTGTAAAGCATCCATTTCTGTATTTACCCCTTTTAGACAGCCATTGTTCATCTTCCTGGCATAGCCTAATTTAGCAAATCTGACGTGTCAATTTAGGTGATAACTTTGGAATGCTTATATCCAAGGATTCTGAGATTGTTTTTGTGACACATTGTACTTCACAGTAGTGTTAAATTTGGGTAGATATGTTTTACCTTTATTTAAAAATAAAAATAAATTGCAGACAAATTTGGAAAATGTCAATTTTTCTGCTTTTAAATGGATTGTGTAAGCAGTATATATTGATGACCTATCTACAGGATAAGTCATCGATATCTGATCAGTGGGGATTTTGTTTGAAGAGGAGGAGTCGCTCCGTGCGACCGCTACTTCCTCTTCATTACACGGCACTTCAGCTCAGAAGCACAGTTTAATTACAGGTACTCACTCCATTGACTTGAATGGAACGAGTACTTGCAATTACACTATGCTGCCGCTGAAAGGGAGATTACTCACGAAGACGCTTTAACGAAGAGTAGTGCCGCCTCCTCTTCAATTAGCTGATCAGCAGGGGTGCCAGGTGTCGGACGCCCGCAGATCAAATATTTAATGACCTATATCTGAGAATAGGTTTTTAATATACCGTATTTTTCACCCCATAAGACGCACTTTTTCCCCCAAAAAAATCGGGGGGAAATGCCCCTGCGTCTTATGGGGCGAATGCGGACAATTTAACATGGCTGGATGCGATGTAGCGTGAGCGGGGGCCGGGGGAGGGACTGGAGGAGGAGCTGGGGGCCGGGAATAGCGGCGGGGCGGTGCAATCAATGTACTGTAGCCCCGCCCCGCCGCTCCGATATACTAATATTAAATGTCTTATTCGATTAAAATATATTAGATATGCCCCCTCACTCCTAAATTGCTAATCGTACCTTAAATCCTATTCCTAGGTGCTGTAATGCAGGCCGGGCGGGCGGCAGCGTAACTCCCTGATGTCACGTGCCTGCGCCGCCTACTTTATGAATGAAGCAGGCGGCGCAGGCAAGTGACATCAGCGAGTGACGCGCCGGCCGCCCGGCCTGCATTACAGAAGCTAGGAATAGGATGTAAGGTACGATTAGCAATATAGGAGTGAGGGGGCATATCTAATACATTTTAATCGAATAAGACATGTAATATTAGTATACTGGGGGCGGCAGAGGCGGGGGCGGCGGCGGGCGGGCGAGCTGATCCGTGGATGGCACAGTTAAGGGGGGGGGGGTCTGTGGATGCCACTGTTATGGGCTGGGGGGCTGTGGATGCCACTGTTTTGGGCTGGGGGGCTGTGGATGGCACTGTTATGGGGTGGGGGGGTCTGTGGATGGTACATATATAACAGTGCCATCCACAGATCCCCCCTGTAACAGTGCCATCCACAGATTCCCCCCCTGTAACAGTGCCATCCACAGATCCCCCCCCCCTGTAACAGTGCCATCCACAGATCCCCCCCCCTGTAACAGTGCCATCCACAGATCCCCCCCCGTAACAGTTCCATCCACAGATCCCCCCCTGTAACAGTGCCATCCACAGACCCCCCCCCCTGTAACAGTGCCATCCACAGATCCCCCCCTGTAACAGTGTGTCAGTCATCCACAGATCCCCCCCCATAACAGTGTCCGTCATCCACAGATCCCCCCATAACAGTGTCCGTCATGCACAGATCCCCCCATAACAGTGTCCGTCATGCACAGATCCCCCCATAACAGTGTCCGTCATCCACAGATCCCCCCCATAACGGTGTCCTTCACAGATCCTCAGTAATAGTGCCACCCACAGACCACCATTAGTTCCAAACCCACCAAAAGCACACCTTTTGGTTAAAAATATTTTTTTTCTTATTTTCCTCCCCAAAAACCTAGGTGCGTCTTATGGGCCGGTGCGTCTTATAGGGCGAAAAATACGGTATACTGCCTGAACAACCACTGATATCTCACAATTTAGTTATTAACATTCACCATATGTCTATATGCCTGTTATTGTTGGCATAATTTTGCAAATATTTTATAGGATTTTAGGAGGCTTAGAATTTTAGAAGCAATTTTTCTAATTTTTAATAACATTTCCTAAATCGACTTTTTAAAAGGACCAATTATTTTTCTGACATGAGTTTAGGGCGTTACATAATAGAAATTGCCTATAAATTACACAATTTTAGAAGCTAAACCCATAAAAAAAAAAAAATTTGCAGTTTTTCCACAGATATGGCATTTCAGTGGCCAATATGCTGTGCCTGGCTGTTGCCATATGAGACACCACACTTCTTGAATTCATATTCAGGTTATACTGGGTACTGAAATGCCATAAATGTGGACAAACTGCTGTATGAGTACATGGGGCTCAGAAGGGAAGCAGCACCATTTGAGTTTTGAAGTGTGGATTTTGCTGAAATGGTTTTTGGGTGCTACATCAAATTTGTGGAGACCTATGGTACCTGTACAGTGAAAAACCCCCAAAATGTGGCCCATTTTGGAAACTGCACCCTTTAAGTTATTTGTCAAGGGTTGTAAGCATTTTTACACAACACGTATTTCACAGAAATTAATGAGGAGCGGACCGGACAAAATGAAAATTGAATGTTCTCCACAGATATGGCATTTCAGTGCCCATCTGTTGCCATATGAGACACACCATGTCTTAAATTGTTAGGCGGGTCCTAGTAGGTATGGAAATACTATAAATGTGAAACTGCTATTTGGGTATACTGCAGGATTTACAAGATGTTTGATTACATGCTCCGTGTTGCTATTTTGAGGTATGTATGACTTTTTGATCACTTTTGGAGCAGGAAGTTGAGGAGGCTGTGGACTTGGCGGTGTTGGTGGAAGATGCGGAGAAGGAAGCCAACACGGTTTTTGTGTTTTTTTATTTTAAAAAATTCTCAATTTTTTTTCTTTTCTTGTTTGTTAATTCTGTGTGTGACCTATAGCCAGTTTTTGTGGTGCAGCCGATATACCTCTGTATGCCAGTATATCAAATAATAATTTTGGTCTAGGAGGTGGAGGTCCAAGTAGAGGAGGAGATGGACATGGCGGTGTAGGTGAAAGAGGCGAAGGAGGTAGCCAACACTGTTTTTTGTGTTTTGTTTTTTATCATTATTTTTATTTGGCCCCAAAATATTGGGAAACAGAACGCACAAACTGAGCTGGAGTATAACAATGGCTTGGTGCGGCCGGTATACTTCTCTACTCTGTCCAAGGTACAGACAAGTCCTGTGGGATCCATGCCTGGTTCATTTTAATGAATGTGAGCTTGTCCACGTTGGCTGTGGGCAGGCAGATGTGCCTGTCCGTGCTACACAAACTTTCCGACAATACACTTGCCGCAGGGCACGCCGACACATCCAAGGTGTGAAGGGCGAGCTCAGGCCATGTGTCCAATTTGGAGATCCAGAAGTTAAATATGGAAAACTCATCAGTCAGTACATGTAGATGCTTTCACACGTACTCGTCCACCATGTTGCTGAAACACTGCCTCCTGCTAAGACGGTCCGTATCAGATGATGGTGCTGGATGTTGTGGTGTGCTAACAAAGCTTTTCCACATTTCCGCCATACTAACCCTCCCTTTTGAGGTGGTGCCGGTGCCCCAGCTGCGTTGGATTCTTACTCCTCCTCCTCCATCTCGTCCTTCCACTGAGCCCCCGTTATGGGGAGGGAATACAGTCAATAGCATGTCTACCATTATGCGCTTGTATTGTATTTGTGCCAGGCTTCCCAGAGGCAACGGCAAGCTGTCCTCTGTGGGAGGTGTACTGTGTGTATCCCCCCCAACCAAGCACCAGAGCTGATTTGGGTGACATCCTGCTGTGAACACGGTTCCTCCTACTTATCATCCCCCAATACTGTGCCCTGGCTGGACAGTTGTGTATCTGGTTGTGTACCTGGCTGCTGTTGGTGCAGAAATCCCCCTTACGAGCCATGTGTGGACAACTGGCCTGATAACTGTGGGAATGATCCCTGTCCTCCTCTTCCTCCTGTGCCACATCCTCATCCATCATTGCCCGAAGCAGTTTTTTCAAGGAGGAATAGAAGGGGGATAGTAACACTGATGATGGAGTCATCAGCACTGGCTATGTTGGTGGAGTACTCGAAACAGTACACACGTCCGGCATGGAGGCCCACTCATTGATTATAAAGTGGTGCAGTTTCGCAGAGCGACTCACCCGTGCGTGCTGCAGCTGAAACTCTACTATCGCCTGCTGCTGCTCGCACAAACTCTCCAGCGTGTGCAAGGTGGAGTTCCAACTTGTGAGTACATTGCATATGAGGTGGTGAGCAGAAGCAGGGACTGACTGGCCATAGACCCTAAAAAGAATTTTCCAGGTGGGCGGATGCCCACTGGACTACCTAAGTCTTCCTCACTGCTGCTTGTTGGATACATATTACTGGGGGAATTATAGAGGAAATCCAGGAAACATGCTAAGGGTAAAGACATTTTCTTGGGAGTTATTTTGTGTTGCATTGGAGTATTTCTGTGGGATAGCATTCTATGCTGCATTATGGTATTACTAACCCAGCCAACTTATACTAGCCTCATCTACTTGTGTTGCCCCACCGTCTGTCAATTTGGATCCATCTACAACATTGGGGCCACTTTATATATATTTTTTTTTTCCAGGGCCATGTTAAGTTCCCAGTCTGTCCCTGGCGAGAAGGATGCCCTTTCTGAAGGTTCTCTGACATCTCAGGGTAATTCTTCAGGAACGTCTGCAGAACAGAATTCAGCACATGTGCCAGGCAAGGGATGTTGGTCAGTCTGGCTAGGCCCAGAGTCACTATGAGATTTCACACATTATTGCACACCACCAGGCCAGGCTTGAGGCTCAGTGGCACCAACCACTCATCGGTCTATTCTTCGATGCTTGTCCATAGCTCCTGCGCAGTGTGGGGTTTTCCCCCCAACAGATGAGTTTCACAACAGCCTACTGTCGTTTCCCCCTGGCTGTGCTGAAGTTGGTGGTGCAGGTTTTATGCTGACCGGATGAGAAGGTGGTAGAGGAGGAAGCGGAGTAGGAGGAGAAGACAACAGGAGGCACCGTGAAACGTCCAGCAATCCTCGGTGGCAGTAGGACAGGTACCAAACCGCTCTCCGCCTCAGGCCCAGCCGCCACTACATTTACCCAGTGGTCAGTTACAGAGATATATCGTCCCTGTCCATGGTTACTGGTCCACATGATTTTTTTCTGACACTTGTTCGTGCAGGGCAGGGATGGCCCGTCTGGAAAAGTAGTGGCGGGCCGGCGTCAGGAAACCATGTACTGTGGGACAGCCACCGTCATTACGTTTTCAAAAGTGTCCGTCTCCGCCAGACTGAATGGCAGAATTTCAAAGGCCAGGAATTTTGAAATGCTGGCAGTCAGGGCCAGGGCTCGTGGGTGGGTAGGGGGTACTTCCCCCTTCTGTCCAGTTTTTAGAGGATGGACAGCTGAACACTTCCATGGGACAGTGTGGAGATGCTCGGTGACACTGGTGGTGTTGGTGTTGCTGTCACATCCTCTCTTTACGGGGTGCCAGGTGTCCCTGTCGCTCCAGAGGGAAAGGAAGAGGCTGACACAGCAGCAGAACAGGGAGCAGGAGGAGCCTCAGATATTTTGTGGTTTTTCAGGTGTGCAGCTCGTGCTTTGCAGTTAGACACCTGGTCATGCAGGTGGTGCTCAGGTTAAGAACAATTATGCTTCACTTTAGGCTCTGAATGCACAGCATGTACACCACCTGTGTCTTGTCGTCAGCACATTGCCTGAAGAACTGCCATGCAAGGGAACTCCTTTGAGCTGGCTTCAGTGGGTGTAGCAGGCGTACTGGCTAGGGGCCGGCCCATGTGGTTTTGTACCCTGCTCCCTCTTTTGCCCGTGCGGCTGGCGCTGTGTGACCACCACCTCTTCCTCCGTAGACACCCTGAGGTGGCCCTAGAGTGGAAACCACTAAAAAGTGACCCTATTCCAGAAACTACACCCCTCAAAGAATATTTCAAGGTGTGTAGTGAATTTCAGGCATTTCACAGAATTAGGAAACGCTAGGCTGAGAAAATGAAAAATTTCAAATTTTTGCTGAAAAGGTTGCTTTACACCCACATTTTTGACTTTCACAAAGGAGTAACAGGAGGACAAAATGCACCCCACATTTTGTTCCCCATTTCCCCTGAATACACCAACACAACATACGGTATGTGCTCATAAAATGATGTATGGATGCATGGAGGGTTCAAAAGGGAAGTAGCGCCATATCGCTTTTGGAGGACATATTTTGCAGGATTGACTTTTGGGAGCTATGTCGAATATGAAGAGACCATGAAGTACCCCTAGAGTGGAAACCCCCCAAAAGTGACCCCATTCTGGAAACTACACCCCTCAAGGAACATTTCAAGATGTCTAGTGAGAACTTTGTCCTCCAATGTGATTCATGGAATTGGCTGTAAAATTATAAAATTACATTTTATTTCCAGAAAAATGGAATTTAGGCCCAAATTTTACAAGGGGGAACTGGAGAAAATGCACTTTGACCCATCAGGCATTTCACAGAATTAGGAAACGTTTGGCTGTGAAAATAAAAAATTTAATTTTTTTCCAGAAAAAGTTGCTTTACACCCACATTTTTCACTTTCACAAGGGGTAACAGGAGGACAAAATGCACCCCACATTTTGCTCCCCATTTCCACCCAAACACCCCATATGTGCTCAAAAAATGATGTATTGCTGCACAGCAGGCTTCAGAGTGGAAGAAGCATAAAAACATAGAATGTTTCGGCAGATAAGAACCATTTGGCCCATCTAGTCTGCCCAATATACTGAATACTATGAATAGCCCCTGGCCCTATCTTATATGAAGGATGACCTTATGCCTATCCCCTGCATGCTTAAACTCCTTCACTGTATTTGCAGCTACCACATCTGCAGGAAGGCTATTCCATGCATCCACTACTTTCTCAGTAAAGTAATACTTCCTGATATTACTTTTAAACCTTTGCCCCTCTAATTTAAAATGATGTCCTCTTGTAGCAGTTTTACTTCTTTTAAATATTCTCTCCTCATTAATAGATCGGGATTGATATGACGTGCAAAAAGGGTGCTGTATTTGAATTGTCAATTCTGTTTCTTTGTTCATTCTGAGTACCTGATTGTCACATGATTACATGAGAGAATGTACATGTCTACTTTTATTATTGTACCTTTTTTCAATAAAAAGACAATTATACCCCAAAAAAATATTCTCTCCTCTTTTACCTTGTTGATTCCCTTTATGCATTTAAAAGTTTCTATCATATCCCCTCTGTCTCGTCTTTTTTCCAAGCTATACATGTTAAGGTCCATTAATCGTTCCTGGTACACTTTATCCTGCAATCAATGTACTAGTTTAGTAGCTCTTCTCTGAACTCTCTCCAAAGTATCAATATCCTTCTGGACATATGGGGCCAGATTTATCATTAGCTCAGGTCAAAATAATGGAGTGAAAAAGTCCCCAAAAAATGCGCAAACGCTAAGACTGTGCACAAATTTGCGACATTTTTCTGCTCTGCACTATGCTCGCCGGTTTTTTGAAAGTGGGCGTGTTTTCTGAAGTAAATTAATCTCTAGACAGATTTACTATTGGGACTATTTAAAAAGTTGCAATTTCACTCCAGTGAGGACCATGCTTATCTTATGAGACTTTTAAATAGAACATGCGACTTTCATAAAAACGTGCAACTTTTTCGTAAAGATGTGCGACTTCTGTAAAGCTGCTTACTGACGGATAAATTGCTACTGTCAAACCACATTTATTACAGTCTTAAAGGGTCGATCATAAATCTGACTTGGCTAAAACTGACTTTAGCCATATGTGAAAGTGGAGTGAGCTGTCAGAGCCATGATAAATCTGGCCCATGGTCTCCAGTACTGCGCACAATACTCCAAATGAGGTCTCACTAGTGCTCTGTAGAGCGGCATGAGCACCTCCCTCTTTCTACTGGTAATGCCTCTCCCTATACACCCAAGCATTCTGCTAGCATTTCCTGCTGCTCTATGACATTGTCTCCCTACCTTTAAGTCTTCTGAAATAATGACCCCTAAATCCCTTTCCTCAGATACTGAGGTTAGGACTGTATCACTGATTTTATATTCTGTTCTTGGGGTTTTATGCCCCAGGTGCATTATCTTGCACTTATCAACATTACATTTTAGTTGCCAGATTTTTTACCATTCCTCTATTTTTCCCTAAATCCTTTTCCATTTGGTGTATCCCTCCAGGAACATCCACCCTGTTACAAATCTTTGTGTCATCAGCAAAAAGACACACCTTACCATCGAGGCCTTCTGCAATTTCTCTGATAAAGATATTAAACAATGTGGGTCCCAGAACAGATCCCTGAGGTACCCCACTGGTAACAAGACCATGGTCTGAATATACTCCATTGACTACAACCCTCTGTTGTCTGTCCCTCAGCCACAGCCACTGCCTAATCCAAAGACTCTAATTTATTGATTAGCCTTCTATGTGGGACAGTATCAAAAGCCTTACTAAAGTCTAGATAAGTGATGTCTACTGCACCTCCGTCATTTATTATTTTAGTCACCCAATTAAAAAAAATCAATAAAATTAGTTTGACATGATCTCCCTGAAGTAAACACATGCTGTTTTTCATCTTCCAATCCATGGGATTTTAGATGTTCCACAATCCTCTCCTTAAGTATGGTTTCCATTAATTTCCCCACTATTGATGTCAGGCTTACTGGCCTATAGTTTCCTGATTCCTCCCTACTACCTTTCTTGTGAATGGGCACAACATTTGCTAATTTCCAATCTTCTGGGACGACTCCTGTTACCAGTAATTGGTTAAATAAATCTGTTAATGGTTTTGCTAGTTCACCGCTAAGCTCTTTTAATAGCTTTGGGTGTATGCCATCAGACCCCTGTAAATAACAATAAAAAAGGTCAGTCCTGTGTCCCAGCACGGACAAATTACTTGCGCTGCTGCTGGTTCCGGAGTAGTGTGGTAGGTAAATCACACTGGAGATGCAGATAATGAAAGTTTTGGAACCGCGCTGCTTTAGACTATAGTCCCCGGTCAACAGTGGATGGTGCAGGGCTCAAGCCCCTCTCCTTTCCACCCAAAAAGGTCCGATCTTCCACAGACAGTTTCCTCTATAGGGTTTAAGGAGATTGGTACAATAGTGAAGCACCCTTTAGCTTGATGTTTTTAAAACGTTTTATTATACTCACAAGAGTCGATTGACAAAAGGCATAACAATATCATTAGGACCGTCTCGTTTCTGCCTGACCCGGGTTTCGCTGCCTCGCTTCTTCAGGGGCGACAACTACGCATATGCGCAGTGGGGCCCTTTAAATAGCCCAGCTTGTCTCATTATATGAGCCGGTAGTGATCCGGATCAAATCCCAACATTGCAAAGGCATGGTTTCCAATCATACATTTTACAAATGCGGCCTCGGTCTTACTATACCTTCACATTAAACATAAAATAAATATAACAAATATAAATAAATATAAAAATATATAAAAAACTCTTGTTGTTGTGAACGGCATAATCACAAACACATTTTTCTCATATTCATCATTACATTACACCGCAGTTTCATTTGGTGGATGTAATTCTTCAATAATCCACCCCACTTAATTCCCTTACACCATAACATAAGTCATCAGATTCACGATATCCTCTATCCTTGAATATTCATAGAAGAAACCGCAGCACTCTCCTGTCTTCAATTCAGTGGAATTTATTTCACCAGCAAAAAAAAATGCGACGTTTCGACCGTAAAGGTCTTTCTCGTTGCTTGAGAAAGACCTTTACGGTCGAAACGTCGCATTTTTTTTGCTGGTGAAATAAATTCCACTGAATTGAAGACAGGAGAGTGCTGCGGTTTCTTCTATATGACGCATCCAAGGGGGAACTTCTGACTGGCTCCCAACACGGCTGGCACCACCACAAGATAAGACTTTCATTTTTCGTTGTGCTGCTATACGCATTTTTTCCTATGAATATTCATAGAGCCGTCATTTACACTCCGCCCACTCCTGTGACGTCACTCGGGTACTCCAAACCCCGCCTCCCCCCCCCCCCCGACATCCACGTCACACCCTGCTGCCGCCCTATCAGCGCGGTCCAGCCATCATGACGTCGTTCGAAGGTCCTCAAGGAGCAAGGTCTGGAAAACCAGAGTAACGCCACCAGTCGGAATGTTTTACAATATACATGGTTTTAAATCGAATTCAATATTCAACCCACCTGGCTGTAGGGTTCCTAGCTGGTAAATCCACTCAACCTCCTTTTTATTGATTTGTGCCAATGAGTCTCCCCCTCGCCAATGTGGCTTGACAATTTCTACACCAGCAAATTTCAGGCCCTTCGGGTTTTTTTCATGCGCAAGTTTAAAATGGGCGGATACACTGTGGGTCATCAGACCTTTTCTAATGTTCCGTAAGTGTTCTTGTATTCTAATTTTGAGCTTTCTTACTGTCCTGCCCACGTACTGGAGCCCACATGGGCACTCCAGCACGTATATGATGCTCTCATTTTCACAGGAACAGTTTCCTCTTATACGGAGCTCCATTCCATTCTTTTTAGATGTTATACAATTAATGTTTATCTGTCGTTCTTTTGTATTCCGGTTTTTACATCCTGCGCAAAACCCACACCAGGTGAATTTTCCTCCTTCCTTCTTTGGCTTAATATTCACTGGAGGGATAGCACTATGTACAAGTTTTGTTCTAATGCTAGCCGCTTTCTTAAAAATAAAGGAGGGATTGTCTGGTATCGTTTTTCCTAATACTGGATCGTTCTTTAATATCCCCCAGTTCTTTTTCACCATTTTCTTGATATTGTCAGACATGGAGCAGTATTTTGTCACAAATGAGAATTTATAATCCCTCTCACCCTTTTTCACTTTCTCTCCCGTATCTTTACTCTCTTCCCTTTTTTCCACTTCCACAGTTTTTATGCATACGTCCAGGTTTGCCTCATCATAACCCCTTTCAACGAATCTACTCTTTAACACATTGCTTTGCGTTCTATAGTCTTCCACTTTCGTGCAATTACGGGCCATTCTCTTGAATTGTCCTTTCGGTACATTCTTGAGCCAGGGCCCGTAATGGCAACTCTTTATATCAATATAGGAGTTGACATCTGTGTCCTTAAAATGTTAACTAGTTATGAAGCGGCCATCTTCTATTCGTATGCACAAATCTAGGAAGTTAACAGAGACATTACTGATCTCCCCCACGAATTTTAAATTCCAGTCGTTATTGTTCAACTGACATATGAAGGACTCAAGGCCTTCTCTCCCCCCCTCCCACACTAGGAGACAGTCATCGATATACCTCCTCCAGAAGGTCAATTTGCCCCCTGGGGTGTCCGCACCTAGTGTGGGAAGGATGGAAGTCTCCTCCCATGCCCCCATGAAAATGTTAGCAAAGCTGGGAGCGAATTTCGCCCCCATCGCCGTCCCGATGCACTGTACATAGTGCGAGTCCTTGAACCAGAAGTAGTTGTAATCAAGACAATAACTGAGGCATTCCAGGATAAGTTCCCTGTGGATCTCCTATTTTTACATCTTTTTTAATCCTATTCTCTACAGCTTCCATACCTAGTTTCTTTGGAATAACTGTATACAGAGATGCCACATCAATTGTGGCCATCCATGTATCTGCAGTAGGGGGACTTAACTCTTTAATAAGATGCAACACAGCTCCAGTGTCTTTCAAATGCGAGGGGTTCTGCAACACATACCCCTGTAAGTAAAAATCAATGTACTCAGTAATCCTGCATGTCAGTGAATTCAGGCCCAAAATTATCGGCCTCCCTGGAGGGTCGGTTAAACTTTTATGGACCTTTGGCAGGTGATATATCACTGGTACTAGGGGAAACGGAACGGTAAGATACTCATATTCTTTTTTTATTTAATATTCCTTTTTTGAAGCCCTCTCTCAAGATTCCATCCAGAATCTTTTTATACTCTTGGGTGGGGTTACTTTTCAGTTTTCTATAAGTTGTTCCATCCGATACCAATCTTGCCATTTCTGCTTCATATTTTTCTTTATTCATTACAACTACAACTTCCTGCGTGCAGATTGAAATAGCATGTACGCATTGTAATGCCACCTGTACAATGTGTATGGCCAGCTTTTTGTACCACACTTTTGTTTTTCGTGTGGCACTGTAGGGCTTCAGAACTTGATCTGAAAGATCAATCCCTCCCATGTACTTATTGTAGTCCAGGATTCAAACTGGTTTGGAGACAGGGATAGTGGTACCTCGCACATGAGCAGGGGAGCTGGTATTTGTGTGAATGGTGGTCAGTAAAAGGACATCCCTCTTGTGCTTGTACTTAACCGCCAGCATGTTCTCATGGAGGAGAGCACGGCTTTCACCCATTCTCAGAGGTTGCCGTTCCAGGGATCTAGGGAGGCTGCTATGATTTTTTTTCGCACTGTGCCGCAAGCCACAGTACTTCTGGCAGTTAGGGAACTGAATAGGGGTATGCTGGTATAATAGTTATCCACATAGAGGTGGATTAGAGATCTGGAACTTCTGCTGCAGAAAAATAAAAATAAAATCACTGCAGCAGATGTGCCAGGTGTTCTTCTATACAGGAGTAAAGGCAGTGAAAGCTGTGGTAGAACCACAAATCCCAGCAGATCGAGCACAGAGAAGCACAAAACCTCTCAGCATGCAGTCACCAGCTAGAATAGCTGCATGCAGGGAGGTTCTGTCCTTTCCTGTGCAGCTATAGCTCTGCCATTGGCTGGAGCGATGTTCCAGCCAATCGCAGCGCTGGTAGGGGACCCAAAACACTGGTTCAGCACTGGCCACCTCCCCCTGACCTCCTCCCGCCCCGCAGCTTACATATGCTTCTGGCACTGTGATATGCCGTCATCACTGATCGGCCAATCGCAGCACACGGAGCTGCAGGGGGGCCAAAATTGCCGATACTGCACTTACCTGGCATGGCTGCCTGTACCTGTGATTTTCACCCAGAGCCCGGCGGACCTCGAGCCATACATGTACGGCGCTGGTCCTTAAGTCACGTCCGGTAGCGCCGAACATGTACAGCGTGGATCCTCTATGGGTTAAAATCATTGCTGATGTCTTTCCTCCTTGGCATTGCGTTAACACCTGCCTGAATGCTCCAGACCAGCAGACTGCCAAAACTTCTTTTTTAGAAGTCACACTTGCTGATGATCAATTAAATAAGTGCATTTGATTAGCAGCAACTGCCTGCTACTTACCCTCCTATCTATGAAATCACTAAGGCCTCATGCACACGACTGTATGTATTTTGCGGTTCGCCCAAAAAACGGATCTTCAAAAAATACGGATGACGTCCGAGTGCATTTCATATTTTGCGGAACAGTACAGCTGTTCTCTAATAGAACAGTACTATCCTTTCCTGTAATGCAGACAACAATAGGACATGTTCTATCTTTTTGCGGAACGGAAATACGGACATACGGAAACGGAATGCACGCAGAGTAATTTCCGTTTTTCGCGGACCCATTGGAATGAATGGCTCCGTATACGGTCCGCAAAAAAGACGGAACGGACACGGAAAGAAAATACGTTCGTGTGCATGAGGCCTAAGACCGAATGCACACGCCGTGTTCCGCGGCCGAGAGTGGTCCGTGGTATGCCGGGCTGGATTCCTGTTCAGAGCAGGAGCGCACAGCGTCATTGGTTGCTATGACGCCGTGAGCTTCATGTCGCCGCTGCACTACAGTAATACACTGCTCTGAACAGGAATCCAGCCCGGCATACCACGGACCGCTCTCTGCCGCGGAACACGGTCATGTGCATTCGGCCTAAGGCTGTACTTTTTTACCATTTTCACGCACAACTTTTACATGTTGGCCTAGTTATTATTAGTTATTAAAAATAAACAATGCCACAATGTAATTTTCATGTGTTCATCTGAGATTAGATTTACCTAATTTTATGACCTTCTAAGGACCAGATGTTTTTTTTTAAATTATGTCCTAATATGTAAAACCATAGAATTTAAAGACGTCATTCTTTCTTGTCATGACTGTATAGTACAGTGATAGTGAACCTTTTACAGACTGAGTGCCCAAACTGCAACCCAAAACCCACATATTTATTGCAAAGTGCCAACACGGCAATTTAACCTGAATACTACAGTCTAACATAGTATATCTTCCATGTACTTAATAATAGCCTGCCTCCACTACCAGTGCACTGCTCATATCGTTTATAGCGAGTCCTGCGCTGATGAATGGCAGGAAAAGTCTAAGGCATATTGGTACACTTAGACTTTTCCCAGAGCGTGGGTTCAGAAAGAGTGCCACTTCTGGCACCCGTGCCATAGGTTCACCGCCACTGGTATAGTATATTACACTCCTACCATAAATGGAGTAAAGTACCACATTGGTATTTGCATCGCCAGCATAGATTGGGACTTCTGGGTATATTTTTGCTAATTTATAGGGCAGTGGTGGCAAACCTATGGCACCAGTGCCAGAGATAGCTAAGGCGTACCAATATGCCTTAGACCTTTTCCGCCATTCATCAGCGCAGAGCGTACTATGAACGGCACAGGCAGCGCATTGAATGTAGGCAGGATATTATAGCTAATTGATAAAGTACATGAAAGATATACTAGAATGGTATTCAGGTTAAAGAGGACCTTTCATTACAATAGAAAATCTAAACTAAGCATACAGACATGGAGAGCGGCGCCCAGGGATCTCCCTGCACTTACTATTATCCCTGGGCGCCGCTCCATTCTCCCGACACTCATTGCAACACTCAGCTCATAGCCTAAGAGTTTTTTTTTCTCTCAGGCTATAAGCTGAGCGCTGCGATTGGCCAGCACTCCAGCCTGGGAGAAGGAGACGCCGGCAGGCTCCTCCCAGTTGAGACGAAAATCTGACGATGCCGGAGCCTATACCGGGAAAACGGAGCGGCGCCCAGGGATAATAGTAAGTGCAGCGAGATCCCTGGGTGCTGCTCTCCGTGTCTGTATGCTTAGTTTAGATTTTCTATTGTAATGAAAGGACCTCTTTAAATTGCCTTGTTAGCTCTTTGCGATAAATATGTGGGTTTTGGGTTACAGTTTGGGCACTCAGTCTGTAAAAGGTTCGCCATCACTGCTATAGGGTGAAAGCTATCATCTGTAAATTATTTTTTGCAAGCTCTCCATCTGGAAGTTTTACAGATAAAAGGTAATGCATCATTCCACTTAATTCATACCAAATAATGTCATTACTCTTAATCCATTTGTTCTACATATTATCTAACTTTGTACTGTCCCTACCTACTTACATGATCCACCCTAACCTGTGGGCCGCAACTACAGTCCCTTCCTATATATGTGCTGGGCCTGAATCAGGGAGGGGAAGACAGGAAAACAAAATACCAGATGACTATTGACAGAATGGCACAATGGACAAAGACAGAACCAGAAAATATACCAAGCTCAGGTCAAGACTGGGAAAGTCCAAACCAAATCAGAACCACTGACACGAACCAGGGATGGCCAAAGGTCAAAACCAGTAGATCACATGAAATCCAAGGGGTGAAACACAAGTCAGGATACAAGCCAGCGCCAGGAATCCAAAAGCAACTTTACAGGAACAAAATGCTAGTGTTGCAATCTAATAGATGAAACCAATCATAGACAACTTGTGGCCAGCAGTCTGTCTGTTTATAAAGGCAGCACTTCCTGGTCATGTGACCGTCCAGCATCACATGACTGATGACATCAGCGCACCTCTGATTGCCTAGCGCTTCTTGAAGCGGTTGTCTTAACAACTGAATGCTGGCGGCGCTGCCTGTTGAGGAGCACTCAGTCAGCGGAAAGTGACACTTTGGATATTTCCTGTTACTTTCATTTTGGACATTAATTTCAAAACATATCAGCTTTGTTGTTTGGCTTAGGCTACTTTCACACTTGCGTTTGGTGCGAATCCGTCATGGATCTGCACAAACGCTTACATTCAGATAATACAACCGTCTGCATCCATTCAGAACAGATCCGTTTGTATTATCTGTAACATAGCCAAAACGGATCCATCTTGAACATCATTGAAAGTCAATGTTGGACAGACGCGTTTTCGATTATGCCATATTGTGTCCGTGAAAATGGATCCGTCCCCATTAACTTACATTGTGTGTCAGGACGGATCTGTTTGCCTCTGCATCTGTTTGCCTCCAGAGCGGAATGGAGGCGGAACGGAGGCAAACTGATGCATTCTGCACAGATCCTTGTCCATTCAGAGTGCATCCGTTTTGGACCGCTTGTGAGATCCCTGAAACGGATCTCACAAACGGAAACCAAAACACCAGTGTGAAAGTAGCCTTATTCGCTTATTTAGGGGGTGAAGCTTGCTAGAAACGTTTTAAGACCTTCCTTAATTTTGTCAGAAGGCATATTTGCATTGTTGTGTACAAACCAAAATACTTAGCTGCACTAATACTTCCCAGTTTACCTCAGAGACATAGTCGACAAAAACAACATTGTCCCAGTAGCAGTAAAGTTTTGGACTATTCCAAATCACATCACACTAGTGGGGTACCTCAGGGGTCAGTATTGGGCCCTATTCTCTTCAATATATTTATTGATGATCTTGTAGAAGGCTTGCATAGTAAAGTATCAATTTTCGCAGATGACACTAAACTGTGTAAAGTAATTTACACTGATGAGGACAGTATACTGCTACAGAGGGATCTGGATAGATTGGAGGCTTCGGCAGATAAGTGGCAGATGAGGTTTAACACTGATAAATGTAAAGTTATGCACATGGGAAGGAAAAATGCAAGTCACCCGTACATACTAAATAGTAAAACACTCGGTAACACTAGGAACTAGGAATTTTAATAAACCGCAAACTAAGCTGCAAAAAACAGTGTCAGGCAGCTGCTGCCAAGGGCAATAAGATAATGGGTTGCATCAGAAGGGGCATAGATTCCCGTGATAAGAACATAGTCCTACCACTTTACAAATCGCTAGTCAGACCACACATGGAGTACTGTGTACAGTTCTGGGCTCCAGTGAACAAGGCAGACATAGCAGAGCTGGAGAAGGTCCAGAGGAGGGCATCTAAAGTAATTACTGGAATGGGGCAACTACAGTACCTGAAAGATTATTAAAAATAGGGTTATTCACTTTAGAAAAAAGACAACTGAGGGGAGATCTAATTAATATGTATAAATATATCAGGGGTCAGTACAGAGATGTCTCCCATCAGCTATTTATCCCCTGGACTGTGACTGTGACAAGGGGACATCCTCTGCGTCTGGAGGAAAGAAGGTTTGTACACAAACATAGAAAAGGATTCTTTACTGTAAGAGCAGTGAGACTATGGAACTCTCTGCCTGAGGAGGTGGTGATGGTAAGTACAATAAAGGAATTCAAGAGGGGCCTGGATGTATTTCTGGAGCGTAATAATATTACAGGCTATAGCTACTAGAGAGGGGTCGTTGATCCAGGGAGTTATTCTGATTGCCTGATTGGAGTCGGGAAGGAATTTTTTATTCCCCTAAAGTGGAGAAAATTGGCTTCTACCTCACAGGTTTTTTTTTTTTTGCCTTCCTCTGGATCAAATTGCAGGATAACAGGCCGAACTGGATGGACAAATGTCTTTTTTCAGCCTTATGTACTATGTTACTATGTTACATGAACCCAATCTGTTGTAGGGTGTTTATAATTAGAGCATTCAGATGTACTCCTCACTCAATATAATAGAATTTATGATGATCCATAAATTGTTTGTAAATAATTTCACAGTCTAATTCCTTTCCTAAATCTGTAGCCCCCTGCTTATGTGATTTACTGTATTGTCCTGCGGAACTACTTTTTAACACATGAAAATCTTCTCAAAAGTCGGGTGTCGTCTTATACGCCGGTTGTAGTCTTATATGCCGGTATATGGCGTACTGAAACTTACTTCCTAGCCGGACTGGAGAAGCTGTCCTTCTCCAGCTTCAGGGACAGGTGCCCTCTCGCTGAGCCACTGCATCCTGGCCAGCCGCTCCTGAAGCAGCCCCCTCTCCCTGCTTCTCAGTAGTTCTCTCATGCCGGCAGTATAACATTGCGTACTACTGCTCAGATCGTCTTGAAGACAGGGAGGGCTGGGCAGGCAGGGGGAGGCTTGGTATGCAGTGTGCACAGAAAATACCAGTACATCGCTTGCCGTGATTGGCTGGTTGTTGTATACTGGGTTGGATTGGCAATTCTGAGGGAAGGCAGTGGGAAGCAGGAGCATCTGCACTTCAGCCAATTCTAATGTTGGAACGGCGGATCTCTAATGAAGTTTAGTGTGCATCTTATCTGTGGTGAAAAAACGTAGTTTGTCTAGGGGGCAGATACATGTGGTGGTGAATACAGTACAGCACCAGTACATACTGTACAGTATACAAATGGCTAACAGTCAAGACCCCATCATGGCTCTACCAGTAAGAAGAAAGCAATATGAAGCCAGTTTCAAACTTAAAATTGTAAACTTTGCCATGGAACATATTAACTGCGGTGCTGCAAGACAATATGGAGTAAAAGATGGCTCGGTACTGGAAAGCAAATGAAAAGCATTAAAGAGTATGCCAAAGGGTAAGTGTGCATTAGGGAGAGGAACCCCACATTGGCCAGAACTCGAAAAACATGTAGCAGACATGGTGAATGAGCATCGCCAAAACGGTTAAGTAATGACACAAAATAAAATATGTTTGTTTGCACTTCAGTGAGCCAAATCTAACCCAGATCACAGCAACAGATTTAAGGCCACTGTATCCTGGTGTACTAGATTCTTGGAAAGGCATAATATGGTACTGAGGCAAAAGATGAAAAATTGCACAACAATTACCTGCAGATCTTGATGCCAAAGTAAATAACGTCGGAAGAGGGGTAGTCTTATACGGCGAGTATAGCCCAAACCCTATATTTTAACTTGAAAAGTTGGGGGTCGTCTTATATGCTAGAAAATACGGTAATTACCAAGTCTTTTTGTAATATTTTACAAATAAATATTTAAAATTAAAACCCTGCCCGTCCCCTCACCCTGCATTATGTGTTACCCCATTCCATTGATTCACCCACAGCCTCTCTTGATTTTTTATTTTACAAATGGCATATGTTAACCCATGTTTATCTTGTAGTACAGTGCTAAGAAAAATGATGTTTTGATATATGCAAATGAGTCTCTAGGAGCAACGGGGCATTGCTGTTATACCTACAGGCTCTGCTTTCTCTGCATCTGCTGTGTCCACTACACTTAGGGTCCATTCACACATCCGCAATTCTGTACCGCATTTTGCATAACGGAATTGCGGACCCATTAATTTCTATGGGGCCGCACGATGTGCTGCCCGGATCCGGAATTGCGGATCCGCACTTCCGGGTCTGCAATTCCGTTCCCGAAAAAAAATAGAACATGTCCTATTCTTGTCCGCAATTGCGGTCAAGATTAGGCATTTTCTATTAAGTGCCGGCGATGTTCCGCGAAATGCAGAACGCACATTGCCAGTGTCCGTGCTTTGCGGATCCGTGGACTCTTGCAGAGAGAGCAGATCCATTTGCATAAATTAAAACATTTTTCTCAGGAATATGGGCACATATGAACATCTTAACAATTCAAAAAAGATACTTTATGGCCCAGAACATTATTTTAATATATACATTTTCAATAGCTATAGGCTATAATAACACAGGAATTGTGTACTGATCCTTGCAATATGGGGCCGTACATTATTATGCTGCAAAATGAGGTGATGGTCGTGGATGAATAGCACAACAATGGGCCTCAGGATCTCATCACGTTATCTATGTGCATTCAAAATGACATCAATAAAATGCACCTGTGTTCGTTGTCCATAACATATGCCTGCCCATAACATAACCTCACTGCCACCATGGGCCACTCGATCCACAACATTGACATCAGCAAACCGCTCACCCACACAACACCACACACGCTGTTTGCCATCCTCCCTGAACAGTAAAAACCGGGGCTCATCCGCGAACAGAAAGCCCCTCTGTGGCGAATATCGCAACTCGCTACCGCCGGACGTAAACTATGTAGAGCCAGTGAGATACAGTATGGTCACTGGTTACCAACGCCTGACGTTACGCCATCCCTGAGGAGCAGGTAAGGTCAGCTTGGTACAGTGCTCACAGACTCCTCCTGTCCACACGGGCACAGAGAGGCAACAAGCTGAGGGAGCATTTTCACTGCCCCAGTGAAACAGCGCTTCCTCAGCCCAGGAAGACCGCCACCAGTTTATCGTTTAATATAAGTCCGGGCCACTAATGGGATTATATGGGGTGAGAAACTAGGCCAAAACGCGGATGTGGGGATTCGTGATCGAGATACCAGAACAGCACAAGATTAAATTATATATTTCATTGCCTTAAGGGCTCACTAGACATAACACAGTATACACAGAAAATATATACAGCGGTCTGAGTGGCAAATACAGATGGCGTGGTACAAAAAGTGTTAAGCAGAACAAAAAGGTCAGTTTACCAGGTATATGAGTCCTTTGGATTGTGATGAGTTCTTAGCTGTAGAGTCACATGGGTAGCAGTGATGTCAGCTGGTTGCAGGTCCCTCTAAACCAGGCATGCTCAACCTGCGGCCCTCCAGCTGTTGCAAAACTACAACTCCCAGCATGCCCGAACAGCCTACAGCTATCAGCCTACAGCAGGGCATTGTGGGAGTTGTAGTTTTACAACAGCTGGAGGGCCGCAGGTTGAGCATGCCTGCTCAAAACACATGGCACGATGTGACCTCCCTTCAGAGAAAAGACACGCCCGCTTGCTGCCACAAGCCTTTTAACCTGTAACTGGCCCCTCCCCTCCCGGCCTCTGGGAGGGGTCCACTCCCCCTCTGCTGGGGCTGGCAGCAAATGAGCCCCAAAACGATTCAGGCTCATGACTCAAGACCAGAATGTTGCAGGGAGGTGGTTCTGGGACCAATGGATCCTCCTGGGTTCCGGCTACCAGTAGAGTCCAAGCATTGTACAGTTATCTGATTTCTGTGGGGAGATATGTATATCTCCCCTCCCTGGCATCCCACCACCAAACTATGACCACGGGCCTGTTTATCGTGGCCATAGGGACACAAATGTGGTTTATGTCTGTAATGGACGGGCGATTCATAATTCCTTATGAACCGCCGGTTCCATGATGTCTGATAATGTTCATTGAACTGGGGAATGGCCTAGACCCCCTGCAGTGAGGTTTTCCTATACCATTAACTGGGTTCCTGGCTGGCTGTATGGAGGCGAGACATTGTAAACAAAGGTGACATTTGGCTGGGCTTTGAAGCAGGGCCCCCCTGTGGAGTTCACTACCTCTGCTATCTGACAGCAGATGGCTGGTGTGGGAACATGGCTGACATTAAGCAATAATCCATATTCCTCACACCTCCCCCTTTTAGAGGGCGCTAGGGGCAGAACATTCCTGTTTCCCCGGGCGCCCATCAGCACCCTCTCTGGTGGTGAATGGCAACGTGGTACGCCTAAGCTTCCATGTACCCACCTCCCATTCATTCCTGGCTAATGGAGTCACCTTGACTGAGCATGACACCGACGCCACAATTACTAGCATCAGTCGGTAGTATAAACAGCCACGTGATGTCGGCTGCCTGGGGTACCGGAAAGCTGCAAAGGGCGACCTTCGGTGACTGGAAGGCCGTCTCACAGTCGTTTTTCCAATCTACGGCGGAGGGCAGCTTCTTCCTATTGCAGTCCATCAGAGGCCTCGCCAGGCTACTATGGTGGGGCGCAAACCCCCCATATTACCCGGCGGTGCCCAAGAAGGACATTACCTGGTTCTTGTCCCAGAGGGTGAACCAGGATTTGTTGACATCCACTCTCCCGGGCTCCGTTTCCAAAGCTTCCCCACCTTCCTGGGGCCCCTCGCTTATGCCTATCTGGCACTTTCCTGGCGTAAGGGTCAAGCCTGCCTGGCAGATCTGCCTGAGCATCTGCGCCAGATGCTCTCGGGGATCCTCCAATGTAGGACTGAAGACAGTAATGACCTCCAGGTACGCGGCCTCATACCCTTTGAGTCCCAACTTGACCATCCGCTTAGAAGTGGCAGGGGCGTACTCCATGCCCATTGGCATCTCGGTGGACTCCGTCCTTCCAGGCGTTTTGGTGAACATTTCCCGGAAGGGACGGCATTCCGGGAGGAAACCTGCCTCCCGCTCATGATGCGCCTGCATCAGGTTCATAGGGAGGCCTTTTGCCTTACCCGGGTGTGGTCTAGGATGATCAGGTCTTTCCTGGCATTGAGCCGCTGTTGCATGAGGTACGAGCCTTCCCAGACCGATTAAAGCTTGTCCTGCGGTACGGGACCAGTATCCACGCTTGCTGACCCGCTTCTGGTTGGTCTGGGTCTGCCAAATACTATCATGCACCAACCGCGACGAAAGGCCTGTGCCTTGTCCTGGAAGAGCATGACACACTCGATGACCGACACCCTAGGGGTGCCTACGTCTCACGTCCTCTGTCTTAGCAGCCCCTGGGTATCTGTCAATCGGAATTTCATGCGCAACCCACAAAAACTCTGCCCTGAGTGCGTAGGGTACCACAAATTGTCGGTCCCTAGGCCACACCTCCGGTGAGCCCTGCTGGACCATTTTCTGGCACAACAATCCTTGGTCCCACTGAGTCCAAGGTCTGAGTCCAAGGGAGGCCGTGCCACCTGCTCCGTGAGAGCTTTCAAGCTGGCGCAAGCCCCTAAAGCCACCTAAAACCCCTGGTGGGATGTGGCCAGAATAAATGAGACTGCCACGTCCCCTGTCAGTCCTACTACCTGCCGGTCCCTAGGCCACTCCTCCACCCGCTCGGGGTCTGAGTCCCAGGGAGGCTGTTATGCCTGCTCCTTGAGAGCATTCAAGCTGGTGTCAGCCACTAACGCCACCTAAAACCCCTGACCAGACGTGGCCAGAATAGACGAGACTGTCACATCCTCCGTCAGTTCCTTGGGACCTGTCTCCTGGCCTCCATCTGACTCGACAGCCACTTTGGCCGGAGGGGGAAAGCCATCAGACCCCTAAGGGGCCCCTAGGGCCCCAGTCCTCCCACTGCGCGTGACAGCAGCTATGGCCTCTGCCACCAAGTCGCCAGTCCAGATGGACTAACCTGGCCCTCTGACATCCCAGTTGTGGAGGAACCCCGCACTGAGGCTTTTCCTGGGAGCCCTACTTCTCCTCGGATAGCCCTGACTTAATTTGCATCCTACTCCTCCACAGCTGCCTGAACCCTGCTTGTCCCTTCAGTAGCCACACCGGAGGATAACAGGTTCCAGCATGTTTGCTGGCCACATCCTGGGGCCTCAGCATCGCTGATGTGAATAACCCCCCTCCCCACTGAGGGGAGAGGCACACATTACCTCCCCCACCCCCACATCCCCATCAACAGGCATGTTATGAACATTAACAATATCAACAGGGGTGGACATGGCATCCGCATCTCTGGAGACTCACATCGGGCTGGAGAGCGCTGCTGGAGTTGGAGCTAGAGCTGGAACACTTGTAACTGGTGCTTACGCTCTGCCCATGCTTGCTCGCAAAGTTCTGCAGCCTCTGCTTGCTTGCGTCGTTCTGCAGCTTGCTCACAACGTTCTGCAGCCTCTGCTTGCTCGCAACGTTCTGCAGCTGCATGAGGATCTCGTAGAAAGCCTGGTCTCCGGCCTGAAGACAGTCTAGGGCAGCCTGTAGGAGAGCAGCCGAGCCTGCCTAGCTGGGGGGATAGGCAGGTGGAGTGTGGCCCACCACGGGCCTCACTCCCGGCAACTGGCTCTTCGGGGAGCTTTGACTATGCTCCCCCTCGCCTTGAATAAAGTTGCCTTCCACCTCCTCTTGGCCCACTATCTGGACTGCGTCCTCCCCACCACCGTTCCTAGCATTGGCCATCTCCTTAGCCTTGCTTCTTGTGATACTGGCCATCATTGCCACGGGTGACCACTGACACAGACTGCAACCTGATGCACACACACACCTTATTGTATTTGCATTCAGACTGTCTAGTGTTGAGCTGATCTTAAGACTCCAGTGGCAAAAGCTACTGCTGGTAGTCTTTAGTGTCTGGGTGTATGGGTCCCACACTCACACACACTAGTATCTCAATCCCACTTTGCTAACGCCAATATGTGACGAATGCCGTATTACGACTGATGTCGGAAGTCAAATACGTAGAGCCAATGAGATACGGTATGATCACTGGTTACCAAGGTGTGACGTTACGCCCTCCTGGAGGAGCAGGTAAGGTCAGCTTGATACAGTTTACATAGATACCTCCTGTCCACGCGGGCACAGAGAGGCAACAAGCTGAGAGAGCCTTTTCACTGCCTCAGTGAAACAGCGCTTTCTCAGCCTGGGTATACTGCCATCAGCTTCTCGTTTGATATAAGCCCGGTCCGCTAACGGGATTATATAGGGTGAGAAACCAACCCGCAGTAGCGTATAACTAGGCCGAAACACGGACGTGGGAATTCGTGATCAAGATACAAGACAGCACAAGATTAAATTATGTATTAAATCGCCTTAAGGGCTCACTAGAAATAACACTATACACACAGAAAATATATACAGTGGTCTTAGGTTACAAATACAGATGACAGGGTAGAACAGGGTTAGGCTACATGCACATGACCGTATGTGTTTTGCAGTCCGCAAATTGCGGATCCGCAAAAAAAAGGATGACGTTCCGTATTGGCATCCGTTTTTTTTTTGCGGATCCATTGTAATAATGCCTATCTTTGTCCGCAAACTAGAAAAAAATAGGATATGCACAATTTTTTTTGTGGAGCAACGTAACGGACATACTGATGCGGACAGCACACATTGAAATGAATGGGTCCACATCCTATCCACCAAAAATAAACGGATCGGGCATGGAAACAAAATATGGTTGTGTGCATGAAGCCTTAAGACATGCCCGCTTGCTGGCACAAGCCTGTCAACCTGTAGTCTGTAGGGGGTCCACTCCCCCTCTGCTGGGACTGGCAGCAAATAAGCCCCAAAACCGATTCAGGCTCATGGCTCCAGACCAGAATGTCGCAGGGAGGCGGTTCTGGGACCCATGGATCCACCTGGGTTCTGACTACCAGTAGAGTCCGAGCATAGTTCGGTTATCTGGTTTCTGTGGGGAGATATGTATATATACCCTCCCTGGCATCCCACCACCAAACTATGACCACAGGCCTGTTCATCGTGGCCACAGGGACACAATTGTGTATCTGGTTTATGTCTGTGATGGACGGGAAATTCATAAATCCTTATGATCTGCTGGTTACATGATGTCTGATAATGTTCATTAAACTGGGAAATGGCCTAGACCCCCTGCAGGGAGGTTTTTCCTGTTCCATTAGCTGGGTTCCTGGCTGGCTGTATGGAGGTGAGAAATTGTAAACAAAGGTGGCCTGCAATAAGTTCTCTGCCATTTGGCTGGGCTTTGAAGCAGGGCCCCCCTGTGGAGTTCACTACCTCTGCTATCTGAAAGCAGATGGCTGGTGTGGGAACATGGCTGACATTGAACAATAATACATAATCCTCACACTCTCCAACATGCCAATCGCCATCAAATGTGAGCATTTTTCACCTAAGTCAGTTACGATGACGAACTGTAGTCAGGTCCAGACCCCGATGAGGACGAAGAGCATGCAGATGAGCTTCCCCAAGACGGTTTCTGACAGTTTGTGCAGAAATTCTTTGGTTATGCAAACCGATTGTTGCTGCAGCTGTCCGGGTGGCTGATCTCAGACCATCATGGAGGTGAATATGCTGGATGTGGAGGTCCTGGGCTGGTGTGGTTACACGTGGTCTGCAGTTGTGAGGCCGGTTGGATGTACTGCCAAATTTTCTGAAACGCCTTTGGAGACAGCTTATGGTAGAGAAATTGAACATTCATTGCACGGGCAACAGCGCTGGTAGACATTCTTGCAGTTAGCATGCCAAATGCATGCTCCCTCAAACGTTGCGACATCTGTGGCATTGTGCTGCGTGATCAAACTGCACATTTCAGAGTGGTCTTTTATTGTGGGAGTCTAAGGCACACCTGTGCAATATTCATGCTGTCTAATCAGCACCTTGATATGCCACACCTGTGAGGTGGGATGGATTATCTCAGCAAAGGAGAAGAGCTCACTAACACAGATTAAAACAGATTTGTGAACAATATTTGAGAGTAATGGGTCTTTTGTGTATGTAGAAAATGTTTTAGATCTTTAAGTTTAGTTCAAGTGAAATGGGAGCAAAACTGAAAGTGTTTCGTTTATATTTTTGTTCAGTGTAAAAATTAACCTCTATTATTAAATCTCTAAAATAAATAGTGTGAAACGAAAGGTGCTCTTTGTGATATAAAAATGTCACGGGGCGCCAAAGGCGCACTCGGTCTCCCATCAGCCGCAGACCTGCTGCTTAGCTTCGGGAGCAAGGATCTGTGTTTGGCCTCGTTCCCAGGGTGGCTTTGCTGGCTGGGAGGCTCCCCGCTCCTAGGTCTGCCTTGAGCGCCGAGCTGATCACTCGGTGCTCGACTAGTCTGTCTGTCGGTCATGTGACACTGGCCTCGTCACATGACCCTCAGACCCCACTATAAATACAGGCAGCCTGCTGGCCACAGGTTGCCTGTTAATTCTAGGTTCCTGGCTATTTGTTGGACTACTGATTACTCACCTGATCCTGTTCCCTGATGATCCTCTGCCTGCTCCTCCTGTACTGCCCATCCCTCCTTGTATTGTGACCTCGGCTCCCACCTGACTACTCTTTGCAGACTCCTCTGGTACTTCTCTACTCTCCTGGTATTTGACCCCGGCTTCTCCTGACCATTCTTTGCTTAACCCTTTGTACTGCGTAGCTCTCTTGGTTCTGACCCAGTCCGTTCACATTCCGTTATTTGTCTTGTCTGTCTTCCCAGCACGTATTCTAAGTTAGGGATTGCCGTCTAGTTGTCCCCTGTCATTAGGGCTTGCGAGGCAAGTAGGCAGGGCCAGGGGTAAGGGTGGAGCGCAGTGGTCACTATCCTCCCCCCTGTGTGTAGTGTACGTGACCATCACAAAAAAATCCAGTCAGCACTTAGCTTTATTTTATACAACTACTATATCTGTGGAGTATTATAGAACTGAAGGTTGTTACTGATATATTGTCACGACCCTCGGTCTTGGTCGTGACTCCTTGGGAGCCGCATGCGGTTGCCCGCGTTTTGGAGTTCGTCAACCGCAGCTGGGGGCACTTAGTGGTTGCCTCAGGTGCGGTTGTCGCGGACAACAGTCATGCGTGCGGTTGCCCTTGGCAACGTGTTTTATATGTGTGCACATTCCCTGTTTGCTGTCCACAGGGTTTGAGTTGTATGCACTTCCCCTTTTAGTTGCTGTCCTCCCTTCCATTGGTTTTGGAAGGGTTAATCCCCTTCTGTGTGTTGTGAACATTGGGTGTGTCTCTGTGTGGGTGTGACCTCAGGCCTCCTTATATGTTGGTGTGTTGGAGTCTGAGGGTTCAGTTTGGATTTGGCTCAGCTTGGTGTGGAGCTCTGCTCCTGGGCTGTTTGTAATCCTGTCTGTGTGAGCCACCCTTATTTATTATTCTGTTTCCCTTGCTGTGTCTGTTGTCCCCTCCGGTGTGTTTGTCATTCCTCTCCCCACCTGGTGTATGTAGTTGTGGTGTGGGTTTTGTCTGAGAGGTTTGATTATGGTGTGTGATGGCTCTGAAAAGGGCGTGCTTACCCGGAGGGGTTAAGCGAAGGCAAGACCGTGGGTTTCCAAGCCCGGAGCCTCTTTCCATCTTGGCTGCGGCAGGTAAGAGTAGATAACATTGTTATTGTGCTTTGTGTCTTACCTGCCGTACGGCTTCCCCCATTGCCTTGCACCCTGTCAGCTACTGGGCCTCTGGAGACGCCAGTCATCCGTGTCGAGGATGCACAGGCATTCTCTGCCCTGTCATCAGGCCTAGGGTGTAGCAGGGATAGCAGGGTCCTAGGTTGGAGAGTATGAGCCCCCTTACCTTATGAGGCGGCTCATACGCTAGGAGTCCAGGGAGAGCGCTTAGGGTTGCGTGAGGAGGTGACCAGCTCCCTGTTCCCTGCTATCTGGCGTTGCAACAGCAGCTATTGCACGGTGGGGGGTTTTCCCCACTCACCACCGTGACATATATAGTGAGAGTATTAGTATTCATACCATCTCCACTATTTCAGTTTGTAGTTTGTACCTATTTATATCTTTATAGGAGACCACTATTATAGATTCACTCAGACAGCAGTATAATTGTGTCTTTCTTTTAACTATCAGACTTTTAGCTTCTTTCAGTCCCTGTTATTGGCCGAATTTGCCTAAATGTTGCCATTCACTACCTGCCTTACTTTATCAGCTTTAATGCCATTAGCTACTATCCTTTCTCCAGTTATATATATATATATATATATATATATATATATATATATATATATATATATATATATATATATATATACATTTTTTTTTTTTTCCCATTAATTCCTGCCTGGAACGGTATAGCAGGGACCCTAACTTCTAAGTGCTTTCTGATTATTAAAACCGTTCAATAGACTCCCTCAACACGTTTTGCTGAGTAAATGGCATCTTCAGGGGTTAGAAGCTGCTATAAAAAAGGAACATGGGACCAACACAGATACCTTCAGCTACCAAGTGTACATGTAACAGGTCAGCCAGTTTCATAGGTACAAATCTGCTGACAGATTGTGCATGGTGAACACTGTAATGAAAAAATGGCCAATTTACTGTTTTGTTCATGTTTCCCCCACCCAAAAAAAATTGCATAAGTGGACAAAAAGCTGATACCGTATGATCAAAAAGTGGTATTGCAATAATTGTACAGACCCACAGAATAAGGTCATATGTCATTTTCAGTGCATAGTAAACACAGTAAAATGGAAAAAACATGGCAGAATAGATTTTCCCCCTGCAAAGATTCCCCCCCCCCCTTTTTCAATACAAGCTGTAGTGAATTAGATGGTGCCATTAAAAATACAATTCTAAGGCTACGTGAATGGAAAATTCATAGTTATGGCTGTTGGATGCCAGAATGGTAAAAATGAAAGTTAACCTTGTACTTAAGTTAAGGCTTACTGTAACAAAGTTCGTCATGTATGTATACAAACCAGGTGAATGAATAAGCCAATCTTATCAGAAATATTATCAGTGCATGTATCACTTTAACACAGGGTTGCCAACCGTACAGAAACTTCTGGACAGTCCGGAAAAATAAATGACTTTTTTCCTGTCTGTGAAAAGAAAATAGATGTGCCCACAATTTTTTTGAGGCTGGTAGTACTTAAAGGGGTTATTCCATGATTAATGTTAAATATGAAAATGAGGTGTCATATAGTACATGACAATCTTTTTTAACCAGCCCTTTACTTCACATGGATCAAGAGATCTCCACATTCATTGCTAGATTTATATCAAGCTGACAGCACAAGGGGAGTGTCCTTTCTGCTGCAGCACAGGGGCGTGTTCATGCTCTCCCTATCACAGGTCAGGAGGCAGGTGACGGCTGAAACTGAGCATGTGCGGCCTTCTCAGTGAGCAGGACAAAGAAATAAGAAAACGAACAGCAAGTAGTGCTATACAGATACATTTTATTGAATAATTCAGTGGCTATGCAAATTTTTTTATTATATGCAATTACAAAAGTATTCAGATCCAGGCGCTGGTTTGAAAACTGTACAATATTTTTTGTGGGACTAGATTAACTAGTTTATTTTGATGGTAGTTATCATCCTTTTACATCTCACAGTTAATGCTGGTAAGGAGGTTTATCACTATATTGAGCCAAAGACATGTATTACTTAGAATCTTTATCATTCATTATGGTTTTCCAATTTGTCCTTAGAAAATATTGATTTTGGGATAAGTTGTCCAGAAAAAAGAAAATTCTGGGTGGCAACCCTGCTTTATCAGTAACAAAGCAACATATGAGAAAGATGTTGCTTACTATGGGAAACTAATAGAACAAATAAGGCTACTTTCACACTAGTGTTTTGGCTTTCCGTTTCTGAGATCCGTCATGGGCTCACAAGCGGTCCAAAACGGATCAGTTTTGCCCTAATGCATTAAGAATGGAAAAGGATCTACTCAGAATGCATCAGTTTGCCTCCGTTCAGTCACCGTTGTGCTCTGGAGGCAGACGCCAAAACGCTGCCTGCAGCGTTTTTCTGTCCACCATTTGGTGCGGAGCAAAACGTATCCGTCCTGACATACAATGTAAGTCAATGGGGTGTTCATGGCGGATCCGTCATGGCTATAGAATACATAATACAACCAGATCTGTTCATGACGGATGCATGTGGTTGTATTATTGTAACAGAAGAGTTTTTGCAGATCTACGCCGGATCCGCAAAAAACACTAATGTGAAAGTAGGCTTATACTGACTTGAGTAACAGTCTTGGTTCTAAGGCCCCTTTCAGACGAGCGAGTGTCATGCTGCAGACTCGCAGCGCAGCTCCCGGCCTGAACTTCCGGCACTGCTGGGGTCGCATAGCATTATATTGATTTATGATGCTATGTAACCCTTAGAGTTATGTCAGTGTTATCCAATACATTCCAGAACTGCATGGGTTACATAGCATCATAAGTCTATATAATGCTATGCGGCCCTGTCAGTGCTGGAAATTCAGGCCGGGTGCTGCGCTGTGAGTCCGCAGCGCGACACTCGTTCATCAGAAAAAGGCCTAAGTGACCCTGCCTAGCCGCATGCAAGTAGCATCAGGTCATGGGGTGTCAACAACTGAAACAAAGTTAACCTGACTGAAGTAGTCAAACAGTAACAAATAGCAAGTGAGATAATGACTACGTACCGTTTGGTCTGAAAACATGTAAGCATACCTCTGTACCGCCATGCTGGATGTTTTATCCGATTGAATAGAGAAGTCTATTCAGGATTTCTGTTGCTGTACTGGATATTGTTTTCCACTTTTCTTCCTGCCTCTGAAGTTTTTCTCTGCACTCAAGGAATACCTGTCTGAGGAGTGGGGAGCTGGACTATATTTATTCATTACGAGTGAGATGATAACAACTCTGTTGGAATGTTGTAAAGAAAAATGGACAGTACACAGACAGATACATTGCTTGTATGAAAAAGAGGACTGTAGAAAGCTCTCTGCTCTGCTGTATTGTACCTTCACTCCGTTCTGTTATGAGGTCGACCTTGGAGTCGATTTGGTAAACCCCCCCATAGTCCATTATTGAGCAATGGTAGAAGGTTTAATTTTTCGTGAAACGTTGGCTCCCTCTTGTGGTAGATCTAGAGGCCATTTGTTTAGAGAAGCTGCATATTTGGGAGAAGATAAAACATGAGTTCTACTTTTAGATACAGTACGCTTGATAGGAAAGGCACATTTCTATGCGATGCTGTGCTTCTGAGTATTTCTGTAAATTTAGAGAATGCTCTGTGACAAGCTAGAGTTGCTGGAGACAGATCATCAAAAACAGAAATTTGTTTAAAGCAGTTTGGGATGTCTTTTTTTCGCTTTTTTTGTAGATTTTAACAGAGCATCTTCAAAGCTGTAAACATACAGGAAAGGGATTAGATGAGTAAGGGAATTTAGGTTTGTGATTCTGTGAACCCTGTCAAATCAGGAAATCTCTGGTTACTGTCGTAATAGGGATGTGAACAAATCAATGAGGAACTCATGTAACTGATCATCAATACACAAATTCTGGTATTATTCTGAGTCTTACATTTTTATATCTGGAGTGATTCTTAGGATCTGGCAGCTTGATTTCAACCCCTTTGTGCCCCTTGATGCAATGGTACGTCAGTGGGGTACAAGAGGTGTATGGAGCGGAATCCTGAGCTTATCCTGTTCTATATGCTGCAGATGCTGGCAGTGCATTACCACCGGCACCTGGCCGCAGTGGCGTAGCGTGGATTGCCAGCACCCGGGGCAAGCCAAGTATTGCGCCCCCAACCTGTGGACACACCTCTTTTTACATATAATGTAGTAGATGTCACTTGCAGTTCTATGTAACACCACAGATAACACGCTGATAACTCTGTGTACAGATAATATGAGTACAGATAATGTAGCAGATGGGTGTGAGGCCCCAGAATTCAGAACACACACAGTGGGACCTAAAGTCTGGGGCCAGGCTGCAGTAGTGTGAGCCAAATTCTCAATCCACACTCCACCCAACCCTACCGTGAAACAGATATTTAGATGGACATTACATACTGTACATCACTACGAAATATACAGGAGAATACAGCACTACATACCTCTTACAATCCAGTGACTTCTCCTGTGATATAGAAGAGAATACAGAAGGACCTAGCCCATGTGTGTTGTTTGGTACATGAAAAAACTCTGTAGTGGTACTTTGGGAATTACTAATTGAGGAGTTATCTTTGAAAGAACTATTTAAGGAGTTGCCTCTCTTTTTTTCTTTCAAAATCTCGATTTAATATAAGCTTTCTGATGTAGGAACTTAAATCCAAAAACAATGTAAAAACACTACGAGGGGTGCTCGGACAAAAAGATAAGCCCTGACCTAATTTTATTTCACTGTTATTTAGGAGGTGGTTGGATAGATTGAATATTTTTAGGTGCTCATTTTGTTTTTCTGTGGCTGTTGGTGACTAACGTCACCTCGCTATATTCTAAAATCTCACACCAATTAGGACTAAAAGGAGTAGAAGAAGCTCTAATCAGTCACAACAGACTCAACATTGAACAGATTCACTTCCTTCTCAAAGGAATTGAATTCATTCTTTGCAATAATGTTTTTTCATCCAATGACACTCTATACCAGGGCTGCCCAACCTGTGGCTGTTATAAAACTACAACTCCCACCATGCCCTGCTGTAGCCTGATAGCTGAAGGCAGACTGGGCATGCTGGGAGTTGTAGTTTTGCAACAGCTGGAGAGCAGCAGGTTGGCCATCCCTGCTCTATACCAACAGATAAGGGGCTGTGCTATGGGCACGTGAGTGGCACCAAGTTATGCCAATCTCCTTATGGACCAGTTCGAACAACAACACATTGCACAGTCCCCTGACTTTTTTTTCTCCTCATTGTGTATTATAAAGGGTGCATAGATGATTTGTTCATCTGGAAAGGCACACCAAAAAAAAGCCCTTTACTTTGTAGAAGAACTGAACAGCAACTCCTGGGGCATCCGTTTTTGCCCAAATTTTTCTAGAGATGAAATTGTTTTCCTAGACATCGCACTATTTTGGTCCGACAATAACACAATTGGATCCAGAACACACTTTTAATAGGTTGACACAAACAGTTTTTTACACTTCCAAAGCAGCCATTACCACAAATGTCTGAAAAATACTGCATACGGACAATACCGCCAGATAAGGAAAAATTGTATCACAACTGAAGATTTCCCCAAACAAGCCAAAATCCTACAAAAAGATTTTTTTTTTAAATGCCCATCAAAAATTTTATCCACAGTATATAAAAAAGTGTTTCCTGACTCAAAATGACTGTAAAAAAAAAAGGGAGTAAAAAAATAACAAAAACAAAAAAAAATGAATACCAATTCAAATATAATTTTATTACCAACTATAACACTGCTCATAACAAAATAAAAAAAATCTTTATAAAAAACTGGAACATTCTACTAAATGACCCCATTCTGAAAAAAATATTACCAAAGAAATCAAATAGCACATACAGAAACATAACCTTAAAAAACATCTTGTCACTAAGCATGGGGAATTTTTCTAAATAAATTAATACAAAATAAACATGCCCAAAAATCCTCAGGATTCCATCAGAAACTACCGATGTGAACATACAAGATGTTTATGCCGCAGAAACATCCCCCCTGGACAATCAGATTTTACTTCATCTATCACAGGGGAAAATGTAAAAATAAAACACACTTGGACTGCAGATCATCTTTTGTTATCTATCTTTTGGCGTGTCCCTGTAACCAGCAATATGTAAAACGAACAAATCAGTGTCTGAGAACCAGATTAAAAAATCATAGAAGCAATATAAGTAACGGAAAGCAACACCATAGTGTCTCTAGACATATTGATACACAGCACAATCGCGATATATCTGTTCTCAGTCTTGCCATGATCGACTGGATTCCTCCAAACACTAAAAATAGATTCCAACAATTAGTAATTAAAGAATACTATTTCGCCTGCAGACCCTGGTACCTGAAGGTCTCAATGAAGTCATAGAACATACTAAATAAGTAGTATTCAGGCTTCCTACCACAAGCGCTTATTATAGATCAATAAAAATATTCACTATAGAAGAATAAATAATTATTTTAACAGTTTTCTATTATAAATACTGATTTTATGTCAGCTATCTTGATTTTTTTTATTTGGTTATTTAATTAAATTTTTTATTATTTAACTATAATTTGTCACCCAAAAATATATTGCTGCCCTTTTTAAATATATATATATATATATAGATCCAGAAAAAGGACGGCACTCCGGTCTTGAAAAAAGTAAAATTATTCTTTAATCAACCTTGCGGTACAACGTTTCGGCTCCAATACTGAGCCTTTCTCAAGCACAAATACAAATCAAGTGTCTGCAGTTATATAGGTGAGTTAATTGAATTACAAGTCATGTGATCACTACACGTTCCACCCCAAGGGGCGTGTTCAAAACTAACAAATACATAAACATGGTTACATAAAATACATGTGCAAAAAATAGAGCAAATGTCATCAATTACATATATCTGATATTGACACAACGTAAGACATCAATCAAGTGCGTGCATCAGACATTTGCAAACTATGGTGAAAAAAAGGGGGAGGAGGGCGGACCCATCGGCTGCACACTTATACAAGTACACAGTCGGTGGATGCGCCCAAAACGTGTAAAACATACCGAGGGAGGAGCTGAGAGACGAGTCAGAGGACACATTTGAAAAAATTGAAAGCCACAGCTGTGCGATCGCTGGATCCTGTGTAAATTGAAAGCCACAGCTGTACAATCGCTGGATCCTGTGTGTAACTCACTGTTGTATCGGAACGGCCTGGCACCAGGAAGGGGATGGTATCTGTTGCCGGTCGCCATACGTCATCAAAGGCCGACCTCCGCTACGTCACCACAGCGTCATTGCGTCCGGCCTAGGTGCATCACGGCGCATGTCCCGTTCACGTCCCATCTCGGGACGCCATCTTGAAAACTGGAAAGATGCCCTTTACCCATATCTGGACACCCACATTAAGGTACATCAGGGTATAGCAGACCAGACCAGCACGGACAGCCCGGAAACCAGATTGTCCTCATGCCATACCTAGATTGGAGCCCACCATCACAACAATAAACGTTATGTGTAGGGGGTTATCCATCACAGGTGTCCGGTCGCTTACATACCCAAGAGGGTTCTCCTCCAGTTTGTACCCAGGTGTTGCAGGGAGCAAATCTAAACCAGATAGATGATAGAACAACCGTGACACCATGTCGGCCCAACTGTGGTGCCCCTGGTGCGTGCCGGATCGAACAGTGAAAAGTACCCACATGTAGGTACAGCATAGCTATCAGAGGTATCAACCTCCTGTATATGATAATGTGTCAACTTCATCCTCGAGCTCCACCCCTCCGTATGGTAAGTGCTGGTGATCTGTGAACAAAAAGAAAAAAAAGAAAAAAGAAAAGGAAAAAGAAAAAAGAGGAAGAATCAAATTTACTGTTGATTCAACAGTTTTTAAATAAATACATATTCTGCATGTACACAAACACACCTAGGCATAATCTGCATGCCACAGAGGGCAAGTCACTCATCACAACACCTCTCCAAAGTTGAATTCTATGTTCAATCCATTGGGTTTAAGGCTGTTAAGCCTATGGATCCAGCAGAGTTCCCTATGTTTGAGTAGTTTAGACCTGTCACCGCCACGTCTGGGCTGGGGCACATGGTCGATGATCCAAACCATCAGATCACCCTCCCTGTGCCCAGCCTCAGAAAAATGTTTAGAAACCGGTAAATCGAGGTGTTTCTTTCGAATGCTCAGGCGATGATTATTTAGGCGGGTCTTCAGGTCAGTTGTCGTCTCACCAACATAGAGTAGTTTGCAGGGACATGAAAGCACGTAAATAACGTAGCTAGAATTGCACGTGAGATGGAACAGTATACCGTAAGATTCACCTGTGCGAGGATGTATGAATGTTCTCCCTTTGCGCATGTACCTACAATTAACGCACCCCAAGCAGGGGAAACATCCCAGGCCCGGCTGCGTTAATGTGGCTTGTCTGCAGGACCCCTTGGGGCCAATGTCAGCCCTGACCAATTGGTCACGAAGATTTCTTGACCGGCGGTAGGAGAATAAAGGTGGGCATTGAAACTCTGGTATCCCCTTGAAACAAGATCCAAGGAGATCCCAGTGTTTCCTGACAACCCTGTTGATGGATGGGCTGAGTTCATTATACACTGACACGAACGGAATCCTGGCTGATCTCTTCACAGTCTTCCGCTGGGTCAGCAATGTATCCCTCTCCATACTGCGTGCCTTGGCCATGTGTTGATCTAACAGGCGTTTAGGGTATCCCCTTTCACGGGCCATAGCATCCTTTAGACGATTGCGGATGATGCCAGCTATTTTAAACCTTGGGTCAGAGTCCAAGACTTTGTAGACATGTGGGTCACCAAGCTGTCGCATGACCTCTTGTGTATATTTATTGGTGTCCATCACCACAACAGCTCCACCCTTGTCTGCGGGTTTCAGAACAAGGACACTAATACTTTCCTATGCTACAACAGCTCCCATCCCAGGAGAATGGTGCAGTCACTTCCCTTCTCACAGTTTCTGAGGGTAAAACGGGTCGTCTCTGATGAACAGAAGTCTAACACAACCCTGGAGTCCATGGCAATGAGATTCCGTGAAAGGGGATACCCTAAACGCCTGTTAGATCAACACATGGCCAAGGCACGCAGTATGGAGAGGGATACATTGCTGACCCAGCGGAAGACTGTGAAGAGATCAGCCAGGATTCCGTTCGTGTCAGTGTATAATGAACTCAGCCCATCCATCAACAGGGTTGTCAAGAAACACTGGGATCTCCTTGGGTCCTGCAGACAAGCCACATTAACGCAGCCGGGCCTGGGATGTTTCCCCTGCTTGGGGTGCGTTAATTGTAGGTACATGCGCAAAGGGAGAACATTCATACATCCTCGCACAGGTGAATCTTACGGTATACTGTTCCATCTCACGTGCAATTCTAGCTACGTTATTTACGTGCTTTCATGTCCCTGCAAACTACTCTATGTTGGTGAGACGACAACTGACCTGAAGACCCGCCTAAATAATCATCGCCTGAGCATTCGGAAGAAACACCTCGATTTACCGGTTTCTAAACATTTTTCTGAGGCTGGGCACAGGGAGGGTGATCTGATGGTTTGGATCATCGACCATGTGCCCCAGCCCAGACGTGGCGGTGACAGGTCTAAACTACTCAAACATAGGGAACTCTGCTGGATCCATAGGCTTAACAGCCTTAAACCCAATGGATTGAACATAGAATTCAACTTTGGAGAGGTGTTGTGATGAGTGACTTGCCCTCTGTGGCATGTAGATTATGCCTAGGTGTGTTTGTGTACACGCAGAATATGTATTTATTTAAAAACTGTTGAATCAACAGTAAATTTGATTCTTCCTCTTTTTTCTTTTTCCTTTTCTTTTTGTTCACAGATCACCAGCACTTACCATACGGAGGGGTGGAGCTCGAGGATGAAGTTGACACATTATCATATACAGGAGGTTGATACCTCTGATAGCTATGCTGTACCTACATGTGGGTACTTTTCACTGTTCGATCCGGCACGCACCAGGGGCACCACAGTTGGGCCGACACGGTGTCACGGTTGTTCTATCATCTATCTGGTTTAGATTTGCTCCCTGCAACACCTGGGTACAAACTGGAGGAGAACCCTCTTGGGTATGTAAGCGACCGGACACCTGTGATGGATAACCCCCTACACATAACGTTTATTGTTGTGATGGTGGGCTCCAATCTAGGTATGGCATGAGGACAATCTGGTTTCCGGGCTGTCCGTGCTGGTCTGGTCTGCTATACCCTGATGTACCTTAATGTGGGTGTCCAGATATGGGTAAAGGGCATCTTTCCAGTTTTCAAGATGGCGTCCCGAGATGGGACGTGAACGGGACATGCACCGTGATGCACCTAGGCCGGACGCAATGACGCTGTGGTGACGTAGCGGAGGTCGGCCTTTGATGACGTATGGCGACCGGCAACAGATACCATCCCATTCCTGGTGCCAGGCCGTTCCGATACAACAGTGAGTTACACACAGGATCCAGCGATCGAACAGCTGTGGCTTTCAATTTACACAGGATCCAGCGATCGCACAGCTGTGGCTTTCAATTTTTTCAAATGTGTCCTCTGACTCGTCTCTCAGCTCCTCCCTCGGTATGTTTTACACGTTTTGGGCGCATCCACCGACTGTGTACTTGTATAAGTGTGCAGCCGATGGGTCCGCCCTTCTCCCCCTTTTTTTCACCATAGTTTGCAAATGTCTGATGCACGCACTTGATTGATGTCTTACGTTGTGTCAATATCAGATATATGTAATTGATGACATTTGCTCTATTTTTTGCACATGTATTTTATGTAACCATGTTTATGTATTTGTTAGTTTTGAACACGCCCCTTGGGGTGGAACGTGTAGTGATCACATGACTTGTAATTCAATTAACTCACCTATATAACTGCAGACACTTGATTTGTATTTGTGCTTGAGAAAGGCTCAGTATTGGAGCCGAAACGTTGTACCGCAAGGTTGATTAAAGAATAATTTTACTTTTTTCAAGACCGGAGTGCCGTCCTTTTTCTGGATCCATTGATTGGGGTAAGAGGTCGATTCCCCTGGAACGTGCACCCATTTTTTCCATTTGCAGTCAGTGCCGCCATTTTTCGTATATATATATATATATATATATATATATATATATATATATATATACTACAGACCAAAAGTTTGGACACACCTTCTCATTTAAAGAGTTTTCTTTATTTTCATGACTATGAAAATTGTAGATTCACACTAAAGGCATTAAAACTATGAATTAACACATGTGGAATTATAGACATAACAAAAAAGTGTGAAACAACTGAAAATATGTCATATTCTAGGTTCTTCAAAGTAGCCACCTTTTGCTTTGATTACTGCTTTGCACACTCTTGGCATTCTCTTGATGAGCTTCAAGAGGTAGTCACCTGAAATGGTTTACACTTCACAGGTGTGCCCTGCCAGGTTTAATACGTGGGATTTCTTGCCTTATAAATGGGGTTGGGACCATCAGTTGCGTTGTGGAGAAGTCAGGTTGATACACAGCTGATAGTCCTACTGAATAGACTGTTAGAATTTGTATTATGGCAAGAAAAAAGCAGCTAAGTAAAGAAAAACGAGTGGCCATCATTACTTTAAGAAATGAAAGTCAGTCCGAAAAATTGGGAAAACTTTGAAAGTGTCCCCAAGTGCAGTCACAAAAACCATCAAGCGCTACAAAGAAACTGGCTCACATGCGGACCGCCCAAGGAAAGGAAGACCAAGAGTCACCTCTGCTGCGGAGGATAAGTTCATCCGAGTCACCAGCCTCAGAAATCGCAGGTTAACAGCAGCTCAGATTAGAGATCAGGTCAATGCCACACAGAGTTCTAGCAGCAGACACATCTCTAGAATAACTGTTAGAAGGAGACTGTGTGAATCAGGCCTTCATGGTAGAATATCTGCTAGGAAACCACTGCTAAGGACAGGCAACAAGCAGAAGAGACTTGTTTGGGCTAAAGAACACAAGGAATGGACATTAGACCAGTGGAAATCTGTGCTGATGAGTCCAAATTTGAGATCTTTGGTTCCAACCACCGTGTCTTTGTGCGACACAGAAAAGGTGAGAGCATAAGGTAACAGAATTTTATGGATTCCTGTCTTGCGGTTTGCTTACAGGCGTGAATTATGTTGAAGCAAGCCATGGATGTTTTAATTACTATCACTATTTGGGAAAACATGAGTATAAAGTACATGAAGCACTATGAAATTGAAGACAATTACGGAAATATGATACACTATACCTGGGGGGATCCGATGGTTGCTGCACTATAAATTGTCACAAGAGAATGAATTGTTTTTGTATGGAGTTTTTATATGCACCAGTAAGGAATTAAACAGGAAATTAGCACTGATTACTTCATGAAATGTTTCTATATATGCACAGTCACTTTATTATGTGTTTCACTTGGCTTGACAATGGCTCTGTGAGAGAGTTGAATAAAATTTTTATTTTTTCACTTTTTATCTAAGGAGTGCTGCGTTATATTTATTTGGATTACATATATATATATATATATATATATATATATTCATATCTATCAGTTATTTGCCTGTATATAATATATTTGCACAATGTTTCATTTAGCTTTTTAATTATATATGCTACTAAATGTATCTGTGGACTGAACCTGTCAATCTAATGAGATCATTTCCTGTTTTTCTGTTTAAATTATGATGCGTGCCACTCCTGTGGGTCAGCCTGAAGAGGCCGACAGAGCGTTGATGAAACGCGTTGTTAACCCAAGACCCGATCACTTTGTTTATGTGTAGTTTTATGCTAAAATAAAGCGTGGTTGTATCTTAGCCCCCCCGACAGTACTGCCATTTTTTCCCTAAATTTACATCCTGGGATGTAGACTCTTTTCTCAACGTTTTCATTCGGAGATAAGACCACCATGATACCTTCTTTCATCCGCGTCTCGTCTCTGCAGAGTTTCACAGATTTATTTTTTTTAGATTCCTCACTTTACTATCATCCTCCCCTCCTGGTACCTCAACATTGCCATCCTGCTGCTACTGCCAATACTGTGGTAGAGCCAAAATAGTCCCCTATAATAACATGCTCCCAAACTGTCCTCAATGGTAATAGCATTCTCTACAGCAGTGTTCCTAATCTTCAGTCCTCAGGGTCCATCTGCTGGTCATGTTTTCAGGATTTCCTTAGTATTGAGCAGATAATAGAATTAGTGTCCATGCATCAGGAGTAACCACAGGTTTTCATTTTGTGGGATATCCTCAAATCATGAGCAGTAGGTGGGCCATGAGGGCTGGAGTTGAGAAACACTGCCCTATGGTACCTCCAATAGCAACCCCATTAATATATGCTCAATAATAATGCCCCCATAGGGCCCCTAGTAGAAATAAGGCCTTCTATAGTGCCCCAGCTTTGTCCGACTGCCCAGCTTTGTCCGACAGAGTTTATTTGGATCCATAGGACCTTATTCTATCAGCTAAGGAGAGCAAGAAGACTGACAAAGAAGTTGAGGTTGACTATGCTGTGTCGCAATGTGGCTAAATTTAGCCTGCAACACTAGATGCACACAACACTCTGGGGTCAGTGGAGATCCCTTGATACAAACTATCACAAAATGTCCCGACGCGTTTCCTCGATGGTTAACAATTCCTCAGGGGACTAATTCCTATATATGTGACCACTATATAAACAGGTCACTTGTTCAAGTGGAGTGTATACGGGAGACACAAATTAAATGTACACCAGGTCCATACAGTGCAGTCAACCCAAGTTGCTAGTGACTACAAGATATCTTGTCACCAGTCTAATCAAGTGTCTCAGATTGTGGGTTTGTGGCCACTAAATGTCAGGTCACCATCCAATCTAAGTGTATACATCAATCATAAATCAGTCAAGTTTAAGGCTGCTATAATCAAGTCAGCCCAAAGTTATTGTGACCACAAGTTTCCGGGTCACCAATCAGACCAAATGTATCAAGTAAACACCAGTATGATCATAGTCCAGGCTCATACAAAAAGCACAGCCCAGGTCTAGTTCCAATCAATGTTCATTAAGATGTTGACTCGCATACATTGAATCAGCTTTCTTGGTCAGATATCACCCAAAAAATATTCTCAGCTGTTCAATGGTGTGTGCACAAAAACGTCACAGAGTTACCATTTACTTATCTGCTCAATATACGATGTCAATTGTACACAGATAGAGTGCGGATGCCTAATCGCGTCACTCTGCGTCATCCGACCTAGTCACATGACATAGCACGTGATCAATCCCCGGTCACATGACCAAGTGGTTCCAGGAAGCGCCCGGTGACGCGTTATACTACCCTACCTCGTGAGATTTCCCTACCCTCTGACTTCCTGTCGCATGAGCGATGACGTCGGGGGGCGTGTCTCACTTTTCTCCATCTGCGCATGCCCAAAAGGACACTCTAGTGAAAAGCTCAAGGCTGAACTTAGCAGCACGCCGGGAACCTGCGCATGCGTCTGGGAGCCAAGGTAGGGAAAAATCACGGGTCAGTGCGCAAGCGCAGTTAACTCATTAAAATCCACCCGATATACGCGCCTGCGCAATGTGATGGTAGGGGAAAATTACGTCCCAGTGCGCAAGCGCCGAGGGTAAGCATGAATATCCATGCCAAAAGCACTTTTAACCCTTTGCAGGAGCTATTCTCATATTGGTTCTTGACTGATTGTCCTCCTATATATAGGTTCTATTATATAGGGGGTCTGTCTGCACAGTATATGGGGGGGTCTGTCTGCACAGTATATGGGGGGGGTCTGTCTGCACAGTATATGGGGGGGGGGTCTGTCTGCACAGTATATTTGGGGGGCTGCCTGCACAGTATATTTGGGGGGCTGCCTGCACAGTATATTTGGGGGGCTGTCTGCACAGTATATGGGGGGCTGTCTGCACAGTATATTTGGGGGGCTGTCTGCACAGTATATTTGGGGGGCTGCCTGCACAGTATATTTGGGGGGCTGTCTGCACAGTATATTTGGGGGGCTGTCTGCACAGTATATTTGGGGGGCTGTCTGCACAGTATATTTGGGGGGCTGTCTGCACAGTATATTTGGGGGGCTGCCTGCACAGTATATTTGGGGGGCTGTCTGCACAGTATATGGGGGGCTGTCTGCACAGTATATTTGGGGGGCTGCCTGCGCAGTATATGGGGGGGGGGGGGTCTGTCTGCACAGTATATTTGGGGGGCTGTCTGCACAGTATATTTGGGGGGCTGTCTGCACAGTATATGGGGGGCTGTCTGCACAGTATATAGGGGGGCTGTCTGCGCAGTATATGGGGGGGCTGTCAGCGCAGTATATGGGGGGGCTGTCTGCACAGTATATAGGGGGCTGTCTGCTCAGTATATGGGGGGGCTGTCTGCACAGTATATTTGGGGGTCTGTCTGCGCATTAAATGGGGGGGGCTGTCTGCGCAGTATATGGGGGAATCTGTCTGCGCAGTATATTGGGGTCTGTCTGCGCAGTATATGGGGGGGCTGTCTGCGCAGTATATGGGGGGGCTGTCTGCGCAGTATATGGGGGGGCTGTATGCGCAGTGTATTGGGGGGCTGTCTGCGCAGTATATGGGGGGGCTGTCTGCGCAGTATATGGGGGGCTGTCTGTGCGGTACAGTATATTGGGGGATGTATGTGCAGCATATTTTGGGGGGCAGTGTATTATATTTGTGGCCTGTGTGTTAGATGTGTACAACCCTAATTTAATAAATACTACGAAACTGCAGCCATCTCGTCACTTGGAGAAGGATGAGAAGCGGCCCCCATCCAGAGGCACACATCTGCCACCAGATCCGTCGCTCACTGGATTCTGTAATCAACGTCTGCTGTGTATGTGTGCACCGTCCGTCTGCTGTGTATATGTGCACCGTCCGTCTGCTGTGTATATGTGCACCGTCCGTCTGCTGTGTATGTGTGCACCGTCCGTCTGCTGTGTATGTGTGCACCGTCCGTCTGCTGTGTATGTGTGCACCGTCCGTCTGCTGTGTATGTGTGCACCGTCCGTCTGCTGTGTATGTGTGCACCGTCCGTCTGCTGTGTATGTGTGCACCGTCCGTCTGCTGTGTATGTGTGCACCGTCCGTCTGCTGTGTATGTGTGCACCGTCCGTCTGCTGTGTATGTGTGCACCGTCCGTCTGCTGTGTATATGTGCACCGTCCGTCTGCTGTGTATATGTGCACCGTCCGTCTGCTGTGTATATGTGCACCGTCCGTCTGCTGTGTATGTGCGCACCGTCAGTCTTCTGTGTATGTGTGCACCGTCAGTCTGCTGTGTATGTGTGCACCGTCAGTCTGCTGTGTATGTGTGCACCGTCAGTCTGCTGTGTATGTGTGCACCGTCCGTCTGCTGTGTATGTGTGCACCGTCCGTCTGCTGTGTATGTGTGCACCGTCCGTCTGCTGTGTATGTGTGCACCGTCCGTCTGCTGTGTATATGTGCACCGTCCGTCTGCTGTGTATATGTGCACCGTCCGTCTGCTGTGTATATGCGCACCGTCCGTCTGCTGTGTATGTGCGCACCGTCCGTCTGCTGTGTATGTGCGCACCGTCAGTCTTCTGTGTATGTGTGCACCGTCAGTCTGCTGTGTATGTGTGCACCGTCAGTCTGCTGTGTATGTGTGCACCGTCAGTCTGCTGTGTATGTGTGCACCGTCAGTCTGCTGTGTATGTGTGCACCGTCAGTCTGCTGTGTATGTGTGCACCGTCCGTCTGCTGTGTATGTGTGCACCGTCCGTCTGCTGTGTATATGTGCACTGTCAGTCTGCTGCACTGCGTCTGTTCTGCCATTTGCTCTAACAATTTTAATTTTTTTTTTTGTGTCACATCTCTGACCAGCATGTTCTCCTATGGAACACGAAGTACCTGAAGTGGAATGAAGAAGCCCATGTTTGAGGCCTGCGCCCTGGCGGGAGCATTGAAGGGGCATCTGACAGGTGACGAGCTGCTCCTGTGTACTGTGATCACCGCGAGTTCAGAGGTCGGCAACCATAGGCCGTCCACATGCTGTGAATTACATCTCCCATCATGCTGGTAAAGTATTATGGGAGGTGTAGTCCAAAACATCTGGAATACCAAATGCGTATGAATGAAAAGCATGGTGTGTGATTGGTCAGTAACAAGGGTTGAAGCCTTGACGTGGCGTTACTGCTCACATGTGTATCCATGTGCCAATTCAACCAATGTGAGTGACTGTAACTAATACTGATTAGTTAACTATAAATACTGTGACAATGGAGAATTAAAAGACCGTATCTCCTACACACCACTTACACCGTGACCGTATCTCCTACACACCGCTTACACTGTGACTGTATCTTCTACACACTGCTTACACCGTGACCGTATCTCGTACACACTGCTTACACTGTGACCGTATCTCCTACACACCACTTACACCGTGACCGTATCTCCTACACACCACTTACACCGTGACTGTATCTCCTACACACCGCTTACACCGTGACCGTATCTTGTACACACCGCTTACACCGTGACCGTATCACCTACACACCGCTTACACCGTGACCGTATCTCCTACACACTGCTTACACCGTGACCGTATCTCCTACACACTGCTTACACCGTGACCGTATCACCTACACACCGCTTACACCGTGACCGTATCTCCTACACACCGCTTACACCGTGACCGTATCTCCTACACACTGCTTACACCGTGACCGTATCTCCTACACACTGCTTACACCGTGACCGTATCTCCTACACACCGCTTACACTGTGACCGTATCTCCTACACACCGCTTACACCGTGACCGTATCTCCTACACACCGCTTACACCGTGACCGTATCTCCTACACACCGCTTACACCGTGACCGTATCTCCTACACACCGCTTACACCGTGACCGTATCTCCTACACACCGCTTACACCGTGACCGTATCTCCTACACACTGCTTACACTGTGACCGTATCTCCTACACACTGCTTACACTGTGACCGTATCTCCTACACACTGCTTACACCTGTGACCGTATCTCCTACACACTGCTTACACCGTGACCTGTATCTCCTACACACCTGCTTACACCGTGACCGTATCTCCTACACACTGCTTACACCGTGACCGTATCACCTACACACTGCTTACACCGTGACCGTATCTCCTACACACTGCTTACACCGTGACCGTATCTCCTACACACTGCTTACACCGTGACCGTATCTCCTACACACCGCTTACACGGCCATAGAGGGACATATGTTCTGACCTTTCTGAGACCTGGGGGGATTTAAATGCGGTGTCTCAGAAGATATGTTGTAAGAACAGCAATTTTTTTTTTTAAACATTCATATTGTTCTTAACCTTACATCATGTTATGTTTTTTTTTTCCAACATTTAAACAGGTTACACAACGCGTTGCTGATCTATCCAGGACGGCTTCAGGATGGACTATAAGAAGGAGGTTCAGTCCCGATTGGGTCCGGCGCAACCTCAGGGAGTACATATACAGCGGCCTTGGTTTACGACGACGCACAATGGCACAAAGAAGGTAAATTATATATATTTTTTAAAGAAATGTAATTTAAGGGACTGTCTGTAACAGCAGAGCGTTTGGCTACCCTGTTTTGGACAGCCAACTTATGGTGTAATGTAGACGTAGCATTGGACATGGATGGTGTTTTTAAAGGTAAATTTTTATTTCATTTTTTTCATACAGAACTAAGAGCAGCGCTCTGGAGACTGAACAACCTCCTGATGCGGAAAATGAATGGATCGCCAACGCCAGACCTCCTGTCCCTCATGCATCTGCTCGGGAGAATCCGGGTCCCCTACCGGATCCCTCTGCTCAACAGAGGCTCTTAGGTTGACATCAAAATTTAAGAGCCCTGCTGAGCATGCAGAGATCCGGTAGGCCAAAGCAAAATGATTATGTGGCCCGTGTAGAGGTTGTTTCCAACACTGTAGAAGGTTTGGACGAATATCAGGAGTTTAGTGCTGCCTTGATTCGCCGCTGGGAGGGAGCAGAGTCGGCGATCCAATGCAGCCCTAACTACCATTATGGGGTAAGCATAATCAATTTGGTGGACTCAATGACGCCCGAGCAGTTGCATGAGTTTAATATCATGCTTAGAGAATGTGTCACAGAAATTGGCCACGGCCCCCACAACCCCATCCCACACCAGTGACCATTACCGACAACCTTCCCATTCCCAGCCCCCGGGCATGTGTTCCCTTCTGTCTCTTATTCTACTTCTCCGTCCCACCATTTTCCCCACCACCTCTACACATGCTCGGGTACCCTCCTCCTCAGACCCTTATACAACCCACAATTTCAACCTGCATCCTTTCCTGTGGACTGTATTTTTAGCTCAGAGAATAAAGAGGACAGGGGGGCTACCATTGCCAACCTCAAACCACCTACCCGACAGTCCTACTCCACTAAAAAAATTTATTTTTTTGTATAGTATGTATATATATATATATATATTTTTTTTTATGGATATATTGTAATTTATAAAAAAATAAAAAAATGTATAGTTAACTTCGATGTATTTGTGTTTTCATTGGCCGGTACAGGGTAACAGTACCCTTTGGCACTACCGCTGTGGTGACATTACAACTACCATAGGGTCACTACTGTACGTTTATTGAAAAGCCCTTGGTATTTTTTTTTCCCTAAACGACATTATTGCCAAAGGTGAACCATGAACAATACCATCAGTAATGAGCGATCTGTTGGCTCTTTATTGATCGCAGACCCTATGATTGCCACATGAACAGCAAAGGCTTGTTCGTCGTTCAATCTTGCCCCTTTTCATTTGAGCCCTTGTGGGAGTCACGGTCCATCAGCATCATCAGGAATTCATTAATAAATTGTAATTTAACAGTTTGATTAATGATTTCCCTATGACGCTATGACATAACTAGTGTGATTACCACAAGGGACACGCAAGGGACTAACTGCTGTTAAAGGGGTATCCCAATCAATGGTGGCATATTGCTTGAATATGCAACCATTGTCTGATAGGTGTGGGTACCACCGATGGGACACGCACCTATATTGAGAACGGAGCAGGTAGCGCTGTGGCTGGAGGACACCAGATTTAATGGGGTCCGTCGACCACTGTTTGCTAATCCACAACTCTCACATAGAGAAGAATGGAGGGCGGCAGAACATGCGCATTGCGCCATACTCCAATTTCGGGGACCAGTTCTCAATATAGGTGCGGGGAACAGCAGTTATAAGACAATGGGGGCATATACAAGCGATATGCCCCTATTGTCTGAGATGAGAAAACTCATTTTAAGGCCTCTTTCACACGACTGTATTCCCTACAAGAGGGCCATATGTCCCGCACTGGCATTGATCATGCCAACAGGAGTACACACAATCCTAGATTACACTGATGCTGCGCAAGTCGAGCTTCAGGTGGGGCTATTGTTTAGCACGAATAGAGAATAGATAATATGAATGCGGGACAATAGCCCATTGTGAGGCACAACATGAACAACATCAAGATGCCATGTGCTCCTGTACGCACAATCAATATCGCCCGTTAACTATCACTATACATGTTTTAGTGCATATAGTCGTGTACAAGAGTCCAAAAGGTGAGATACGGTCACGGTGTAAGCTGTGTGTAGGAGATACGGTCACGGTGTAAGCAGTGTGTAGGAGATACGGTCACGGTGTAAGCAGTGTGTAGGAGATACGGTCACGGTGTAAGCAGTGTGTAGGAGATACGGTCACGGTGTAAGCAGTGTGTAGGAGATACAGTCACGGTGTAAGCAGTGTGTAGGGAGTACGGTCACGGTGTAAGCAGTGTGTAGGGATACGGTCACGGTGTAAGCAGTGTGTAGGAGATACTGTCACAGTGTAAGCAGTGTGTAGGAGATACGGTCACGGTGTAAGCAGTGTGTAGAGATACGGTCACAGTGAAAGCAGGGTGTAGGAGATACGGTCACGGTGTAAGCAGTGTGTAGGAGATTACAGTCACGGTGGTAAGCAGTGTTGTAGGAGATCCGGTCACGGTGTAAGCAGTGTGTAGGAGATACGGTCACGGTGTAAGCAGTGTGTAGGAGATACGGTCACGGTGTAAGCAGTGTGTAGGAGATACGTCACGGTGAAAGCAGTGTGTAGGAGATACGGTCACGGTGTAAGCAGTGTGTAGGAGATACGGTCACGGTGTAAGCGGTGTGTAGGAGATACGGTCCGGTGTAAGCGGTGTGTAGGAGATACGGTCACGGTGTAAGCAGTGTGTAGGAGATACGGTCACGGTGTAAGCAGTGTGTAGGAGATACGGTCACGGTGTAAGCAGTGTGTAGGAGATACGGTCACGGTGTAAGCAGTGTGTAGGAGATACGGTCACGGTGTAAGCGGTGTGTAGGAGATACGGTCACGGTGTAAGCAGTGTGTAGGAGATACGGTCGTTTAATTCTCCATTGTCACAGTATTTATAGTTACCTAATCAGTATTAATTACAGTCACTCACATTGGTTGAATTGGCACATGGATACACATGTGAGCAGTAACGCCACGTCAAGGCTTCAACCCTTGTTACTGACCAGTCACACACCATGCTTTTCATTCATACGCATTTGGTATTCCAGATGTTTTGGACTACACCTCCCATAATACTTTACCAGCATGATGGGAGATGTAATTCACAGCATGTGGACGGCCTATGGTTGCCGACCTCTGAACTCGCGGTGATCACAGTACACAGGAGCAGCTCGTCACCTGTCAGATGCCCCTTCAATGCTCCCGCCAGGGCGCAGGCCTCAAACATGGGCTTCTTCATTCCACTTCAGGTACTTCGTGTTCCATAGGAGAACATGCTGGTCAGAGTTGTGACACCATTTTTTTTTATTAAAATGGTTAGAGCAAATGGCAGAACAGACGCAGTGCAGCAGACGGACGGTGCGCACATACACAGCAGACGGGGATTACAGAATCCAGTGAGAGACGGATTTGGTGGCAGGTGTGTCCCTCTGGATGGGGGCCGCTTCTCATCCTTCTCCAAGTGACGAGATGACTGCAGTTTCGTAGCAAAAAACATGCCATGGCATAGGAGATATAGGGAATTTTTTTTTTTTTTTTTGTTAAAATAGGGTTGTACACATCTAACACACAGGCCACAAATATAATACACTGCCCCCCCCAAATATGCTGCACATACATCCCCCAATATACCGTACCACACAGACAGCCCCCCCCCATATACTGCACAGACAGCCCCCCCCCATATACTGCACAGACCTCCCTATATAATGAGCAGACACCCCCCCATATACTGCACAGACAGCCCCCCATATACTGCGCAGACAGCCCCCCATATACTGCGCAGACAGCCCCCCCATATACTACGCAGACAGCCCCCCCATATACTGCGCAGACAGCCCCCCCATATACTGCGCAGACAGCCCCCCATATACTGAGCAGACAGCCCCCCCATATACTACGCAGACAGCCCCCCCATATAATGCGCAGACAGCCCCCCCATATACTGCGCAGACAGCGCCACATATACTGCGCAGACAGCCCCCCCATATACTACGCAGACAGCCCCCCCATATACTGTGCAGACAGCCCCCCCCATATACTGTGCAGACAGCCCCTCCATATAATGTGCAGACAGCCCCCCCATATAATGCGCAGACAGCCCCCCATATAATGCGCAGACAGCGCCACATATACTGCGCAGACAGCCCCCCATATACTGCGCAGACAGCCCCCCATATACTGCGCAGACAGCCCCCCATATACTGCGCAGACAGCCCCCCATATACTGCGCAGACAGCCCCCCATACTGCGCAGACAGCCCCCCATTTAATGCGCAGACAGCCCCCCATATACTGCGCAGACAGCCCCCCCATTTAATGCGCAGACAGCCCCCCCATTTAATGCGCAGACAGCCCCCCCATATACTGTGCGACAGCCCCCCAATACACTGCGCAGACAGCCCCCCAATACACTGCGCAGACAGCCCCCCAATACACTGCGCAGACAGCCCCCCAATACACTGCGCAGACAGCCCCCCATATACTGCGCAGACAGCCCCCCCCATTTAATGCGCAGACAGACCCCCCCATATACTGTGCAGACAGCCCCCCCATATACTGCGCAGACAGCCCCCCCATATACTGCGCAGACAGCCCCCCCCATTTAATGCGCAGACAGCCCCCCCATTTAATGTGCAGACAGCCCCCTATATACTGCGCAGACAGACTCCCAAATATACTGTGCAGGCAGCCCCCCAAATATACTGTGCAGACAGCCCCCCAAATATACTGCGCAGGCAGCCCCCCAAATATACTGTGCAGACAGCCCCCCAATATACTGTGCAGGACAGCCCCCCAAATATACTGTGCAGGCAGCCCCCCAAATATACTGTGCAGACAGCCCCCCAAATATACTGTGCAGACAGACCCCCCCCCCCATATACTGCTCAGACAGACCCCCCCCATATACTGTGCAGACAGACCCCCCCCCCCCCCATATACTGTGCAGACAGACCCCCTATATAATAGAACCTATATATAGGAGGACAATCAGTCAAGAACCAATATGAGAATAGCTCCTGCAAAGGGTTAAAAGTGCTTTTGGCATGGATATTCATGCTTACCCTCGGCGCTTGCGCACTGGGACGTAATTTTCCCCTACCATCACATTGCGCAGGCGTGTATATCGGGTGGATTTTAATGAGTTAACTGCGCTTGCGCACTGACCCGTGATTTTTCCCTACCTTGGCTCCCAGACGCATGCGCAGGTTCCCGGCGTGCTGCTAAGTTCAGCCTTGAGCTTTTCACTAGAGTGTCCTTTTGGGCATGCGCAGATGGAGAAAAGTGAGACACGCCCCCCGACGTCATCGCTCATGCGACAGGAAGTCAGAGGGTAGGGAAATCTCACGAGGTAGGGTAGTATAACGCGTCACCGGCAGCATGTCATCACTGCAGGGCAACCGCTCAAACAACCAGACGTCTTCCGGGGGCGGAGACCTCAACATGCAAACGGTCAGTATCACAGCTGCCAAAGCCTGTGCGCCGCCCGGAGCCGCTCTAAGATATCCACGTCATCGGCAGGCAGGTTCGTCGCAATGTATCAGTAAGACCAGCAGGCAATCCTGGTCCACCATACACATTGCTCCAGTAAAATCATTATCCCAAGGGTCTGCAAGGTCAGTGGACCCCAGGATTGCATATAGGAGTTTATAGAGCTGGTCCTCATGATATCTGACATGATTACAATTAGCTATACCTCAGCCCGAATTTAGCAGTTCTCCCAGTTTAAGACCCAGACATCACATAATGCTCATATAGATATAAATATAAAAATATAAACAATGGGGAAGGCGAGGGGATAGGGACGCCAGGGTTGGTGACAATCCAGGACACTCAGGGATCAATATAGCAGCTAAATGACAGTTGCTCATTCAATCCCATGGGAGCCACCGTTTTCAACTGGAAGATCCACAACGTTTCTCTCTGCAAGACCCTCCTATCACAATCCCCTCCCCGCCTTGGTCGTGGGACCACCTCAATCCCCATGAATTTCAGGCCAGAAAAGTCGCCTCCGTGTATCCCATTGACATGTTTTGCCAAGGGTGTGTCTCTGTCATTTCTTATGTCGCCCAGGTGTTCACCCACTCGTCGCCGCAGCTCACGAGTGGTCTTGCCCACAAATTTCCAGGCCACATTCACAGTTTACCTTGTATATCACACCCTTAGTGCGGCAATTCACAAAGTGTCTAATTTGGTATGTTGTTCCAGTGACATTGCCACAAAACGAGCGTCCCTGGGCTATATGTGGGCACGCCACACAGCCACTACAGTGGTGTCTTGACTCTCACTGAAGTGGCTGTGGACTAGGTGATCTTTGAGGCTAAGGCCCCTACGGTAGGTAATTTGTGCTGTCTCAGAGACTACATTTTTAATATCAGGGTCAAGTAGGAGAACATCCCAATGTTTTCTCAGCACCTGTTTTACCTCTTCTGTTGCACCGTCGAAGGTGCCTATGAGGCGTATGGGACCACTGTTTGTTGTTTTAGGTTTCGGGTACAGTAGTTCATCCCGGTTGACCCAAAAGATCACTCGTGTCTCTCAGGTATGAGGGCAGTGTCTTTACAAACGGTGCAAAGATATGGTCTAGATAGATCTCCACATTTTGGGTCAGACTGTTAACACCTGATACAATGGGGCGTACTTTTAGAGGAGTACCACCTTTGTGAATTTTTGGTAAACTGTAGAAGGTGGCACAGTTTGTAAAGACACTGCCCTCGTACCTGAGAGACACGAGTGATCTTTTGGGTCGCCTGGAGGGGGTATCTTTGGAGGAAGGCACATCTCTGGCTTCAATTGACGTAGAAGCCCTGTATTCCTCCATACCCCACACTTTGGGAATGAGGGCAGTGGAGACATTCCTTAGTACGAGGGGACGACAATTTCACCCCCACAATACATTTGTATTGAGCCTATTGGATTTTGTCTTGACAAGGAACTACTTTTTGTTTGACAGGATCCTTTACCACCAGCTCAGGGGCACCGCGATGGGGAGTTCTTGTGCCCCATCGTATGCTAATTTGTTCCTGGGCTGGTGGGAACGGACCCTGGTATTTAGTGATGTACCCGGCAACCATATCTCATCTATAACCACATGGGCCAGATTCATAGACGACATTTTTGTTGTCTGGAACGGCAAGGAAAGGGACTTTGCAGACTTTGTACAGGAGCTGAATGTAAATTCCATCAATATGAAATTTACCTCAGAGTTTAAAACTAACACTCTGCCCTTTCTTGACATTGAAATATCAAGGGGTAAGGAGGACATGATACAAACAAGAACATTCAGGAAGCCCACCTCCACAAATTCGCTTCTGCATTGGACTAGTCATCACCAACAACCCCTGAAGAAAGAGATACTGGTAGGACAGTACCTACGGGTTAGGAGGAACTGCTCCACTTGGGGGGACTTTAAACAACAAGCAAATGACCTGCGATGCAGATTTCGTGAGAGGGGCTATCCTGACATAGTTCTCAGATCAGCATATAAAAGAGCCTGTGAGAGCAACCGGGATGAACTACTGTACCCGAAACCTAAAACAACAAACAGTGGTCCCATACGCCTCATAGGCACCTTCGACGGTGCAACAGAAGAGGTAAAACAGGTGCTGAGAAAACATTGGGATGTTCTCCTACTTGACCCTGATATTAAAAATGTAGTCTCTGAGACAGCACAAATTACGTACCGTAGGGGCCTTAGCCTCAAAGATCACCTAGTCCACAGCCACTTCAGTGAGAGTCAAGACACCAAAGAAACATGGCTCCGGTGTCCCGTCGGGTGTTTTCACTGTAGTGGCTGTGTGGCGTGCCCACATATAGCCCAGGGACGCTCGTTTTGTGGCAATGTCACTAGTACAACATACCAAATTAGACACTTTGTGAATTGTGATATACAAGGTAAACTGTGAATGTGGCCTGGAATATGTGGGCAAGACCACTCGTGAGCTGCGGCGACGAGTGGGTGAACACCTGGGCGACATAAGAAATGACAGAGACACACCCATGGCAAAACATGTCAATGGGATACACGGAGGCGACTTTTCTGGCCTGAAATTCATGGGGATTGAGGTGGTCCCACGACCAAGGTGGGGAGGGGATTGGGATAGGAGGGTCTTGCAGAGAGAAACGTTGTGGATCTTCCAGTTGAAAACGGTGGCTCCCATGGGATTGAATGAGCAACTGTCATTTAGCTGCTACATTGATCCCTGAGCATCCTGGATTGTCACCAATCCTGGAACCACTTGGTCATGTGACCGGGGATTGATCACGTGCTATGTCATGTGACTCGGTCGGATGACGCAGAGTGTTGGGTGACGTGAAGCATGATTCTCTGCTATGACATGAAGACTGATTCTCTGCTGACATGAAGCCAGATTCTCTGTTAGGGGACCTCTCTCCTCTGCCTGGGTGCCTGGGCCTAAATATCTGACAATGGACTGTTCCAGTGTTGGGTGACGTGAAGCATGATTCTTTGCTATGACATGAAGACTGATTCTCTGCTGACATGAAGCCAGATTCTCTGTTACGGGACCTCTCTCCTCTGCCTGGGTGCCGGGGCCTAAATATCTGACAATGGACTGTTCCAATGTTGGGTGACGTGAAGCATGATTCTCTGCTATGACATGAAGACTGATTCTCTGCTGACATGAAGCCAGATTCTCTGTTACGGGACCTCTCTCCTCTGCCTGGGTGCCGGGGCCTAAATATCTGACAATGGACTGTTCCAGTGTTGGGTGACGTGAAGCATGATTCTCTGCTATGACATGAAGACTGATTCTCTGCTGACATGAAGCCAGATTCTCTGTTAGGGGATCTCTCTCCTCTGCCTGGGTGCCTGGGCCTAAATATCTGACAATGGACTGTTCCAGTGTTGGGTGACGTGAAGCATGATTCTTTGCTATGACATGAAGACTGATTCTCTGCTGACATGAAACCAGATTCTCTGTTACGGGACCTCTCTCCTCTGCCTGGGCCTAAATATCTGACAATGGACTGTTCCAGTGTTGGGTGACGTAAAGCATGATTCTCTGCTATGACATGAAGACTGATTCTCTGCTGACATGAAGCCAGATTCTCTGTTACGGGACCTCTCCCCTCTGCCTGGGTACCGGGGCCTAAATATCTGACAATGGACTGTTCCAGTGTTGGGTGACGTGAAGCATGATTCTTTGCTATGACATGAAGACTGATTCTCTGCTGACATGAAGCCAGATTCTCTGTTACGGGACCTCTCTCCTCTGCCTGGGTGCCGGGGCCTAAATATCTGACAATGGACTGTTCCAGTGTTGGGTGACGTAAAGCATGATTCTCTGCTATGACATGAAGACTGATTCTCTGCTGACATGAAGCCAGATTCTCTGTTACGGGACCTCTCCCCTCTGCCTGGGTGCCGGGGCCTAAATATCTGACAATGGACTGTTCCAGTGTTGGGTGACGTAAAGCATGATTCTCTGCTATGACATGAAGACTGATTCTCTGCTGACATGAAGCCAGATTCTCTGTTACGGGACCTCTCCCCTCTGCCTGGGTGCCGGGGCCTAAATATCTGACAATGGACTGTTCCAGTGTTGGGTGACGTGAAGCATGATTCTCTGCTATGACATGAAGACTGATTCTCTGCTGACATGAAGCCAGATTCTCTGTTAGGGGACCTCTCTCCTCTTCCTGGGCCTAAATATCTGACAATGGACTGTTCCAGTGTTGGGTGACGTGAAGCATGATTCTTTGCTATGACATGAAGACTGATTCTCTGCTGACATGAAGCCAGATTCTCTGTTACGGGACCTCTCTCCTCTGCCTGGGTGCCTGGGCCTAAATATCTGACAATGGACTGTTCCAGTGTTGGGTGACGTGAAGCATGATTCTTTGCTATGACATGAAGACTGATTCTCTGCTGACATGAAGCCAGATTCTCTGTTACGGGACCTCTCCCCTCTGCCTGGGTTCCGGGGCCTAAATATCTGACAATGGACTGTTCCAGTGGTGGGTGACGTGAAGCATGATTCTCTGCTATGACATGAAGACTGATTCTCTGCTGACATGAAGCCAGATTCTCTGTTACGGGACCTCTCTCCTCTGCCTGGGTGCCTGGGCCTAAATATCTGACAATGGACTGTTCCAGTGTTGGGTGACGTGAAGCATGATTCTCTGCTGACATTAAGCCAGATTCTCTGTTATGGGACCTCTCTCCAATTGATATTGGTTAATTTTTATTTATTTTTATTTTAATTCATTTCCCTATCCACATTTGTTTGCAGGGGATTTACCTACATGTTGCTGCCTTTTGCAGCCCTCTAGCCCTTTCCTGGGCTGTTTTACAGCCTTTTTAGTGCCGAAAAGTTTGGGTCCCCATTGACTTCAACATTTCCGGGAAGTTCAGCCGAACTTCTCGAACCCGAACATCCAGGTGTTCGCTCAACTCTAGACCTGTTTATATAGTGGTCACATATATAGGAATTAGTCCCCTGAGGAATTGTTAACCATCGAGGAAACTCGTCGGGACATTTTGTGATAGTTTGCATCAAGGGATCTCCACTGACCCCAGAGTGTTGTGTGCATCTAGTGTTGCAGGCTACATTTAGCCACATTGCAATACAGCATAATCAACCTCAACTTCTTTGTTAGTTTTCTTGCTCTCCTTAGCCGATAGAATAAGGTCCTATGGATCCAAATAAACTTTATCTGTCGGACAAAGCTGGGCAGTCCATGTTTAGGTAGGGTGACGACAGGGTTAGTACACTAGGGAAGGGGGAGAGGAGATAGAGCGACGGACACCTAGGGTTTATGACCCAGCAGTGTGTCTTTCTATCTGTGCATCATTTCCTCTCACTCTATTGGCACTACTATCCCTGTACCTTGGTCCACTCCCTGTTTTTGATAACATTGCTATTATAAGATACTTATGAAGCTAATTAGTTGCATTCAATGCAATTTTTAATCATTAAAGGGCCTATTATTTTATTTGACATTAATAAATGTTAAGTTGTATTAAGCTACCCATTAGTTGTGAATTTGATTTAAAGGGTTTAGCCCATCAATATCAATACTAGTCTGACCGATTTGATTTGGTTGTGTTAATAGACTATATATATTATTACTATATATAATGGCCTCCTCGGTATCATTATAATATACAATATCACACCCTCTGTATAATGGACGCTCTGTGTTATTATTATATATAATGGCCTCCTCTGTGTGTATTACAATATATAATGATCCATCACTATTATTATTATTATTATTTTATATAATTAGCAGAAGGACCCGGCTTCGCTCGGGTATATTTCATCTATTTCATATAATGTTTGTGTGTGTTGTAAAAAGATATCGACAGTATCCACTATAACAGTGACATCTACAGTACCCCACCCCTTTAACAGTGACATTCACAGCAGCCTGCCCCTTATCAGTAACATCCACAGCGCCCTCCCCTTTAAAGGGTTTCTACCACTTCGTGTCACTTATTTAGCTGTCAGACACTAGCGATCCGCTAGTGTCTGCTCTGGCCAACCATCCTAATATAATTGCTTTTGGGGCGGTGGTTTGGCTAAAAAAACTACTTTTATTAATATGCTAATGAGCCTCTAGGTGCTATGGGGGCGTCATTAGCACCTAGAGGCTCCGACTACCTTTAGAAACTGCCGCCCCCGAGCGCGTCCCTCCAGCCCGCCCATCTCCTCCTGAATGCGATCCTCGTATGTATTCTGCGCATGCGCAGTAAATGTCTGACAGCTTCCCTGCTCAGACATCTCCACTGCGCCTGTTCCTCGGAGCACTATGGCGTCATCGCGCAGGCGCAGTGGAGATGTCTGAGCAAGGAAGCGGTCAGACATTTACTGCGCATGCGCAGAATACATACGAGGATCGCATTCAGGAGGAGATGGGCGGGCTGGAGGGACGCGCTCGGCGGCGGCAGTTTCTGAAGGTAGACGGAGCCTCTAGGTGCTAATGACGCCCCCATAGCACCTAGAGGCTCATTAGCATATTAATAAAAGTAGTTTTTTTAGCCAAACCACCGCCCCAAAAGCAATTATATTAGGATGGTTGGCCAGAGCAGACACTAGCGGATCGCTAGTGTCTGACAGCTAAATAAGTGACACGAAGTGGTAGAAACCCTTTAACAGTGACCTCCATAGCGGCCGTCCCTTTGTTAGTGACCACCACAGTATCCCGTCTCGTTAACAGTGATTTACACAATAACCCGCCCGCTTAACAGTGATGTCCACAGAGCTCCATTCCCTTAAAATGTGACCTTAACAACACCACGCCCCCTTAACAGTGACCTCTACAGAACCCTGCCTCTTAACACTGACCTCCATAGCAGATCGTCCCCTTAACTGTGACAACCACCGTTACTTGCACCTTTAACAGAGACCTCCACAGCGCCTCCACCTTTAACAGTAACTTCCACAACATCCCGACCCCTTAACAGTGACCTTCACAGTGGCCACCCCTTTATTAGTGACCTCAACAGTACCCCATCTCCTTAACAGTGATTTCCACAACACCCTGTCCCCTAACAGTGGCCTCTACAGCAATCTGCCCCTTAACACTAACCTCCATACCGGACCATCCCCTTAACTGTGACCTCCACAGCAGCCTGCCCCTAGGGTGGCCAGAGGTTCGGTTTTAGGCCAGACAGTCTGGCTTTCAGACTCCCTCTCCTTCATCTGGCGCAGGGATGGACACAGGGATGTCCTTTTGAACAGCTTACTCTCAGACAGCATTACTGTACTGTCTGAGCGTGAGCTGCAGGGAGAAAGTCACTCTACATCCCACCCCTGCAGCTGACAGAAGTTGATTTTTACCTTAATTATTTTTTTTTTTATCCCCATCGGCTGCGGAGTGGGGGGAACGTGGTCAAACCAGGTCAGGGCGTGACTCAGCAAGGCATGGGGCATGTTTTAAACCCTACCTGCCCCCTTAACTGTGACCTCTACAGCACTCCGCTCCCTTAACAGTGTCATCCACAGCGCCCTGCCCCTTTAAATCTGACCTACAGCAGTGAAGGAAAATGGCTGCATTGTTATGGAAATGTTGTGGTAAAAATATTAATAGTTGTAATCAGCTCGCATCAAAGTTGTGCAAGGAAAAAGGCAAGTCCATCCTCCATCAGCTACAGCCAGAGAGCCACCCAAATGCTACCATCTTGATTCAATTCCCCTGAGCATCTCCCCCCTCCTCCTTGCCCAGTGCGTCCTTTATTGACTAAAACAAAAGGTGTAAAAGGGGCTGGCCCAAGACAAGGATACAGGAAGTGATGACATATCAAAGTACAGGGAGGGGCAGCCAATGTGGCTGTGCAGACAATGGACACACCCCATACAAACACATGTATACAATAATCTACCATTACTACTGAGAGACATGATGACAATCTATAAAACACACACACATCCTAAGATAAAATGTCCGCATAATAAAATTTCCACAACAGAAACCTGGAGTAAAACTGTGCGTATGTGGAGACTAAGGGCCTGCGAGCTTCTATTGGCTGATAAGGGTCATGTCACCAGGCTTATATTGGCTAATGCATTTTTGGGGAATATCTCAGGAGAGCTAGAGAGATGAGACCTGGTCTAAAACATTCCACAACACCCCGTCCCCTTAACAGTGGCCTCTACACCTGATGTACCTGTGTGCCAAATTTCATGATTGTAAATGCGACGGTGCGGATTCCTTTAGCGGACATACACACATACACTCCGCTTTATATATTAGATATATTATTATATATTAGCTAGCCCCCTCTGTATTATTAGTATATATAATAGTCCCATCTGTATAATTATAATACATAATGGCCCCTCTTTATTATCAGTATATATAATGGTCCCCCTTTGCATTATATGGCTACTTTCACACTTGCATTGTTGTTTTCCAGTATTAAGATCCAGCAGGGGCTCTCAGTACTGAGAAAAAAAAAACGTTCTGTTATGTCCCCCTACATTCTCAATGGAAAGAGATCCGTACAGGATGCATCAGGATGTCTTCTGTTCCAGCACCATTGCGTTATGTGACTGGACACAAAAGCACTGCAAGCTGCGGTTTTGTGTCCGGTCATAAAAACGATAAAAAACGGATCTGCCACTGAAAACAATGTAAGTCAATGGTGACGGATCCGTGTTTTTTAGGAGCCTAAAAAAATTGATCTGTCACCCATTGACTTTTAATGTATGTTTTGTCCATTTTGATTTCACTCAACCACATCCTAAAGGAAGGGCTACATCCTGATATTCAAAATCAAAATGAATAAGTTTAATTGCGGTATTGAGATCCTCTGCTGGATCTCAATACCGGAATTTCAAATGCAAGTGTGAAAGTAGCTTTAGTATATATAATAGCCCCCTCTGTATAATTATAATATATAATGGCCCCTCTGTATAATTATAATACATAATGCCCATTCTGTAGTACCGGTATTGGTATTATTATTATTAATAAATATGATGGCCCCTCTGTATTATTATTATTATTATATATAATGGCCCCCTTTCTTTCTATATATAATTGCCTCCTTTGTATCCTTTCTCTTCTATTGTATTGATAATGGCCCCCACTTCCATAGTGTTGCCAGTATGGCCTGCTTTAGGGTACTTACATAAAAAAAAAAAATAATACTTACCTCTCTTCCTCTCTCCATCGCCGCTCGTGGCCTGAGCGCAGGTGGTCACGAACACGTGTGCAGGAGGGCACAGTGATGTAATTGCAATCTGCTGATCCATTCTACTGCCTCATAGGCTGACAGAACGGCTCCTGTGGCCCTCATTGAAATTCCTGCTGCTGGGCTCCCTTACATTTTTGCGCCATGGGAAACTGCACCGCCACCCCTACACGATACGCCACTGCCTGGCCGTATTAACTAGGATAGGAGATAATGCTGTCATTTAACTACTTGGATGCTGCAGTCAATCGCCAAAGGCTATCATAGCAATCAATTGAAACCCCTGCTGTGAAATCATGGGGCTCTTTTCAGTTGCTATGACAGCCTTTGGCCTTGTGAAGGATCCCAGTTTTTTTTCTAAAATGACTGCTGCAAGTGTTACATAGTGAAAGTAAGAAGCCCGGGAACACAAGATCACCCATAATGCCATGCAGCCAGCAAATCCACTGTTAGCCATCCCCCTGTGATGTCACAGCCCTTTAAAACCCTCATCCCGCGTGGTCTCTGACATGTTACTGTGAGCTGAGCGTAGGGAGAGACGTGGTAAGCACTCATACGCTAGGGACAGTGTTGCTGAAAATAGTTTAAAAAAAAACATTGGAGAGGGAGAGTGCAAGGAGATCATAGGGAAAGTTTTTTGAAACTGTACGGAGAGCATAGGGAGACAGCAGGGGGAGACTACAGGTTCAGTGTAATCGCCATGTGCATCTTGTTCAAATGCTACAACATTCATAGATATTCTGTTATTTTACAGATAGACTTACTGTACCTTATTACAGGGCAGTCTAATATCTTGCCGTGTGCATCTTGAATTGCTGCCACATTCATAGTTAACCTGTTACTTTATAGATAGACTGCATATATATATACACTGAACAAAAATATAAACGCAACACTTTCGTTTTGCCCCCATTTTGCCTGAGCTGAACTCAAAGATCTGAAAGGTCACAAAACAAGTCAGTATCTGGTGGGCCACCATTTGCCTCACGTAGTGAAACACATCTCCGTCGCATAGAGTTGATCAGGTTGTTGATTGTGGCCTGTGGAATGTTGGTTCACTCCTCTTCAAAAGCTGTACGAAGTTGCAGAATATTGTCAGGAATTGGAACATGCTGTCGTATACGCTGATCCAGAGCATCCCAAACATGCTCAATGGGTGACATGTCCAGTGAGTATGCTGGCCATGCAAGAACTGGGATGTTTGCAGCTTCCAGGAATTGTGTACAGATTCTTGCAATATGGGGCCATGCATTATAATGCTGCAACATGAGGTGATGGTCGTGGATGAATGGCACAACAATGGGCCTCAGGATCTCGTCATGCCATCATCAATAACATACGCCTGTCCATACCATAACCCCACTGCCACCATGGGCCACTCAATCCACAATGTTGACGTCAGCAAACCGCTCACCCACACAACGCCACACACGCTGTCTGCCATCTGCCCTGAACAGTGAAAAACAGGACTCATCCGTGAACAGAACGCCTCTCCAAGGTGCCATACGCCATTGAATGTGAACATTTGCCAACTCAAGTCAGTTATGAAAACTAACTGCAGTCAGGTCCAGACCCCGATTAGGACAACGAGCATGCAGATGACCCTCCCTAAGACGGTTTCTGACAGTTTGTGCAGAAATTCTTTGGTTCTGCTAACATATTTTTGCTGCAGCTGTCCGGGTGGCTGGTCTCAGACAATCATGGAGGTGAACATGCTGGATGTGGAGGTCCTGGGCTGGTGTGGTTACACATGGTCTGCGGTTGTGAGGCTGGTTGGATGTACTGCCAAATTCTCTGAAACACCTTTGGAGATGGCTTGTGGTAGAGAAATGAACATTCATTGCACGGGCAACAGCTCTGGTAGACATTCATGCCAATTGCATGCTCCCTCAAACGTTGTGACATCTATGGCATTGTGCTGTGTGATCAAACTGCATATTTCAGAGTAGTCTTTTATTGTAGGAAGTCTAAGGCGCACCTTGATATGCCACACCTGTGAGGTGGGATGGATTATCTCGGCAAAGGAGAAGTGCTCACGAACACAGATTTAGACAGATTTGTGTATGTAGAAAATGTTTCAGATCTTTGAGTTTAGCTCATGCAAAATGGGAGCAAAACCGAAAGGGTTGCATTTGTATTTTTGTATAGTGTGTGTATATACACTCACCTAAAGAATTATTAGGAACACCTGTTCTATTTCTCATTAATGCAATTATCTAGTCAACCAATCACATGGCAGTTGCTTCAATGCATGTAGGGTTGTGGCCCTGGTGAAGACAATCTCCTGAACTCCAAACTGAATGTCAGAATGGGAAAGAAAGGTGATTTAAGCAATTTTGAGTGTGGCAGGGTTGTTGGTGCCAGACGGGCCGGTCTGAGTATTTCACTCAGACCTCAGTTACTGGGATTTTCATGCACAACCATTTCTAGGGTTTACAAAGAATGGTGTGAAAAGGGAAAAACATCCAGTATGCGGCAGTCCTGTGGGCAAAAATGCCTTGTTGATGCTAGAGGTCAGAGGAGAATGGGCCGACTGATTCAAGCTGATAGAAGAGCAACGTTGACTGAAATACCCACTCCTTACAACCGAGGTATGCAGCAAAGCATTTGTGAAGCCACAACACGCACAACCTTGAGGCGGATGGGCTACAACAGCAGAAGACCCCACCGGGTACCACTCATCTCCACTACAAATAGGAAAAGGAGGCTAAAATTTTTACAAGCTCACCAAAATTGGATTGTTGAAGACTGGAAAAATGTTGCCTGGTCTGATGAGTCTCGATTTCTGTTGAGACATTCAAATGGTAGAGTCCGAATTTGGCGTAAACAGTATGAGAACATGTATCCATCATGCCTTGTTACCACTGTGCAGGCTGGTGGTGGTGGTGTAATGGTGTGGGGGATGTTTTCTGGGCACACTTTAGGCCCCTTAGTGCCAATTGGCCATCGTTTAAATATCACGGGCTACCTAAGCATTGTTTCTGACCATGTCCATCCCTTCATGACCACCATGTGCCCATCCTCTGATGGCTACTTCCAGCAGGATAATGCACCATGTCACAAAGCTCGAATTATTTCAAATAGACAATGACAATGAGTTCACTGTACTAAAATGGCCCCCACAGTCACCAGATCTCAACCCAATAGAGCATCTTTGGGATGTGGTGGAACGGGAGCTTCGTGCCCTGGATGTGCATCCCTCAAATCTCTATCAACTGCAAGATCCTATCCTATCAATATGGGCCAACATTTCTAAAGAATGCTATCAGCACCTTGTTGAATCATTGCCACGTAGAATTAAGGCAGTTCTGAAGGCAAAAGGGGGTCCAACACCTTATTAGTATGGTGTTCCTAATAATTCTTTAGGTGAGTGTGTGTATATGTGTGTGTGTGTATATATATATATATATATATATATATATATAAATTATATACACATTGCATATCAGGACACTACTGTATATACTATATATCTGTACACACTGCATCTATTATACCTCACATATCTGTCACGGTTCCGTCTGTGACAGGGACTAGAAGATCGAGGAGACTGGCTGTACGTGATTGACAGCCTCTTTGGTTTCACCTTTGTGTGTTGTTGCTGGGATGACCACACTTCTCATCTCAGGTGTAGCTTAAGTGGTCATGCTTTCTCCTCTATTTAGCTTGGCCTCACCCATCAGGCTATGTGGTTGATAGCTCCTTGTTTGTGGAAGTCCTGGTGTTGGTTCTCTCCGAGTTCCTGCTCATCCGCATACTTCTGGAAGCTAAGTGCATCTTCTTTGTTGTTTTCCCCTACCTCCTGATATTAGGCCTGAGGGGGTCTCTTATTCTTTCATCTGGGGAGGAATAGGCCATCTGTGTCTTGACACTATCTGCAGGTCCCTGTTAGGGTGAGATTGGGCTTAGGTTCCTGCATATGAACATTCCTACCATCAAGGTCTGTTCATACTGATAAGATAACAGTCAGGGCTTGGCATAGGGACTCACTAGGTGTGACCAGTTCCTACTTCCTTGGTTCCAGGCCTAATACCCTTTCCCTTCCCTTCTGTGTTCAGTGTGGAGTGCATTTACCACACTGCGCCATTACAATATCAGTACACTGCTGCATATACTATATATCTGTACATATTGCATCTATAATACGGTGTCATATATTGTGTGTGTGTGTGTTTATTTATATATATAGATAGAGAGAGAGAGCAGTGTACTGATATTAGACATAAAAGGTATAATAGATACAGTGTGTACAGAAACATGTGGTCAGTTATACATTATGGTCACTGTGTGTGAGGTACATGAGGTAGTGGTGATTGCATTATATATCTGTGAGCAATGAGTAAAAACAGGGCATGGGAGGGGAATGAAGAGAAAGGGGGAGGACCTCCTCCTACCGCTCCATTCCTGTCTCAATGGATTAATACAAAGCACATTGTGCACTTCTAATCCTTGGTCTTAGGGGTTGAAGGACCTGTGATGATGTCATCACAGGTCCTGGCAGATGCACCTTTCAAACCTGGGAACTACACCATTCTTGGTGCTGTTCCTTTGCTAGATCATGCAGGACCTGTGATGCTGAAGATTATGCAATCACAGGCCCTGGCAGATGCGCTGTTCTAACCTGGGAACTATACTATTCTCTCTGCAGTTCTCTTGCTAGATGTACAAGACCTGCGATGACATCATCAAAGGTCCTTTAACTTTCTCAACTGATTATAGGAATTTTAGATAGAAAATGGATGGGAGCCAGTATTGAAGGTAATTAGGGGTCAGGGCCTATCCTCCCCAGGGGCCCCATAGCAGTTGCATGATCTGCCTGTATGTGAGGTACACCACTGAGCAGTGGCAAAAATGTTGCTATAGCCAGCACAAAAATTGTGAAAAATCAAATCTCATAGTCGCACAGTTTGATGCTTCCGGGCCTGGGTTAGTTACCTAGTCAGCTAATAGGGAGAGGTATACAGTGGTTAGCAGGGTAGATAATCATTGGATAAGATTACCCTAGCCTGGTGCAAAAATGACTATGTTAACTTATACTGTCAGGTTCTAGACTAAAGTAGGGGGAAGGTAGCGTGGCTATAGTTGGAGCACCTGGTCTGAGAGGGGCGACCCCCAGCCAACTGGAACCTCGGGCCTATGCTTGCTGACTCTCTCCTATACTGCATATATGGCAAAAAAGGGAGAGGCGCTCATAGGGTAAATAGCTCTTTAGTCAATTGGTTAGAGGAAAAAATGCTTATGCTCACCTTTTGGTGTTGTGCAAATGTAGACACAACACTAGTATAGGAGTATTTTTGGACAATGGTCGGTACTGCAGGTATCGTTCGCTCCTCACTTATGGAGTTGCCAGTCCTCTGGAGGAGTGATGAGAGACAATGAAGGGTGTGGAGAAAATGGGGTCCACCATTTTCGATACCTCTTGGCGCAATAACACGACCTCAAATGGTTGGAGAAAATTCCTTTTATTTATATATAGGTTACCTATATCTAAATAAATGGAATTATCTCCAATCATTTGATGTCGTGTTATTGCGCCAGGAGGTATGAAAACCGGTGGACCCCATTTTCTCCACACCTTTCATGGTCTCTCCTATACTGATCCCATCTATTCTCTAACGTGTTTTGCTCAATGGCTCATCAGAAGCAGTAGTACAGAGATCTGTGGCAGTGACAGTGAACAAATGCACTCACTTTCCTTTTAAACTCAAGGCTCCACCCTTAGGGAGGCTTGTTTGTGTAATCATCCAATCAGGAGTGGGGAGGAGTGTGGGTATACACGTCACCGCCGGTTTCTCTCTCCTCAGCATACCCAGCAGTATCTGGATGTGACATGACGAAGGGCAGGTTAGTAGTCATGGGAACCGGTAGGTAGGATTATTTACCCGCAACAGACTGAAAACCTGGCTCTTTACAAGGTTGCGATCCTCGTTGGATTCAGCTAAATAATTTCAAATAGAAACTGGGGCTTGCAACAGGCCATATGTTTGCTACCCCTTCAGCCCCATTGCGGCAAACTTTGAAACCTGAGCATGAAAATATTGTTCCCAGGGGACTTAGAACCAATTTGATTCCAGCCAGCTGAAAGAATTACAAGTTTGCATTTTATCAAGTGGGAGGAGGAAGCACCTGCCTGCTCCCACAAATTTCTGAAATGACTTCTTGACGAGAAAAAATCCTCACTTGAAACTAAATATAAGAAAGTTAATACATTAGGGGGAACAGGCATTCAAATTTAAGGAAGAAGACATACAGTTTCAGAAAAAAGAGGAACAACTGCAGAGCACCCTAGAAAGATTCCAATACTCCATTAGAGATTGCAAACATCAACAGTATGTGAGGGACTCCGTGGAATTTAAAGAGAATCGTGCCTATTCTGTTCTAAACAAATCCCAACCAAAAGAGACCTATATGGATATCTCATCAGAGGCAGAAGGATCCGATAATGATACATTAAAAGGGAAAGGAAAGGGTAGAGGACAGAAACAAAAAGGAAGAAGTAGAGCTGGTTAGAACAGAGATCAGAGATCAGCCTACAAGAGAAGGGTTTATAATTTGTGCCAACAGTGGGATATGATCCATTTGAATGGGTTAAAGATATCTCCCTGTTTACACTGAAACTACTCTGGAATACATTTTTACACCAACAAAATCACTGCCACATATTACTCTCTACTAAAAATACATAAAGGCCTAGATCCACTCAAGGGACGACCTATAGTCTCAGGAGTGGGCAGCCTGTAAGAATTGATTTAGACAAAATCATATGATCATTTGTGGAGGCACTACCATCGTACATACAAGACATAGCAGATCTACTGCTGTGACTGGATGGCATATATTTGGATGACACGATACTTCTTGCATCAATTGATGTTGAAGCATTATATAGCTCTATCCATCATCACCTAGGTCTTAAAGGATAACTATCACACTTAGACCCTAATTTCAATTTTCATATATGTAGTTACTAATAACATGATATTCCAGAATCAGTTACTATTGGACTGACTTACCCCAAATTTATTACGTTATAGCCCTTAGCAACCAGTCTGCATAAAACTGCAATCTCACTATACAGTTAAGATGGCCGTCACTGCCCTCACCCTGAGGCCAATTTCGCCTGCCCTCACTAGCCAGTAACAACAGCCCCCCAAAAGTGTCAGTAACCAGAGCCCTCCCCCTAAAGGGTTAATCTCCTGCAGCACAAAGGGGTCCTCTTACCACATGTTGCTTTCATTTATACACCGAGCAGACGGCAGATCTCCCTTCCCTGGTCTGCACTGCTTCAACGCTGCATCCTCCAGCTCTGCTGAGTGAGGGAGCGTCTGCCAAGCGCAGGGACAGGGAGAAGTGCACACAGCCCAGGCACTGTTATCAGCTGCTGGGGAGGACCTGGCTTTAATTATTTACTTAGTTCCTGGCTGTCTGTAATCTGACCTTGCACGCTGCATGCACCGTCCTTCAACAAATAGATGGACCATGCCTAACAACCTTATTTTAAGCACAGGTAAAAGTAGGCAGTACAGGGACCAAAACTGTGGAATTAAGAGGCAATTGAATACACAGTGAAAAGTTGAAATAGGGCCACCAAGGTGATATTAATCACCACAATCCAATACTCCAAAAAAATAAAAAATACGACAGTTATACTTTAAGGTAGTGGAAAGCTTTTCTGCACACAACCAATTTGTATTAGATCTTCTGCAATTGATTCTAACAAAGAACTTCTCTCTCTTTAACGGCCTCTACTACCCCCAGCTCAGGAGCACCGTGTTGGGCTGCCCTTGTGCACTGTTGTATGCAAATTTTCTCCTAGGCTGGTGGGAGGCCAATGTTATCTGATCTGAGAACCTCAGCCAGTGGCATGAAAATATCAGCCTCTGGGTGAGGTTCATTGATGACATTTTTATACTGTGGAAGGGTACACAAGAAATAAACAAACACTTGGGTATTTTAGTTGAGGATCCTGACCTGCAAGGAATAATAGGCCCATATCCCCAAATTACATATAAAAAAGGCCACAGTTTAAGAGAGAGATTAATCCACAGCCACTTTCAACCCACAACACAACCGAACACCTAGTTGTCATGATGTCCAACAGGGATGTTTCGGTGTTGAAACTGTGTGGCATATGGCACCAAGTGATGGTCTCTAAGAAATGTAGGTGTGCACACACAGGTGAGGAGCTTGAAATAAGTGATTTCATAAACTGTCAAACAAGTAAAATAATATGTGTGGTGAAGTGTAATTGCCCCCTCGACTATGTAGGGGAGACTAAAGAAATTTCGGCGAAGTATGAGAGACCAGTATAATTATATATTAAACAAAAAAGATACGTCAGTGGCGAGACATATTAATCAGGTACACAAGGGTGATCCTCTGGCCATAAGATTCCTGGAGATTCAACATATACCCATGAGTCAATGAGGTAGTGACTGGGACAATAAAATCCTAAGGGCCGAAACAAAGGATATTCAAAATTAAAAGCATTACTCTGCATGGCCTGAATGAATATATGTCGTTTAAACCCTTTTTGTGAGGGCCTGGTGTAACTCCCACTCCTTATGAGTCAGAATGCTGTTTAGAGACGGCGGCCTCCAACATTAAGGAGTGATGAAAACTATAGAGCTCTATGTGATTGAACAAATAGGGAGATAATGCATTTTCTCATTTGTCGCCATGTAATCCCTATACCTTGTTTGTATCAGATATACTAATTATTGGCTGAACACTAGTCATCGGTCCCTCAGGAATGGTATCTGAGGTATATAAATTTATAAGATGCCCCTGTGAGATCGATATCTGGAACTAGGTTCCGGTATCACCTTTTTATATCAGCAGTAGAGATGAGCGAATTTCATATTTTGAAATTCGCTCACGCTTTGTTTACTGGTAAAAGGTGAATTGCGTTATTGATTCTGTTACCACGGACCATAACGCAATTCTATGACGGAATGCCCTTGGAGGCATTCCATTATTCATTCCATCATATTAGAAGTCTATGGGCTGCATAACGGACCCGTCCCGTTTCCGTTATGCAGGGGAGTCCTCACCTGCATAACGGAAACGCGACGGATCCGTTATGCAGCCCATTGACTTCTATTATGACAGAATAAATAACGGAATGCCTCCAAAAGGCAGTTATAGAATTGCGCTATGATTCGTGGTACCAGTAAAAGAATCACAAACAAATTTCATAACCGGAAATTTGCTCATCTCTAATCAGTAGCACCATAGCTCCCAGAGCACTCCGTGCACTGGAACACACATGTATCATCAGTTAAATTATCGTTTTTTTAATATGCAAGTATTACTACAGCAACTTAGAAGGCCTCTTGTACGGATCGCAAGCTATCCATGCCGCAATGGCAGTGAATAGGCAGCGAACACTTGGCGTGTTGCAAGCCCCAGTTTCTATTTGAAATTATTTGGCTGCGGCCGGCGTGGACCGCAACCTTGTAAAGAGCCAGGTTTTCAGTCTGCTGCGGGTAAACAATCCTACCGGGAATGAGCGGTCAGGTCCCCATAACAACTTATCCGCCCCTCGTGACATCACATCCACTCTCGATTGGATGATTAGACGAACGAGCATCCCTAAGGGTGGAGCCTTGAGTTTCAAAGGAAGGTGAGTGCATTTGTTTACTGCCACAGATCTCTGTACTACTTGTCACACTGCTTCTTGATGAGCTATTGAGTATGACAAAACGTGCTGGATAATAGAGGGGACCAGTATAGGAGAGGGCCAGCAAGCATTGGCCCGAGGTTCCAGTCGGCTAGGGGGTCGCCTTTCTTATGGCTGGTGCTCCAACTACAGCCACGCTAGCTTCCCCCTACTTTAGTCTAGAACAGGCATCCTCAAACTGCGGCCCTCCAGCTGTTGCAAAACTACAAACCGGATTCCAAAAAAGTTGGGACACTATACAAATCGTGAATAAAAACTGAATGCAATGATGTGGAGGTGCCAACTTCTAATATTTTATTCAGAATAGAACATAAATCACGGAACAAAAGTTTAAACTGAGAAAATGTACCATTTTAAGGGAAAAATATGTTGAATCAGAATTTCATGGTGTCAACAATACCCAAAAAGTTGGGACAAGGCCATTTTCACCACTGTGTAGCATCTCCCCTTCTTCTTATAACACTCAACAGACGTCTGGGGACCGAGGAGACCAGTTTCTCAAGTTTAGAAATAGGAATGCTCTCCCATTCTTGTCTAATACAGGCCTCTAACTGTTCAATCGTCTTGGGCCTTCCTTGTTGCACCTTCCTCTTTATGATGCACCAAATGTTCTCTATAGGTGAAAGATCTGGACTGCAGACTGGCCATTACAGTACCCGGATCCTTCTCCTACGCAGCCATGATGTTGTGATTGATGCAGAATGTAGTCTGGCATTATCTTGTTGAAAAATGCAGGGTCTTCCCTGAAAGAGATGAAGTCTGGATGGGAGCATATGTTGTTCTAGAACCTGAATATATTTTTCTGCATTGATGGTGCCTTTCCAGACATGCAAGCTGCCCATGCCACATGCACTCATGCAACCCCATACCATCAGAGATGCAGGCTTCTGAACTGAGCGTTAATAACAACTTGGGTTGTCCTTGTCCTCTTTGGTCCGGATGACATGGCGTCCCAGATTTCCAAAAAGAACTTCGAATCGTGACTCGTCTGACCACAGAACAGTCTTCCATTTTGCCACACTCCATTTTAAATGATCCCTGGCCCCGTGAACACGCCTGAGCTTGTGGATCTTGCTTAGAAACGGCTTCTTTGCACTGTAGAGTTTCAGCTGGCAACGACGGATGGCACGGTGGATTGTGTTCACTGACAATGGTTTCTGGAAGTATTCCTGAGCCCATTCTGTGATTTCCTTTACAGTAGCATTCCGGTTTGTGGTGCAGTGTCGTTTAAGGGCCCGGAGATCACGGGCATCCAGTATGGTTTTACGGCCTTGACCTTGCACAGAGATTGTTCCAGATTCTCTGAATCTTCGGATGATGTTATGCACAGTTGATGATGATAGATGCAAAGTCTTTGCAATTTTTCGCTGGGTAACACCTTTCTGATATTGCTCCACTATCTTTCTGCGCAACATTGTGGGAATTGGTGATCCTCTACCCATCTTGGCTTCTGAGAGACACTGCCACTCTGAGAAGCTCTTTTTATACCCAATCATGTTGCCAATTGACCTAATTAGTGTTAATTCATCTTCCAGCTCTTCGTTATGCTCAAATTTACTTTTTCCAGCCGCTACTTGTCCCAACTTTTTAGGGATTTGTTGACACCGTGAAAATTTGAATCAACGTATTTTTCCTTTAAAATGATACATTTACTCAGATTAAACGTTTGATCTGTCATCTACATTCTATTACAAATAAAATATTGACATTTGCCATCTCCACATCATTGCATTCAGTATTTATTCACAATTTGTTTAGTGTCCCAACTTTTTGGGAATCCGGTTTGTACAAACCGCATGCCCAAACAGCCTACAAAACGGCACTGTGGGAGTTGCAGTTTTACAACAGCTGGAGGGCCACAGTTTACGCTGGGTTCACACCTGAGCGTTCACAATGGAGCGCTCTGTATGCGCGATTGTACAGGCGTTTGCAATCGCGCATACAGAGACAAGCGAACGCCCATTGTCGCGCGTTCCCGGAAGTCTATGTACGGGAACGCGTGACAAGACGCCCCAAAGAAGCTCATGTACTTCTTGGGGCGTCGGGCGTTTTACAGCGCGATCGTACGCACTGTATAACGCCCAGGTGAGAACCCTTCCCATAGGGAAGCATTGGTTTCTCCTTGTTGAGCGTTTTACAGCACGTAGGAACGCGCTGTAAAACGCTCAGGTGTGAACCCAGCCTCAAGGATGCCTGGTCTAGAACCTGACAGGGGAAGTTAACATAGGCATTTAGGCACCAGGCTAAGGTACTCTTATCCACTGATTATTTACCCTGCTAACCACTGTACACCTGTCCCTATTAGCTGACTAGGAACTAACCAAGCCGCAGAAGCATCAAACTGTGCTGGGACCTTTGACCCTCTTGGCACTTTGCAACTTATTTTTCACCTTTTTTGTTTACCACATATATACCTTTTTCGATATGAATTATAAATAAAAGTTATGTTTTACTGACTAAGAGGATCCCAGTTGAAAACATACAGTATTCTATCTCTCTGGGAATATTGCTGTGGAATATAACTACATAGACCACATATACATGCACATGTAGTCAGCAGCAGAAGGGGGGTGGTAGCAGCCGCAGCAATCGGCAAGAGCTGTCATTGTCATCCAGCATCGACTTCAATGTAGTCTTTTGTTCCTCCTCATCACTTTCTACAGCAATCGATCACCAAGGTGATTGCAAAAAGACAACAGTATGTGTGCACTCCTCCAACAGTGCAGAAGCTGAACATGCACCTGGCCAAGCTGCTGGTACTACAGTTTCCATGTAGTAGACTATGCAAGTAGTATGTAGTAGAATATGGCTTTTTTTTATGCACCCCTTAGGGGGGCCAGGTCTTAATGATGACCATCAACATCTTTTTCTGGCTTTACTTCTTCAGAATCATCCTTTGCATTCTCCATGTCTGAGAAAAGTGAGCAAGATTCAGAGAGAGGAGGAGCTGGATATTCCTGATGACATTACTATTGATATTAAATGATGTGGAAAAGGAGGAAAGGTAGATGGCAGAAGGGTCTTGCACCTGTAGGGCAGGAGAGCGAGTGGAGTTGGAGAAGTGCATTTGCAACTAGGCGAGGAAGATGGTGCTTTTCTTCTGTCACTCAGGGAATGCCCCATAACAGTTTTTCTCTCCTCTTTTTTATCGGTTTGTTGGATCCAACTGCCAGTCACCTCCTGCACCTCTTCATATGTAGTTTCAGGATGCAAGGGTGAGAGGTAAGTAACTTTAAAGGGGGTTGTCCAGGTCCAGAGCTTGAACCCGGACATAACCTCATCTTTCCTCAGTTAGCATGTATGAGTGGAACATCAGAGCATTTCTTGCTCAGCTGCTCTCTCTTGCCCTGCACTGCATAGGCCACGGTCTGTTTTGTTTACTTACTATTCTAGGTGGAGGCTTCTGTCTAGCAGTGATCCCTGTGACCTGGTAGGCAGAAGTCTCTACCTAGCATACCCATGTGAAGCCGGTACGTCACCGCTACTCAAGAAAAAGACCTTGCCCTGCATGATGCGGCACAAGACAAGGGGGAGCATTGGAGAAAGAAATGCTCCAATGCTCCACTCACACATGCAAAATAAGTGAAGGGGAGCTTATGTCCGGGTTCAGCTCTGTTTATTATTATTATTATTCAGCTCTGTTTATTATTATGTTCAGCTTTAATTATTAGGTAAAATGTATATTGTGGTCAACTATTGGCCCCTTTATGTAATACAAAAGGGGCATTTTCAGGAGATTGCAGGCCACAACAGCAATAATTGGCATATTGTGCATGCCATGCACCTAACCTGCCAAATCCCATACCAGCAACAGCCCCTGTTTGGCTAACATATCAAAAGGTAGCTACTAGTTTTCAGGCTCCTGTCCCTTAGGTCTAATGCACACAACCATTGTTTTGGTCCGCATCCGAGTTTTTGCTGCTTGGATGCGGACCCATTCACTACAATGGGCCTGCAAAAGATGCAGACAGCACTCCCGTGTGCTGTCCGTTGCTCCGTTCCGTGGCCTGCAAAAAAAAAAAAAAAAAAAATATATATATATATATATATATACAGACGTGGACAAAATTGTTGGTACCCTTTGGTCAATGAAAGAAAAAGTCACAATGGTCACAGAAATAACTTTAATCTGACAAAAGTAATAATAAATTAAAATTCTATAAATGTTAACCAATGAAAGTCAGACATTGTTTTTCAACCATGCTTCAACAGAATTATGTAAAAAAATAAACTCATGAAACAGGCATGGACAAAAATGATGGTACCCCTAGAAAACACAGAACATAATGTGACCAAAGGGACATGTTAATTCAAGGTGTGTCCACTAATTAGCATCACAGGTGTCTACAACCTTGTAATCAGCCATTGGGCCTATATATATGGCTCCAGGTAATCACTGTGTTGTTTGGTGATATGGTGTGTACCACACTCGACATGGACCAGAGGAAGCAAAGGAAAGAGCTGTCTCAAGAGATCAGAAAGAAAATTATAGACAAGCATGTTAAAGGTAAAGGCTATAAGACCATCTCCAAGCAACTAGATGTTCCTGTGAGTACAGTTGCACATATTATTCATAAGTTTAAGATCCATGGGACTGTAGCCAACCTCCCTGGACGTGGCCGCAGGAGGAAAATTGATGACAAATCTAAGAGACGGATAATCCGAATGGTAACAAAAGAGCCTAGAAAGACTTCTAAAGAGATTCAAGGTGAACTTCATGCTCAAGGAACATCAGTGTCAGATCGCACCATCCGTCGTTGTTTGAGCCAAAGTGGACTACATGGGAGACGACCAAGGAGGACACCATTGTTGAAAACGAATCATAAAAAAGCAAGACTGGAATATGCCAAACTACATGTTGACAAGCCACAAAGCTTCTGGGAGAATGTCCTGTGGCCAGATGAGACAAAAATCGAAGTTTTTGCCAAGGCACATCAGCTGTATGTTCACAGACGAAAAAATGAAGCATATCAAGAAAAGAACACTGTCCCTACTGTGAAACATGGAGGAGGCTCTGTTATGTTCTGGGGCTGCTTTGCTGCGTCTGGCACAGGGTGTCTTGAATCTGTGCAGGGTACAATGAAATCTCAAGACTATCAAGGAATTCTAGAGAGAAATGTACTAGCCAGTGTCAGAAAGCTTGGTCTCAGTCGCAGGTCATGGGTCTTGCAACAGGACAATGACCCAAAACACACCGCTAAAAACACCCAAGAATGGCTAAGAGGAAAAAATTGGACTATTCTAAAGTGGCCTTCTATGAGCCCTGACCTCAATCCTATTGAGCATCTTTGGAAGGAGCTGAAACATGCAGTCTGGAAAAGGCACCCTTCAAACCGGACACAACTGGAGCAGTTTGCTCATGAGGAGTGGGCCAAAATACCTGCTGAGAGGTGCAGATGTCTCATTGACAGTTACAGGAAGCGTTTGATTGCAGTGATTGCCTCAAAAGGTTGCGCAACAAAATATTAAGTTAGGGGTACCATCATTTTTGTCCATGCCTGTTTCATGAGTTTATTTTTTTACATAATTCTGTTGAAGCATGGTTGAAAAACAATGTCTGACTTTCATTGGTTAACATTTATAGAATTTTAATTTATTATTACTTTTGTCAGATTAAAGTTATTTCTGTGACCATTGTGACTTTTTCTTTCATTGACCAAAGGGTACCAACAATTTTGTCCACGTCTGTGTATATATATATATATATATATATATATATATATATATATATATATATATATATATATATATATATAACCTGTCCTATTCTTGTCCGTTTTGCAGACAATAATAGGCAGTTATATCGATGGCTGTCCACGCCGTTCCGCAAATTGTGGAACGCACACAGACACCATCTGTGTTTTGCAATCCGCAATTTGCGGACCCCAAAAAACACAACGGTCGTGTGCAGGAGGCATTAATTCAGTAGCCATGTTTGATCTGTCCACCATGTTTGGCCCATCTGGAACTAACTAATACACGTTTAAAGAAAAATATCCAGTTTATAGTATGTATCTGTAAAGTTTTTGATTTTACACTTGAAATATGGAAATCACTCTTTTTATAATAGGGATTAATGGCTACAGTGTTAAAAAAAAAAAAAAGTTTTTAGTCTTCCATTTGACAGAACAGAGCCATTAACAATTTGTGTGTACATTTTATATTTATTCTCAGTTCGTTTTTGAAAGCTCTCCATTGTTTCTATTGTTTACAGAGCATATAATACAGGGCCCATTTTAGATTTAGCATTTTCGTTTTAGACATAACTTTTTTAAATTTCCATTCATATAGCCATATGAGGACTTATGTTTGGGGGATAAGTTGTACTATGAGCACCATTCAATTTACCATGCATGTTATTGGAAAATGGGAAATAATTCTGCCAAGGTTTTTGACATAACATCCTTATTTCCGCGGCTAAATATGAATACAGCAATACAAAACTTTTTTTTTAATCTACAACTTAAAAAAAAAAAAAAAATTATCAAAATTTTCTTTGCATCACCATTTTCTGGCAGCAATTACTTTTTTTATATTTTGGTCTATAGACCTGTATTGGGCGAATTTGGAAAAAAAAAAAATGTCGAATTATGTGGCTCGATGCTATGCTGTGACTTGCAGCAGGGAGGTTACCATGGCAGCCATGAGATGCTTCAAAAGCGGTTTCTCTGCGGGAGCTACAATTAAAAGCCAAAGAGAAGTGCATCCTTCGGCCTCAGGGTACTTTCACACTAGCGTTAGAGGAATCCGGCAGGCAGTTCCTTTTGCCGGATCCGGAAATCAGTGTGCAAATGGATACCATTTGTTTCCGGATCCGTCTAACAAATGCATTGAAATACCAGATCCATCTCTCCGGTGTCAACCGGAAAAACGGATTTGGTATTTATACTTTTCATATTTTTAAAAGGTCTACGCATGCGGATTTCCGGAACACTTGGTACTGGATCTGGTATTAATACATTTCAATGGAAATTAATGCTGGATCTGGCAATCAAATCAGGCAAGTGTTCCGGAATTATGGCTAGAGAAAATACTTCAGCATGCTGCAGTATTTTCTCCGGCCAAATACTGTAAAAGTGACTGAACTGAAGACATCCTGATGCATACTGAACAGATTGCTTTCCATTCAGAATGCATTGGGATAAAACTAATAGGACGGAACTCAATACCGAAAAACTTTAACACTAGTGTGAAAGTACCCTAACCTCACAGATGCCACAATCTGTGTTGATCTGAGGGGTTAAATGACAGGGTTCGGCGAGATTGCGGCCAGGTGTTTACTGTATGATACAGCTGGCACCTGCTGAGTATAAAGCGGGCTCAATGCAGCAGCCCGCTCAATACATTCCCTCAGCCACCACAATACGCGGGTATACCCGATTTATAGCGATGATGAATGAATTAATAATGAATCAAATTTCTTGACGAAGTTTGACTAATCAGCCCAATGAAATTTTTCACAACTTCGCTCAACTCTATTCCTATGCTTACATCTGAACAAAGAATTTCTTCCCGCCCCTTTACAGGAGGGCAAATATTACAAAATACTGCATCAACATCTTGTCCACTCACTCCATTCATTATATAATGCCATATATAGAGACAGTTTATATGTCCCCGGGTCCCACATTGCTCCCATCACTACCTACAGATTCTCAACTAGGTTTTTGCTCATAACAGGCACTCCATCAGAGTTATTAGATTGTCTGTAGTGGCTATTGGGTCGCATGGCTAAAGACTACCCCCAAAATATGCTTCTCAGATTAGTCGCCAAGAAAGTTTGATACTGTATCCAGGGCATTTCTAAGCATGAACTAAATGTATAGAAATTTTTGTGACACCTCCTTAAATTTTTTTTACTTTCCTGCAAACTGATGTGATAACACAACGGTAAATGACCTCAATTCAAACCCAATTTCATTATATTGTGGTGCAAGGACAGGGATGCCCTTTATCACATATCCTTTTTAATTTTTCATTAGACCCCTTACTCTGATTCATCCAGACTGATCCAACTAGTCAAGGCATCATGTTTAGTTCCAAGAAACAACGCTCATCCCTAGACATCATATGCAAAAGCAGAGAGAACTTCAGGTTTTCGGGTATCGAGTTCAAGTATATGCTGAATTGCGTTATGGATTACGTTACCATGGACCATAACAAGTCCATGATGGAATGCATAACTGAATGCCTTTAGGAGGTTTTCAGTTATGCAGGAGAGGACTACTACTGTTTTATTCCTATACCTCTTTCCCTTACTGCAGGGATGTCAAACTCGTGGCCCTCCAGCTGTTGCAAAACTACAACTCCCATCATGCCTGGGCATACTACAGCTATCAGGGAATGATGGGAGTTGTAGTTTTGCAACATCTGGAGGGCCATGAGTTTGACATCCATGCCTTAGTGCATCCCCTTACCCTTTTCCCCCTTTCCAATTCCCAATGAGGACTTTTTTGTGGGGCAAGCTGTAGTTTTTATTGGTATCATTTTGGGGCACTTATGTATGACTTTTTGATAACTATTTATTAATTGCCGCCCCCCCCCCCCCAAAAAACAGCAATTTGGCTATTTTTCTTTTTTTTCCCCCAGTAAGAGCGTCCTATAGTTAAGTCCCTTCACAATGGAATTGGTCCTTCAAAAAGTTGGTATTGGAAATGCTCTTCAAAACGTAAAAAAGGTGCTTCTAAAATTCTAAGGCTTCTAGCGTAGTAAAAAATATAAATACAATAGACATTTACAAAATTATGCATATTTACCATTTTATGCATTATCACGGTCTTAAAAAGCATATAAATTCAAAAAGAAAATTGATTGATTTTTCTCTAAATAAAAAAGGTAAAACAAACATTTAACCAACATTAAATGTGTCATATAAAAAAAAAATCTCAGAATCACTTCGATAAATAAAAGCATGATTTGCAAAACTAGGCTGTGAGGAATGTGAGAACTGGCTGTGTCTGGAAAGGGTTAAATCATTCAATATGTGGTAAAAATGACTAAATTATTTATGAGGGCTTGTCTTTCCGTGGGATGAGCTCTAGTTTTATTTAGTACCATTTTGGGATTCGTACGGCTTTTTAAATCACTTTTTATTCAAGTTTTTTTGCAATGGGAACGAGCCTCCCTAGCGTCACCCACAATGCTAGGGAGGCTCGTTCCCGTCGTGGCCTGCTATTGGCTTCCCCAGGCCCCGTATGTTTTGATCTGCGCAACAGGAAGATGCAGCAATCAGGAGCGACGCGGGTGACGGTGAGTGAGGCAAGTATAACCAGTATGCGATACCCGGGCATTTTGGGGGGCATTATAGGGGTTGGATAACCCCTTTAACACAGCAAACCATGTTGTGCATACCTTAAAAGGACGATTGTCGTGAAGGAAGTGTTCCTTCCTGGCAGTCTGCTTCTCACTCAGTGAAGGAGACCACCGCTTTTACAAGCAGCGATCTCCTTCACAGTATGAGAACGAGGGATCGCTATTGCGATCCCTCATCCTCATAAAAAAATCATTGTTTCTGGATTTCAGATCGCTGTTTAGACACACGATCTGCTGCCCAGAAACGATGATTGATGTGACTACATGAATGACAGGATCACCTTATTAACAAGCATTTTTCTCGTTCATCGGGTGATAGGCGGCACATTTAGTTACAGTCAAGTCCATAAATATTAGGACAGACACAATTCTAACATTTTTGGCTTTATACACCACCACAATGGATTTAAAATGAAACGAACCAGATGTGCTTTAACTGTAGACTGTCAGCGGATAAAAAGGTCCAGAATTAATTTCAAGTGTGCTATTTGCATTTGGAATCTGTTGCTGTCAACTCTCAAGATGAGATCCAAAGAGCTGTCACCATCAGTGAAGCAAGCCATCATTAGGCTGAAAAAACACAACCTCATCAGAGAGATAGCAAAACCATTAGGCGTGGCCAAAACAACTGTTTGGAACATTCTTAAAAAGAAGGAATGCACCGGTGAGCTCAGCAACACCAAAAGACCCGGAAGACAACAGAAAACAACTGTGGTGGATGACTGAAGAATTCTTTCCCTGGTGAAGAAAACACCCTTCACAACAGTTGGCCAGATCAAGAACACTCCAGGAGGTAGGTGTATGTGTGTCAGTCAACAATCAAGAGAAGACTTCACCAGAGTGAATACAGAGGGTTCACCACAAGATGTAAACCATTGTCGAGCCTAAAAAGCAGGAAGGCCAGATTAGAGTTTGCCAAATGACATCTAAAAAAGCCTTCACAGTTCGTGAACAACATCCTATGGGCAGATGAGACCAAGATCAACTTGTACCAGAGTGATGGGAAGAGAAGAGTATGGAGAAGGAAAGGAACTACTCATGATCCTAAGCATACCACCTCATCAGTCAGTGAAGCACGGTGGTGGCATGAATGGCTGCCAATGGAACTGGTTCTCTTGAATCTATTAATGATGTGACTGCTGACAAAAGCAGCAGGATGAATTCTGTGTTTCGGGCAATATTATCTTCTCATATTCTGCCAAAATGCTTCAGAACTCATTGGACGGCGCTTCACAGTGCAGATGGAGAATGACCCAAAAGCAACCAGAGGTTTTTTTTAAGGGAAAGAAGTGGAATGTTATGCAATGGCCAAGTCAATCACCTGACCTGAATCCGATTGAGCATGCATTTCACTTGCTGAAGACAAAACTGAAGGGAAAATGCCCCAAGAACAAGCACGAACTGAAGACAGTTGCAGTAGAGTCCTGGCAGATCACCACTAGGAATGAAACCCAGCGTCTGGTGATGTCTATGCGTTCCAGACTTCAGGCTGTAATTGACTGCAAAAGATTTGCTATGATTATTTTGTCCCATTAATTTTAGTCCCTTAATGAGCGGGAAGCACATATGCAAACTGTTGTAATTCCTACACCATTCACCTGATTTGGATGTAAATACCCTCAAATTAAAGCTGGCAGTCTGCAGTTAAAGCACATCTTGTTCGTTTTATTTCAAATCCATTGTGGTGGTGTAGAGAGCCAAAAAAGTTAGAATTGTGTAGATATCCCAATATTTATGAAACTGACTGTAGTTCCCAATATTCTGGACCATTGTTTTGTCTAAATTCACCTTTAGTGAGTTATTGCACATTTAACCTGTTGGGGACACAGGGCGTAGGGAACACTGTATGGAAGAGGTTAACAGGGAGCAAGCTCCCTCCCTCTCCCATCATGGGCTGCTGTGCCTTTTCAGCCCCCGATGGGAGGAGAGGGCCCCCCTCCCTCCTCATCTTATGTACGCCAAGATAGTACCAATCAAACCATCACCTCATCCCGCAAAAAATTAGCCCCTATATTAGACAATGACCCAAAAAATAAAAAACCTATGGCTCTCAGACTAAAACATGATTTTTCTTTTGTTTCAAAAATGCTATTTTAAAAATGCAATTGCCTATAAACTGAAAAAACTATGGCTCTCAGACTATGGAGACACTAAAACATTATATTATTTTTTTTGTCAAAATAAAAAAATTGCCAAAACAGCCATTTTTGGCAAACTTTCTATTTTAATCTTTTTTTCCCGTAACAAAGCAAGTGTTAGCCAAACAAAACTCCATATTTATTGCCCTGATTATGTAGTTTACAGAAATGCCCCATATGTGGTTGTAAACTGCTGTATGGCCACACGGCAGGGTGCAGAAGGAAAGTAACGCCATGTGGTTTTTGGAAGGCAGTTTTTGCTGAACTGTTTTTTTGACACCATGTCCAATTTGAAGCCCCCCCAGATGCACCCGTAGTGTAAAATGACCCCATTTAAGAAACTACACCCCTCAAGGTATTCAAAACTGATTTTAATTAACTTTGTTAACCCTTTAGGTGTGCCACAAGAGTTGATCGCAAATTGAGATGAAATTTCAGAATTTATATTTTTTGTTACTTTGCCTCACAAAAAGTTTAACAGAGCAACCAAAAAGCATATGTACCCTAAAATATTACCAACAAAACTGCCACCTTATCCTGTAGTTTCCAAAATGGGGTCACTTTTTTGGAGTTTCTACTCTAGGGGTGCATCAGGGGGCTTAAAATGGGACATTGTGTCAAAAATAAAATAAAAAATAAATAAAATAAAAAGCTATCAAAATCTGCCTTCCAAAAACCAAATGGCGTTCCTTTCCTTCTGCGCCCTGCTGTGTGCCCGTACAACAGTTTACAACCACATATGGGGTGTTTCTGTAAACTACAGAATCAAAGTAATAAATGTTGAGTTTTGTTTGGCTGTTAACCCTTGCTTTGTTACTGGGGAAAAAAAAGGATTAAAAATTTGCCCAAAAAAATTCTGAAAGTTTATCTCTATTTGCCATTAACTCTTGTCGAACACCTAGGATTAACTACATTTGTAAAGTCAGTTTTGAATACCTTGAGGGGTGTAGTTTCTAGAAATGGGGTCATTTTGGGGTGGTTTCTATTATATAAGCCTCACAAGGTGACTTCAGACCTGGTTCTTATAAAGTGGGTTTTTGAAAATTTGTAAAAAAAAAATTCCAAGATTTGCTTCTAAACTTCTAAGCCTTGTAACGTCCCCAAAAAATAAAATGTAATTCCCAAAATGATCCAAACATGAAGTAGACATATGGGGAACGTAACGTAATAACCATTTTTGTAGGCATTACTACGTATTATAGAAGTAGAGAAATTGAAACTTGGAAATTTGTAAAATTGTAAAAAAAACTTTGGTTAAATTTATTTATTTTTTTTTATAAATAAAAAAAGATTTTTTTTGACTATTTTACCAGTGTAATGAAGTACAATATGTGACAAAAAAAAAATCTCTCAGAATGGCTTGAATAAGTCAAAGCGTTTTAAAGTTAAGAGACACTGGTCAGATTTGCAAAAAATGGCCTGCTCCTTAACCACCTTAGGACCGCCGTACGCAGGATTGCGTCCTGCCGGCGGTCCTGCTCTTCTGGGTGGACGCATATACGCGTCCTCCCACGAGAGCCGAGATTTCCTGTGAACGCGCGCGCGCTCACAGGAACGGAAGGTAAGCGAGTGGATCTCCAGCATGCCAGCGGCGATCGCTCGCTGGCAGGCTGGAGATCAGAATTTTTTAACCCCTAACAGGTATATTAGACGCTGTTTTCATAACAGCGTCTAATATACCTCCTACCTGGTCCTCTGGTGGTCCCTTTTGTTAGGATCGACCACCAGAGGACTCAGGTAGGTAAGTACAGTAGCACCAAACACCACACTACACTACACCCCCCCCCCGTCACTTATTAACCCCTTATAAACCCCTGATCACCCATGATCACCCCATATAAACTCCCTGATCACCCCCCTGTCATTGATCACCCCCCTGTCATTGATCACCCCCCTGTCATTGATCACCCCCCTGTCATTGATCACCCCCCTGTCATTGATCACCCCCCTGTCATTGATCACCCCCCTGTCATTGATCACCCCCCTGTCATTGATCACCCCCCTGTCAGGCTCCGTTCAGACGTCCGTATGATTTTTACAGATCCACGGATACATGGATCGGATCCGCAAAAAGCATACGGACGTCTGAATGGAGCCTTACAGGGGGGTGATCAATGACAGGCGGGTGATCACCCATATACACTCCCTGATCACCCCCTGTCATTGATCACCCCCCTGTCATTGATCACTCCCCTGTAAGGCTCCATTCAGACGTCCGCATGATTTTTACGGATCCATGGATACATGGATCGGATCCGCAAAACACATGCGGACGTCTGAATGGAGCCTTACAGGGGGTGATCAATGACAGGCGGGTGATCACCCATATACACTCCCTGATCACCCCCCTGTCATTGATAACCCCCCTGTAAGGCTCCATTCAGACGTCCGCATGCGTTTTGTGGATCCGATCCATGTATCCATGGATCCGTAAAAAATCATGCGGATGTCTGAATGGAGCCTTACAGGGGGGGTGATCAGTGACAGGGGGGTGATCACCCTGATTACCCTGATCACCCCCTGTCATTGATAACCCCCCTGTAAGGCTCCATTCAGACGTCCGCATGCGTTCTGTGGATCCGATCCATGTATCCATGGATCCGTAAAAAAATCATGCGGATGTCTGAATGGAGCCTTACAGGGGGGGTGATCAGTGACAGGGGGGTGATCACCCTGATCACCCCCTGTCATTGATAACCCCCCTGTAAGGCTCCATTCAGACGTCCGCATGCGTTCTGTGGATCCGATCCATGTATCCATGGATCCGTAAAAAAATCATGCGGATGTCTGAATGGAGCCTTACAGGGGGGGTGATCAATGACAGGGGGGTGATCAGGGAGTCTATATGGGTGATCACCCCCCCCCCCCCCCCCCGGTAAGGCTCCATTTAGACATTTTTTTGGGCACAAGTTAGCGGAATTTTTTTGTTTGTTTTTGTTTTTTCTTACTAAGTCTCATATTCTACTAACTTGTGTCAAAAAATAAAATCTCACATGGACGCACCATACCCCTCACGGAATCCAAATGCGTAAACATTTTTAGACATTTATATTCCAGACTTCTTCTCACGCTTTAGGGCCCCTAAAAAGCCAGGGCAGTATAAATACCCCACATGTGACCCCATTTCGGAAAGAAGACACCAAGGTATTCCGTGAGGGGCATATTGAGTCCATGAAAGATTGAAATTTTTGTCCTAAGTTAGCGGAAAGTGAGACTTTGTGAGAAAAAACAAAAAAAAAAAAAAAAAATCAATATCCGCTAACTTATGCAAAAAAAAAAAAATTCGAGGAACTCGCCATGCCCCTCATTGAATACCTTGGGGTGTCTTCTTTCCAAAGTGGGGTCACATGTGGGGTATTTATACTGCCCTGGCTTTTTAGGGGCCCGAAAGTGTGAGAAGAAGTCTGGGATCCAAATGTCTAAAAATGCCCTCCTAAAAGGAATTTGGGCCCCTTTGCGCATCTAGGCTGCAAAAAAGTGTCACACATGTGGTATCGCCGTACTCAGGAGAAGTTGGGCAATGTGTTTTGGGGTTCATTTTACATATACCCATGCTGGGTGAGAAAAATATCTTGGTCAAATGCCAACTTTGTATAAAAAAAAAATGGGAAAAGTTGTCTTTTGCCAAGATATTTCTCTCACCCAGCATGGGTATATGTAAAATGACCCCCCAAAACACATTACCCAACTTCTCCTGAGTACGGCGATACCACATGTGTGACACTTTTTTGCAGCCAAGGTGGGCAAAGGGGCACCTTTCGGATTTCGCAGGCCATTTTTTACACATTTTGATTGCAAGGTACTTCTTACACATTTGGGCCCCTAAATTGCCAGGGCAGTATAACTACGCCACAAGTGACCCCATTTTGGAAAGAAGACACCCCAAGGTATTCCGTGAGGGGCATGGCGAGTTCCTAGAATTTTTTATTTTTTGTCACAAGTTAGCGAAAAATGATGATTTTTCTTTTTTCCTTACAAAGTCTCATATTCCACTAACTTGCGACAAAAAATAAAACATTCTAGGAACTCGCCATGCCCCTCACGGAATACCTTGGGGTGTCTTCTTTCCAAAATGGGGTCACTTGTGGGGTAGTTATACTGCCCTGGCAATTTAGGGGCCCAAATGTGTGAGAAGAACTTTGCAATCAAAATGTGTAAAAAATGCCCTGCAAAATCCGAAAGGTGCACTTTGGAATATGTGCCCCTTTGCCCACCTTGGCAGCAAAAAAGTGTGACACATCTGGTATCGCCGTACTCAGGAGAAGTTGGGGAATGTGTTTTGGGGTGTCATTTTACATATACCCATGCTGGATGAGAGAAATATCTTGGCAAAAGACAACTTTTCCCATTTTTTTATACAAAGTTGGTATTTGACCAAGATATTTTTCTCACCCAGCATGGGTATATGTAAAATGACACCCCAAAACACATTCCCCAACTTCTCCTGAGTACGGCGATACCAGATGTGTGACACTTTTTTGCTGCCAAGGTGGGCAAAGGGGCACATATTCCAAAGTGCACCTTTTGGATTTCACCGGTCATTTTTTACACATTTTGATTGCAAAGTTCTTCTCACACATTTGGGCCCCTAAATTGCCAGGGCAGTATAACTACCCCACAAGTGACCCCATTTTGGAAAGAAGACACCCCAAGGTATTCTGTGAGGGGCATGGCGAGTTCCTAGAATTTTTTATTTTTTGTCGCAAGTTAGTGGAATATGAGACTTTGTAAGAAAAAAATAAATAAATAAAATCATCATCATTTTCCGCTAACTTGTGACAAAAAATAAAAAGTTCTATGAACTCACTATGCCCATCAGCGAATACCTTAGGGTGTCTACTTTCCGAAATGGGGTCATTTGTGGGGGTTTTCTACTGTTTGGGCATTGTAGAACCTCAGGAATCATGACAGGTGCTCAGAAAGTCAGAGCTGTTTCAAAAAGCGGAAATTCACATTTTTGTACCATAGTTTGTAAATGCTATAACTTTTACCCAAACCATTTTTTTTTTTTGCCCAAACATTTTTTTTTTATCAAAGACATGTAGAACAATAAATTTGGCGAAAAAAGGAGATTTTTGTGAAACTCACCTGTAAAATCTTTTTCTCGTCTTTTCCATTGGGGGACACAGACCATGGGTATAGCTTAGAGGTATTAGTAGGAGGGACACTATGCAAATGAAAGAGCTCCTCCTCCTCGGGCTATACCCCCAGACTCCACCAGGAGGAACTCAGGCGTTGCACAAGCAGTAGGAGAAGGAGCAAGAAAAAATCATGGAAACCATCGGACCAAGCCATAAGGTCCAACCAGAAACAGAAAAACTGAACTAAAGACCCCTCCTGCAACAGGAATAATGGGTGGGAGCTGTGTCCCCCAATGGAAAAGACGAGAAAAAGATTTTACAGGTGAGTTTCACAAAAATCTCCTTTTCTCGTGCTTTTTTCCATTGGGGGACACAGACCATGGGACGTCCAAAAGCAGTCCATGGGGTGGGAAAAAATACCAGCACCGCCAGGAGGAACGCCCCAACGGTCAAACAGGAACCACAGCCTGCAAAACCCTGCGGCCAAAGCCGCATCAGCCGAAGCCAGTGAATGCAACTGACAAAAATTTGCAAAGGTATGCAAGGACGGCCAGGTGGCCGCCGTACACAGCTGAGACGCAGAGGCACGACTGCGTCTTGCCCAGGAAGCCCCCTCCGCCCCAATGGAGAGAACGGCAATTCTAGCCGGGGGAACTCCACCACAAGCGTGACAAGCCGCGGAAATAGCCAAGCAGATCCAGAGCGCCAAGAACGGCGGACGGAAGCAGTAGCCGCGAGACACACCTCCAGGACCCGTACAACATCCAGGGAATGCAGAGTGCATTCCTTGGGGTTAGCCGGAGAAGGACAAAAGGAAGGCAGGACAAGATCCTCATCAAGGCGGAAGGGAGAGACCACCCTGGGCAAAAAGAAGGGGACTGGACGGAGCACAACTTAATCCTGGTGGAAAACCAGAAAGTCTCCTGACAGGAAAGAGCGGCCAGCTCCGACACCAGTCTGACTTAAAAGCTCGTGATGGGAAGTAAACTCACAGCCACTGCATAATAGCCCAGAACTTTAATCACTACGCTATGTAGCTGTATCAGAAGCTATGGTCACAAGGAAGTCCAGATGAGAACAGTCAGAGAGACCCTCCTCAAAGGCTCGAAGGGGGCCGACTGCAGAGCGCGCAGAACCAAAGTGAGATCCCAAGGAGACAAAGGGGGAACATACGGGGAACCGAATGCGCCACCCCCGAAGAAAGGTCACCACCGGACCCTTAAGAGCAAGGGACCTCTGACGGCCCGCGCCGAAACCTGACCTTACAGGGAACTAAGCGACAGTCCCTGCACAAGCCCAGACTGAAGAAAAGACAGTACCATCAAGATGGAAAACCGAAGGGGAGGGAACCCCGAACCCTCAAAAAAGGATAGGAAGGCCATCCAGGTACGATAGTAAATCCGGGAGGAAGAAGACTTCCCCGGACTGATCATGGTCCTAACCACTGAATCCGAGAACCCCATCTTTATCAGGATGGCGGTTTCAACAGTCACGCCGGTAAACGAAGAGACCGCAAATTCCGGTGGCAGAACGGGCCCTGAGACAGTAGGTCCTGTCCGTCGGGAAGAGGCCATGGGGCGTCCGCCAGCAACCGAGCCACGTCCGAAAAAACCACGCGCGGCGAGGCCACTCTGGGGTGATGAGAACGGTCGGAGTCCCTTCCGCCTCGAACTGGCGTAGACCCTTTGGTAGGAGAGGAAAACAGAGGAGGCTGAAGTCCTGCCACGGAGACACCTGCGCATCCATCCGTACGCCTCCGGATCTCGGGCGCGAGCCAGGACCACTGGGATCTTGTTGTTGAACCCGGACGCCATTAAGTCCACATCCGGACGGTCCCATCTGTGGCAGATTTCCTCGAACCCTTCTGGATGCAGAGACCACCCGCTTGGATCCACCGTGATGTGGCTTAGAAAGTCCGCTGTCCAGTTGTCCACTCCTGGAATGCAAACTGCTGACAACACCGGAACGTGCGTCTCTGCCCACGTCAGAATTCTCTTCACCTCCTGCATCACCATCCGGCTGCGGGTCCCGCCCTGATGGTCGATATAGGCCACAGCCGCGGCATTGCCCGTTTGAACCCGCACTGGGAGGCCCGCAAGGAGAGAGGTCCAATAGGAGAGAGAGAGCGGAAAAAATCGCCCTCAGTTCCAGAAAGTTGATTGGAAGGCGAGACTCTGCCGCCGACCAAATTCCTTGAACCGTGCGAGACTGGAAAACGCCCCCCCCAACCCAGGATGCTGGCATCGGTGGCGGCGATCGTCCAGGAGAATGCGAGAAAGGAACTCCCCGACCTCAGGTTCTTTGGGAACAGCCACCAAGGGAGAGCTGCCCGAACCCGCTGAAAGGTAAAGGATCTCCTGTTGCGCCAGGCGAGTGTGAAACTGGGCATATGGAAGGCCTCGAAAGAGGCTACCATAAGACCCAGGACCTGCAAGTATTCCCGAATGGAGAGGCACGGGGAGCGCAGCAGATGCGACACTGCCCCCTGGACCTGGGAGGACTTGAAGGCTGGTAGAATACTTAGGCAGCCGAGGTGTCCAAAATCACCCTCCGGAAGGAGAGCCTCTGGGACGGGAAGAGGCAGGAGTTTGGGAAAGTTACCAGCCAGCCGAACCGTTCCAGGGTCTGAACAGTGATCCGGACGCTGTCCGTGGTCTGCGGTAGAGAGGGGGGCCTCTATCCGGATATCGTCCCGATAGGGCAGCAAAGGAATGCCCCTGGTACGAAGAAGCGCCATGAGCGGTCCAGGACCGTGGCAAGGACCCGCGGGGTGGTCGCCAACCCGAAGGAAGGGCGACAAACTGACAGTGTCGACCCATAATGGCGAAGCGCAGGAATCGATGGTGGGATTCCGCAATCGGGACATGTGATAGGCCTAGGAGCAGCAGGGCGGGCTGACTGGGCCCTCTAGTGCCGGGAAGGCTGGTGCAAAGGAAGGGCTCTTTGCGGGCGACCTGAGACCCCCGGCGGAGGAAGCAGGCGACGGCCTACCAGATGAGAAACGGCAAAAGGCATGCAGAGATGAACTCGTCCAGCTGATCCCCATAAGGTCTGGAAACCCCAAAGGGGAGATTAGCAAGGGAACGCTTGGTGGAGGCGTCAGCATCCCACACCTTCAATCAAATCTCTTCGCGCTGAGTGACAGAGATGGCCAACCTGCGGGCAAAGAGGGAAACAATGTCCCTAGAAGCTTCGCAAAGAATCTTAGAAGCCTGAGACATCTGGAGAACCAACTCCAGTGTGTTAGTAGCCGCCTCTCGTACCGCCAGTTCCTGGTGGTGGTGTTGTAACCACACCGAGAGAGCACTGGCTACCCCTGCTGAGTGAAAGGTAGGTCACAGGGACGCGCTGCCAGCGAAAAAAGGACCTGGAAGAGAGTCTATGCGTCTGTCTACAGCATCCTGGAAAGAGGAACTGACTAAGACAGGAAGGGCCACATAATTGGCTAATCCGGCCACCGGAGGATCCACCTTAGGGGGAGGAGACACCTCTCCTCGCCGTCAGCAGGGAAAGGAAAGTATATTCATGCGCTGGGTGGTCGAGAACCTTATTAAGACCACCCCAGGCCCTGGACATGACCGCGGAAAAATCCCTCATGGACCGGGAACATGGTAGTCTCCGACTGCCTGGACGGAAAAAGGGGGAACTCCTGACCAGTGGAAGGAGGAGAATCCCCTTGGAGAATAAAGGTGTCTCGGACAGTCACCACTAAGTCAGCCACCCTGGTGGAGAGCTTAGGCGAGGGGTCCCGCTCCATGACCTAATCAGAGCCGGAAATTCTCCTTCAGACTTGCGCTCCCTAAGGGAGGGGAGAGTCGCCCGAACGCGCCTCTAGACGAGGGGGGGGGGGGGGGGGGAGAGCCAGAGCCATCGAGGAGGGATGCTGCTGCTCACGCTCCCTGTTAGTAGTCGGGCGTCTTCTGTGGAAAACCACTTAGAGAGGTGGTTGGCGTCACAGGATTTGAAAATGCCCTATAGTCCAAAAAGGACCTGGCTCGTCCGAGCCGGATAATTCTCCTTCGGATTACTCTCCCTAGGGAGGGGGAAGAGCAGTCCGCAAGCGCCACCGGCGAGGTGAGGGGGGTGGAGAGACGGAGACATCCGAGGTGGGATGCTGCCGCTCACGCTGCCTCTTCGTAGTCAGTCACCCACTGTGGGGACCACTGAGAGAGATGGAGTCGTTAGCGCCACAGGATTAAAGGACATGGTTGCCTTGGCGACTAAGACCAATTTAGCGGCCGCGCTGGACATGGCAGATGCCCAAGCGGGGACCGCAGGCCCCCAGGGACGTGGAGGAGGGGGGTAAGGCAGGGATGCAGGTAATACTTATCTGCTCCTGCAGAACTTCTCCTGCAGAACTTCTCCCTCGACTCCAGGACCAGCAGGGATGCACCTCATCAGGCTTCTGACTCCTTGTCCAGGAGTGCAGTGTTCTGGTGGAGGGTGGCAGCAGGAGACCCAGTAGCTGGTGGGATACCGGAGCTGCAGGTCGAGCCCGGATCCACTTGTCTTCTTTGGGGGGCAATGGAGGCAGCCAGGCAGCGTCCAAGGACGGCAGCGGGCATTCCACGGGGGACCAGGAAGGCGCCATGCCGACCTGTGTCCCCATCTAGAATAATATAAACAATTTTTGATGGCTGAAAGGGGCTTTGAACTCAGAAAGCCTGGACATGGGGCAGCAGCAGCAGTACCACTGAGCTACCAGCTTGCCTGGCACAAAACGGAGTAGAGTGATGAGGAGCTGCACGGCCATGAGCAAACAGAGTCTCCGGTGTAAGGAGAGTCAGAGCGGCATGCCGAGGCTCCGCCTCCCCGAAAGCGTAATTATGGCGCGAAAAATATGCGCGCGCGCGAAAATATGCGCAAAAATATGCGCGCGCGCGAAAATATGCGCGAAAATAAGCGCACGCGCGCGCGTGATTTAAACAAACACCACGTGGAGGAGCGGCCTGCCGGCGGGCGCTGAGGGAGCGCAGCAGCCAAGGCCCGACGAGAGAAGCGCTGAAGCCCACAGTTTAAGGGGGAAGAGATGCCAGTACTCCAGTGCCAAAATGAAGAAAGTGCCCCATCAGGATCCTTCTTCAAGTTCACCCAGGTAGCCACAGACAAATAGACACAGAGGGAGGGGGAGGGATTGGGCAACACTTATCTGCTCAGCATGCTCCCTCGATGTCCAGACCAGCAGGGATGCGCCTCTTCAGACTTCTGACTCCAATCCAGGAGAACAGTGCTCTGGAGGAGGGTAGGCAGCAGGCGTCCCAGCAGCTGGTGGGATGCCGGAGCTAACAGGTCGAGCCCGGATCCACTTATCTTCTTGGGGGGAAATGGAGGCAGCCAGGCAACGTCCCAAAGACGGCGGTGGGCACTCCACGGGGGACCAGGAAGGCGCCATGCCGACCTGTGTCCCCATCTAGAATAAAAATAACAAAAAGGAGTAGAATCAGAGAGTGTCAACCTCCTTCACCAGACACTAAGCAAAGACTGAGTTCCTCCTGGTGGAGTCTGGGGGTATAGCCCGAGGAGGAGGAGCTCTTTCATTTGCATAGTGTCCCTCCTACTAATACCTCTAAGCTATACCCATGGTCTGTGTCCCCCAATGGAAAAAAGCACGAGAAATTTATATATGGATGTCGTTTTTTTTGCAAAATTTTACAGCTGAAAGTGAAAAATTTCATTTTTTTGCAAAAAAATCGTTACATTTTGATTAATAACAAAAAAGTAAAAATGTCAGCAGCAATAAAATACCACCAAATGAAAGCTCTATTAGTGAGAAGAAAAGGAGGTAAAATTCATTTGGGTGGTAAGTTGCATGACCGAGCGATAAACGGTGAAAGGAGTGTAGTGCCGAAGTGTAAAAAGTGCTCTGGTCATGAAGGGGGTTTCACCTAGCGGGGCTGAAGTGGTTAAGGTGAAAATGAGCCAGGTCCCTAAGGGGTTAAACGGGACTTATCGGGTTGATCATTGAGAAAAGAGCATTCATACTAATTGGCCCATGTAAAGGTGTCACCAGTCACTCAATGAACAAGCAAACGCTCATTCATCGGGTGAATTCAGTTTGTCGACACATACATCATTGTTTATACGCAGGTTATTATGCTTCATATACAGTGTTTTGATGCATAGAAACAATGAAACTGTATGGGAACGAGTGACTGAGGTAGTCATCAAATACCCAAACAGGGGAACTGATAAGCTGCAGCTCTCTCCTGCTCTGAAGAGAAGGATTACTGATAACTACCTGGTTAGTCAGAGCGTGTAAATACGCCTTTCGCGTACATTCAAACTCTGCAGCTTTGTTGCAGAATTTTCTGTGGATGTCACAATCATCTGGATGCAATTCACAGAAATCCATGTGCCTATTGCAGAAACAGTCCCAAATATCCGAGTATGTCACGTGTGAACAAGTATCAAAGAGATCAGTCAGTCCACAACTTTTCTCCTCAATTCTGGAAAACAATTTACATATCAGAGCTAGTTTCAAAAGAAAGCAACAGTGAGAGACAGCTGGACTTTAGGTAGAAAGCAATGGTCTACTGTAATGGTTGTAGTACATACTGATGTGCAACCCAATTCTCTTTAATCAGATCAAGTAGAAGCCAATTTTAAACGACCTGTCACTACTGGGACAGCATAGTTCTTTTCGTATTAAATGGTCAGCAATAAAATAAAAAATAAATAAAAAAAAGATGTCCTCCATGTACTGCTGATTGATGCTCTTATAGGTGCATTGCAGCTAGGGGAGAATACCTCCCTAATACAGGATTGACCATGCCACCGTTTTATTTCCACCTGTAAAGGAATACATATACAGCAAGACCCCATGCATCTCTATTCAACACAGAACTGTAACAGAAGTAGGTAAAAGGACTGTCATTGCAAATTCACAAATTAAACTGGTCCTGGTGCCCTGCAGTTGACAAGTACAGTATCCCAAACGCCTCAATTTTTTTATTTTATTCTGAGCCCCTGTATTAATTCATATGCAAATTACTTGCAAACAGCCAAAGGGGTGGTTACACCCATTGCCAACGGTGCCCAGGCACTCTCAAATGAACATAGCCAACTCCTCCTCAGCACTGAATCCTTCCAGTGGTCTCTACGTCATCAAGCCACTTGAATCCTAGTCAGGTGCACAGCTCAGCTCAATGCACTACTTGCGCATGATTTCAACCAGCCCTGAAATCGGACCAACTAATTTACTTGATTTTGCATCTAGAGGGAGGAGTGGGGGTCGAATCAGTGCTGATGGGAGAAGCAGGGACTCATTCAGTGCTGGGTTTCATTTAATTGGGAGTGCCTGGGCATTGTTAACGACCAGACCACTCCATGGGCTCTTAAAATAATTTGCATATAAATTAATAGAGGTTTTACAAGGGAGCAAGATATCAAAAAATGGATAATAAAAAGGTCTGTTTGGAATACTCTACAGTTTTATTTGTGAATTTGCAGTGACAGACTCCCCTTAAAAACACATTAGTATTTTCTGCTGCATTAACCTCAAACTAAATCTACTTTCACACCATTTTTATATTAGTATTTGTAGGCCAAAAAGCGTGACACCTATAGAAAAAGTACAATGAAAAGATATGCTTTTTTGTTTTAGACCCACTCCCGGTTTAAGTTTACTGACAAAATACTGATGCAAAATTCCGACCATGCGAGAGTGGCCTTATAAAGTGTTGCCGCAAACTAATGTGACAGTAATATGCGAATGAGTCACATAAAAAAACAAGTGGGAGTCAAAATCATTGCAACTTCGTTTATTAAAAAATATATGTGCCTCCTGGGTTTATCAGCATCTCTTAAAACAATCAGATTCCATATCATTTTCTGCTTTGCTGTAAATTACATTAGGGAGGGGAGAGGCAGGGACAAAGATATATATATATATATTTATATAAAAGGCTGCATCACACATTGGTACCAGCCACCCCACTTGCCATTTAAAATCCCATTATACAAATAGTACCATGACATACCTTCTTCACAACCCATTCATGCTGTTGGATAACAAGCAGGTGGCAATATTTAAATAAACGTGGATTAAAACAGGAAAGGAGAAGCTTTGCAAATCTCCAATTCAGCAGCTGGGGAGCATCCCATATCAGACATTTTGCTTGCTTCTCCCACCTCAAAGCTTCATCTTCTGTTGTCCTTTACCCACCATGATTAACCCAACATCATCATTCATTAACAAATAATATATAGCCCTAGGAGTGAATGACCCCAAACTTCAACCACTGGATAGTGCAGGACAAACCAGAAAGGCCAGCTGGTTTACAGCGCACCAGTACCTCCAACAAAGGAGAACAAAGGAGAAGTCAGTGTTGTTCGAGTCCTGCAGTGTCTGTTCCAAGTCAGCGGAAGAGACCGCGCTCTCCATCACATGGAAAAGGGACCCTGAGCATTTAATTTTCACACTGAGCTTTAAGAAATTTTTGGCTCACCACTTCAGAGTTTAAGCAGCTCATCACATACAGCAATGTTCACACCAAATATGTAACTAGGGACAGCACAATTTTTAGTGTTAAAAAACCCCAATATGAACTAAAACAAACCTAAATATCTTTCCTCGTCAACGGACATGTAGTTTTCAAATAAAAGGTCAAGAAAACTTGCTGAATACCTCGACACAGCCTTAACATGCAAGTAACACTGTACCCACAGAAACAATACCGCAAAACCTAGTGATGTGCTGCCTGCAGCAAACCTACAAGCAACTGTCTTAATCCCAAAACTGACTGATGTCTACTGCACAGGGCTTTAACCAAACCTCAAAATGTTTATTTAGTTTATTTTTTTTATTTTTTAAAGGAAAGCAGTCACCATAAAAATGCAGTTCAATGTGGCATGTTATATATAGAGCAGGAAGAGCTGAGCAGATTGATGTATAAATACGTTTCACTGAATCTTTCCCACAAAGCTAGATATTTAAACCTGTGCCGTTTTTATGCGATGGAGTCATGTGGGTGGTGCCACTAAGAAATTGACAGCTGACACTGCACGACTAAGCATACAGAGCAGGTCACCTGTCACAGAGGAGGACCACCCGCGTGACTCCTTAGCATAAAAAGATCAGGTTTGAATAAATAAATTACAAGTTACATGGAATCTTTTCCCACAAAACTATATATAAACTTGCTCAGCCCCTCCCGCTCTATAGCATGCTGCCTGCAGATTGCACTGCAGTTTCATGGAGACATGTTCGCTTTTAGTGCAGCAGATCTAGCATGATGGGAAACAGGAGAATCTGTAAATTAAGAAGTGTAGATTTCTGAGCAACAGTTGAAGTAAACCCCATTTGCACCCTTCTTTTCCAGGCTCACAAGTATTCAGATGTATTTCCATTGGCCAAATTGTGATTTAGAATACCTAACAAATGAACTTATTGTGATGTAAAAAAAAAATGGATTTAATACCCGTTAATTTAAAAATGGAAGTTACCATGAAAAAAAAAAAGTTAGGCCTCCTGCATACGAACGTGAGCACCCTGTGGCCGTGCATTTTGCAGGCCGCAATGCACGAACACCGACCATGGAGCAGTGGATCGCGGACCCATTCACTTTAATGGGTCCGCGATCCGCCTGTTCCGCAAAAACATAAGACATGTTCTGTCTTTTTGTAGAACAGAAGCACGGGACGAAACCCCACGGAAGCACTCAGTAGTGCTTTAGTGGGTTTCAGTTCCGTGCGTCCGTTCCGTATCTCCGGACCTATTGAAGTGAAAGGGTCCGCATCAGTGATGCGGAATGGTGCACGTGTATTGCTGATCCGCAAATGCGGTCTGCAATATGGCAACGGGCTGCACGCGTTCATGTGCAGGAGGCCTCACACAGTGACAACATAGCCTTAAAAGGTGTTCTGCACTTTGTTTAAGCTGATGATCTATCCTCTGGATAGATCAGTAGCTTCTGATCAGCGGGGGTCCGACACCCAGGATCCCTGCTGATCAGCTGTTTGAGAAGGCAGCGGCAGTCCAGCCTTCTCACTGTTTACCGCTGGCCCAGTGACGTCATGACTAGTATCAACTTGTCTGGGCGGGGCCAAGCTCCATTCAAGTGAACAGAGCTTTGCCCCGGCCAGGGCAGTTGATACTAGTCGTGACGTCACTGGGCCAGCGGTAAACCGTGAGAAGGCCGCGCCGCTGCCTTCTCAAACAGCTGATTGGTGGGGGTCCCGGGTGTCAGACCCCCGCCGATCAGAAGCTGATGATCAGTTTAAACAAAGTGCAGAACCCCTTTAATAATAAAATAAAAAACGAACACACACACACACACACACACACACACACACACACACACACACACACCACATTCTCATGCAAACTCAGACTCCTTTCCCTCACATTCCCTTCTCCACAACTGGCTAATTTTGAGCACAGATAAGCAACAAAAGTCCTGGAACAGAGTCACAAACATTGGTCCTCAGATTCATAAATAGGTCAGCAAGGAGGAAGCAATTCCATGCACACCTTAGTAATAACACGTGCAAAACCCCAGGGGTGAACTCCCAAAAATCTACAGAAAAGCTCTCCAATCTTAAAACAAACGTAGAGCCATATTGAGGACCTGTACACAAAGGCCTATGGCACAACACTGCACCAAGGGAGGCTGCAGACAGGAGACACTAGTCATGATAAAGTACCATCTGCTCATAGCTTGTCAGAGAAGTTTCTTCTACAATAGAACAATCACTTCCTTTTAGATTCTTTCATTTGGCTCATGTCAGTTAAATCATATGTTATGTCGCGTTACGGATGAAAGACTACTTGATTTTGATTATAAAACTCATCTTAATGCGCACTGTCAGTTTTCTATGAGGTGAGAGTAACAAGAATGTGCATTAGGAGAAACTTGCAATCTGGACAAGCTGCAAAAAGGCAGCTATAGCCTGCGCTGAACTCTCCAGTATATTTGGTGCTGGCTGGATCAACCACATATAGAAGATGTACCAGTACCTTTTACCCAGACCTATGACTTGCAGCCATGGCGAGTAGGCCATATAGTACCGTAACAGAGCCTAAAGCTCTGTCCATCACAGAAAAAGAGAACTTTAAAAAAATCATTACAAACAATAGAATAGCAGGGACAAATATCCCATCACAGCCAAAATATATATAATATATATATATAATCATATATAAATTATATATACACACACACGCACACACAGTATATATATATGTATATAAATATGCCTTCTTCCAATCCAGCAGGGATGGGGGCTTTTAGGAAAAGGGTGGGTGATATGGAGACGGGAGGACATGGCCTCTTAAGATCTTTTCCCTTTTTTTTTTTTGCATTTTATAGCCTAAGTGTTTAAGTCTGTTCTTGTCCCAGTCAAGTAAGGACAGGATTTCCTTGCTGACCACAAAAAACCCCAAAGGGTCAATGAAGCTACACCCAGGTTGCAGATTCCAAAAACCAGTGGAGTCCAATGGGCTCTGAGGGGACATTTTTCTGTGTTTGATGGCAGACGCACATTGAACCCCACTCCATTTCTCTGGTGGTATGGGTAGCGGAGGGTTGTAGACAGATAACAGCAGTTCAGTTGAATATTTAGAGTTTTTCAGGAGATGGCACCCAAATGTGATGTCCAGAATGATCCTCAATTATCTGCTTGATCTTGTTATAAATTTCTTCCAATGACTCACCCTGTACAATGGCTGTAAAGGAGAGATTAAAATAAAGAGTTTTACAATAAAAGTAGACACTGCAGAACCACAGATTGCATTTTAGAATGCATTTCCCCCCATAGACCTCTTTACTACATTAGGTTTTAAAGTACCAATGTTATAACACAGTGGTGGCTTGAATAAGGTCATTAAAGGGTTTGTCAAGTTTTCATTGGTATCATTTTGGAATAAATTACGCTTTTTGACTGCTCATTCTTAAGTTTTTTCGGTGGCAACTAAGAATAAATTAGCAATTCTGGCTTTTTTTTAACGTTCACCGTAGGGGATAATTGGCATAATATTTATGTAGCGCATGTTGTTACAGACGCGGCAATACCAGACATATGGGGGACATTTTGCAATTTCTTTTAATTGAAAAGCAGATTTTAAATTAAAAAAAAATATATAAGAAAAATATTTTTAAAAAAAAGCATAACATTTTTGTACTCAAATTTTTTATTTATTTAATAAATGTGTCGGCTCCCTCTGTCATCGCTTTACATGCAGCGGGCCTGACCCCGCTTCCCAGGGACCTGTGCAGTGACCGCTGTAAAATGGGTGGTCACTAAGGGGTTAAAGAAACAGTCTAAGAAGAGGACCAAGTAGCTGTCCTGCATTGCCGTTACAATAAAAAGAGCCAAACCCCGTAGTGGGTGGAGAGGCAGAGTTCTTCAGAATACTAAAAATGGAACCCTTAAAATTTAGTGAAAGTGGCTCTTTTACAGTAATGTTTTTCAAAGATGTGCCTTTATTACCATTAAACAAAAAAAAAAATTGGAGGAAGTGTGCCAAGCTTCATTGCACCAAAATGTAAAGAACATTGAGTAAAACAAATTTACACTTTACACCTACCTTCACAGGTATAATGATTATATACAATTTTTTGCAACAAGAATGGGGTGGCCTAAAGGTGGCCCTGCTCCTTACACAGCTATCAGTTAAAAGCTATTCCTCTTTACCAGCCTCATGCACACTCAAGAATAAAATTCAAGATAAGCAATTATTTTCCATGATATTTGCAGTTGGGGGACAGTTGGGCTTCCCCATATACAGTGGATGCTCAGCTGGTCCTACTTAACTCAATTGATTCAGATGTCATTCATCTAATATGTAAGTACACATTACAAAAGAGAAATGCATTTAACATTACCTGTGAAAAACTCCCCAAACTCTTGCTCCAGCTTGGTGGCTTTATCAAACATTTTGTGAGCTTGTTCGAATGTCTGCCTCCGATTCATTTCCCTAATAAAAACAGAACAAGTGAAACTGTGGCATTGACTTTGCTTTTTATAAAATGCGAAAGTTATAAAACCAGAACCAAAACGTCTAGAAAAGAGAAGCCCATCCAAACCTATATAAAAGTGAACAATTTGAACTGTACCTGAAATATACACTACTCACAAAAAGTTAGGCTTTCGGGTGAAATTTATGGAGTTACGAGCCTCTACATGGCGACTCGGCTAATCATATAGGTTTTCAATGGGATTCAGATCTGGAGAAAGTGCAGGCTACTCAATTTGAGGTAGCCCAGTCTCCAGGAGCTGTTCCCTAATGATGTGACCTCGATGAGCTGACACATCGTCGTCCAAGAAGTTGAAATTAGGCCCGTGTTGTTCATGCAGAGGCACGATGACTGGATTAATGATGTTATTCAAGTAGTATGGGCTTGTCACTGTACCATTCACAAAGTGTAGGGCAGTTCTGTATTGACTAGACACACCTGCCCGCACTATCGCCACCACCAAAGGCTCGTCTGGTGACAGCCGTGGCTGATGCATAGCGCTTTCCTTGATGTCTCCAACATAGTTGCCGGCTATCAGTTCTGGTCAGCACGAATTGACTTTAATCAGTGAACAACACTCTTCCAGCATAGATGCTCCCTGGCCCATGCAAGGTGATAATGTCTGTGCCCGGTGGTGTTGTCAGGTACCCTTGCAGGTCATCTAGCACCCAGAACATGCTAATGTAAACCGTTTCAAATGGTCTGACGTGACGTGCCTCTCACCTCCCTTAAATGTCCCTGGAGTTGTGTGGCATTCATCATCCGGTACCCCAGGGAATTGTTCACAATGAAGCCGTCAGTGTGGGATGTGGCAAAAGGACTTACACTTCTATGCCTTTCTGTGACTCTTCCAGTGTCTCTCTATCTCTGCTGCAACCTGCTGATGACACTGAAACACTAAGCTCAGTGGCCACTTCTGTCTGAGAACATCCTGCTTGATGCAATGGCGAGGTACTGTTGATCAATTGTTAGGTGTTGTCTTGCTCTCATGATGTCAAAATGCAAACAGCATTATGGAGGACTGTTTAAATACCAATTCTCACTGGACCTGCAAATTCTTGGGCGATTTATGGATCAGACACCTGTTGTGAATTTTGTTTTTGTTAAGCTCCTGAAACACTGAACAGCCAAGGTCACATTAAGTTCACCTGTAAAAGTTGGAGTGCATTTTAGGCTCATCCCTAAATTTCACCCACAAACCAAATATCCCTTACTTTTTGTGAGTAGTGTATTTATTCATAGCACCCATCTTCTAGCTACAACAATTCCTAAATTCCCAACATTTTATTTCTAGAATGTATTTTTTAAGATTCTCTCTAAAATCTGTGTTATAAGATTTAATGTACATTCATTATTCACAAGTTAACTTTTGCCATCTGTTCTGGGAGGTCTTTATTCTGAAAAGATTCTTGTTTTGGTTTATATTTCTAAACCATGTTCCAAGGCCTGTTTAACCCCTTCTGGCTCAATGATGTATTATTACATCACTTAAAGCAGGAGGATTAAAGAGCATTAGTCAGCATGATCAACCCTATTAAACTAGGGAAAGGGAAAAAGAAAGAAAGACACACATCGGGGTGTGCGGTTCTCTTGAGGTGACTTCCCTATTAATGGGTATATGATGGACTAAGGTAACATTTTATATGAGGGGTGTTTTCTGTGGATTTTCTACATATATACTATGATGCACTAACACTTATTTTCTACATACCAATTATTTATCTATCCATTTGTGTATAAGGGATGTATATCACTCCATATATGATGGTAGTATCACTGTATTTCCCTCAGGTGTATGCCACACTTTTTTTTAAATGTATTTACTTAACTTATATACCTAATAAAAACCATTATTAATTTAAGGCCTGTAGGTGTTTCTGTTCCATGTTGAGTGGGCTTTTTGAGGGGTGGTGATGTGGCCCAATCACTGGTGTTGGGCCCTTATTAATGCAATTGTGAGTAACCTGTGTTTATTAACTACCTCAGCCCCCCTATCTTAAACACCCTTAATGACCAGGCCACTTTTTACACTTCTGCACTACACTACTTTCACCGTTTATTGCTCGGTCATGCAACTTACCACCCAAATGAATTTTACCTCCTTTTCTTCTCACTAATAGAGCTTTCATTTGGTGGTATTTCATTGCTTTTTTTTTTTTTGCTTTTTTTGTTAATCAAAATTTACCAAAATTTTTTGCAAAAAATAAAAACGAGATTTTTGTATTACTTACCAGTAAAATCTCTTTCTCGCTCTTTCCTTGGGGGACACAGAAGACCTTGGATATAGCTCATCTCCATAGGAGGCGTGACACTAAGTGAAAACTGTTAAGCCCCTCCTCCACAGCTATACCCTCAGCCTGGAGAGAGAGACTGCCAGTTGCGTGTCCAAGCAGTGAGAAAAGGCAAAGTCCAAAAGTGGAACCAACAAGCCAACTACCCAACGGGTAAAACAAACTCTGAAACCGTGCAAGAAAAAACAAGAATGGGTGGGTGCTGTGTCCCCCAAGGAAAGAGCGAGAAAGAGATTTTACTGGTAAGTAATACAAAAATCTCGTTTTCTCGCCCAGTTTCCTTGGGGGACACAGAAGACCTTGGGACGTTCAATAGCAGTCCAAGAGGGGAGGGACCACAGCACCAAGGCGAAGCACCCGAAGGCATCAAGAAAACACCGCCTGCAGACCAGGCGGCCCAAGGCAGCATACGCCGAAGCCCGAGTATGCCCCCAGTAGAACTCGGTAAGGTGTGCAAGGAAGAAGTGACCGCCCTGCACAAATGAATGGCCGAAACCTAACAACCCCCGCCCCAGGAGGCACCGACTGCTCTGATGAAATGAACGGTGACACCGAAAGCAGAACCCTGCCATTGGTGCGATAACCACAGCAAAAAGCCACACTGAGAAAGCGGAGGAGGCCACCCTGGAGGCCATCAACCTTTGCACTGACCTCCTGGAAACACAAGAGACCGAACGCCGACCGGAGTCTGAGATCTCCAAGTAAACAACCGCAAGGTCCAACAACCTCCCAACGGCAAAGCGTCCGTACCCGGGGATGGGTGGAAAAGGACGAAAGCCTCGTTGATAAGAAGGCAGATAACACCTTCAGAAGGAAGGAAGGAAGAAAGGAACAGGACGGAGAACAGCCCTGTCCTGGAAAAGGACAGAAGGCACAGAACACGAAGGGCCATCAATCAGGCACCCGTCAGACATGATGGCAACAGAAACACAACCGTACAAGACAGAAGGAGTAGGAAGAACTCCTGCAACGGCTCCAAGGGAAAGACCGGAGCGCAGAGAGCTCAGTATGTAGTTCCCAGGGCGGAACCAGGAAACGATAAAGAGGAACCACAGAGCCACTCTGTGGCAGAAGGACATGACAAGGCCCAAGAGGGCCAGGAAACGCTGGAAGGGGAAGGACAGCGCAGACACTTGACACTTCAAGTAACAGAAGTCCCAGGGTCAGGCCGGACTAGCGAAAGACAGAACCAAGGGCGAGAAGGCAGAGTGGGGGAATGCCCCGCTTCCCACAAAACCCCAGGTAAGAACCCTAAGCCCGACAACCAAACCTGTACTAAACAGTCGGGAGCGAACACTAGCGTGCTCGCAGGAATCACCCAGTAAGCGGAAGAAAACCCAATGGGATCAGGCGCAGACCAGTAACACGGCCGAAGGATCGGAAACCACGGTCCTGTCGGCCCCCGAACAACATAGCCCCGTATCCGACCGGAGTGGGGGAGCAGAAGGACAGACGGAAGAAACCCGAAGGGTCTGCCCAGCATCCGACAGATGCCCAAACCAGACAGGCCAAGTCCAAGTCGATGTAGCCACCAAAGAAAGGAGTTCCACAGCCCCGTGTGGGAGATCCAAGGACAATCCTGACCGAAGGGCAGTCCTCCCAAGGCACTGAGAAAGTAAGTCCCACAGGACCATACACCCAGAACGGAAAGGCAACCTGCACCCAGTGGGAGGACAAAACGCGGTAGGCCCGGCAAACCGCTAGCACCGCCAGCGAGAACGAGGGAGATGGTACGAGACCGCAAGTAACACCGGAACCATCCAAGCGAACAACCATGCTCACCCCAGAGGAGGGGGGGGGGGGGGGGGGCGGGGGCAACGACGGAACAGCCACTGAGGCCTGGCCGGGGCAGCAGCCACATTGGAACGACAAACCCAGAGCAGAAGCCACAAACCGAGCCGGCGAGGAAAGGAAGAGCCGAATCCCCTCTACTCTGTGAGACTACCTGCACACCGTCGCAGCAGGCGAATACCCTGAAGAAACCAAGGTGGAGGTCCCCAGGACCTGGACAATCAAGCACCCAAGAAGAGTTGGGCGACCTACCCGAGAGGAGCAGTCTGAACCTGGCAGCAACAGACTGGAGCGCAAAGGGCGCCAATAGGAAGGACCCACACCACACTGCATCCGAGAAGAGGAAATGGTAGTAGGCGAGGGAACCGTAGTCCCGCCAGAGCCAACGTAGAGGTCGAGCGGCACTGTAGACAACACTCTCGACCCCGACCGGTTGCGTAGGGAAACAATGCCACTAAATGACGAATGGGTACGCATCAAGGAACCCCGAACACTCCCCAGGTGGAAAGGCCAACGAACATGGTGGGTGCCGACAACAACGGGACCCCACCGGAGAATGGGTACCACTCAGCTCAGTGCAGTAGCGAGCCAGCAGAGCCCGTCTACGTACATACAAGATATACAGCTGTGAATACATTGAGCATCCATTGTCGCGTGTCGGACAACAACACCTTAGGCTCACAAGTGGACAGAACGATCTCCTCAGAGAAAGTGCAAGCTTGTGACAAGCAAACACACCCCAGAGAGAAAAAAAAGTATGTCGCAGGAAGAAGGGAGGCGTACGTACTAGCAACCCTGCAGGTAGCGAGAAGGCCAACCCACCCAAGGGAGGAGAAGGCATACACGGCCCAAAACAACGCACAGAGCGCACAGCCACAGCGTCCCACAGTATCCACGGAAGTGTAAAGTGCAGCCCGAAAGGGAGTTATGCACAAGACCAGTACCGGCATGCGAAGGAACGCAAGTAGTCCGCCCGGAAAAAAAGGGGGGGAAGGTACCTGGCAACTCTGCCGATGGCAAGAGTGGAAAGGCCCTGAAAAGGGGGGGCATGCACCGGATATCCTAGCAATAAAAGATTGTGCAATAATCTACCCAACACCGAATTTCGTGAGAGTGCAACTACTCCGCCCATGAAAGGGGAACGTCCAGTACAGCATACACACGGACAGCCGTGAATCTCGTGAGCGTACAAATTTCCGCCCATGGAATGAAGCACAAGGCCAGCACCATTCCCAAAGGGGGTGCAAGCAGCGCACCCCTGCTAGAGCCATGCTCACGGCCCGCAACGCATTTGGTGAAAATGCAGTGACCCAAACAAAAAGGGGGGAGGGGGGGGTGCACAAGGCTACCATCGCATCCCAGGAGAGCGCGAGCATCCGCCATGGATGGGGGTCATGCACCTGGCCGGCAACGTGCTGGCACAATGACACCCAGTCAGTAAAAAAGGTGCATGAATGTCGCCTGAGGAGAAGAGGCATGGCCACGCCGGCAGCAATCCAGCGCGAGTGCGGAACACCGCCCACGGAAGGGGGCCATGCATATAGCCGGCAGCGGATCTGGTGAGAGTGCAAGCACTCAGGCACGTGGCCAGCAACCTACCGCGAGAAATGCAAACCAATAAGAGTGCAGCCGTCCGCTTACGAAAGGAAGTCATGCACATGGCCGGCAGTAAATCCAGTAAGAGAGCAGTGTTCCGCTTATGGAAGGGGGACGTGCACATGGCCAGCACCGCATCTGGCGAGAATTCGGAATTCCTCCTATAGAAGGGTTTCATACACATGGCCGACAGCGAACACAGCGGGAGTGCAGCGTTCCGCCGAAGGGGGTTACATACATGGCCGGCAGGGAATCCAGTGAGAGTGCCGCGTTCCCCTAAGGAGGGGGGGGGGGGGGGGGGGTCGTACCCATGGCCAACACTGAATCCGGTGAGTGCAATTATTCCGCCCCAGAAGGGGGACATGCACCTGTCCAGCATTACAACCAGTGAGTGCAGCGTTCCCCTAAGGAAGGGGGGTGTCGTGCCATGGTCAGCACCGATCCGGTGAATGTAGTATTCCACCTATAGAAGGGGGTTATGCACATGGCTAGCCTGCGGCCAGAGAGCGCAGAATTCCACTCAGGAAGGGGTTCATGCCCATGGCCAGCACCATAACTGGAAAGGTGATGTCCTGCCATAGAACGGGCGGAAGAGGGGGCGCCTACACTTGGCTAGCGCCGTATCCCGGTAGATGGCAAGGGTCCGCCTAAAGAGGAGACTTGCAGCCGGTCAGCACCGCAGCCGGGGAGCGCGACATGCCGCCTACGGAAGGGAAGCATAGCATGCAGCCAGCACCACTGTATCATGCTGCAGCGTCCTGCGCAGCCATTCCGTTATTTAATAACTCCGCCATGGAAGCCCTTTTTTTTTTTTTTTTTTTTTTTTTAAAACATAGCCACTCTGAGGCAAGAAAGGGCCACCATACAGTCCTCCCAAGGCACTGAGAGACATAGCCTCGTATAGGCTTATTAGGAAGCCCACCAGGACATAGAGGGGGTCCTCCAGAAGGGAACCGGCCCTTGGAGATAGCCGGCACCCAACAGGTTAACAAAGATCCGGCCTGGGGGGCGGCGCTGCGATCCTCTGGGGGGGCGGAGGACGTGCGGGCGGGAAGAATTCGCGCCGCGAGACGTTCCCGCCCCCTCCAACAGAGGCCGGGATGTTGCGGCCTAGTAGGACCCGAAGCCGGGGCCTAGATTTTTGCGGCGCCCGGCCGGCCAAGAGGCAACGACGGTGAGCCGGGACCTGGAGGGAGCCGGCTGTCGCATGTACCAAACGGCCGCGGGTGCCCAACCCGCGGGCCGGCAGAGACAGAGGTCCGGAGCAGCAGGCCAAAGCCTGGGTCAAAGTCTGCGGCACCCGGCCGATCGGAAGCATCAGCAGTCGGCCGGGGCCTGTTGGAGCATCGTGCAGGCCGCGAGGCCCTGCGTCTGGCAGCGCCTGGAGCGGCCCTTTGGCTCTAGCACACCGGTAAGGAGGGAGACCCCGGAAGCCAGCACTGCACCCCCTGCCCTAATGGACATCTGTAGTTCCCCTAAGGAGGGAGAGAGAGACAGGGGCAGCTAGCGTGGGCCCCCTACTGAACTGCGACCGGCAAGGGGGATGGACGGCATAACCCCTGTGTTAGGGGCAGCTAGGAGCAGGTCTCTGGCCCTATATTCCTCCACAGCAATATAATTATTGGGCAACAGCTAGCCCAGGAACCAGCGTAGGTCCGCCGGGACCAGCATGGGAGTCCAGCACGCAGGATGGCCAGGGAGGGGGACGTAGGGCTGGAGAAGCCTCTCTCTTACCACAGCCGTCTTCACCCTCGGTCCGTTCCAGCAGGGTCGCCCCTTCAGCTACTGGCACCGTAGTGGCAGGACGCTGGCGAGGGACTTGGCGTGCGGGCGACCCTTGCGCTGGCGGGATGCAGGGGAGCTGGGCTGCCCTGGTCCACCTTGCCTTCTGTGGGGGAGGCAGCAGTGCGGGAGCCCGGCACTGGCGCAGCTCAACCCCGGGAGAACAGAGAGGTCTAGTGCGACTCTGTTGTCCCTGATGATCTGGAACAAAAAGAAATAAAAAAGTAAAAATCAAAAAATTAAACAAAGGAGAAAACAGCCCTGCAGTAGCAGGGAGTGTCTTGCCTCCTTGGACACTAAGCAAAAAACTGGCAGTCTCTCTCTCCAGGCTGAGGGTATAGCTGTGGAGGAGGGGCTTAACAGTTTTCACTTAGTGTCACGCCTCCTATGGAGATGAGCTATACCCAAGGTCTTCTGTGTCCCCCAAGGAAACTGGGCGAGAAAAGACAATTTTTCACTTTCAGTTGTAACATTTTTTTTAAAAAACAACATCGATATATAAATTTTTCTCTAAATGTATTGTTCTACATGTCTTTGATAAAAAATAAATAAAAAATATTTGGGCAAAAGTTAGTGTTTACAAACTATGGTCCAAAAATGTGAATTTCCGCTTTTTGAAGCAGCTCTGCCTTTCTGAGCACCTGTCATGTTTCCTGAGGTTCTACAATGCCCAGACAGTAGAAAAACCCCACAAATGACCCCATTTCGGAAAGTAGACACCCTAAGGTATTCGCTGATGGGCATAGTGAGTTCATGGAAGTTTATATTTTTTGTCACAAGTTAGCGGAAAATTATGACTTTTTTTTTTCCTTACAAAGACTCATATTCCACTAACTTGTGACAAAAAATAAAAACTTCCATGAACTCACTAGGCCCATCACAAAATACCTTGGGGTGTCTTTCCAAAATGGGGTCACTTGTGGGGTAGTTATACTGCCCTGGCATTTTAGGGGCCCTAAGGTGTGAGAAGTAGTTTGAAATCAAAATGTGTAAAACATGCCCTGTGAAATCCTAAAGGTGCTCTTTGGAATGTGGGCCCCTTTGCCCACCTAGGCTGCAAAAAAATTGTCACATGTGGTATCGCCATACTGAGGAGAAGTTGGGCAATGTGTTTTGGGGTGTCATTTTACATATACCCATGCTGGGTGAGAGAAATATCTCGGCAAGACAACTTTTTCCCTTTTTTTTATACAAAGTTGGCATTTGACCAAGATATTTATCTCACCCAGCATGGGTATATGTAAAATGACACCCCAAAACACATTGCCCAACTTCTCCCGAGTACGGCGATACCACACGTGTGACACTTTTTTGCAGCCTAGATGCGCAAAGGGGCCCAAATTCCTTTTAGGAGGGCATTTTTAGACATTTGGATCCCAGACTTCTTCACACGCTTTAGGGCCCCTAAAATGCCACATGAGGCACTCCTGAGGAAGCCAGCAAGTCTGGCGATACGCGTTGGGCTTTTCTCCTGACCGCCACAGATACCCCCCATCATGCCATTTTTATGATAAGTATTATCTATTGTTGATGGATTTCATGCACTTTATATTATTACATGCTGATTGATGTGGGGGTTCATACATGAATTTGTGGTGATTCAGATGGGCATGAGCTGACACACGGCTTATATGGCCCAGATTTGTTGTATACAACGATTTTAAATTTTTTATGTTGTGTCTGTTACCTGAATAAACTTATATTTTTGTAGATGTGCGGCTCCCATTTCGGTATTCTTTTTCTCTTTTGTCATATTGTGCTTCATATACCGAGGGCCGGCACTCTTTTCATTATTGGATGTGCCCCTATCTTCTTTGATTGCATAAATATCCCACATGTGACCCCATTTTGGAAAGAAGACACCCCAAGGTATTCAATGAGGGGCATGGCGAGTTAGCGGAATTATTTTTTTTTGGGCACAAGTTAGCGGAAATTGAAAAGTTTTTTAGTTTTTTCTCACAAAGTCTCCCTTTCCGCTAACTTGGGACAAAAAGTTAAATCTTTCGTGGACTCAATATGCCTCTCAGCGAATACCTTGGGGTGTCTTCTTTCCGAAATGGGGTCACATGTGGGGTATTTATACTGCCTTGGCATTTTAGGGGCCCTAAAGCGTGAGAAGAAGCCTGGAATATAAATGTCTAAAAAAATGTACGCATTTGGATTCCATGAGGGGTATGGTGAGTTCATGTGAGATTTTATTTTTTGACACAAGTTAGTGGAATATGAGACTTCGTATAAAAAAAAAAAAAAAAGTGAATAAAAAAAAAAAAATCCGCTAACTTGTGCCAAAAAAAAAAAAAAAAGTGTAAATGGAGCCTTACATCGGGGTGATCAGGGAGTGTATATGGGGTGATCACCCCCTGTCAGGCTCCATTCAGACGTCCGTATGTGTTTTGCGGATCCGATCCATGGACATGGACAGGGGGTGATCAGGGAGTCTATATGGGGTGATCAGGGGTTAATAAGTGACAGGGGGGGTGTAGTGTAGTGCTACTTATTACAGAGCTACCCGTGTCCTCTGGTGGTCGATCCAAGCAAAAGGGACCACCAGGTAGCAGGTATATTAGACGCTGTTATCAAAACAGCGTCTAATATACCTGTTAGGGGTAAAATAAATAAATAAATATCACATCTACAGCCTGTCAGCGAACGATCGCCGCTGGCAGGCTGTAGATCCACTCACCTACCTACCGATCCTGTGAACGTGCGTGCCTATGTGCGCGTTCACAGGAAGTCTTGCGGCATGACGCGTAGATGCGCGACTCTGCCTGAGACAGCCGCCTCCGGACCGCGATCCTGCGTTAAGCGGTCAATCACTGCACTCAGACAGGTTTGGGGTTTATTTACTTTTATAGGCTGTTACTTATTTTTAAGGAAAATTTCCAGCTTAAAACTTAGATTTGTAGCTGTCCATTTTTGGTTATTTTATGAGGATGTGTACATATAACTTTAGACCTAAGTGGTATGAACTGTACACATGATAAAATGTTAACTTTAAACGGTGTGGCACATACAGCTTTCTGCTTGTTACACTTTTACCCACTAATAACATTTATGCACTTATTAAAAATTTACATCTTGACACAAAATTGCATGAATGTGTCTAGTGCTGAATGGCATTTTGACAAGGTGCTGGGTGTCTACTTTTAGAGAGAGATGAGAGAGAAAGCAATAAGTGGTCACTTACATGAGTGCTTCTACCGATTTTGGTTTGATAAAAATAGCAATGGGAAAGAGTTGTGCTTGTTGTAGTCGTTTGATAGCATTCCCAGATACATCAAGAATGCAGTGCTTTCCCTGTGAACGACAGTACATTACAGCTTAAAGGGGTTATCCCATGACTAATGTAAAAGTGAAAATCAGACATCATATAGTAAATGACAATCTCTAACAAAGCTACAACCAGCCCTGTCCCTCACGTGGATCCAGAGATTCATTGCTCTGCTAGATTTACATCAAGCTGAAAGCTCAGGTGGAGTGTCTTTTCTGCTGCAGCTAGGGGGGCTCAGCTCTCCCCATCACAGCTCAGGAGGTAGTTGAAAGATGAGCATGTGAGGCCTTCTACGTAAGTGGGGGAAAAAAAAAAAAAAAAAAAAAAAAGGAAAAGAGGAAGGTGGCGCTATACAGATAAACTGTATTGAATAACTCCGTGGCTATGCGAAATGTTTAATTACTGGCAATCACAAAAGTGTTCAGATCCAGGGGCTGGTTTGAAAATTGTAGAATATTTTTCGTGGGACAACCCCTTTAACCTCTTAAGGACACAGGGCGTACCTGTACACTCTGTATTTCCGATCACCGCCAGAGCAGGCACCCTGGGACAATGCGCGGGGGGGTGCCTGCTCTGACGATCGCAGCAAACCACAGGTCAATTCAGACCTGTGGTTTGCTGCGTTTCTGGGTTATTCGGGGGACCAGATAACCCGGAACAGGATGGTGATCAGTGGTGTGATAATACACCACCAGTCACCATCCTGAGGTGATGGTGACATTACCTTGAAAAAAGAGAGGCTCCGGCACCAAGCGTGGCCCCTGTCTCCGGTGACATTACCTGTCAGGATCACTTCTGGATGGCTGAAGGGGGGACGTTTTAAATTATTGCCTAGATCTCCAGACCCAGCACCCCCCTTCTGACCCGCCACACTAAAAGGTATTTAGGGAAAGGTTAGGTTAGGCATGGATATTACGGGAAAGTTTGGGGGGGGGGGGGGGGGTTACATCACCCTAATCAGGTTTGAAGTTTGAATTTCTTTATTTTATTTTTTCAAATTTGTGGGCTTTTTTTAAAATTTTATTTTCTGTTAGTTTTAGGGATAAGTACGCGAACACCCGTGCCCCCACACAAACACGAACACTAAATAAAGATTTCCACACATGCACACACACTCCCCTATGGCCCACTGGATGTTCTCGACTCAGAGTCCAAGTGAGGATGAGGATGACCCCATTTTCCTTTTGTCATCCGCGTCATCATCTAGCGATGATGAGCCACCAAGGTGGCGGAGACACCACCAGGCGAAGCAAGGGGACCGCCATGCCAGCGACCCTGTGGCCCAGACTAGTACAAGCAGCTCTGGGGCCCATACTAGTTTTCCGGACCACCAGAGCCCCCTACCGGTGAACTTGCATGGTGTACCCCAGAGCATTTTGAGCCTGCAATTCCTGACTTTGTTGGCCAAGCAGTGGGCTTCACTGAATATGACTATTTTAGTCTTTTTTTCAGTGACCACTTTGTGAATCTGATGGTGGAGCAAACGAACGTGTTCGCCCAACAGTTCGTTGCTCAACACCTCCTTTTTGGCTAGGGCTGGTGGCTGGACTCCGGTCAGTGCAGCCGAGATGAGGACGTTTTGGGGACTCGTGCTGCACATGGGCCTAGTCAAAAAAATAAAAATACACAGTGTCAGGCATTACTGGAGCGGGGACGTCCTCTACCAGACCCAACTTTACAGTAAAGCCATGACATGTACCTGGTTTGAGGCCATCTGGAAATGCCTGCATTATGGAGATAATGTAGCATGTCTTCTCCCCCCCCGCCCCCCCATAACTGTGGAATACCTAAAGGGGTTAACAACGTTAGTAAAAATCAGTTTGATACCTTGAGGGGTGTAGTTTCTAGAATTGGGTCATTTTGGGGTGGTTTCTATTATGTAAGCCTCAAAGTGACTTCAGACCTGAACTGTTCCTTAAAAAGTGGGTTTTTTGAAAATTTCAGAAAAATTTCAAGATTTGCTTCTAAATTTCTAAGCCTTGTAACGTCCCCTAAAAAAAAAAAAAAAATGTCATTCCCAAAATGATCCAAATATAAAAGTAGACATATGGGGAATGTAAAGTAATAACCATTTTTGGAGGTATTACTATGTATTATAGAAGTAGAGAAATTGAAACTTGGTAACTTGCAAATTTTTTAATTTTTTTTGAAAATGTGTTCTTTTTTTTATAAATAAAAAATAATTGACTCCATTTTACCAGTGTCATGAAGTACAATATGTGACGAAAAAACTATCTTAGAATGGCCTGGATAAGTAAAAGCGTTTTAAAGTTATTCTCACAAAGTGACACTGGTCAGATTTGCAAAAAAAATGGCTGTGTCCTTAATGGGTTAACTTCACAGAATAGATAAATGACAGACACTTCAACACTTACCCTTTCAGCCACTGCCCGTACAGACTGAATACTAGTCCCATAAAGGTTGTCATTAAACTGTCCGGCCTCTATAAATTTGTTGTCCTGAATGTCTTTTTCCATCTGCTCCCGAGAAGAAACAAAATGATAGTCTTGCCCATCAATTTCAGCCTCCCTTCGAGGTCGTGTTGTGTCTGCAGTGAGTAATTGATAAGCATTAGTAGGTCAGGAAGTTGCTTAAAGGGGTTCTGCACTTTGTTTAAACTGATGATCTATCCTCTTGATAGATCATCAGCATCTGATCGTCGGGGTCCGACATCCGGGACCCCGCCGATCAGCTGTTTGAGAAGGCAGTGACGCTCCAGCAGCGCCGAAGCCTTCTCAGTTTACTGCAGGCCCAGTGATGTCACGACTAGTATCACTGGCCTGGGCGCAGCTAAGCTCCATTCCCTTGAATGGAACTTAGCCCCGCCCAGTTGATACAAGTCGTGACATCACTGGGCCTGCGGTAAACAGTGAGAAGGCCGCGGCGCTTCTCAAACAGCTGATTGGCGGGGGTGCCGGGTGTCGGACCCCCGACGATCAGATGCTGATGATCTATCCAGAGGATCATAATCATAGTGCTATAAACACAGACACACACTTACGTGGGACACAAGAACCAAACTTGTGAGGAAATTCAGAAATCAGGTCATCATTAATTCTATCCTTCAGTGGACCCAAGATAATGACTGGTCTGGTGTAATGGACTAGGAACAAAATTACACAGCATTAGCAAATTTTCCAGAATACAGATCTAAATAAAAAGACCACCTGTCGGAAACCCTTTCTCCACAGTATGCTGTCCAAGAATATTATTTTGCTGTACAAATACCTAGAACTGCAAAGATTTTAACTACCAGTGACAGTCACATTAAAAATGGAAAAACCTTTCTAAATGTGTCATTTTTATTGTAGATTTCAAAATGATGTCTAAAATAAATGTAGCTGAAGCACAAGTCAGGTGACTCAAGTGCATTTTAACTCCTCAGTGGAGTAACTTCTTTCCTTGATCTAGCAATCGTGGGTGGTGTCACCGCACTAAGACCTCTGCCGATAAAAAGTTTGATAAGGGATTGTGACAGAGTTTTGGAAAATTTAGCAATCCTATAAGGACTAGTAACATTATTTCCCCTTGTGTGCCAGCAGTCATTCTTTTCAGTGATTCTTTTCAATGATCATTACTATTAATCGGTAATTGGATTTCCCATATAGCCTTCACAACAGCACTAAGCAGGAGGTTACCCCGCCTCCCAGGGACAGGAAACAATGTGAAGAACAAAGATTTAAAAGCCTCCTCTCCTTTACCTTCTCTAGTAAATATTCACAGTAAAAAAATCTTTAATATTCAAAATTACGAATATATATCACTATATTCTAAATATTCACGAATTTTCAAAGTACCTATATTTGCGATAAAAAAAAAATTCTGCCCATGAAGTGGACATTGCTCTAGTTGAATGTACTTTCAAACTTGAAGGTCGAGAGAGCCCTTATCCTTTTTATACCATAGAAATTGTCATTTTTATCCAGAGAGATGTAATTTTTGAGGACCCTTATTTTGCCCTGCGTATTGGACTAGAAGACGATCAGACTTCCTCAGATTTTTAGTGGCCTCCAGATAAGCCAGGACACATCCCTGGACATCCAGGTGGTGAAACTTTTTAGGCAGCTGATTTTTTAGCCTGAGGGCAAAAGGTGGGCAATGATATTTCTTGCTGGCAGTGAAATTTTGAGAATGCCTTTGGTAAGAAAGAGTGCTCATGTTATTTTATTATCAAAAATAAATGGATTTTTTGTACTCGCCGTAAAATCCTTCTCATAGTAGGCATTGGGGGGACACAGCACCATTGGTATATGCCCAGCTGCCATTAGGAGGCTGACACTAGAAACAAAAAGTGTTGGCTCCTCCCAGGTGGGCTATACCCCTCTGCCAAACCTGAGAGACCTCAGTCGATACAAAAGCAGTAGGAACACAACACCTGAACCAAAAAAGAAAAACTGAAAGCCAACGAGTCTTCAACTGGGGAGACCCAACGACCACGCAGGCAACGACGGGACCACAAACAAGAAGAAACTCAAAAGGGTGGGATCTGTGTCCCCCAATGCCTACTACGAGAAAAGGATTTTACCGTGAGTAGAAAAAAAATCTATTTTTCTCGTGCATGGCATTGGGGGACACAGCACAAAAAGGGAGTCCGAGCGACGGAAGGGTTCCGTGAGGCGAAGATACAGGCGAAGAGCCCGAACAACATCCAGGCAATGGAGGGACTTCTCCCGAGGGTGAGAAGGATTGGGGCAGAAAGAGGGAAGGACGATTTCCTCATTAATATGAAAACGAGGAGACCACCTTCGGCAGAAAGGAAGGAACCAGGCGCATAACTACCTTATCCTGATGAAACACCAGGAAGGGCAAACGGCAAGAAAGCACCGCCAGTTTGGAGACCCGGCGGATGGAGGTAACGGCCACAAGAAAGGCCACCTCTAACGAAACAAACATCAGAGAGATCTCTGCCAAGGGCTCGAAGGGCGTCGAGGACGAGATACAGATCCCACGGCTCCACCAGGAAACGAACGGGAGGAACTCGGCGGGCAATGCCCTGTAGAAAAGTCCTCACCTGAGCCTGTGAAGCCACAGGACGCTGGAAGAGGACAGACAGGGCCGAAATCTGCCCCCTGAGGGAAGCCAGGCGAAGACCCTTCTCAAAACTGGGCTGAAGAAAGGCCAGAATGTTAGGGACGGAAAAACGGAGAGGACGAAAACTCCCGGACTCGCACCAGGCAAAATACGCCCTCCAGGTCCGGTAGTAAATGCAGGCCGACTGGGGCTTGCGAGCGTGAAGCATCGACTGGATGACCGAATCAGAGAGTCCACGGGCCTTCAGGACCGCGGTCTCAATAGCCACGCCGTCAAACGAAGCTGAGGTAAATTCGGGTGGAACAGAGGGCCCTGAGAAAGGAGATCATGGCGCAGAGGAAGTCGCCACGGAACGACAGGGAGCAGGAACACCAGATCTGTGTACCACGCCCTGCGGAAGCCAACAGGATCGCCGGAACACAGGCTGCCTCGAGACGCTTGAGGACCCGGGGCAGGAGAGGAATGAAGGGGGGGGGGGGGGGAACAGATACAGAAGGTCGAACTGAGGCCAAAGCAGAACGAGGGCGTCGACCGTGAAAGCCTGAGGGTCCCTGGATCGCGCGACATAGCACGGAAGCCTGTGATTGAGGCGCGACGCGAAGAGATCCACGTCCAGAGTTCCCAGGAGTGGAATTGGGAGTAGGGAATGGCTTCGAAAGAGGCCACCATCCTCCCCAGGACGTGCATACACTTCCTGATGATCAGAGGGGACGGGCTGCGAAGACGGGAAACCCCCGCCTGAAGAGAGGCAATCTTTTCCTGAGGAAGGAACACCCGCCCGAGGAGTGTCGAAAATCATGCCCAGAAAGAGCATCCTCCGGCAAGGGACTAGAGAGGACTTGGAGTAGGAGATGAGCCACCCGAATCGGGCAAGAGCCGAGAGGGTGATGTGTAGGCTGGACCGGTTGTCCTCCAATGACGGGGCCCGAATCAGAAGGTCGTCCAGATAGGGCACCAAGGCGACCCCCCTGGCTCGGAGTAGAGCCACGAGAGACGCTAACACCTTGGTGAAAACAATTGGGACGTGCAGATAAGCGTCCTGGATGTTGATGGACGACAGGAACTCGTCCGCCTCCAAGGAGGCGATCACTGACCGGAGGGATTCCATACGAAAATTATGGACCCGGACGAAGTGAAAACTCTCAGGGTAGAGAGGGAGGGAGAAGGGGACTACAGGTTCCCGGCATGGATCCGGATCCCTACTTACCTGATCCGACGTCTTCAGGCGCGGCAATGACCACCCCGTCGGCGGACTCAACACGGGTACCATGGGCCCGCCGGAATTCCACTGCGGAAGCAGTTTCAAGAAGGGACTGGGTGGCTGCCAGGTACCAGAGTACGCAGGTCATGTCCGCCTCCTATGGACACTAAAACTAGACAGGTTTCTCGGCTTTGGCAAAGGGGTATAGCCCATCTGGGAGGAGCCAACACTTTTTTTTGTTTCTAGTGTCAGCCTCCTAGTGGCAGCTGGGCATAGCACCATGGTGCTGTGTCCCCCAATGCCATGCACGAGAAATTAAGATAAGGAGGTCTACAGGACAATGCTTGTATTTCTCCTATTCTTTCAGCCGAGGTGATGGCTATTAGTAAAGTGTTTTTTATGGATAAGAGCCTAAGGCTGGATTCACACGAGCGTGTCCGGATTAGGTCCTGATGCGCCCCGGTGTATTGCGGCAAACCCGCGCGTGTAGGAACGTAATTGCAGTCAGTTTTGACTGCGATTGCGTTCCGATGCTCAGTTTTTATCGCGCGGGTGCAATGTGTTTTGCACGCGCGTGATAAAAAAAATGACTGTGGTACCCAGACCCAAACTTCTTCACAGAAGTTCAGGTTTGAGTTCGGTGTTGTGTATATGTTATTATTTTCCCTTATAACATGGTTATAAGGGAAAATAATAGCATTCTGAATACAGAATGCTTAGTAGGTGATCAATTGAGGGTTAAAAAAATAAAAATAAAAAATTTAATTATTAACCACCTCCCGACCGCTGTACGCGTATATGCGTCCGGGAGGTGGTTGCTTTATTCCTCCTGGACGCATATACGCGTCTTCTCGCGAGACGCGAGATTTCCTGTGAACGCGCGCGCGCGCTCACAGGAACGGAAGGTAAGCGAGTGGATCTCCAGCCTGCCAGCTGCGATCGCTCGCTGGCAGGCTGGAGATCCGAATTTTTTAACCCCTAACAGGTATATTAGACGCTGTTTTCATAACAGCGTCTAATATACCTCCTACCTGGTCCTCTGGTGGTCCCTTTTGTTAGGATCGACCACCAGAGGACTCGGGTAGGTCAGTAGAGTCGCACCAAACACCACACTACACTACAGCGCACCCCCCCCCCCCCCCCCCGTCACTTATTAACCCCTGATCGCCCATGATCACCCCATATAAACTCCCTGATCACCGCCCTGTCATTGATCACCCCCCTGTCAGGCTCCGTTCAGACATCCGTATGATTTTTACGGATCCACGAATACATGGATCGGATCCGCAAAAAGCATACGGACGTCTGAATGGAGCCTGACAGGGGGGTGATCAATGACAGGCGGGTGATCACCCATATACACTCCCTGATCACCCCCTGTCATTGATCACCCCCCTGTCATTGATCACCCCCCTGTCATTGATCACCCCCCTGTCATTGATCACCCCCCTGTCATTGATCACCCCCCTGTCATTGATCACCCCCCTGTCATTGATCACCCCCCTGTCAGGCTCCGTTCAGACGTCCGCATGATTTTTACGGATCCATGGATACATGGATCGGATCCACAAAACACATGCGGACGTCTGAATGGAGCCTTACAGGGGGTGATCAATGACAGGCGGGTGATCACCCATATACACTCCCTGATCACCCCCCTGTCATTGATAACCCCCCTGTAAGGCTCCATTCAGACGTCCGCATGTGTTTTGTGGATCCGATCCATGGATCCGTAAAAATCATGCGGACGTCTGAATGGAGCCTTACAGGGGGGTGATCAATGACAGGCGGGTGATCACCCATATACACTCCCTGATCACCCCCTGTCATTGATCACCCCCCTGTAAGGCTCCATTCAGACGTCCGCATGATTTTTACGGATCCATGGATCGGATCCACAAAACACATGCGGACGTCTGAATGGAGCCTTACAGGGGGGGTGATCAGTGACAGGGGGGTGATCACCCTGATCATCCCCTGTCATTGATAACCCCCCTGTAAGGCTCCATTCAGACGTCCGCATGCGTTTTGTGGATCCGATCCATGTATCCATGGATCCGTAAAAAATCATGCGGATGTCTGAATGGAGCCTTACAGGGGGGGTGATCATTGACAGGGGGGTGATCACCCTGATCATCCCCTGTCATTGATAACCCCCCTGTAAGGCTCCATTCAGACGTCCGCATGCGTTTTGTGGATCCGATCCATGTATCCATGGATCCGTAAAAAAATCATGCGGATGTCTGAATGGAGCCTTACAGGGGGGGGGTGATCAGTGACAGGGGGGTGATCACCCTGATCACCCCCTGTCATTGATAACCCCCCTGTAAGGCTCCATTCAGACATTTTTTTTGGCACAAGTTAGCGGAAATTTTTTGGTTTTGTTTTTTGTTTTTGTTTTTTCTTACAAAGTCTCATATTCTACTAACTTGTGTCAAAAAATAAAATCTCACATGGACGCACCATATCCCTCACGGAATCCAAATGCGTAAACATTTTTAGACATTTATATTCCAGACTTCTTCTCACGCTTTAGGGCCCCTAAAAAGCCAGGGCAGTATAAATACCCCACATGTGACCCCATTTCGGAAAGAAGACACCCCAAGGTATTCCGTGAGGGGCATATTGAGTCCATGAAAGATTGAAATTTTTGTCCTAAGTTAGCGGAAAGTGAGACTTTGTGAGAAAAAAAACAAAAAAAAATAAAAATCAATATCCGCTAACTTATGCAAAAAAAAATATTCTAGGAACTCGCCATGCCCCTCATTGAATACCTTGGGGTGTCTTCTTTCCAAAGTGGGGTCACATGTGGGGTATTTATACTGCCCTGGCTTTTTAGGGGCCCGAAAGTGTGAGAAGAAGTCTGGGATCCAAATGTCTAAAAATGCCCTCCTAAAAAGAATTTGGGCCCCTTTGCGCATCTAGGCTGCAAAAAAGTGTCACACATGTGGTATCGCTGTACTCAGGAGAAGTTGGGGAATGTGTTTTGGGGTGTCATTTTACATATACCCATGCTGGGTGAGAAAAATATCTTGGTCAAATACCAACTTTGTATAAAAAAATGGGAAAAGTTGTCTTTTGCCAAGATATTTCTCTCACCCAGCATGGGTATATGTAAAATGACCCCCCAAAACACATTGCCCAACTTCTCCTGAGTACGGCGATACCACATGTGTGACACTTTTTTGCAGCCAAGGTGGGCAAAGGGGCACATATTCCAAAGTGCACCTTTCGGATTTCGCAGGCCATTTTTTACACATTTTGATTGCAAGGTACTTCTTTACACATTTGGGCCCCTAAATTGCCAGGGCAGTATAACTACGCCACAAGTGACCCCATTTTGGAAAGAAGACACCCCAAGGTATTCCGTGAGGGGCACAGCGAGTTCCTAGAATTTTTTATTTTTTGTCACAAGTTAGCGGAAAATGATGATTTTTCTTTTTTTTTCTTTACAAAGTCTCATATTCCACTAACTTGTGACAAAAAATAAAAAATTCTAGGAACTCGCCATGCCCCTCACGGAATACCTTGGGGTGTCTTCTTTCCAAAATGGGGTCACTTGTGGGGTAGTTATACTGCCCTGGCAATTTAGGGGCCCAAATGTGTGAGAAGAACTTTGCAATCAAAATGTGTAAAAAATGCCCTGCAAAATCCAAAAGGTGCACTTTGGAATATGTGCCCCTTTGCCCACCTTGGCAGCAAAAAAGTGTGACACATCTGGTATCGCCGTACTCAGGAAAAGTTGGGCAATGTGTTTTGGGGTGTCATTTTACATATACCCATGCTGGGTGAGAAAAATATCTTGGCAAAAGACAACTTTTCCCATTTCTTTATACAAAGTTGGCATTTGACCAAGATATTTTTCTCACCCAGCATGGGTATATGTAAAATGACACCCCAAAACACATTCCCCAACTTCTCCTGAGTACGGCGATACCAGATGTGTGACACTTTTTTGCTGCCAAGGTGGGCAAAGGGGCACATATTCCAAAGTGCACCTTTTGGATTTCACCGGTCATTTTTTACACATTTTGATTGCAAAGTTCTTCTCACACATTTGGGCCCCTAAATTGCCAGGGCAGTATAACTACCCCACAAGTGACCCCATTTTGGAAAGAAGACACCCCAAGGTATTCTGTGAGGGGCATGGTGAGTTCCTAGAATTTTTTATTTTTTGTCGCAAGTTAGTGGAATATGAGACTTTGTAAGAAAAAAAAAAAAATCATCATCATTTTCCGCTAACTTGTGACAAAAAATAAAAAGTTCTATGAACTCACTATGCCCATCAGCGAATACCTTAGGGTGTCTACTTTCCGAAATGGGGTCATTTGTGGGGGTTTTCTACTGTTTGGGCATTGTAGAACCTCAGGAAACATGACAGGTGCTCAGAAAGTCAGAGCTGTTTCAAAAAGCGGAAATTCACATTTTTGTACCATAGTTTGTAAATGCTATAACTTTTACCCAAACCATTTTTTTTTTTGCACAAACATTTTTTTTTTTATCAAAGACATGTAGAACAATAAATTTGGCGAAAAATTTATATATGGATGTCTTTTTTTTTGCAAAATTTTACAGCTGAAAGTGAAAAATGTCATTTTTTTGCAAAAAATCGTTACATTTTGATTAATAACAAAAAAAGTCAAAAATCGGTCATAAAATGTGATCTGATCTTCATCTAAGTCACAACAATAGACAATCACAGTCTGCTTAAACTAATAACACACAAATAATTAAATGTTACCATTAAATGTTTTTATTGAACACCCCATGTAAACATTTACAGTGCAGGTGGAAAAAGTATGTGAACCCTTGGATTCAATAACTGGTTGAATCTCCTTAGGCAGCAATAACTTCAACCAAACTTTTCCTGTAGTTGCAGATCAGACGTGCACAATGGTCAGGAGTAATTCTTGACCATTCCTCTTTACAGAACTGTTTCAGTTCAGCAATATTCTTGGGATGTCTGGTGTGAATTGTTTTCTTGAGGTCATGCCACAGCATCTCAATCGGGTTGAGGTCAGGACTCTGACTGGGCCACTCCAGAAGGCGTATTTTCTTCTGTTTAAGCCATTCTGTTAAATTACTTCTATGCTTTGGGTCGTTGTCCTGTTGCAACACCCATCTTCTGTTGAGCTTCAGCTGGTGGACAGATGGCCTTAAGTTCTCCTGCAAAATGTCTTGATAAACTTGGGAATTCATTTTTCCTTCGATTATAGCAATCCGTCCAGGCCCTGACACAGCAAAGCAGCCCCAAACCATGATGCCCCCACCACCATACTTCACAGTTGGGATGAGGTTTTAATGTTGGTGTGCTGTGCCTCTTTTTCTCCACACATAGTGTTGTGTGTTTCTTCAAACATCTCAGCTTTGGTTTCATCTGTCCACAGAATATTTTGCCAGTACTGCTGTGGAACATCCAGGTGCTCTTGTGCAAACTGTAAATGTGCAGCAATGTTTTTTTTTTGGACAACAGTGGCTTCCTCTGTGGTATCCTCCCATGAAATCCATTCTTGTTTAGTGTTTTACGTATCGTAGATTCGCTAACAGGGATGTCGGCATATGCCAGAGACTTTTGTAAGTCTTTAGCTGACAGTCTAGGATTCTTCTTCACCTCATCGAGCAGTCTGTGCTGTACTCTTGCAGTCATCTTTACAGGACGGCCACTCCTAGGGAGAGTAGAGGCAGTGCTGAACTTTCTCTATTTATAGACAATTTGTCTTACCGTGAACTGATGAACAGCAAGGCTTTTGGAGATCCTTTTATAACCCTTTCCAGCTTTATGCAAGTCAACAATTCTTAATCGTAGGTCTTCTGAGAGCTCTTTTGTGCGAGGCATCATCACATCAGGCAATGCTTCTTGTGAAAAGCAAACCCAGAACTGGTGTGTGTTTTTTTATAGGGCAGGGCAGCTGTAACCAACACCTCCAATCTCATCTCATTGATTGGACTCCAGTTGGCTGACACCTCACTCCAATTAGCTCTTGGAGATGTCATTAGTCTAGGGGTTCACATACTTTTTCCACCTGCACTGTGAATGTTTACATGGTGTGTTCAATAAAAACATGGTAACATTTAATTATTTGTGTGTTATTAGCTTAAGCCGACTGATTGTCTATTGTTGTGACTTAGATTAAGATCAGATCACATTTTATGACTGATTTGTGCAGAAATCCATATCATTGCAAAGGTTTCACATACTTTTTCTTGCAAATTTATAAGAATTGGAGTATAAAAAAAAAAAAAAAAAAAAAAAAAAAAAAAAAATTTAAAATAAAAAAGCTGACGTAAAGCACATTTACTTACTTTCTTGTCTAGTCACTGGCTCATATGAAAGAATAGTGTCTTCTTGTCCCTCTGTAGAGCAAAGTAAACCATTCTCAATAGGGAAAAATGGATGAAAAAGTGACAAAAAACTAACATGCATATGATTTACGGTGACTTACTGGAGCTGCTCTCGCTGTCACTGGTATTTGATGTTACAGCTTCTGTAAAGTAAAAGAAAGCCGTTAATAGGAGATAGAGAACCAAACAAGTCACAAGGAAAGCAATAAACAGACAATACAGGGAAGGGCTAGGTAACAGAAAACACACTAAGAACACCAAGCTCTACAAAGCAGCACTACCTAGATATCTACACCATCTATGCTAGTGCATCTAACAATTATTGGTGGTGGAAGCTGTCCAAATTACATAGTCAATCTGGGATAGCATGCAAAGCTTAGTGTTAACTATATATGTTACTTTCTTTAATGGTTTAAGCCTTTTAAACATTATGGACACCACATCACCAATTGGCACAAACTGATGAAATTGCAACAAATCCAGTTCAGAGCAATTTCCTAACGTTCAAGCTAAAGCTTTGTTCGCATCTATGTTGAAGCCTTCGCCGCAGATTCCATAAAAAATGCTGGGCAAAATAAATACGTAATTGACTTTTTATTCCAAATAAAAAATAAAATAAAAAACACTTAAACATGAGACTAGTGAGCTGGTAACTGTCCCGTACTCTAAATGGAACAGAGTGGATATCTACATACTAGTCTACCTCGAAGCACTCATCTATGCTGCAACAGATCCTTTTATGCATAATACATACCACAAAGTATCCTGCGCCCCCTTCCCAGACCTAACAGGACATGCCCCAAAGCAGACAACCCAACTAAGAACAGCAACTTTCTCACACTGAGGAACTTACTCAGACTCTTTGATCCATAATAATCGTCACTTAAGCCAGGGAAGTCCTGATATTACAGACAAGAAAGAAGAGAAAGACAGAGACAGTGAGAGACAGCCAGCTAGAGACAGCGTTAGGAAAAGCTACCCAAAAGAAAAAGTATTACACGTCGCATTCTCCTTAGGTGACAAATATGGAAGAGTAAAAGGAAACTTGTCCAAAAGGAGGAAGATGCAACTGACCCCATTAATATATCTGCATTAGAAAGTGCCACAGATTACTGAAGAAAAGAAAAAAAAAAAAAAAAAAGAAGAAGAGCACTACAAAAGGAGAGGTGAAAGAAAAGATCAGGAACGTCAAAAACCCACTGGCCCCTTTTACAAAATGGATTAAATAAAGTTTGGAGCAATAATACATCTATATAGTTACAGAAAGATGTGTATTAATCATCTTATACATGGCATAAATATAGCATTCTAATCCATGTATGGCACCTGTGCAAGATCTCACATCTCAATATATCAAAGGCAGCTCTTCTGATCAGCATTTATAGAAGAAATACTGCAGGCAGCACATACTAGATAGGAGTCCGTAAAAGGGTATAGCTACCAAAAATCAGCACAAAATGGTAACAAAACCATATTCTCTGACAAGTGGTAATCCACAACACAATACACCCCCATAATAAACTTGCAGATACTGGCACAGTTCTCAGAGACATGTGCCCATCACCATGAAAGCAGAATGATTGTGTGCAATGTGTGCCACAATAAACCAAATGGCCCCTACTCCTGTGCCATGTCATCATTAGAAAGCATTAATTAGGTCATCTAGGACTCAAAATGTATAGGACTCAAAATGTATAGCCTATCTTCATCAGATCTTGGGGGGGGGGGGGGGGCGCAACCCAGTACCCCTCACTGATCAGCTGTTTGAGGACGCCCTTCATAGTTCACTAGGCACAGCTCAGTGCCATTCACTGGAATGTACCAAGCTGTAATACCAGGCACAACTAAAAGTAAAACATGTCCTGGGGAACTTTGTTAGGCCCAGAGATCTCAATTACCTAGTCAGTCTTGGAGAGGCAGGGATAGGACAAGGTGAGCCCCCCCTTCCTTTCCTTTGTCTGCCACACTATCACCACTGATTGAAGTGTCTAAAGGTTAGAGTTCTCTCAGCCTTCTGGTGCTGGAGTAACAGCCATACTTCAGTTGGTAATCAAATGAGCACACAAGCTGTACCCATGTAATCCCCGTCACGTACACACAAGTTGAGAAAGTCACCCTTACCACATCGTACATGTGCATGATAATGCGGAATGGGGTCAAAGAGGTTGGCTAGTTTATATTACTAGCTACACATGTACACAGCTAGTAATAAGAGTTATTAAACCACAGGGTGGATTTGACTTAAATCAAAATGATTTAAATCACAATTTAAAATCACTAGTCAGTAAGGCTTGATTTAAATCATAGTTTTCTACATAATGACTAATTCTTGCTGGTATAACTTATAATATGCAAGTAGATGAAGATTTTTAGAATAACAACTTTTCATATTAGTTTGATGAGGTTGATTCTGCATTCATAGGTTTGTACAAGTTAGGATTAAGGTATTTTTCTCAGAACTGCAAAAGTAAACCGAGCATCTGTGATAATATCTTGTAGGCAGAGAAACTGCCCAATAATCTTACAAAAACCTCTGGAAGAGGGCCTTATGCCTATCCCCTGCATGCTTAAACTCCTTCACTGTATTTGCAGCTACCACTTCTGCAGGAAGGCTATCCCATGCATCCACTACTCTCTCAGTAAAGTAATACTTCCTGGTATAACGGTTAAACCTTTGCCCCTCTAATTTAAAACTATGTCCTCTTGTAGCAGTTTTTCTTCTTGTAAATATTCTCTCCTCTTTTACCTTCTATCATATCCCCTCTGCCTCGTCTTTCTTCCAAGCTATACATGTTAAGGTCCTTTAATCTTTCCTAGGAAGTTTTATCCTGCAATCCGTGTACTAGTTTAGTAGCTCTTCTGTGAACTCTCTCCAAAGTATCAATATCCTTCTGGAGATATGGTCTCCAGTACTGAGCACAATACTCCAAATGAGGTCTCACTAGTGCTCTGTAGAGCGGCATGAGCACCTCCCTCTTTCTACTGGTAATGCCTCTCCCTATACACCCAAGCATTCTGCTAGCATTTCCTGCTGCTCTGTGACATTGTCTGCCTACCTTTAAGTCTTCTGAAATAATGACCCCTAAATCCCTTTCCTCAGATACTGAGGTTAGGAATGTATCACTGATTTTATATTCTGCTCTTGGGTTTTTACGCCCCAGGTGCATTATCTTGCACTTATCAACATAACATTTTAGTTGCCACTATTTTGACCATTCCTCTAGTTTTCCTAAATCCTTTTCAATTTAGTGAATCCCTCCAGGAACAGTAACCCTGTTACAAATCTTTGTGTCATCAGCAAAAAGACACACCTTACCATCGAGGCCTTCTGCAATCTCACTGATAAAGATAATAAACAATATGGGTCCCAGAACAGATCCCTGAGGTACCCCACTGGTAACAAGACCATGGTCTGAATATACTCCATTGACTACAACCCCCTGTTGTCTGTCCCTCAGCCACTGCCTAATCCATTCAACAATATGGGAGTCCACATACAGCCTTATTCTAAATAAAATACTACTCTTCATTTCATGATGGAATAAACTTTGGATGGTAATATATATATATATATATATATATATATATATATATATATATATATATATATATATATATATATATATATATTTTTTTTTTAATCATTGATTTTTATCCACCCTGTTAAACTATCAGCACTGATGTCTGATATGACTAGTTCATGTTTACACATAGGTCTCCTGACCCACGTGCTGGAGTAGCGCTGGGAACATGGCCATCAGCAGCCTCCATTCACTTACAGTAATGTTGGGGATAGTTTAATAATGCTTATTACTACCTGCATGCCTGTGCAGTTACCAGTACGTGCAGCTAGTAAGGAGATTTGCAGGAGAGGCTTCTAGGGCTGTACAGTTGCCTAAGCAAACAGATCTCCCATCCTTCCACAGATCACAGGATAACTGGAAGTACTAAAGGAACTGCTCATCAAATCAGAGCGAGCAGCACCTATTGTGCCATACCAAACTATTGCATAAAAAGACAAAGGAAACCGTTTCTGATGGGCGTTAACCTGCATGAACAGTAGAATGACTATTAAAATGCATTACACGGGACATTATTATACTGTGCATCATATCCCATCATTGCCACACAAATACATAGAAGGATATTGTTGGGAATTTTCTAATTATTGAAAACGCAGGGAAGTTTTCAAATCAACTTGGTCTGCCCTATCAGATTTTGTTTGTTCTTCATGGGCTCTTACATGCACTGATTAATCTCACCTAAACTTGGTACCTATACACTTCATGATCCAACTTAAAATACTGGGGGAGTTGTCAAGTCAAGGGTTCTAATAAAGTCATTGTTTTTTGATGCATTACTGTGGAGGCACTGCCTGTCATCCCAAAGCAACCAATCACAGCACAGATTTGTTTTACTACATCACTACTTCAGGTACATTCATATGATGGATTTTAAAAATCTGCGTACAAAATTCAGCACAGTTTTTCGAGCAGTTTTTGATGGGGGTTGTTTGATGCTTCCCATTCATTTCAATGGAGATTCAACATGGATTCCAGCCCAAGATCGGGCATGCCGCTTCTTTTTTCCCCACATGAAAAAAAAAAGCAACTGATACTTCCCATTGAAATGAATGGGAGGCTGTTTTGAGGAGTTTTTGGGAGCTGGCTTTGAGGTGTGTGAACTGGACCTTACAATGTTTAACAACCTGTGGCTCTCCAACTGTTGCAGTACTACAATTCCTATTATGCCCTAATGGCTGAAGCTGTTGAGGTATGATGAGAGTTGGACATTTGTAACAGGGGAGAGCCACAGGTTGAATGAACATGGGTCAACAGAATTCTAAGCAGTGCAGTATCTTCCCTCCCAACATTTGAAAAGGCTAAAGAGACAATAGTAGTGGCGCACCCATATTGCCCCCATAAGTACTCCCCTGTACTATTAAAATAAATGAATACTCCACCTGGGGTCCTTTCCCCAATGACTGGAGAACATCCTGCACTCCTTAGTGACACATTGTGTAGAAGGAGCATAGAGGCCAATCTGTACCCCTCCTACACAGCCCAGCAAGCATGATGTGCCACCGCATCGCACTTGGGGAGAGCACAGGCCATGAATGGTGACGCAGGGACCTTTACTATTGCATTTAACCATCTCCGCTTCTCAGGATGCAGGAACAGTTGAAATTGGGACATACCTCAGCTGTTCCAGGACCGTTGGGAGGTTTGCTGTAGTAAAATGAATGATTAGCTGCGATTGGTTTCTATGGGCAACAAACAGTTAATCTTTTAGACAGCACGTGCAGGAAGATAAGAGGCAGACTGAAATGCAGGGGAGATGTAAAACCCAACAGACTATGTACAAGGGCACCCCCAAAACGTGTGTACAAGGGCACCTCCAAAACATTTACCAGAGGAAGGGAAGCGGGGGAAAAGAAAAAAGCATAGACATCTGGCGGTGACTTATCGACTAGAGTAGGGATGGCCAACCTACGGCTCTCCAGCATGCTCAGACTGCCTATGGCCGACAGCAGGGCATGGTGGGAATTGACCTCCACCGTACATGTACAGCACTTAATGGGGTTGTCCAGGTTCAGAGCTGGATCCGATCCATGTATCCGTAAAAAACATATGGACGTCTGAATGGAGCCTTTCAGAGGGGTGATCAGTGACAGGAGGGTGATCAGGGAGTGTATATGGGGTGATCACCCCCCTGTCACTGATCACCCCCCTGTAAGGCTCCATTCAGACATTTTTTTGGCCCAAGTTAGCGGAAATATTTTATACCACTAACTTGTGTCAAAAAATAAAATCTCACATGAACTCACCATACCCCTCACTGAATCCAAATGCGTAAATTTTTTTTAGACATTTATATTCCAGACTTCTTCTCATGCTTTAGGGCCCCTAAAATGCCAGGGCAGTATAAATACCCCACATGTGACCCCCTTTCGGAAAGAAGACACCCCAAGGTATTCCGTGAGGGGCATATTGAGTCCATGAAAGATTGACATTTTTGTCCCAAGTTAGCGGAAAGGGAGACTTTGGCGAGTTTTTCTATGAACTCGCCATGCCCCTCATTGAATACCTTGGGGTGTCTTCTTTCCAAAATGGGGTCACATGTGGGGTATTTATACTGCCCTAGCTTTTTAGGGGCCCGAAAGCGTGAGAAGAAGTCTGGGTTCCAAATGTCAAAAAATGCCCTCCTAAAAGGAATTTGGGCAGCTTTGCGCATCTAGGCTGCAAAAAAGTGTCACACATGTGGTATCGCCGTACTCAGGAGAAGTTGGGGAATGTGTTTTGGGGTGTCATTTTGCATATACCCATGCTGGGCGAGATAAATATCTTGGTCAAATGCCAACTTTGTATAAAAAAAATAAAAAAAAGGGGGAAAAGTTGTCTTTTGCAGAGATATTTCTCTCACCCAGCATGGGTATATGTAAAATGACACCCCAAAACACATTCCCCAACTTCTCCTGAGTACGGCGATACCAGATGTCTGACACTTTTTTGCAGCCTAGGTGGGCAAAGGGGCACACATTCCAAAGAGCACCTTTAGGATTTCACAGGTCATTTTTTACAGATTTGGATTTTAAACTACTTACCACACATTTGGGCCCATAGAATGCCAGGGCAGTATAACTACCCCACAAGTGACCCCATTTTGGGTAGAAGACACCCCAAAAAAAATAAAAAAAAAAAATAATAATTTTCCGCTAGCTTGTGACAAAAAATAAAAAGTTCTATGAACTCACTATGCCCATCAGCGAATACCTTAGGGTGTCTACTTTCCGAAATGGGGTCATTTGTGGGGTGTTTGTACTGTCTGGGCATTGTAGAACCTCAGGAAACATGACAGGTGCTCAGAAAGTCAGAGCTGCTTCAAAAAGCGGAAATTCACATTTTTGTACCATAGTTTGTAAACGCTATAACTTTTACCCAAACCATTTTTTTTTTTACCCAAACCATTTTTTTTTTTAATCAAAGACATGTTGAACAATAAATTTAGCTAAAAATTTATATATGGATGTCGGTTTTTTTGCAAAATTTTACAACTGAAAGCAAAAAAAAAAATCGTTAAATTTCGATTAATAACAAAAAAAAGTAAAAATGTCAGCAGCAATGAAATACCACCAAATGAAAGCTCTATTAGTGAGAAGAAAAGGAGGTAAAATTCATTTGGGTGGTAAGTTGCATGACCGAGCAATAAACCGCTAAAGTTGTGGAGTGCCGATTTGTAAAAAAAAAAGGGCCTGGTCACAAGGGGGGTATAAACACGTGGTCCTTAAGTGGTTAAAGTGGGTTTTGAAAATATTCTGAAAAATTTCAAGATTTGCTTCTAAGCCTTCTAATGTCCCTAAAAAATAAAATGGCATTCACAAAATGATCCAAACATGAAGTAGACATATGGGGAATGTAAAGTAATGACTATTACATGAGGTATCACTATCTGTTTTAAAAGCAGAGAAATTAAGATTTGGAAAGTTGTGAATTATTCTAATTATTTGGTAAATAGGATTTAAAAAAAATAAAATTACAAATATTGACTGAAATTTACCACCATCATGAAGTAAAATTTGTCACGAGAAAACAATCTCAAAATGTCTTGGATATATAAAAGAGTTTCAAAGTTATTACCACATAAAGTGACACGTCACACAATTGCCAAAAAACGGCCTGGGGCTTTATTAAAGGGGGTTCTCCTGGAATTAAGAAAATGAAAATACTTAAATATTACTTTATAACAAACTTATTCACAAATACCTTTCATTAGTTATAATGGCACTTTTGTCTGGGGAGCATTCATCAGGGGAAACAAAATGGCCGCCATCCTATTAGTACACACAAAACCTGTCCTAAATCACACAGGAGGACAAGTTACCTCGCAGCACTAGAGAAAAGAGCTGCCTCATTCTCTCTGCCCTACTGGTTAGTCATTTCTATCCTGAATACAACTGATAAGAATTTTAGCTGTATCTCTGGTAAATTTAATACAGAGAGGATGGACAGGACAGACTATGGTAATGGAGACGGCATACTCTCATGTCTCCATCTTCTGTATTCCCACAGAGATCTACCTGTATTCAGGATCATAATCCCTGACAAGTAGAGTATAGAGAGGAGGAAGAAGCAGCTCTTTACCTCAGTGTTGTGAAGTAACTTGTCCTGCTGTGGGATTAGGACAGGTTTTGTGTACTAATAGGATAGCAGCCATTTTATTTATTTCTCCTAATGGATTGCTCTCTAGACAAAAGGAGCCATTATAACTAATCAAAAGGTATTTGGGAATATATTTATCAAAGTAATTTTTTAGTATTTTCACTTTTTTAAAGGGGGTTATCCGAGTTACTTTTTTTGCTCTATGTTCCTAACTAAGCAAATGTAACAGCTTTCCAATTAACTCACTATATCTCCAGTGGGTGGTTTACCAGAGTTGACTGAGGGTCACATGACCTGTGATGTCAGCTTCTCTCCCTGCTCTGATAAAGGTCATGTACAAGCCTGTAAACCAGACATCACTGTGCTGCGCCCCCCGACGTCTGCTCTCTCTCCTAAGATTCTTAACCCCTTCAGCTGCACATACTGGCTAGCTGCAGTAGTGACAATTCTGGGCACAGGATCTGACAGACTAGAGAGCATTGCACAAGAAGGTAGTGGGAATCCTGTGTGTATTAGCAGTGTCATTATACAAGTGGGACTTTTAGTTCTACACTTACAAGTTGCTGTTGATTCTCCCAGCACTCAGGGCAGCTCTTGTATCCACTCCCTTAGCAGTGTCATTATACAGCTGGGAATTGTAGTTCTACACATACAACATGCTGCTGAGTCTCCCAGCAGGCAGACATGTCACTCAGGGCAGCTCTTGTATCTACTCCCTTAGCAGTGCAGGGGGAAGGGCAGAGATTGTTTTTATTGCATGTAAACAAAGGGCCAGAAAAGAACCAGGGAAATGAGGAAATATATACAGTACAGACCAAAAGTTTGGACACACCTTCTCATTCAAAGAGTTTTCTTTATTTTTATGACTATGACAATTGTAGATTCACACTGAAGGCATCAAAACTATGAATTAACACATGTGGAATTATATACATAACAAAAAAGTGTGAAACAACTGAAAATATGTCATTCTAGGTTCTTCAAAGTAGCCACCTTTTGCTTTGATTACTGCTTTGCACACTCTTAGCATTCTCTTGATGCGCTTCAAGAGGTAGTCACCTGAAATAATCTTCCAACAGTCTTGAAGGAGTTCCCAGAGATGCTTAGCACTTGTTGGCCCTTTTGCCTTCACTCTGCGGTCCAGCTCACCCCAAACCATCTTGATTTGGGTTCAGGTCCGGTGACTGTGGAGGCCAGGTCATCTGGCGCAGCACCCCATCACTCTCCTTCGTGGTCAAATAGCCCTTACACAGCCTGGAGGTGTGTTTGGGGTCATTGTCCTGTTGAAAAATAAATGATGGTCCAACTAAACGCAAACCGAAAAAGTGTAAAACAACTGAAAATATGTCATATTCTAGGTTCTTCAAAGTAGCCACCTTTTGCTTTGTTTACTGCTTTTCACACTCTTGGCATTCTCTTGATTAGCTTCATGAGGTAGTCACCTGAAATGGTTTTCACTTCACAGGTGTGCCCTGTCAGGTTTAATAAGTGGGATTTCTTGCCTTATAAATGGGGTTGGGACCATCAGTTGCGTTGTGGAAAAGTCAGGTGTATACACAGCTGATAGTCCTACTGAATAGACTGTTAGAATTTGTATTATGGCAAGAAAAAAGCAGCTAAGTAAAGAAAAAAAAGAGTGGCCATCATTACTTTAAGAAATGAAGGCCAGCCAGTCCGAAAAATTGGGAAAACTTTGAAAGTGCAGTCACAAAAACCATCAAGCGCTACAAAGAAACTGGCTCACGTGCAGACCGCCCCAGGAAAGGAAGACCAAGAGTCACCTCTGCTGCGGAGGATAAGTTCATCCGAGTCACCAGCCTCAGAAATCGCAGGTTAACAGCAGCTCAGATTAGAGACCAGGACAATGCCACACAGAGTTCTAGGAGCAGACACATCTCTAGAACAACTGTTAAGAGGAGACTGTGTGAATCAGGCCTTCATGGTAGAATATCTGCTAGGAAACCACTGCTAAGGACAGGCAACAAGCAGAAGAGACTTGTTTGGGCTTAAGAACACAAGGAATGGACATTAGACCAGTGGAAATCTGTGCTTTGGTCTGATGAGTCCAAATTTGAGATCTTTGGTTCCAACCACCGTGTCTTTGTGCGATGCAGAAAAGGTGAACGGATAGACTCTACATGCCTGGTTCCCACCGTGAAGCATGGAGGAGGAGGTGTGATGGTGTGGGGGTGCTTTGCTGGTGACACTGTTGGGGATTTATTCAAAATTAAAAAAGGTATACTGAACGAGCATGGCTACCACAGCATCTTGCAGCGGCATGCTAGTCCATCCGGTTTGCGTTTAGTTGGACCATCATTTATTTTTCAACAGGACAATGACCCCAAACACACCTCCAGGCTGTGTAAGGGCTATTTGACCACGAAGGAGTGTGATGGGGTGCTGCGCCAGATGACCTGGCCTCCACAGTCACCGGACCTGAACCCAAATCAAGATGGTTTGGGGTGAGCTGGACCGCAGAGTGAAGGCAAAAGGGCCAACAAGTGCTAAGCATCTCTGGGAACTCCTTCAAGACTGTTGGAAGATTATTTCAGGTGACTACCTCTTGAAGCGCATCAAGAGAATGCTAAGAGTGTGCAAAGCAGTAATCAAAGCAAAAGGTGGCTACTTTGAAGAACCTAGAATATGACATTTTAAGTTGTTTCACACTTTTTTGTTATGT